>NC_067398.1:271493529-272229779 GCF_016432865.1 Antechinus flavipes | reverse complement strand
GTAAAAATTCAGTAAGAGCTTATAACCTTACTACTGATCTAGCCTAAATTCTTTTTCAATTTTGTTTAGTAGCTTTCTTGGACCTTGACACAAACAATTAGGTCTCATATAGCTATGTTCTAAGAATACTAGCATGATGGCTTGAGTAACCTTATCTAGACTATTCTCAGACTTCTACCTGTATTTCATAGCTCTAGGTCCACACATATTTACCAAAAATAGTACTATCTGGGGAAGAAAAACATATTTCAATCATACCTACTTCCTTATTGTTTTAGAGCTTTAGAGAAGAAAAGATTTTACAAAATGAGTGTACTGGAAATTTTAGGAGACTCTTTATTACCAGGAGATTATATCCTGCGCTTCTTCTCAATATTTAAATCATTAAAGCTCACATTTTGAAACTGTTCCTTTTTTAAGTGAGGGTAAGTACAGGGCGAAAAGGTTTGGAATGACATTACTGAAGATCATAGTAGGGTAAGTATAAAGTTGGTAACTCTTAGATTTAGATTAATCTGTTTGTCATTCAGCTGATTTTATTATGTAACTCTTGTTCTCATTTCAAGCTACAAAATAGGAAAGAGAATACCATCCTTCCTTACCAGTATATGACAAGGAATAATATAACTCACATTTATATAATCTTTTATAGTTACAAAGAACTTTACAAAATTCATTTGATTCTTACAAAAACACTGTAAAATAAGTAGTATTTATCTAATTTAATCTAAATAACATTACTGATGTTTTTTAGATGAGGAAACTGAGATCCAGAGAGTTAAAGTGGCCTGCTCAAGGGTCATCACTAGTAAGTGGAAGAACTCAAACACATATGTCTTCTCATTCTTAGGAGTTACATTGTTTGAAACCAGAAAGAACCCCAATGCTCCATATCATGGTAAACTTCAAAGTCCTTTTAGAGACAGTTTTGTATTAACACCCTTGTGACAAAGGATAACCACAAAAGTTCGTAAGGGGAAGTAGCATAATGTTTGGATCTGGGTGGAAATGGATAGACTTATAGGCAATTTTCTCAATGATAGCAGGGGACTTCTTGAAGAATTTATGGTAAAGAACTCCTCTAGCACATACCACATACTTGATGCCTAATAAATGTCTATTGGCTAATTGACTTGGCAGGAGAAAGCTTCTGGAAATTCAATTACCTTCTCATTAGCCTTTTTTATTATTTTATTTCTTATGAAGCAGTTCAAAAGCCTTACAGTGTCTTAAAAAGTTCAGAGGAGACTTTTGAGTCTCGCTGAGGTGTTTTCTCAGTTTGAACTTATATCTGCATCTGAGCAAAGAAAGTGATAAAGGGGGATTGCCATTGTTTTGTGCCAAAAAGTAGGCAATATATGAAAGAATAGGCTGCAGCCTATTCTTTACATATGAGGTAAAAATATTAATTTTTTTCTGTTAAATACATTTATTAGTAGTCAATTACAAATCTTATTAAATGTGTTTCTGGATGAAACATCCCTAAAGAGAAAATCTTTTTTTCATATAATAGTACTTTATTTTCCCTCAGATACAAGAAAACTATTAGTATAATTTTTTACAAAATTTTGAGTTCCAGTTTTTCTCCACTCTTCTCTTCCAATCAAGATGGCAGTTTGAACTAGTTTCCATATTAATCACAGTTGTGAAAGAAGAAACAAATCAAAAAGGGAAAAAACACAAGAAAGAATAAACCAAAAAAAAAATGCTTTGGATATGCATTCAGAGTCCATCAGTTCTTTATCTGGATATGGATAACATTTTTCATCATAAGCCCTTCAGTTGTCTTGGATCATTGTATTGCTGGGCATAGTTATGTCATTTACAACTGTTCATCTTTCAATATCAGGGTTACTTTGCACACAATACATTTCATTTTGCATCAGCTTATGAAACTCTTTTCAGGTTTTCTGAGAGCATTTTGCCCATTATCTCCTATTGCATAATAGTACAACATCATAATTACACTACAATTTATTCAACCATCTCCAAATGATGAGCATCCCTTCAACTTTCAATTATTTGCCCCCAGAAAAGAGCTCTTAGAGATGGAGCTAAGATGGTGAAGTAAAGGGAAGGATTCATCAAGTTCTGCCCCAGACTACTCCAGATTCCTTATAAATAGTGATTCTAAACATATTTTAAAGCATCAGAACACAAAATGACAGAAATATTTTTCAGCTAAAGACAACTTAAAAAGTCAGGAGAAAAGTAACACCTTTCCTGCCACAGGATAGGAATTCAATATGCAGGTCATATCAGCAACAACCTCAACTGTGGCCCCAGCAAAGCAGGAATAAATGTTGGGTCTCTGAAAAAGCAGCAAAAGTAATGGCAATTTCTAGACCTCTCAGCTCAGAGATGCCAAAAAAGACTTTGAAGGATAGTAGGAAAGTTTGTCCAATAGGATGAGAGGGCCAGTGAACCAGAAGTGGGCACGGGAGCATGTGGCAATGGCAGTTTCTGGAGGCTTCAGCTCATAGGAAGTCTATTTACTTGCACTGAGGAAGAACTCTTTTTTTTTTTTTTTTTTAAACATACTGAATCTTACAGCCACAGTGGAGTGGGGACACTCCTCACAGTTTCGGGGCAGAAAAGAATGCTTTTGGTCAGGTCCTTAGAAGAATCTCTGAAAACAGCTTGTGATAGTACACTGTTCCCTCTAGAAACGGAGAGCTACTTTAACAAAGAGTTAAAAGCAAAATAATAGGCTGGGAAAACAAGAAGATACCAGAAAAAGATTCTGATCATAGAAAGTTACTAAGGTGACAAGATCAAAACACACATTCAAAAGAAAATAATAAAGTCAAAGATCCTACATCTAAAATATCCAAGAAAAATAAGAATTGGTCTCAGGCCACAGAAGACTTTAAAAGGGATTTTGAAATTCAAGTAAGAGAGATAGAGGAAATTTTGGGAAGAGAATTGAGAGTTAAGCAAAATGAAATATAAAAAGTTAATGAAGAGAAGAATGCCTTAAAAAGCAAAATTGGCCAAATGGAAAAGGAGATACAAAAGATCACTGAGGAAAATAATTCCTGGAAAATTATAATTGAGTAAATGGAAGCTAATGATTTTATGAAAAATCAAGAAACAACCAAACAAAACCAAAAAGGATGAAAAATTTGGAAATAATGTGAACTATCTCATCAGAAAAATAATTTACCTGGAAAATAGATCCAGAAAAAATAATTTTAAAATTACCTGAAAACCATGATCAAAAAAAGAGCCTAGATATATCATTCTTCAAGAAATTATCAAAGAAAACTGTCTTAATATTTTATAACTGAACAAGATGAGGTGAGATTTTTGAAGACAGTTGTGAAAATCGAGTAAGGCTTCATCTATTTCAAAGTTTGAGTAGGCCTAAAGGACTTTAAGCATTAAGTCAAGGGCATACTTAAGTCCTCTCCCTGCTATCTTCCTAAGGGCATACTTAAGTCTCCTTCTTGTTATCCTCCTACGACATCAGTGTCTTTCTGTTTCGGTCAAATATGGGCAACTATGTACTTATTGGTCAAGTTCAATTTCTTGGGTAGTTCCTGCGTTTAGAATGTAAGATCCTCAGCCAATAAGGATGAGGGTCAGTAGTGGAAGGGGGTATTTGTGTTAGGGATTAAAAGTGTTGACACTGCCCCCTGCGGTGCCTCCTCCCTTCGATTATCTGCTCAAGGGGTGGGACTCCGGATTTTCCCTAGAATTTATAATAAACTTTGCTTTGCTCTAAAGATCTCTCCAGCTTTTTATTAACTGGTTTCTGACCCACACATAATGAAGAGGAAAATAGAACTAGAAAGAATCTACCAATTACTTCATGAAAGAGATAAAAGATTCCAGTAACATTATGGCCAAATTCTGGAATTCCCAGGACAAGGAGAAAATATTGCAAGCATCAGAAAGAAACAATTCAAATAGTGGAATCGTAGTAAGAATAACACAAGATTTAGTAGCTTCTTAACAGATAAGAGCACTTGGAATATTATATTCCAGAGAGTAATGGAGTTAGTATTATAACCAAGAATCACCTACCTAGCAAAATTGAGTATAATCTTTTAATGGAAAAGGTGAATTTCATTATTCAATGAAATAAAGGACTTTCAAGTATTCATAATGAAAACACCAGAGTTGAATAGAAAATTTGATTTTTAAATACAGGACTAAAGAGAAGCATAAGAAGGTAATCAGAAAAGGGATATCATAAGGGATTTAATAAGATTTATCTTTTACATTACTACATGGGAAGATACTTGTAACTCAGAACTTTCTCATCACTCTAGTGGTTAGAAGGAGTATATAAAAATAGAGGGAACAGATGTGAGTTGAATATAAAGGGATAATATCTAAAAAGTGGAAATTAAATGGTGAGAGAGGAATATTCTGAGAGAATGGGAAAGGGAGAGGTGAAATGGTATAAATTACTTGCCATAAAAGAAGCAAGAAAAAGCTTTTACAGTGGAGGGAAAGAGGAAGAGTGGGTGAATTTTATTCTCATCAGAATTGGCTTAAAGAGGAAATAACATACACATTCAATATAGGTACAGAAGTCTATCTTTCACTGCAGGAAAGCAGGAGGGGAAGGGGATCCAGGCAAACAAGAGTGATAGAAGAGCAGGCATATTGGTGAAAGGGTGGTCAGTAATAAAACATTTTGGAGAGATCAGGGTGAAAGGAAAGAGAATATAATAAACAGGAGGAAAATACAGTTAGTGATAATAATTATGGACAGAATTTTGAAGCAAATTTCTCTGATGAAGGCCTCATTTCTTAAACATATAGGGAACTGAGTCAAATTTATAAAAAAAAAAAAAATAAGCCATTCTGCAATTGATAAATAATCAAAAGATATGAACCATATCCAAAAAGTTATAAAATCATGCATATCTTTTGACATACCAATGCTACTATTAAGTAGTAAAGAAATTTAAAAAGTAAAGAAAAATATCTATATACACAAAAATATTTATAACAGTTATCTTCTTAGAATAAAAAATTGGAAACTGAGGTGATGCACATCAATTGAGGGTGGCTGAATAAATTGTATATGTGATTATCATGGAATATTATTGTTCTATTGGAAATGATGAGCATGATACTCAAAGAAAGACTTGGAAAGATCTTCATGAACTCAAAGTGAAATGTACTGTGTATAAAGTAATAGCAATATTGCAAGATGATTAGCTATAAATGACTTTGCCATCCTCAGCATTACAGTGATCCACAACAATACTAAAGGATTTATAATGAAAAATGCTATCCATATCCTTTCATCCTGTCCCTCCTCAAAAGATTTTTGTTTCTGAATACCCCTCCTCAATTTATCTTCCCTTTTATCACCCTCCCATTTCCTTTTTGTGTGGTAAGAGATTTCTATACCCAAATTAGTATGTATGTTATCCCTCTTTGAGCCAATTTGATGACTCATTGTGAATGTGAATGTGAATAAAGTTCATTGACTCCATTTGTCTCCCACCCCCACCCACCCCCATTTCCCTCCACTGTTAAAGATTTTTCTTCACTCTTTTGCATGTGATAATTTACTCCCATTCTGTCTTTCCCTTTATCTTTCTCCAACAACATTACTCTTGCCCCTTAAATTTATTTTTTTAGATATCATCCCTTCACATTCAATTAATACCTGTGCCCTCTGCCTATATATACTCTTTCTAATTGTCCTAATAATGAGAAAATTATTATGAGTTACAAGTATCATCTTCCTGTCCAATCCTTTAATGTAGAAGCTTTTAAATTTTGTCTTATTTTAACTATGGCTCCAAATACTTGAATTATTTCTTTCAGGATGCTTGCAATATTTTCTCCTTTTTCTGGAAAATTTGGAATTTGGCTGTAATGTTCCTAGTTTTCATTTTGGAATCTCTCTCAGGAAGTGACCAATAGATTCTTTCAATATTTATTTTACCCTCTGATTCTAGCTTATTAGGACAGTTTTCTACGACAATTTCTTGAAAGATGATGTCTAAGCCTTTTTTTTTATTATTATTATAGCTTTAGGTAGACCAATAATTTTTAAATTATCCCTCTTGGACTTATTTTCCAGGTCAGTTGTTTTTCCAATGAGATATTTTGCATAATCTTCTATATTTTCATTCTTTTGGTTTTGTTTATTGTTTCCTATTTCTCATAAATTCACTAGCTTCCATTCGTTCAGTTCTAATTTTTGAGGAATTATGTTCTTCACTGAACTTTTGTACCTCCTATTCCATTTGTCCAATTCTACTTCTTTGTTTTTCCCCATTTCCCTAATTCTGCTTTTTAAAACATTTTTTTTTCCTCATTAGCTTTTTATACTTCCTTTACTATTTGACCTAGTCTGTTTTTAGGTGTTATTTTCTTCAGGATTTTTTGTGACTCCTTAATTAAGCTGTTGACTTGTTTTTGATGATTTTTTTTTTGCATCCAATCCCATTTCTCTTCCCATTTCCCCCACCCCCTATGTCTCTTACTTGATTTTCAAAATCCTTTTTGAGCTCTTCTATGGCTTGAGATTGATTCTTATTTTTCTTGGAGGCTTTGCATGTGGGAGTGATGAGGTTTGGCTCAGGGCAAAGACTTGTGGGAACCCCTTCTGGTCAGCGGAGGTCCTTCATAAAAGAATTTACAAACCACAAAAGTTACACTGGCAAAAGAAGTTTATTGGCACTGAGAGGTCAGCTTTTGCTAAGAGGCTAACTTCCTCAGTGGCAAGGTCCTGACAGAAAAGTAAAGGTCTAGAAGAGAAATCCTGGTAGAGAGATAAAGAGGGTGTCTTCTCAGTGGTCAGAGGGTCCTTGCAGGCAGCTGTACAAGAGCCTTGGCATGGCATGATTCCTGCTTTGGATCTCTGCAAAGAAATGAATGAGCAGAAACCTAGTTTATCTTGGTTGGGGGGTGGGAGCAGTTTGAGTTGAAATCAGACCGAAATATATCAATTGAATAGATTTCCAATTGAATGAGTGTCCCTGGACTAATCTTCAACTCAATAGAGGGTATAACAGAATGAAACTACTTATCTTGATTCCCTGGGGCAGGTCTTTTGTAGGAGAAAGCTTCTTAAGAGTTCAAGGAGAATTTCTCAAGCAATTTCCCAAATTCAGAGCACAGCTTCAGGGTTCTCCCCATTAGGAGCTTTGCTTTTGTTATCTTATGAGTGTGTTTCTATTTGATCTTGTCTTAAAATAGGGTTCTTCTTTTTTTTTTTCAGTCAATATCATTTTTAAAAATAATTATAACTTTTTATTGACAGAACCCATGCCTGGGTAATTTTTTTACAACATTATCCCTTGTACTCACTTCTGTTCCGACTTTTCTCCTCCCTCCTTCCACACCCTCCCCCAGATGGCATGTTATACATGCCATGCTAAATATTATACATGTTACATATGTCACAGTATATCCTAGATACAATATATGTGTGCAGAACCATACAGTTCTCTTGTTGCACAGGAAGAATTGGATTCAGAAGGTAAAAATAACCCGGGAAGAAAAACAAAAATGTAAATAGTTTGCATTCATTTCCCAGTGTTTTTTTTTTGGGGTATAGCTGCTTCTGTCCATCACTGATCAATTGAAACTGAGTTAGAGCTTCTCTTTGTCAAAGAAATCCACTTCCATCAGAATACATCCTCAACAGTTGTTGAAGTATATAATCATCTCCTGGTTCTGCTCATTTCACTTAGTATCAGTTCATGTAAATTTCTCCAAGCCTCTCTGTATTCATCCTGCTGGTCATTTCTTACAGAACAATAATATTCCATAACATTCATATACCACAATTTACCCAGCCATTCTCCAATTGATGGGCACCCATTCATTTTCCAATTTCTAGCCACTACAAACAGGGCTGTCACAAACATTTTGGCACATACAGACCCCTTTCCCTTCTTTAGTATCTCTTTGGGATATAAGCCCAGTAGTAGCACTTCTGGATCAAAGGGTATGCACAGTTTAATAACTTTTTGGGCATAATTCCAGAATGGTTGAATTTGTTCACAACTCCACCAACAATGCATCGGTGTCCCAGTTTTCCTGTATCCCATCCAATGTTCATCATTATTTTTTCCTATCATCTTAGCCAATCTGACAAGTGTGTAGTGGTATCTCAGAGTTGTCTTAATTTGCATTTCTCTGATCAATAGTGATTTGGAACACTCTTTCATATGAGTGGAAATAGTTTCAATTTCTTCAGCTGAGAATTGTCTGTTCATATCCTTTGATCATTTATCATTTGGAGAATGGCTTAATTTCTTATAAATGAGAGTCAATTCTCTATATATTTTGGAAATGAAGCCTTTATCAGAACCTTTAACTGTAAAGATGTTTTCCCAGTTTGTTGCTTCCCTTCTAATCTTGTTTGCATTAGTTTTGTTTGTACAAAGGCTTTTTTAATTTGATATAATCAAAATTTTCTATTTTATGATCAATAATGATCTCTAGTTCATCTTTGGTCACAAATTCCTTCCTCCTCCACAAGTCTGAGAGGTAAACTACCCTATGTTCCTCTAATTTATTTATAATCTCGTTCTTTATGCCTAAATCATGGGCCCATTTTGATCTTATCTTGGTGTATGGTGTTAAGTGTGGGTGCATGCCTAATTTCTGCCATACTAATTTCCAGTTTTCCCAGCAGTTTTTGTCAAATAATGAATTCTTATCCCCAAAGTTGTGATCTTTGGGTTTGTCAAACACTAGATTGCTATAGTTATTGACTATTTTGTCTTGTGAACCTAATCTATTCCACTGATCAACTAATCTATTTCTTAGCCAATACCAAATGGTTTTGGTGACTGCTGCTTTATAATATAATTTTAGATCAGGTACAACTAGACCACCTTCTTTTGATTTTTCATTAATTCCCTTGAGATTCTCGACCTTTTGTTGTTCCATATGAATTTTGTTGTTATTTTTTCTAGATCATTAAAATAGTTTCTTGGGAGTCTGATTGGTATAGCACTGAATAAAAAGATTAGTTTAGGGAGTATTGTCATCTTTATTATATTCGCTTGGCCTATCCAAGAGCACTTAATATTTTCCCAATTATTTAAATCTGACTTTATTTGTGTGGAAAGTTTTTTTTTTGTAATTTTGCTCATATAATTCCTGACTTTCCTTTGGTAGATAGATTCCTAAATATTTTATGCTATCGACAATTATTTTGAATGGAATTTCTCTTTGTATCTCTTGCTGTTGGATTGGTGATATAGAAACATGCTGAGGATTTATGTGGATTTATTTTGTATCCTGCAACTTTGCTAAAGTTATGAATTATTTCTAATAGCTTTTTAGTAGAATCTCTGGAGTTTTCTAAGTATACCACCATATCATCTGCAAAGAGTGACAGTTTGGTTTCCTCATTACCTACCTACCTTTTAATCTCTTTCTCGATTCTTATTGCCAAGGCTAGTGTTTCTAATACAATATTGAATAATAATGGTGATAGTGAGCAACCTTGTTTCACTCCTGATTTTACGGAAAAGGTTCCAGTTTTTTCCCATTACATATGATGCTTATTGACAGTTTTAAATAGATGCTCCTGACTATTTTAAGGAAAAGTCCATTTATTCCTATCCTCTCAAGTGTTTTTATTAGGAATGGATGTTGGATTTTATCAAATGCTTTTTCTGCATCTATTGAGATGATTATATGGTTTTTGTTAATTTGGTTATTGATATAGTCAATTATGCTAATAGTTTTCCTAATATTGAACCAGCCCTGCATTCCTGATATAAATCCTACTTGGTCATAGTGTATTATCCTGTGGATGACTTTCTGTAATCTTTTTGCTAATATCTTATTTAAGATTTTAGCATCAATATTCATTAGGGAGATTGGTCTATAATTTTCTTTCTCTGTTTTCAACCTACCTGGTTTAGGTATCAGTACCATGTCTGTGTCATAAAAGGAATTTGGTAGGACTCCTTCAATCCCTGTTTTTTCAAATAGTTTATATAGCATTGGAGTTAATTATTCTTTAAATGTTTGGTAGAATTCACATGTAAATCCATCTGGTCCTGGGGATTTTTTTTTAGGGAGTTGGTTAATAGCTTGTTCTATTTCTTTTTCTAAAATGGGACTGTTTAGTCTATTTACTTCTTCCTCTGTTAACTGGGCAAGCTATATTTTTGAAGGTATTCTTCCATTTCATTTAAGTTATCAAATTTATTGGCATAAAGTTAGGCAAAGCAACTCCTAATTATTGCTCTAATTTCCTCTTCATTAGTGATGAGTTCTCCCTTTTCATTTTTAAGATTTTCCTCTTTCCTTTTTTTAATCAGATTTACTAACGGTTTTCTATTTTGTTGGTTTTTTCATAGAACCAACTCTTAGTTTTATTAATTAATTCAATAGTTTTTTTTACTTCCAATTTTATTGAGCTCTCCTTTTATTTTTAGAATTTCAAGTTTAATGTTTGACTGGGGCTTTTTAATTTGTTCCTTTTCTAGAATTTTTAGATTGACCATCTCTTTCTCTATTTTATGCAGGTAGGACTCCAGAGCTATGAAATTTCCCCTTATTACCTCTTTGGCTTCATCCCACATATTTTGGTATGACATCTCATTATTGTCATTTTCCTGGGTGAAGTTATTATGTCTATGATTTGCTGTTTCATCCAATCATTCTGTAGTGTGAGATTATTTAGTTTCCAATTATTTTTTGGTCTATTTTCCCCTGGCTTTTTATTGAATGTAATTTTCATTGCATCATGGTCTGAAAAGGATGCATTTACTATTTCTGCCTTACTGCATTTGAGTTTGAGGTGTTGATGTCCTAATACATGGTCAATTTTTGTATAGGTTCCATGAATTGCTGAGAAGAAAGTGTACTCCTTTCTGTCTCCATTTAGTTTTCTCCAGAGATCTATCATATCTAACTTTTCTAGTATTTTATTTACCACTTTGATTTCTTTCTTATTTATTTTGTGGTTTCATTTATAATAGTGGGAGAGTTGAGATCTCCCACTATTATAGTTTTACTGTCTATTTCTTCTTGCAGCTCTCTTAATTTCTCTTTTAAGAACTTACTTGCAGCCGATAACTTTAATAATCTAGTGTTTGACAAACCCAAAGACCCCAGTTTTGGGGGTAAAAATGCATTATTTGACAAAAATTGCTGGGAAAATTGGAAATTAGTATGGCAGAAACTAGTCATTGATCCACACTTAACACCATCCACCAAGATAAGGTCAAAATGGGTTCATGACCTAGGCATAAAGAATGAGATTATAAATAAATTGGAAGAGCATAGGATGGTTTACCTCTCAGACCTGTGGAAGAAGAAGAAATTTATGACCAAAAAAGAACTAGAAATATTATTGACCACAAAATAGAAAATTTTGATTATATCAGATTGAAAAGTTTTTGTACAAACAAAACTAATGCAGACAAGATAAGAAGGGAAACAATAAACTGGGAAAACATTTTTACAGTCAAAGGTTCTGATAAAGGACTCATTTCCAAAATATATAGAGAATTGACTCTCATTTATAAGAAATCAAGCCATTCTCCAATTGATAAATGGTCAAAGGATGTGAACAGACAATTCTCAGATGAAGAAATTAAAACTATTTATAGACATATAAAATATGCTCTAAATCATTATTAATCAGAGAAATGCAAATTAAGACAACTCTGAGATACCACTACACACCTGTCAGATTGGCTAGAATGACAGGGAAAGATAATGTGGAATGTTGGAGGGGATGTGTAAAAACAGGGACACTGATCCATTGTTGGTGGAATTGTGAACACATCCAGCCATTCTGGAGAGCAATTTGGAACTATGCTCAAAAAGTATCAAACTGTGCATACCCTTTGATCCAGCAGTGTTTCTACTGGGCTTATACCCCAAAGAGATACTAAAGAAGGGAAAGGGACTTGTATGTGCCAAAATGTTTGTGGCAGCTCTGTTTGTAGTGGCTAGAAGCTGGAAAATGAACGGATGCCCATCAATTGGAGAATGGTTGAGTAAATTGTGGTATATGAATGTTATGGAATATTATTGTTCTGTAAGAAATGACCAGCAGGATGGATACAGAGAGGATTGGCAAGACTTACATGAACTGATGCTAAGTGAAATGAGCAGAACCAGGAGATCATTATATACCTCAACAACAATATTGTATGAGGATGTATTCTGATGGAAGTGGATTTCTTCGACAAAGAGATCTAACTCAGTTTCAATTGATCAAGGATGGACAGAAGCAGCTACACCCGAAGAAAACACACTGGGAAATGAATATAAACTGCTTGCATTTTTGTTTTTCTTCCCAGGTTATTTATACCTTCTGAATCCAATTCTCCCTGTGCAACAAGAGAACTGTTCGGTTCTCCACACATATATTGTATCTAGGATATACTGTCACCTATTTAACATGTATAGGACTGCTTGCTATCTGGGGGAGGGGGTGGAAGGAGGGAGGGGAAAAATTGGAATAGAAGAGAGTGCAAGGGATAATGTTAAAAATTACCCTGGAATGGGTTCTGTCAATAAAAAGTTATTTAATTAAAAAAAAAAAAAGAATTTAGTTGCTACACCACTTGGTGTATGTATGTTTAATATTGATATTGCTTCATTATCTATGCTACCCTTTAGCAAGATATAGTGCCCTTCCTTATCTCTTTTAATTAGATCAATTTTTGGTTTTGCTTGATCTGAGATCAGGATGGCTACCCCTGCTTTTTTTACTTCACCTGAAGCATAGTAGATTCTGCTCCAATCTTTTACCTTTACTCTGTATGTATCTCCCTGCTTCAGGTGTGTTTCCTGTAAACAACATATTGTAGGATTCTGGCTTTTAATCCATTCTGCTAACCATTTCCTCTTTATGGGGGAGTTTACCCCATTCACATTTATGGTTAAAATGACCAATTCTGTATTACTGGCCATCTTGTTAACCCCTGTTTATGTTTTTCTCCCTTCCTTCCCCCTTACTTCCCTCCCCTGTATTAAACTTGTGAGCACCACTTGCTTCTCACAGCCCTCCTTTTTTAGCATCCTTCTCCCCATCTTAGAATTCCTCCCCCTATCTTATTCCTTTTCCTCACAATTTCTGTATTCCCTTCTGCTTAGCTTATTCCTTCCCTTTTCAACTTTTCCCCTCCCACTTTTCAGTGAGGTGGGAGAAGTTTCACCATAAATTGAATATGTCTAATATTTTTCTCTTTAAGCCAATTCTGATGGCAGTAAGATACACACTATGTACATCCCCCTCCATTCTTTCTCTCAATATAATAGGTTTCCTTTGCCTCTTCATGAGATGTAGTACCCCAACTTTACCCTTTTCCGGGTACAATTTCCTTTCCATCTCTAGTTTCTAGAACAAGGTATATAAGTATTCTTTCTATATCTTTATAGCAGAAATATAGTTCCCAAGATTTCTTTTTACCTTTTTAGGTTTCTTTTGAGTTCTATATTTGTAGATTAAACTTTTTGTGTAGTTCTTTTTTTTTTCATCAAAAATAGGTGAAATTCGCTTATTTTGTTGAATGTCCATCTTCTTCCCTGGAAAAAGATGCTCATTTTGGCTGGGTAAGTTATTTTTGGCTGCATACCAAGTTCCTTAGCCTTTTGGAATATCATATTCCAGGCCCTTTGATCTTTTAATGTGGATGCTGCTAGGTCTTGAGTAACCCTTATTGTGGCTCAATATTTGAATTGATTTTTTCTAGCAGCTTGCAGTATTTCTTTCCTTCGTCTGATAGTTCTGAACTTTGGCCACTGTATTTCTTGGTGTTTTGATTTTAGAGTCCCTTTCAGTAGGTGATGGATGAATTCTTTCCATTTCTATTTTACCCTCTGTTTCTATAACTTCTGGCAGTTCTCTTTGAAAAATTTCCTGGAAAATAGTGCCCAGGCTCTTTTTTTCATCATATTTTTCAGGGAGTCCAATAATTCTCAGATTGTCTCTCCTAGATCTATTTTCCAGGTCTGTTGTTTTCCCAAGAAGGTATTTGAAATTTTTTTCTATTGTTTCATTTTTTTGGTTTTACTTGACTAATCAGTCTCCTTGATGTCTCCTTGAGTCATTCAATTCCATTTGTTCGATTCTGATTTTCAGTGAAGTCTTTTCTTCACTCACTTTTTAAATATCTTTTTCTAATTGTCCAGTTGAGTTTTTAAGTGAGTTGTTTTGCTCTGTGGAATCTTTTTCCATTTTGCCAATTTTATTTTTTTAGTGAGCTATTTTCTTTTTCCAGTTCACTAATTTTGTTTTTCAAGGATTTGATTTTTTTTATCCACTCTATCTTTAAATGAGTGGGATGACTTATCCAGACTCTCTTGCCAAGCTTCCCTTTCCTTTTCCCATTTTTCTTCTAGTTCTCTTGTGAGAGCCTTTTTACTTTCTTCTATGAGAGTCTTCTGTGTTGAGGACCAGATCATATCCCATTTTGGGGATTCATCTGGAGACAATCTGTTTGTAATCTCCTCAGGGTTTAAAGTCTGCTCTCTATGCATATAGAAGCTATCAATGGTTAGGGTCCATTTAAATTTTTTGCTCATTTTGTCAGAGAAGAATCAAGGAAAACAAACTAGCAAAAAAACAAATGCAGTTTGCTTTTTTTTTTGGTGGGGGGTGAAGATGGGGGGGGGGGCTGGATGGTATTACCAAGCTTCCTCTACAGCCTGCAGGGGGCAGCAGCGAGGTGCTAGCAGGATAGCAATGGCTATGCTGAGACACTGCAAGTGGGTGTGGCCAGGTCCCAAGAGATCCTAGCTTTTCGGGATTATAGTCTTCACCTCCTGTGTTTTTAGCTTCTCTGCTAATCTACTGCCTTGCTGCCAGGGCAAAGTATCCAATACTGTGGTAAAGCTCTCCTCGCAGAGATGGCTGAGATCACACCCCACCCCACTCCGGTCTGCTCAGCTATGAACTGCCTGCCATGCTCTCGCTGATGCTGCCAGCCCTCAACCTGCTCTGGATCTAAAACCGTCCCTGCCCCAAGCAAAAACAGACCTTTTCTGGTGAATTTCAAGGATGCCTTCTCTTGGCAATTATTTGTGGGTTTTTTTCAGTCAAGCACTAATTCCAAGGCTTGTCATGAAATAAATTCTGAGAGAGCTTAAATAGATGTGTGTGTCCTCTCCACCATCTTAGCTGGAAGTCCCAAAATAGGGCTCTTCTTTAAAAAAATTTTTTAAATTGGGCTTGTCTTCCAAGGTGGGGGGTACACTGGCCCAAGCTTCAGGAGTTTGGTGCAGCTGTTTTCAGAGATACTGCTAAGGACTTATAAGTGTTTGCTTCTTCCAAGGTGGTATGATTAAAGAAGTGTGTTTGCTCCTCTCTTGACCTGTGTTCTGGTCAGTAAGCAACCACAAGCACTTTTTTCTGCTCTAGAACTGTAATTCCCCTGTGGCCACAAGCTCTGGTGTGCTAGTGCTTCTTCTTGCCTTGAGATTGCCACCCAGATCTGTAATCAGGATCCAGGTATGGGCAAAGCAACATTGAACTGCCTGAGTCCTAGTAAAGAGATCCCTATAATCTCCTTCTGACCAGTTATTTGACCCCTTCACCACCTATAGGTTCAGGGCTCCAGAGACTGCCACTGCTGCTGCTGATGATGATGATTGAGTGACTCCCAAGCCTGCTCCTGGTTTGCTGGGGCCCATGCTGAAATATGCTTCATTCTCACCCAGGTACAACAAACTTTTCCTGCTCACTATCTATGTTGTCTTGTACATCTATAGGCTGAGAGATCTGAAAACACTATTGCTCCCATTTATTTAGTCTTTCAAGGCCTGTTCATGGTTTGCTTAGACTTGGACTGCACTGGCAGTTTGTGCCAGATTATAATCCACTCTCACCCTGGTGCAACAGACCTTTCCTGCCAACCTCCCAATTTTTCCTGGGTTGGAAAATTATTTTATTCTGTCTTTTTGTAGGTTCTGATGCTCAAAAATATGTTTAGAATCATTATTTAAAGGTATTTAGAAGGGTGTGAGGGAGAACTCAGGCGAGTTCTTACTTTTAACATCATGGCTCTGTCTACTAATTCTTTATATAGGATATTTTACTATATCTTCATACATACTCCAAAACTATACTTATATACAGTTATCTTTGAAATAAAATCTATTTATAGAACACACAGGATTAAAATGTGACAGGCACTTTTGGGAAATTTTAAAAACTTGGACAAATAATGCAAAACATTAAGATTATGATTCTAAGACACTTACAATCCTAAAAAGTAATAATCCTTTCAAGTGTGATAAACACTATTGTGTTTCTGACCTGTACAAGTGAACAAACAAACAAAATGCTACTAGAATTTCTTCTCAATATGGGGAAACCTATTTTTAAGTTACAATAAACTGGAAATCCATTCTTACTTACACTCATGTAGAAAATCTAGGCTACAATTTTATTGTATTGTAATCCAGACACACAGAAGTCAGACCTGGAAGCTCTATGTAACATGATAGAAAGGGTTTTGTGGTACCTGCTTACTCTGAAAAAAAAGGAGAGAGGGAGCACACTTGTGTCCTAGTCTGCTTCCCAAGAAAATACAGAGAAGAGAGAGAAAGATAAAGAAGGGCAAAAGAAAAAGAAAGAAAGAAAGAAAGAAAGAAAGAAAGAAAGAAAGAAGAAAGAAAGACAGACAGACTGAATTTTCAAACATTCTTCCTCCTATACACTCATCTGCATATGACAAGAAAAAAAATTGGGACATCCAACCTATATTTCACTCTTTAAGGAAAAAAGAAAGGAGTTTTCTTATTATCTCATTTTAGTCTTTCTTACATGGCATAATCACTTTCCATATCTTTCCAATATAGGGCCTCTACAATTTGTTCCTCAAGTTTAGGGAGTAAAACTCTACTCTCCATATTTTTAGCCAAGTGTGATCATTAAAACCATCAGAGTAAAGTATGCCTTTGGAGCATAGGCTTTGGAGATAAAAGAACTCTTTTTTTTTTTTTTTTTAAACAGAAAGCTATCTTTTTAGTAGATATCTAGTTCCAAGAATACAACCATCTTTGCTTAATGGAAGTTGCTACACACACACACACACACACACACACACACACACACACACTCACACACACACACAGACATACAATATTGTCATTACATATAAGCAGATATCAGTTTAATGTTCTTTTCATGATACTATGCAGAACATTAAGATTATGATTCTAAGACATTTACAATCCTAAAAAGTAATAATCCTTTCAAGTGTGATAAACACTATTGTGTTTCTGACCTGTACAAGTGAACAAGCAGAATCACAAGGTCTTACAGTCCTAGTTAATGAAACATACCAGTAACTCTAAAGCAGCTTGGAAAATCATGGCAGGCTTGTGACAAGCAACAATGATCTATTAAAAATCTCACTGTCTCATAAAACATTTCCCATAGGAACATTTCTCTTTTTAAAAGAACACCTGGGAAAGTAACCTCTTGTAGGAAGTCTTATCTTGATTCTCTTGCTTTAGAACATAGACAACTTCCTCAATAAAGGAGTAAAGAACCTTGTATAGCTCAATCCAAATTAACTAACTTTCCAAATCTGAGTTGTAATTCTAAAGTAGATTTATCATATCAAATCACTACATTTTGCATTATATTATGTGGCCTCTTAATCCTACTTATCTAGACTCATGCCTTTCGGAACAAGTAGCATATGTAAATTACTTCCTCTGGAAATTCTTATCCATATTCTAATCACATTCTCAAGTCCTCTCCAGTTTTACTGCAATCTGATTCACCCATAATTTAACCCATTTCACTATATCCATTTTTTTTTTCAGTGACTTTATTACCTATCTCCCATTTCCCAGCAATAGGGATTAGTTTTTCTTAGAAGGCAATAAAGCTATTCCAGGGACCTAATTAAGCTCTGCATTTAATAAATGCTTGCTGAATTGCATTGCTTACAAATGTATACAGGGGTTCCTAATTCTTTTTTAAAAGCACCTTCCCTTGATCCCTCTAGCTCCTTATATCTCCCCTTATCACAAGTAAATTTCTTGAAAAAGTTGTCTGCATCCATGCATCCTTGTAACCATTCTCTCTCTTCCCCACCTTGGGCACTTGAGCTTTCATTTCTACCACACTACTAATATTACTTTTGCAAAGGGTATAAAAGGAATCCTAAAAATCAAATACTATTCAATATCCTCATCTTTGTCTTTTTTACACACTTTAATACGATTGACTGTTCTTGAATATACTTTCTAGTTTCCCTCCTATCTCTCTACCTTTCTTTTCCATCTGCTTTATTGACTCCAAATTCTCTTCTTTGACTTTTCATTATGAGAATGTTCCTCAAGAGTCTATCTTTAACTTTCTTTTCATAATTATCTGTTCTATCTTCATCTGCTCATCTGTCTCCCTTAGGATAAACTTGTCATCTGAAATCTCACTGTAATGGAGATTGATCCAATTTTAATACCCAATATGTTCTCAAGACCCTCAGCAGCCTATCCCCTCTGATTGAAAAGTTGGAGGATAAAGCCACAAATTCCTCCTAAAGTCCTTCCTCCTTTTCAGAGTGCTCAGAACTTTTCAGCTTAACTTCATTTCTCATATCTGGTTGATTTTGAGACGGTTTATATCATATTCCCTATGGTACTATCTCCCAACCTCCTACATTTTTTTCTTCTTTTTGAATATTGTCTTCTTCCATTAGATTATAAGTTCCTCTATATGAACACAATTACAAAACATTTTCCTCACAAAACAATTGAAAGAATATCAAGTGTTCATGCTACCCATGCTAAGCTAATATAATGAAAATTACAATTCTACATAAATTAATCTACTTATTCAGTGTCATACTAATCAAAATCCCAAGAAATTACTTTACAGAGTTAGGAAAAATAATAACCAAGTTCATCTATGAAGAACAAAAGGTCAAGAATTTCAAGAGAATTAATGAGAAAAAATGAAAATAAAGATGGTTTAGCTGTACCAGACCAAAAACTATATTATAAAGCCGCAGTCATCAAAACCATTTGGTTCTGGCTAAGAAACAGAGCAGTCAATCAGTGGATTAGCTTAAGTTCATAAGACACAATAGTCAATGAGTATAAGTAATCTAGCAGAGTTTAATAAACCCAAAAACCCAAGCTTCTGGGATAAGAATTCCCTATTTGACAAAAATTGCTGGGAAATTCAGAAATTAGTATGGCAAAAACTAGACATTGATCCATACTTAACATCCCATACCAAGATAAGATCAAAATGGGTTAATGATTTAGACATAAAGAATAATCCATACGCCAATTAGAAGAACAAAGTATAGTCTATTTCTTAGATCTGTGGAGAAGGAAAGAATTTGTGGCCAAAGAAAAACCAGCATAAAAAATAGATAATTCTAATTATATTAAGTTAAAAAGTTTTTGTATAAACAAAACCAATGCAGATAAGATTAGAAGGGAAGCTGTAAACTGGGAAAATTTTTCACATCCAAGTGTTCTGATAAAGGCCTGACTTCTAAAATATATAGAGAGAATTGACTTAAACTTATAAGAATACAAACCATTCTCCAATTAATAAATGGTCAAAGGATAGGAATAGACAATTTTCAGATAAAGACATTAAAACTGTTTCTAGTTATATGAAAAAATGCTCTAAATCACTATTGGTCAGAGAAATTCAAATTAAGACAATTCTGGGATACCACTACATACCTTTCAAATTGGCTAAGATGACAGGGAAAAATAATGACTAATGTTGGAGGGGATGTGGGAAAACTAAGACACTAATACATTGTTGGTGGAGTTGTGAACCGATCAATCCATTCTGGAGAGCAATGTGAAGCTATGCCCAAAGAGCTATCAAACTGTGCATATCTTTTAATCTAGCAATGTCTCTACTGGTCCTATATCTCAAAGAGATCATAAAAAAAGGGAAAATGTGCAAAAATGTTGGTAGCAGCCCCTTTTTGTAGTGTCAAGGAACTGGAAATTGAGTGGATGCTCATCAGCTGGGAAATGGCTGAATAAGATATGGCATATGAATATTATGGAAAATGATTGTTCTATAAAAAACAATCAGCAGGATAATTTCAGAAAGGCCTGGAGAGACTTACAAGAACTGATGCTAAGTGAAGTAGAACCAAGAAAACATTGTACATAGCAACAAGAAAATTATACAATGATCAATTCTGATGGACATGGATCTTTTTATTAGCAAGGTGATTCAGGACAGTTCCAATGTTTTTGTAAAATGGAGAGAGCTGCCTGCACCCAGAGAGAGTACTGTGGGACTGAGTGTGAATTACATCACAGTATTTTAACTTTTTTGTTGTTGTTTGCTTGCATTTAGTTTTCTTTTTCATTGTTTGTCCTTTTGATCTGATTTTTTTTTATGCAGCATGATAATTGTGCAAAAATGTATAGAATTGCACATGTTTAATGTATATATTGATTATTTGCCATGTAGGGGAGGGGCTGGAAGGAAGGGAGGAAGGAAAAAAAAGTGGAACACAAGGTTTTGTAAGTGTGAATGCTGAAAACTATCTATGCATATGTTTTGAAATAAAAAATAAAAATAATTACAAGTTCCTTGATGATCAGTCATGCTATGTTCACTTTTTTCTTTTCTTTTTTTTCTCTCATCATTTTTCCCTTTTGTTCTGATTTTTCTCCCCTACATGATTCATAAAGAAATGTGTATTTAAAAAAAATGAATGTACCTGTATAACCAGAAAAAAAGAAAAAAAATTTAAAAAGAAAAAGTATATATATGTAATATAAAGAAGTATACTTATGTTCTGCTGGGCATTAAACAATGTTATATTTTGTTTTGTATTCCTATTCTGTTTTTAATAAATTTTTAAATAAATCTAAAAAGGATTTTTATAGGATGATCTCTAATCTAAATGTTCTATGGAAGATTCATTGGAGTACATGAGCAAAAATACCATAGGATGGAAAGACACGAATTAAATTTTTGTGCACTGTTTGAGGGATAGTTCACAGTGATGAGATCTCTTAATTCCTATTAATATTGAAAAATTGGTCAAAGCAGTGTCACAATCAAAGATTAGGTTAGATGGGGTCACTGCTCCTTGAAGCATATAGTCTAAGAAGGGGGTGATATATTAACACAAATAGCTATAATACACAATCTTACATAATAGGTGTGTTAAAAGATTGCAAAACAAGGGGCTATGTGAATTCTGAAGACAACAAACTATATGAGCGCTGGGGGGTCAAAAAAACATTTATTAGACACTTTCTATGTGCTAAAATAAGTGCTGGGGATACAAAGACAGTCCCTGCCATCAAGGGACTCCAAACCAAAAGCTGCATCCTCCAGGAAGTGCATGCATTCTTGATGTGTTGGCTCGGCCACATCCTTGCAGCACAACTGTGCCTGATGTTCCTAATCAATTTAGGTTTCCTCAGTTTTCCAGGACTCAAACCCAACTCTACAAACAGTCCAGGAGGTAAAAGGTTCTCTGATTCTGGCTGAGGTTCCACTTTTACCCAGTTAGTCCCAAGGCTCCCCACATAGTCTTTCTATTGATATAACCCGGAAGTTAATCCCTGATAATGGGTCTTCAAATTTTATCGGATTGTGTTTGGAGGATCCTTGTTCTGCCCCAAGTGTTTTTGATTTTTCAACAATCTATGTTGGCTCTAAAGTGCAAATTTGTTCTATTTGTGGGAGAAATCTGGAGAGCTTGAAATTTACCAACCTACTCTGCCATCTTCCCAGAATCCTGCCCCCCCCCAACATAAGAATTTTAGTATTCTGCGGGATCCAGTGGAACATTCTACTTATCCATCTGTATTCTTCTCTGTCTGTCTCTATCTCTTTCTGAATCTCTCTCTTTCTCATTAGCCTTCTTTGACAACATGTTCTGGATGTTATCATTATAATATTTCTTGCACACAAGCAATTATTAGTAATATGGTTCATCTTATATACATTTACCAGGCATTTCACTATTTTTTGAGTCATCAGAAATTTTGATTCTTTAAACATAAATGTGCTTAATGATTCATAGCCAAATCACATCAACAAGAGGATACTGGTGTGAAAAGATATGTTTTCTGTCAGGAAACAACACAGTATATAAAAGTGCTTTAAAGATATTCTTCTCATTCAGTTTTGCTCAGAATTCCAATATGTCCTCATATTGAACAATAGATATCACTTTGATACCTTTATGGTCTATATATCTTACATGACAGTACACTAAGGGATTAATATGGTTTGTCTTCATCTCTTGGTTTAATGTGACTGATAGAATCAAACTTAAAGTCTTCAGTTTCTGTCTTTACTTGGCGTATGTTGAAAATTTTACACTTATTGATTTCATATTACATTTTGGTATAATTAAAGATTTCATGAAAATGTTTAATTTTTTGGTACAGCTGTATGGATTAATGATATATATATACATACATGTATGCATATATGTAGATAGAGTGATATTTCAATGGATTTTAATCTGTTTTGTTTTTATATCACTTAGATTTCCCCTTATACACCTTTCTCTCCCCCTCTTAGAAAATCAAGTCTTCTAGGGGCAGCTAGATGGTGTAGTGGATAAAGTATCAGCCCCAAAGTCAGGAGGACCTGAGTTCAAATCTGATCTCAGATACTTAACACTTCCTAAACGTGTGATCCTGGGCAAGTCACTTAACCCCAATTACTTCAGCAAAAAAAAAAGAAAGAAAGAAAATCACTTCTTTAAGTGATCAAGATGTTTTAATTCAAATCCTTTAAATTGGAGGCCATACTTAGTTTTATAATATTTAGGAGATAATAATTGGTTTAGATTAGGAAAAAACCATAATGGAATAAATCATCTTTCTGAAAAATGTCATATTTTATATGAATTATTCTTAACATAACTGTATTGGTGACACATTTTAAATAAAGAATGTTTTTCCATGAGAACATCAAATGCTCCAACATTTCTACTGTATTTGGATCTATTTTATATACTTCTCAGTATGTAAATAAGCCATGAATGTGGAACTGGATCCAAGTCTTTATGGTAATTATCAAAGGCAATATATAAATTATGGCTTTGGGAGTAAGCTTATTCAATAAGTACAGAATAAATAACAAGTTGTTCTTCATATGCCTGGTACTTTGTACACACTTTTTGACTTTCAGACAATAAGTTGTTCTTTTATATTTTTCACAGAGATCCTTAACTTTTTTTGGTATCATGAGTTCCTTTATCAGTGTGATGAAACTTATGGATCCCTCTAATTTATCCCATGAAAGGAAGCAATATCAGCCAAGACTAAAATGATAGATTAGATTCATACTATGGATTTACAGAAATGTTGAACTAAGAAACTTGAACTTTATGATGTAGGAAATGAGAGCCACTGAAGATTAAAAAAAATAATAACCTATATCCATATTAGTTATGTTCTAACAGAAAAATCAGAACAAAAAGGGAAAAGCACAAGAAAACAAACAAAAATGGTGAAAATAGTATGCGACTATCGTAGTTCTTTCTCTGGATACAGATAGCATTTTCCATCTTAAATCTATTGGAATTGTCTTAGATCATTTTATTGCTAAGAAGAGCTAAATCTATCATAATTATCACACAATCTTGACAATGCTGTATACAATGTTCTCCTGGTTTTGCTCATTTCACTCAGCATCAGTTCATGCAAGTCTTTCCAGGCTTTTCTGAAATCAGCCTGCTCATCATTTCTTATAGAACAATAATATTCCATTACATTCATATCCCAAAACTTATTCCCCAATTTATGGGTATCCACTCAATTTCCACTTTCCTGCCACCACAGAAAGAGCTGCTACAAACATTTTTTTACACAGGGAGTCCTCTCTTTTATGATCTTTTTGGGATATGAACCTAGGGCCACTAAAAATTTTTGAGCAGAGGAGTAACAACAGACAGAAGATGAAAAGAGACAAAGATAGACTTGATGTAAGGTGAAATGTCCTAAACATTAATACTGTCCCAAACTGGAATGGGTTGTAAGGAGCTTTTTTGTCCAGGTCACAGACTGAAATGCCTTTCAGATTGCTTCCAACTCTAAAATTCTGTGATTCTGTAATCATATTTACTCACAAGGAAGATTATTTTTGCAGCTGTGTGAAGGATGGACAGAAGACCTGCGAGACCAAAGAGTGCAAAGGAAACCAATCTTTTTGCCAATGTTGCACCTATAGCATTAAGGTAAAACCTATTTGAAATATCATTTTCAGTTCTTGATTAGGACTGGCAACAATGACCTTATCTTTATAGCAGCTAAACTCAGAAGGAAAGAACTCCATCATATTAGAGTCAGGAAAAAAACTGGTTTTATTATGAATAAATGAAATATATTTTGACATCAAATACCTAAATATCACAGATGCTGGCTTTGAATCTATTCTGGCAATGGAAGCCTCCCAGAATTTCTTCTAGAGATCTTTTGAATTTCCTTCCTGTGAAAAATGACTCCAGAGATATTGTGATTTTTTTTTCAAAAGCAAATGAAATTGAACATGGTAGGGAAGTTTTTAATTAGACTGTTTAGAACAGGCAGTGTAAGTGCTTGATGCAGCAGGGACCTAATAAATTACTTGATAAACTCAATTGGAGACTTTGTGTCTGGCAAATCCTCATTAGTTTGCAGCAGCAATCCGTGACTTCCTGAGAAAGGTCCTGGAAATACCATGCAGTAGGTGTACATTATGTTGCATGGACTGAATTGCTGAGGCAATAAATATAAGAATATCTGGGTGAGGAGAGGGAGGATGGCTGTGGGAGATGCACATCTGAGACTGAAATGCTCTAGAAATAAAAGAAGGAAGTTGGGTGCCAGCTACTCTTTCTACTTTAGCAACTGAGAAGCTCTTTTAATTGACAAACTTAGTTCCTTTTTTAATAAGGAAAGAAATCAAGATAATATGCTAAAGGCCCTGGCAAATATTTGTTTCAAGCCAATTTAAAAATACTTCATGTTTCTATAGACCTTTAATGTTTAATGTTCCTTCCTTGTGAGAGAAGCAACATGAGGATTACCCACATTTGACAGAAGAAGAAACTGAAGATTGAGAGATTCACTCATTTGTCTCTGGTCATCCAGGTAATAAAAGTTGGAGTTGGAATTTAAAATGATGTCTCCTGACTCCAATTCCAGAGCTCTTTTTAATGTTATACCAATTGCTTCTCAGTAATGAAATGATTTCTATTTAGGAGTGGTTAGATGGCACCATTAGTGGAATGCAGAGCCTGGAGTAAGAAAGACCTGATTTCAAATATGGCCTCAGACTTAATAGCTGTTAATTCTAGCCATCACCTTTGTGATTTTACATAATCTTTCCCCCATGCCTGGAATGCACTCCTTTGGGATATCCATCTTTCAGTTCTCTTCAAGCCTCAGCTCATATATATTTTATTAGAAGATTATTGCTCTCCCTCAGAAATTATTTTGTTCATACTTGTATTTTCTTATGGTGTACATGTTTCCATCTTATAAAGTCCTTGAGAGCAGGGATGATTTGATTTTTATACTTGTATTCCCATTACCGATATATAGAAAGCACTGAATAACTGCTTATTGATTGAAATATTGTTTGCAACAGATGTCATGACTAGATTCCATAAGCATTTGTAGAATGAATGAGATACAGGTATGATGGTACCTGGTCCCTCAGATTTGGAATGAAATTTTGCCCTACTCTAACCTGTTTCTGAAAAGGAACTCCATCCATACTCCTCACTATGATATCCTAAGCAGTCACCCAAACTATAATTTTAAAAGTCCAATGATAAAGAGGCAAATAGGTAGCACAGTAGATAGAGTTCTAGGCCTGAAGTCAGGAAGACTCATCTTTATGAGTTTAAAGCTGGCTTCAGATAATTACTGGCTGTATGACTCTAGGCAAGTCACTTCACCCAGTTTGCCACAGTTTCTTCATCTGTAAAAAGACCAGGAGAAGGAAATGACAAACCACTTCAGTATCTTTGACAAAAAAACTCCAAATGTAATCATGACTAAATGTAGACATAACTAAAAACAAATGAATAACATTGAAAAGCAATTGCCTTGCCTAATGAAACAATCTACTCTTGAACAATTCTAATAGTTGGTTAAGTTTTTATTATGATTATCCAGAATCTGCCTTTCTATAATTCTGATTTATTGCTCCTGGTTCTGCTCATTGGGAAAAAGAAAAAGAAAATTAAATCCTGTATCACAAGAAAAAATTTTAAAATACATATATCAGCCATCCTATCAAATGCTTCTTAAGTCTAGATCTGGAAAGGACCTTAGGGATCATCTAGAACAAGTTTTGTCTAGATGACTCACTGGTCATAACAAACACTCTTTTTTCAACAACCCAAAAGGTGACTCTATACATAGACATCCCCAGATGCTCAATATAGAAATCAGATTGATTATATATTTTACAGTTAAAGATGGAGAAAGTATATGGTCAATTAAAACAAAACTTGGAGCATACTGTAACTCAGATCATGAGCTTCTTATTGCAAAGTTTTAGACTTAAACTGAAGAAATTAGGGAAAACCATCAGATTATATACGTACGACCTAAATGACATTTCTTATGAATATGAAGCAGGGATGATGAATAATAACAATAGTAAGTTTTTATACAGGTTTTTGGTATTGGCAAAATGCTTTACAAATACTGCTTCATTTGATCCTTACAAAAAATTTGAGAATCAGGTGTTCTTTTGAAATATTAAGTGACTTACCAGAAATGATGTTCAAGGCACAACTTCTATTGTTTTCACCATCATGGTTGCTCCCCCGGGTGTGTTCCTATTTGCCCATAACCTTCCTGTACCATCCCCTCTCAGCTAATCTTCTAGCTTGTACTAATAATTTAGTTCCTCACAAGGACTACTATTCTCAGGGTTCAAGTGTGTAGCCTATGGCACTACCCTTCTAAAACTAGCTCCCAAATTCCCATAAGCATGCTACCCATGAACAAAGCAGCCTGGAGACTTAATTAGCTCTTAGCAATGACAATTACTCAAATGTCATAGTGAGAACAGTAGTCACAAAACATCCCCTGTCCCCATAAACCTTAGATGCACTCTCTCAAGCATACACACAATATATACAGAGACATTTGTCATCCATTTAAGGTACAATGGTAATGAGATAGACAAGAGTAGTGAATGAGATAGGTATGTATAACACAAGTGGTCAATGCTACTCATCAGAACTCCAGTATTTTGATGAACTTTTCCTCTTCATAGGGTTTAGCCTATTATTTCAAAAAATTTTTCTGGTTCAGAGCTGAATCTGCTCAGTGAGAGAACTTACCCTAGTGCATAATAACTATCCAATACATTTTCTAATTCTTCATTTCTACAAAATAAGCCATAAAAAAAGCATTGATAATTTGCCCAATAATCATCAAACAGCTCTAGTTTCAGTGGTCTCCTGCTTTTAAAAACTCTAAAAACTCTAAAATTCTGTTCTTCACAAATGAAATGATTTTCAGTCACTGAACAAGCACTGAACACTGCCCTGGAGGCAGTCCTTGCTTGGAATGGCTTATTTTGGTACTTCCCTTGACTTCTCATTAGCAAAGAATTGACTTACATGCTTACAAATGGACAAGTCTACTTATTCACTCATCTTTGAAAAGAACTCACTGACATCCCATTTGCTTTGTTACTTGCTCAGTATCTCCTACAAATCCCTAAAGTTGAAAAGGACACAACCTTCCTAAAATGTGCTGCCCATAACTGAACACAATACTTTAGACATGATCCCAAAGAAGAGTACAATAGAAATAACACCTCTTCATTTTGGACATTACTTCTAGACTGAGTGATATGGCAGCCTTGGATTATAGTTAGCTTTTTTTTTTACAACCATGTGTCCCTGTTTACTCTACATTAAGTTTATAATCCTCTAAGAATTTCATTTATGGATGTATATTTTATGTTAGAAAGTAGCTTTGGAGATTGTCTTATAAAGGAAAACCTAGTTTTTTTGTGACAAAATCAGTTTTTGAAGTTTCTGATTCTGATTCAGTTCTCTTTCTAATACACATTCTGCCAAGTTCTATTAGATTTTATTATATCCATAAAATGTCATGACATTAAACATTAGTTTAAACTTCAGGTTGAAATGCTATCTAGTTCATATAGTAGACACTTAATAAAAGTTAACAAATTGAATCAAATTACTTCCCATCTTAAGTTATTACATTTTATATTACCAATTTTTAAATTGTTAGCCTATTCCTTTACAGAGCTGAACTAAAAAAAGAATAATTTAGAAAATGAAAGTATAGGCACATGGAAATATTTTTCCATGAATGCACCTGCTAAGATAAAGATTTGGGAAATTTACTAGATAATTACCATAAGTTAGAATGAGGTCTTTAATGAGGGAATCCAGTCATGAACCAAGAAGATGTTGGACATTGTATGATCACTGGATTAAAAGGAGATACAACCATGATCCATAGTAGTCTATACATTAATGCATGTCCCACCCTAAATACCAAAAGCCTTGGGGTTATAGACTGAATCAGAGAGTTAGTATGTGGATGTATGCTACCTATTGACATAATACTGATTTTCTGTATTCCTTTACTTTGCTTTTGTTCTTTCTTATGCTTATGGGTTTTTACACTCTAGAGAAATTCAGGTTTCTCACCTGGCCCTATACCTGTTTTTTGTATGCTTGGATCATAAATCAGATACTGCTCTCTCTTTCCTATGATGGGGTTGCCCACTCCTCATTCCTCCATCCCTAGTGGTTACTCTAATTACCCAGCAAGTGTTGGCAAAGCATTACTTAAAGGCAACAACTCAAGGGAACACAGAATTTACTCAATGCCCACATTAGAACTAGGGTATCTTCAGCCTGCTTGATAGCTGAATCAGCTGGAAAATATTTCTCGATAAATTTAACTTCCCTATCAGCTATATTTCCAAGCATCAAAATCTACACAAATATTTTCTGTGGAAGCCTGAATTTATACATCTTACAGATTAAGCATCCTGATAGGTCCTTGTATGTATTGAAACTCTTTGCAACTATTACTAGAATTAACTTTGCAGAAACGGGAATGAATCCACTGTTCTCAGGCCTAGTTGCTCACGCTCTAATTAATTATAATATTCTCCCTTGAGAATGTGTCTGTTTCATATGGGTTCTTTCTGCCATCACAGCTATATAGTAACTTACAGGGGCCTGTTCAAGACCTTGCATATACCTGCCAAAGACATTTGGTGGCCAAGATTATGTCTTTTTTTTTTTTAATTTAATTTTATTTAATAATAACTTTGTATTGACAGAATCCATGCCAGGATAATTTTTACACAGCATTATCCCTTGAAATCACTTATGTTTCGTTTTTTCCCCTCCCTCCGTCCATCCCACCTCCCCCCCCCCAAGATGGCAAGCAGTCCTATATATGTTAAATATGTTGCAGTATATCCTAGATACAATACACATTTGCAGAACCGAACAGTTCTCCCGCTGCACAGGGAGAATTGGATTCAGAAGGTAAAAATAACTCAGAAAGAAAATCAAAAATCAAATAGTTCACATTCATTTCCCAGTATTCCTTCTTTGGGTGTAGCTGTTTCTGTCCATCATTTATCCAATGAAACTCAGTTAAGTCTCTTTGTCAGAGAAATCCACTTCCATCAGAATACATCCTCATACAATATCGTTGTCGAAGTGTATAATGATCTCCTGGTTCTGCTCATCTCACTTAGCATCAGTCCATGTAGGTCTCTCCAAGCCTTTCTGTATTCATCCTGCTGGTCATTCCTTACAGAGCAATAATATTCCATAACCAAGATTATGTCTTAATATTTACCAGTATGTTTAGTCATGTAAAGTAGGTACCAATGCAAAAAATCTTATGGGTTTATTGCAATCTATGATAAATTCACATTTTCTCTAATTTTTTTTACTAGATTTTGCCATAGATTTGCTCCACTCTATGAAGTATTTTATATCATCTTGGTGATGGTAGAAACTCTTCCCTCTTTATTCTGACCTAGACAAGTTTGTTTCCTACTTAGGGAGCATAATGGTCCTCTGCTCCCTGGGAGTTTATTATATTTGGTGCCAGATGCAGTGAAGACACTCAGTCGTCTTTATCCCTATTGCGGCTCAGAATTCCCAAACTAAAATAATCTACCATCCTTGGGCTCACTCAGAAGCAGAGTTTATGGGTGTATATCACTACTCCAGGAAGGAATTTTTCTACTTTTGATAAAGTTTTCTCAGTTTACCTCATAGTTGCAGACTATTCATGGCCCCAAATTTTGTTATTTACTTGAAAAAATCATCAATGATTGAATAGATTGCAAAAACCAAACTCAAGAACACTATATTCAATTCTATTGCACCTAACATTTGTCATATTATTGCATGATGACACTTTGTTATAAAAACTTGGTCCAAAGAGAGACAATGGGATAATGGATAAAGAGCTGTCCCAGGAGTCAGTAAAGACACAAATGTAAGGTCCACCTCAGTTATATGGTGGTTTTGTCATTCTGGACAAGACATGTCATCCATCAGTGACCCAGGAAACTGATTAATGCTATAAGTGGTAGAATGTGAGTGAAGTGATTTCCCTAAACTCATGAAATCATATAAATGAGTCCCAAACATCTCAAAACAAATTCACAAGAAACTCCTTGTTGTATTGATCATCTGGGAACTTGTTTTTTTGTGTTAATATAGTTTCTGCCCTTGGTTTTTTCCTGCACTCAATAGTACCTGAAGTTTGTAAACATTATGTAAACATAATCATTGATTACCTGGATGAGTTGTAGGCCCTGGCTGACTTGCATTATATCCAAAGGATCCCACAAACAGGGAACTAATTGCTATCAGATCTCCAGGGATCCCTTTAGCATAGGGGATAAGGTCTAGTTATTCTCTAATTACTATTACTAATTACTAAGAAATTACTCTGTTACTAACAAATCTTTCAGAAACTAGCAGAAAGGGTGATAGGCCTCTTCCCTATTATTGAGATGGTAAGTTTTGTAGACCACTGGCTTTTATTATCCTAGTATTTTGTGATAGTCCTCTGGTTCAAGGAATTCCCTCATGGGAGGACATAGTTTACTTGTTGATCCTTGCTGGCTATGTCTAGATTCACAGCACCATGCTCCCTCAGTCTAAGTGTTACTACCAACAGGTTAAGTCTTTGTCTAGGTTCCTAATTAATATTCAAAGGAAATCTCATGGGTCAGCTAGAGCTGTCAGGGAAAACAACCCCTTAATGAGTTCAGATGTTCACATGAAAATAACATATAAAACAGTAGGAGTCACTTCAAGGCAATGTTTTACTGGTAAGCAATTAGGAAAAGGAAGGAGAAGAAAGGAAGGGGAGCAGATATGCAATTCAGACAACATTAACATAAAGTATAATTCTAATAAAGGTGGGAGTGTTATGTTATGGAGTTACAAAGATATGGGTTCATTCAGCTGGAAAAGGGTACTCCAAAGTGTTCTTCTGAGAGGAATGCTTTTACCTTAATTTTGGTGGCCATTTGAAGCAAAATAATTTGTCTGTCAGAGTTTGGGACACACAAGGGATTTAAAGAATATACAGGTAGAGAGAGAAAGACAAGCTAATTGCTAGAAAGATATTATTTTTGGATATACAGCTGTAAAAGCCTTAAAAATATTATTATCAGTATTCTTCCATGAATAGATTCTATAAATTACACCCTATCTTGAGGGTATGTGGAGTAGAGATAACATGAAGAACTCCCAGCTGTATGGAGTAGAGTAGAGATAAAGTGAAGAGCTTCCAAGAATGTTTAAATTCCTCTTCTGTATTTTAGTTTCTCTATGTCTCTATGACCTGCATAAGTATATTGAGTACTAGGCAATATGTACTTAGATTTTAGATATATGTATTTAACCTAGAATGATGACATTTATCACTGTTCAAGTTATCAATGTTTAGACAACTAGTTGTCTGATGTATGGTTCCTCCCAGAACTAGGGAATCTGCTGTTTTTGGCACGAATAACATCCAATTAAGGGGGTGGAGGGACACCTATCTCTTAATGTTCCCCAACCCATGATGTAATCCTTTGTAACTAAAACCTATAAAAACTGTATATCTTATCCCTTTCTTTAGCCCTTCTCTCTTTCCCTCCTCATGGTGGAATTGCTCATTCTCATTGAGAATTTATTAAATAAACAACTTTTCTGCTTTTTACTTGGAGAGATCTCTGAGTGTTGGAATCCTTACAAAGAGTAAAGTCATTAGAGTTGATAGAGATGATAATTATCTAATTTAGCATGGTTCAGTATGATTGATCTGATCTTACAAGGAGATGTTATGGGCCAGAACCTGAAATAAGGTACTAAGTAGAACTGATAGAAACAATGATTGTGTTCACATCTTTAGAGAGCTCATATAAACAAGAAGCTCTTAGGGCCAGAAAGCACTCTGGGGCAGACACGGAGCACTCTGGGAGATACAGAAGCCCACAAGCTCTCTCTTGGAGGCAAGACAGATTCATTCCAACTTTCACCTTGGTGCTGGCTGGAGATATTTGGAATGGTAGCTGGCCTCCTGCACTTCTCCCACTGAGACCAAGGCTGGTCTGAAAGGCTCTCCAGAAAGCTGCCCAGCCCCAGACAAGGAGACAAGACTGGGAAGGAGCACTCTGGGAGATTGAGAGCCAGAAGCCTTCTCTCGGAGGCAAGAGAGATTCATTCCATCTTCCACCTTTGTGCTGGCTAGAGGCTGAAGAAAGCAGAGGCAAAGAACAACTACAAGAGCTCTTGGAACCAAGGAAAACTGAGGCCTCTATTAAAGTTACCCGGGCCCAAGGAAGGAGAAAATAAACATTTGCATTTTATCAGCTAGTGGCATTTGGGGTGATTATTTACTTTTAACTGAAACTAAGGCTGCCCCCAGAAAACCTCCCCAAGAAACCTGCTCCCAGAGAGAACCATTATTATATTAAAGAAGAAGAACACCACATCTGAGTAGTCATTTTTGGACAGGATTTTCTATCCCTCACAAGGGGATACTATCATAGTCATTTCGAGACTACCTAACTATTTTAAAGATAGAACAATTTAATGACAATACTAGAGGTGGAAAAATGGATTTTTTTGGAATAAGGAAGCTCTGAACTTAATTCATTTTAACCTCTCTGATCTTCAGTTTCTGTAAAATGGGAATAATAGCATCTACATCATAGAGTTATAAGGATCAAATATGTAAAGAGCCATATAAATGCTATTACTATTATTATTCACCCTATGTCCCACCTATCTTTGCTATAATTGGCTCACATTGATCTCAAACTATAGCTCCCTGAATCGACATTCACCATAATTCAGGATCAGCAAGGAGAGTTCACTATGCAACTAATCCTTAACATATGGAGCCACTGAGACTACCTCTAATACTTAACAGACTGATAGGACCTCAATGAAAGGTAAGAGAACTAGTGCCAAAGGGCATGCCAGAAGTGACAGAATTATCTCACTAGAACCACAGCAACAAGCAATGGCAAGATCTAGAAGCTTCCTGGGAAAGAAAGATGGAGGACAAACAGCCTCACTATCTTCTTAGTATTATCCACTTGTGATCATCAAAGAATTTAGAGAGCTGACTTTTCTGACAATGCTAAGACATTAGCACAGAATGTGAAAAAGAATTACTTCCAGTCACAACAAAAGAACAAAATTTGAAAAAGACAGGCTGAGTCAGATGATAATCTTCTTAACTAAAACTCTCTGCATCTTGCTTCATGATTTCCTTCATTTATGTTCTCATTTTTCTGCTTCAAATCATTTATTTTTGGATTTCAGATTCCAGAGACGCACAGAGTCCCAAATCAGCATTAGAATATGTTGGATTTTATTGAAGACAGAGAGACTTTGGGAATTACTTAACCATCTTGTAACTAATGTTCTGTGCTGTATAGTAGAAAGGGCAATGGCCTGAGACCTTCATTCAAATCCTAGTTCTATCTGTTTCTAGGTCTTTAGCCTCAGGCAAAACAATGAATCTCTCTGACTCTGAGAATCTTCTTTTGTAAAATTAGTATAAAAATATTTGAACTAGTTACCTCACCAAAGTATTGTGGTAACAAATTAGATTACACAGAGTCTAGACAAGGCACTTTTACATCACAAGCAAAAATTTGAGGTTTCATCTCCTATATGTTACTGTCTATAGCAACTTTGATCATTCATACTTAATGTTGCAACTTAATTTTTGTTGTTCACTCTTTTCAGTCATGTCTAACTCTTCATGACCTCATTTGGGATTATGTTGGCAAAGATACTGGAGTGGTTTGCTATTTCTTTCTTCACTTCATTTTTACAGATGATGAACTGAGACAAACAGGTTTAAATGACTTGCTCATGGTCACACAGCTACTAAGTATCTGAGGCCAGATTTGAACTCAGCCAAATTAGTCTTCCTGATTTCCGGCCTGACACTCTATCCACTGTGCCATCTAGCTGTCCCTGCAATTTGATACCACGAGACAAATTACAATGTCATTGGCATTCAAAATAAGTGCATTTAAATGCCATCTTCCCTGTTCCTTCAGTTCTTAGAGAAAGAATAGTGAAACCTATTATAGAGGCAGTAGAAATTCAATGTAGATATTAAACTTGATCTGTGAATGTCCCACATAATCCCAGAAGCTGGTCATACCACTAAGATGCACCACATGAAACAGAATATAGCCAAATTGTTTCATTGCACATGTAATGTTTGACATATCAACTATGGTTTCATTCAGCAGAATCTCAGAGAATATTAGTCAGTAATCTTATAAATTCATGTCAAGAACAAAGTATAGAAATGGCATGGGAGCTAAAAAATTATGGAAATAGTTTCTACGTGTGTTAGTAAGTAATCTTGCAACATCTGCATAGTATTTTTTGGTTTACAATGTTTTTTCATATAAATAATCTCATTTGGTCTTTGTCAAACAAAATCTTATTTTTTATATTTTTTTGTTTCTACAGATACCCTTTGTTTCAAGGATTCAAAAGGAAAGAGGACAAAAAGCAATTTAGACAAATTAATTAAAATATGTCCAATTGAATTTCTCATTTGATCTTTTTAAAAAAGACTCTGTACAATCAGTGGATGGGGAAAGGAGGGACACTATTATTCTAGGATACTGAATTTGAGAAGTGTTAAAAGACCTGTCTTAAACAGTCCTAATGGTATATATAAAACTTGAACTCAAACCTTCTGATTTCCAGTTTGAGCTTCAGGGTTTTTCCTACTATGTCAGGTTTTTTTCTCATACTACTAAACTGGGAAATGGAACTCTTTTATTTTTAAGCTTTTACAATGAATATTTATTTCAAAGGTATAAATATACAACCTCATTGTTGTGTGCCAGTGAAACTTGTTCAGTATGCCAGTGCCATGCTAGGAAACTGAATCCCCTCCATTTGAAATATCATAGAAAGGTTCTTAAGATCAATTGGCAAGATAAGAACAGAATGAGGGCCTTTTCTTTTTTTAAATAGTATTTTATTTTTCCAAATACATGTAAAGATAGTTTTCAACATTCATTTTTTAAAAAACTTTCTAAATTTTTCTCCCTTCTTCCCTTCCCTTTCCTTTCCCCAAGACAGCAAGCAATCTGATATAGCTTAAATATGTGCAATCTTTTAAAACATATTTCCATATTTGTCATGTTGTACAAGAAAAATCAGATCAAAAGGGAAAAATGCTAGAAAAAAAACAAATCAACGAAAAGATGAAAATAATTTGCTTCAATCCACATTAAGTCTCCATGGTTCTCATTCTGAATATGACAGGCATTTTCTCTCCCAAATCTATTGGAATTGCCTTGAATCACTGCATTGTTGAGAAAAGCCAAATCTATCACAGTCAATCATCATATAATACTGGTTTTCCTGGTTCTGCTCACTTCACTAAGCATCAGTTCATGTAGATCTTGCCAGGCTCTGAAATAAGCTCATCATTTCTTGTATTCCATTATCTTCACATTCCATAACTTATTCAGCCATTCCCCAACCAAGGGGCATCCACTCAATTTCCAGGTCCTTGTCACTTCTAAAAAGAGCTAACACAAACATTTTTATACATTTGGGTCTTTTCCCCTTTCTTATCATTTCTTTGGGATACAGACCCAGAAGTGACATTGTTGGATTAAAAAGTATGCCCAGATTTATAGTCCTTTGGGCATAGTTCCAAATTATTCAATGAAGGGCCTTTTTAAAATTGAATGATCAAATATTCAAACTCTGTTGTAGAGAGCACAACTTTAATGGGCTGACCACATTGTTCAAACACCAAAAGTACCAAAAAGATAGTTCATTCCAAATGTTCATGTAGATTATATGTGACCAATCTGTGGTACAGCCTTCGGCTCTCGTAGTGGTCTCATCAGCCACAGTGTCCAACTGTGTTAACCCCAAAATAGTGATATCCTTTTGGTCCTTTTTGAGTATGAAGAACAAAAACAAGTAAGAATAAACAACCACATTTCCTTGAAGACTTGGAGCATTATTCCCTTTCTTCTCCCTTCCCTACCTCAAATTCTCATTATTCCCTATCTCATATTCAGGATTAGATTCACAATTTAGCTCAGTTCTTAGTCATTTGACCATTTCCAGTCAAAAGCCCACCTTGGGCTTAAGTCCCAGGCATCTTTCCTTCTTAGGGCTTCCCCACTAAAGCTGGCTGTAGCATCTAGTCTGGGATCAAGGATCCAAAGTCACCAAGGGTGGAGTGCCCAGGCCCAAGGAGAATCTCACCACCTATAAATGAAAGAAGAAATGAAACAAACTAAAACACAGACTCAAGTCTAATTCTCCAGGATCACTCTCACCAGCTCTGAGTTTGTGCTCTGAGTGAATTTGGTTACTTTTTAAGATAAGTTCACTAATTATCCAAGTTGGTTAAAGATACTATTTAAGAGGACCTATGGAAAGACAGGTACTTTAATACATTTTGATGGAACTATGAATTGGTCCAATGATTTTTGAAAACTATTTGGAATTATGAGTGAGAAATCATTAACTTGTATATTCTTTAACTCCACTGCTGATTATATATCCTAAATAGGAAAAAGAAAGAAGGAGGGAAGAAAAGGAAAGGAAAAAATACACTATATATAGTTATGTTATGTGAATATGTATCAGTATATACTGATTATATTCATAGGAACATTTTTCAAGATAAAAAACTGGAAACAAAGCACATGTCTATCAAAAAAAGATGACTGGATAAATTGTAACATATTAATATAATAGAATGTTACTACACCGTTAAAAAAGACAAATATGTGGAATTTAAAGAAATATTGGAAGGTTTGTATGAGCTGATACACGGTAAACACAGAAGCAGAAAAAATATATACTATATAATATTTTAAGTCATTAAAATAAAGCAGAAAGCTAGGTAATTGTAGCAATCATTATTGGCTCCAGAGAAAAAACTGTGAATGTCATTCCTTCCTTTTTCTGAAGTGATACCAGTCTTAGACAGCCTAGTGGTCCCCTGTTCCCTGAGAGTTTATTATATTGGTGCCAGACTCAGTGGAGATACTCAGTCATCTTTAGTTTTATTGCAGCTCTGAACTCCCAAACTGAAGTAAATAGACTCACCCAGAAGCAAGGTTTGTGGGTATATGCAGGCATGTTAGGTAGGCTAGGAATTTCTAGGACTTTTCTTTTTCTTTTCTTTTCTTTTTTTTTTTTTGCTGAGGCAATTGGGGTTAAATGGATTGCCCAGGATCACACAGCTAGGAAGTGTTAAGTTTCTGAGATCAGATTTGAACTCAGGTCCTCCTGACTTCAGTGCTGGTGCTCTATCCACTGTGCCACCTAGCTGTCCCTAATTTCTAGGAATTTTCATAGGAACAGAATGCTATCAAGATAAGTAGATAATGTTCAGTTGTCCAGTCATGTCTGATTCTTTGTGACCCTGTGAACCATATGTGAACCCATACTTTTTGTGGAATTTTATTGGAAAAGATTCTAGAATGGTTTGTTGTTTTCTTCTCCATTAGATTAAGGCAAACAGAAGTTAGGTAATTTGTCCAAGATCATACAAATAGTAAGTATCTAAGGCTGAATTTGAACTCAGATCTTCTTGACTTCAGTCTCAGCTATTTATCCACTGAGTTATCTAGCTGCCTCACCAGATAAGATTGATGTTTAAGAAAGATTTGCTTTACAACTAATTTTCTTTATTATGTGTAGTTTCATTGGTTGGATTAAGATAGTGATATAGTTAGGGGATATACAAAAATGATTATGATGTAAAACCAAAAGTTATTAATAAATCTTTAAAAATAAATTAAAATTTCTGTGTTTGAACACGCAAAGAAATAAAGTTATTGTGTGTTATTCTAATGGAGTGAACTCCATTTAAATATTTAATCATATTTAATATGATTATTTAAATCATAATAATAATGGTCTATAATAGGAATCTGCACACTGAGTTTCCTCTGAGGCAAACTCAAGCCCAGATTAAAAATTATCTGAGCATTCTCTTTTAATGCTTTTTAAGAGTACTATAGAATCATAGACTGAGAACTAGAAAGAACTACCATAGTCATGAAGACCAATTTCTTCATTTTAAAAAATGAAGACTTCATTTTAAAAAACTGAGACTTGGTGTGGGTTAGGTGTGGGTTAAGTGATTTGGTCATATGCATACATCTAACTTCTGGCAGAACTGAAACTAATACAAGTCTGCTTTCTTTAGGAAATTAGTAAAAATTGATGCAGGAATAAAATTATTGACTAATTATGGGTATATAAATCTCCATAATAAAAAACCTACTCAATTTATTAGTCCTTGTAAATATCTCTCTGTCTCTCTGTCTCTCTCTGATCTAGTTCAGGGGTCCTCAAACTTTTTACATAGGGGTCCAGTTCACTGTCCCTCAGACTGTTGGAGGGCCAGACTATCGTAAAAACAAAAACTTTGTTTTGCGGGCCTTTAAATAAAGAGACTTCATAGTCCTGGGTGAGGGGGATAAACATCCTCAGCTGCCATATCTGGCCCGTGGGCCGTAGTTTAAGGACCCCTGAAGATGATCTATCACCTATCATCTCTATGTATTATGTATAATATATATACTGCATAGTTATATTTATGTAATACATATTATATATATATATACATATATATATATATAAAACACATATCTATATAAGTTGAACTATATAAGTTAATAGTGTTAAAATTGAACAAGAAGGAAACTATAATAAAGACATAAAACATGCTTCACAATCACAGCATTTGTATAGCATTTTACATGCTTCGCAACAATAGATTCTTACAAGAACCCTATGAGGTAGTACTATTATTAGACTCACTTAACAGACAAGAAAACCAAGGTTCCAAGAGGTTAAATGGATCACACAAATCACAGGTGGCTGAGGCAGAGGTTGAACGAACTCTTTCTAATTTCATTCCAAGTCCAGTACCTATTCACTAGATAACACTGCCCTCCTCCCCAAGAACACTTCAATCAGAGCATCTCTGAAAACAGTATGTTCTTTGATTCATACTAGTGGGAAGATTTTTTCCTCTTTGAAATCAAAGTAACATGTCAAGTTTCAGACTTTGACAAGTTTCAGAGATAAAAATATCTTTTTTTAAAATCACACTGGGAAAATCCAGTTTTATAGAAGATAAAGGAAATGAATAGTATACTGCTTTCCTCTGACATTTATGTTTGTATACATATTTAATACATTTTTATTCTACATCTGGAATCAAAAGGCCTAGGATTTAATACTACTCTGTTGCTCATCTTATTTGCTGGTTTGGGACATATCTTTTAATCATTCTATGCTTCAATTTCTTCATCTGTATGATGGGAATAATAATGTGTGCACTTTCCATATACATATGATCCATATCATATCACATATCACAATGATCCACATGATCATTGTGAGGATCAATCTAGAGAATATATACAAAACTTTTAGTAAATTACAAAACTACATAAGTGTTTTTATTAGTAGTAGTATTTTTATAAATGACCTAATATCATTTGCTTAGTAAAGCTAGTTTAATAAACCAATACTACAATCCTCTTAAGCTCTTGATCAATAGCTACAAGAGCTAGCTGACAGACATTTCTATCCAATTCAGATTTCCAAAACCTAATAGGGAAATCTTAGGAGTCTTTCTAAATGGTGAAATTTGGAAGTGTCAAGAACAGGTGAGCATGCTGGAGGCCACAGTGATAGTAACTGAAGAGGCCAAGCCAAAAATTTTAAAATCCAGGGGAAAATATGGAACTTCTGGATATGAAAATATCCATTGCATGTTTTTATGCAGAAAAAAGAGCACTGCTTTTGCTTTATGAACAAAGACAGAAAAAGAAAATACAAAAGCACCAGGAATTTGTATTTGTATTTGGTTTTGATACAAGCACATCAAAATAGATCTGCTATTTAAAAATATTTACTATTTATTCTTGTTTAAACTTCTTTTCTTGTGGACACAAAGGTTCTCAGAAAGTGACAAAATTGTCCTCTATACGACTTGCTATTGTCATGCTAAGCAATGTGTTACACCTTCCAGCAATGTCAATAAAGCACCTGACTCCCCCCAAAAGATAGAATTTTTTGTTTCCTGGTCACTCCTTCAAAAGATTTTTCAAAGATCATGAAAGAAATTTACTTGTAGATACCACTACACACCTGTCAGATTGACTAAGATGACAGGAAAAAATAATGATGAATGTTGGAGGGGATGCGAGGAAAACTGGGACACTGATGCATTGCTGGTGGAACTGTGAATGAATCCAACCATTCTGGAGAGCAATCTGGAATTATGCCCAAAAAGTTACCAAACTGTGCATCCCCTTTGATCCAGCAGTGCTACTACTGGGCTTATACCCCAAAGAGATACTAAAGAAGGGAAAGGGACCTGTATGTGCCAAAATGTTTGTGGCAGCCCTGTTTGTAGTGGCTAGAAGCTGGAAATTGAATGGATGCCCATCAGTTGGAGAATGGCTGGGTAAATTGTGGTATATGAATGTTATGGAATATTATTGTTCTGTAAGAAATGATCAGCAGGATGAATACAGAGAGGCTTGGAGAGACCTACAAGAACTGATGCTAAGTAAAATGAGCAGAACCAGGAGATCATTATACACTTCGACAACGATATTATATGAGAATGTATTCTGATGGAAGTGGATTTCTTTGACAAAGAGACCTAACTCAGTTTCAGTTGATGAATGATGGACAGAAGCAGCTACACCCAAAGAAAGAACACTGGGAAACGAATGTGAACTATTTGCATTTTTGTTTTTCTTCCCGGGTTATTTTTGCCTTCTGAATCCAATTCTCCCTGTGCAACAAGAGAACTGCTTGGTTCTGCAAACATATATTGTATCTAGGATATACTGCAACATATCTAACATATATAGGACTGCTTGCCATCTAAGGGAGGGCATGGAGGGAGGGAGGGGAAAAATCGGAACAGAAGCGAGTGCAAGGGATAATGTTGTAAAAAAAATTACCCTGGCATGGATTCTGTCAATATAAAGTTATTATAAAATAAAATAATTTTTTTTTAAAAAAAAGAAATTTACTTGTAGACATCCTTGCTTGAATATTCTTAGAATTAGAGAAGCTTGGCATTATTTGGTTGAGTTGTTATAAACTGGGCCACCAGCCAATTGCAGTGGGAGAGTTCAAATCTCAGTCTCTGTAACTGCTTCTCATCAGGGATTTGTAGAAACACATTAAGCTGTGTACTGTTGATGTATTTTCCATTTGCAAGTCAGCAAAAGAAAGGCTTCTGCGTCTCTTAAAGTTTATAGTAGATATTTAACATTCATGAAGAAAGAAGACCCCAGTACAGCCCAATTTCTTCAACTTATTGACTTTTTTTTCCAACAGAAATATTATATTCTACATTGTAAACTCAAATTATTCAATTTAATAAAAGATGTGCATTTCTTCTCTCTTTTGGAGGTCCAAGTGCTTCCTCGATGTATTTGGCAGACAGCCATTTCTCAGGGAAGCTCCTATTTTAATTAGAAAGAGTCATTAGAGAGATGGTTGCTTTCTTTTGTGACTCTAGATTCTGAAGTCTGCAATGAAAGTAATGTTAACAATTCACATATGTTTGAAGTCTTCATTCTTCATCAATTCAATAAACATTGATTGAGGGCCTAGTATGTGCATGAATCTGGGGATACAAAGACCTTGTCCTAAGGAGCTTATACTTTAGCAAGAAGATAGCACACAAATATTATATAAAATGGAATGTGATAATAGATGTATATAGCTTTATACAGTTTTATTCAGTAAATGAAGGTGTTCATTTAGAATTTTAAAAATGAAGAAAAATGGAATGTGATAAATAGTCACACAAAAGTGGTACAAACTTCTGCCACTTAATATTTTAGGCTCATTTCAGAGCATGATTCAAACTCATGCCTGAATGAATACACGATATTCTTATCTATGTTCATAGAAGTATATTGTTCAAAATTAAAACATAGTATGCACAGTTGTAAGAACGTGGGAAAAGCTTTCTATTTGAATTCTTTCACACCATTAAACATTTTAAATCATTTAGCTAACTTGTTGATAAAACATCTCCAGAAATAATCATTATTCTTTATTTCCCACTTTGACCCCATTGTTTTGTGAATAATGAAGCAAATAGCAGAAAGGTTTTGGAATCTTTTGTTGGCGAGAGGGAGGAGGGACAAAAGGAAGTAATTTGTAAATAAGATAAGTAGCAACATCTAATAGGTAGTTTTGGTCATCATATCTCAGCATATCTCTCTCTTAGAAAAGTCATCATGGATTCAGGGTCTAGTCCTCAGCTTAGGGGATTTAAGGATTTAAGCACAGATACATGTGAAAGCCTACTCATCTTTTAGCATCAGAACAATTACTCATTGGATTTTCTGGAGGACCCATTTTCTCTCTATATTAAGTCCATGTGCCAAAAAAGTATCATAGGACCTGAGCAAAAGGACATTGAGAGAGATGGCAATGTGATAGAGCCACCTGTGTTATCACTAATATTTTTAGTTGCAGTTTCCTAAAAAAAAGTATCATAATAGATGGTTTCTTTGATGTGGAAAGTGATAAGCTAAACTTAAGATATCTTTAACATGATGTGCCAAAATTAATTTTAAAAATGAGGATCAAGGCAAACCAATATAAAGCATGAAGTTAAAGGGAAATGACTAATTTTTTTCTTGGACATCAATATAAAAATGATGGACAAAGGAAAAAACACCCATAAGCCAAGTCCTTAGGATAGTAACTCTAATGTCAAGATATCTTTACTCTTACATAATTGCCCAATTTAGATCAGAAAAATCTGTCCCAAATCCTGTGTCAGGTTTTATTAGAACTATTAGTTTCATTAGCCTTAAATCAACACTCTGACCTACTAGGAATTTTTCAAAACTCGAAGGTTGAACAAAAAAAAGTAAGACCAGAGAGAATACAGTATTGTTTCAAAAGGAATATCACCCCTTAAAGAAATGGATTGTACCTAAAAAACAGTGGAGCAATTGTTCAATGGCAAAAAAAACAATTTGAACTTTTTCTACTAATACACAAAGGGGAATGGGATGGCATTAAGGTGAACTATTTGACAAGAAAATTTTCTCTAGTGACTTAGTATCATAGAGTGCTAGAAGCCATCAGTTCTTCAAAAGGATGTACTCCAGAAAAGGCCAAGGACAGAAAACATTTATTTTCAATTCAGCAAGCATTAATTACTTGTCTATACATTCAAGGCAGTATATGATAGGGGAAATTCAAAGGTTATGTGAGCCATGGCATAGCACTTTAAACTCTTAATTTACATGAACTTGGTTTGATCTAAGAGGCAGCATCATGATTTAATTTTGACCCTACCTAGAATACCAAAGTGGTCATCAAGTACTCACTTGAACACTCCAATGAAGAGGAAGCCACCATTTCCCAAAGTAGGCCATTCAACTTCGTTATAAAACTAATTTTTAAGCATTTCCTCTTTTATCAGGTCTAAATTTTCCTTTCTTGATCCTGCCAGTTGTTCCAAGGTCTATCTTTCATCCAAATGTTGAATTCTTCTTCCCCATGACATTCTTTCAAACACTTGAAGAAAGTTATTAACTTTCCCAGCTAAGTATTCTCTTCTGTCTCTCCCACTTCTTTAAATCTCTTCTCTATATCACCACTGGAATTGGGGGTGAGGGGAAGAGGAAGGGGATAATATTACTATTGCCCTTCTTATAAGTCATGTTAAAATAGAGTCATGCCTAACTTTTGCTCCTATACAGAAAGTCCCTGGTACATATGGATGCCAATGGACTAAATTTCTCTAGTATTTAAGCTGCTCCCCAGCAACTGCATTCATTTCTGGCCTGATCAGGAGCTATTTAGTGCACAGATGTGTGAACATTCTAAATAGCGCCCTAGTGGGAGCCATGCTTATTCTTGGGTCATGAGGGGACCATTGAATACATTGCTAAAGAAAGCTATTTAAGTGTCCTACAAGGAATAGCTTAGGAAATGGAAGAATCTCATTCTAAACTCAGTCTTGGGATAAAGTTGGAATATTTTATAAAAGAGGAATTGAAAGGAATTCAAAAAGAGAATTATATTAAAGTTTCATCCTATTACTAGTAGAAATAAGAAATTGTTTTTATCCTTGCTCATTGGAATACAAAACATACAAACAGGTATTTGAACAGGTATGTTGATTATTTTTTGTGTGTCTGAGATGGAGATAGGCAAAGACAGTGTTACACATCAGGGATGCTAAAGTACTTATTACATAAACTCCTATCAGGAGTTAGTTGCTCTGTATCCTGCCATTACCCTGAGTTGGATTTTGTTAAGGTATGAATGATTATAGAAAAGGGGTCAATGAATCTAAGAATGGAGAACAGCATAGAGTATGAATTGTTAATTATAAGGTTTAAATTAGAAATGTAGGAATGTGATGCCATAACAAACGTAATAGAGAAAGTACTGATGGAGGAATTGATGTTCATGATGAAGGCAAAAAAATAGAAAGTGTTTAAAAATTATTTATTTGGTTAAGAGGAATGTCATGAGAGGCCCATCCTTAATTTTGTTTTTCTCATAAACCACTCATACAAAATAGTGAGTTCCTCCTCCTTTCTCACTTTTCTCTCTAGTGATCCCTTTTCTGTACTTTTTCTTTCCCTTCTTAAAACCAACAGAGCAGAATGAAATAATTCCCAGGACCTTTGTTTGTCTATTTAGTTTCCTCCTTCAAAAGTCTCTGGGATTTTTGGAAAAATTAGGATTCTAAAGGGACATTTCAGAATCCAGGAATCTCTTCTCTCCCTATTAGGATCTCCATTCATAAATGCTTAGCCCCATTCCTAATTGATTCCTTGGAATTTGAAATCTTTCTGGTTGCAGAAAGTATTTTTACTTTGACTTGGAAGCTCTTGATTTTGGTTATGACAACTCAAGAATATTATTGATTTGAGGTTTCTATCAGGACATACTTGGCGGATTCACTCTATTTTCACTTGCCTTCTGGTTTTAATAGAGCTGTTTAGTTTTATGATTTCTTGAAATATAATATCTATACTTTTTGTTTCATCATTGTTTTGGATAAGTTAATGATTTTTAAATGTTCTTTCCTCAACTGGTATGCAGATCAATTGTTGATGGTAGAAGATGCCTTACATTTTCTTCTGTTTTTCTTTTTTGACTTGTCTTAACATTTCAAAATATCTCCTATAGTTTTTTTTTTCCCTCTCCTTTTCTTTTTTGACTTGTTGTTATATTTCAAGATATCTCCTATAGTTGTTTACAATTTATAGTCCCATTATCTAGGTGAAATTTCTCACCTTTTGTCCTAAATTATTTATCCTCTTTTCAATTTATTTTCCTCAACAACTTTCATTTCATTTTTATCTTTTGCTTAATTTCATCTGGCTACTCATGGAGCCCTTGTGACTAAGCCATTTTTTCCATCTTGTACCCTGATTGTAGTTATGTGATTACTCTCATCTAGGTTTAATTCTTGGGCTTCTCTTAGTCTTTTTCTTCCTTATGCTTAATATTTTCGTTTATTTATTTATATTTTCATCCTCAATTCAAACTAATAATTTTAGTTTGAATTAATCTCAAGGGTATATTAGTAAATGTTTAACAACAAGTTCTTTGGGAAGGGGAGAAGTATGCATGAGACCCTTAAGTCTAATCTGCAATTACCAATAGGCAGCCAGGTAGTATAGTGGATAGAACATTGAGCATGGAATCAGGAAGACTCATCTTCCTGAGTTCAAATCTGGCCTCAGATACTCACTAGCTGTATGACTCTGAACAATTCACTTAACCCTGTTTGCTTCAGTTTTCTCATCTGTAAAAAAAGGAAGAGAAGTCTGAAATGATATACCCTACTATCTTTGCCAAGAAAACCACAAAATGGGTCACAGAGTTAGACATGATGGAAAGAACAGAATAATAAGCAATTCTTAATATTTTCTCTATCGCTTATGAATGAGCTGGCTACAACACACACTAACAGTCCTCTACAACATTCTTAAATGAGTTGAATAGCTTCACTTTGTCCTGTTCCATCTGAAGTTCAGAAGCTACTGCTTCTGTTAATTATATTAAGTCCCAACTTTGACTAAATACTTACTATATTTCAGTCTTTTGTTGTTCTATTGTGGATAGTGACTTCAATCTCTAGTCTTTTCCTTTCACAATTCCTAAAGGGGAGTTGATTTTCTTTCCTGTTGTGACTTTAACAGACTCCAAAAGGATTATCAAGATTATGCTAATTTTAGCAAGCCTCCCTTAGTATTGACAGAACTGGTTCTGAGAAAGAAATAGTTCAGCCCCTGTTTCTTTGTATTTGTATACTTTCCACTCCGCCCTCCCAATTATGTTATGACAAGCCAGTTCTGGAATCTGGTTTCAGTTCCCCTTTTAATGGAATTCCTGCTGACTTGTGACTTTTCTGTTTGATATGATTGCTCAATTCGGACTTCATTCATAGGACCACATCCTAGCTTCTTTGGGATAACCCCTCTTCCCATTGCTGCCAAGTTGCACAGTTTTTGAGCTCATGTTGGATTCTCTGGCATAATTCCCTTCCCCTCCTCTACCAGTCTTTTTGCCCAGTTCTAGATTGGTTGCAGGGGCAGCTAGTTGGTAAAATTGATAGAGCTCTAGGCCTAGAATCAGGAAAATTCATCTTGTTGAATTCAAATCTGGCTCAGACAATCTGGAATTATGCCCAAAAAGTTATCAAACTGTGTATACCCTTTGATCCAGCAGTGCTACTACTGGGCTTATACCCCAAAGAGATACTAAAGAAGGGAAAGGGACCTGTATGTGCCAAAATGTTTGTGGCAGCCCTGTTTGTAGTGGCTAGAAACTGGAAAATAAATTGATGCCCATCAATTGGAGAATGGTTGGGTAAATTGTGGTATATGAATGTTATGGAATATTATTGTTCTGTAAGAAATGACCAGCAGGATGAATACAGAGAGAACTGGCGAAACTTACATGAACTGATGCTAAGTGAAATGAGCAGAACCAGGAGATCATTATATACCTCAACAACAATACTGTATGAGGATGTATTCTGATGGAAGTGGATTTCTTCGACAAAGACATCTAACTCAGTTTCAATTGATCAAGGATGGACAGAAGCAGCTACACCCAAAGAAAGAACACTGGGAAATGAATCTAAATCATTTGCATTTTTGTTTTTCTTCCCGGGTTATTTCTACTTACTGTATCTAGGATATACTGTGGCATATTTAACATATATAGGACTGCTTGCCATCTGGGGGAGGGGGTAGAGGGAGGGAGGAGAAAAATCGGAACAGAAGTGAGTGCAAGGGATAATGTTGTAAAAAATTACTCTGGCATGGGTTCTGTCAATAAAAAGCTAATAAAAAAAGAAGAAGATTCATAATCATATTCTCAGAAAAAAACAAAAAATAAAAAACAAAAACAAATCTGGCTCAGAGACTTATTAGCTGTTGACACTGGGCAACTCACTTCACTCTGCCTCAGTCTCTTCATCTGTAAAATGAGCTAAAGAAGGAAACTTCAAACCACTCTAGTATCTTTTCCCAGAAATGATATCGGAAGGAGATAGGCAAGACTGAAAAATAATTGAACAATGGATTGGTTGGAAGAACTTAATTCTTTTTCTTTGTGGCTCTCCTTATTATTAGTCTTTTTAGGAACTTTCCCACACATTTTCTAGGGTTTATGTGGGAGAGCTGGACTTTTTATGGGTTTTCACTATGCCATTTTAATCAGAAATCTAACCTCATCAATAAGAATATTAAGTAGTACAAAACCAAGCACAGATTCCTGGGGCACAAAACTAGAAACATCTCTTTAAGTTGATGTTGAACCTTAATAACTGACAATCTAACCATACAATCAGATGGGATGATGCATGACTGTTTTCTCATCTATTTCACCTCTTTGCATCTTTTTTTCATAAGATTTCATGACAGACCAGGTTAAATGCTTTGATAACATTTAAATAAAATATATCTATAGCATTCTTTTAATTTACTACTTTAATAACCCTATCAAATAGAATGGCATGAAAGTTTCAAGATAAAAAAAACCCTATATAGGTATTATCATATAGAATCCTTTAATGGGGGAGAAGGGCAGGGATTTTGAAGTTGGTCTTTGCAGAAAAAAGACTTCAACAGGCAAAGATATGGAGAGAGTTTCTTTCATATATGTGAGGGATAGTATGAATAAATGTACAAAACCAGATGAGTAAAATATGAAACCAGGGTATTACTTCTTAATTTAGCAGTGCTGTGGAGGCAGTGGTGAAGGGATGTGCTGGTTAAGAGTAGAATTAAGGACTATGACTTTCTCCACACTCCTTAGTATCTTCTCTTGATTGCAATCTTTTCCCTAGCCATTTTCTTGGCTTCTCTCAGGAAGAGTATTACTTTCAAAATAGGTAGTATATAATAGTTCAGAGAAAAATGATCATGCAATGCTAGCTGACTAATCATAGATTCCTTCTAGCCAGATTGCTAACTCATTATCTAGAGAGAATGAACCCAGAATAAATTTTCTTTCTCTACTGAGTTAAAAAATATGAATCAATAAGTTTTTCTATTGAACCAATCCCCCACCTAGAAAATTGCTCTAACAAAATACATTTCAGTTTTAAAATCTATTTCTCACTCTTTTTTGGGTATTTCCTTACGCATCTCTCTGCTGAGTTTTAACAAAGCCACATAGAGATCGCTAAACCAACTTTATCATATTGTTAAAAGACAAAATAAAGAGAAAGATAAACAAAATTGAGAAATGAATACAAGTTTCAAGGAAAATCATTCCTAAGAAGGAAAGAAAAAAAAGGGGGAAAAGGAAAATTTCAAGAATCATTGACTGCATCTCCAGTTAGGAGAAAGGGGTTCAGAAATACAACACTTTGTAGTTGTTCAGTCACTTCAGGCATTCTTTACTCTTCATGAGCCCATTTTTGGCTTTTATTTTTTGGGCAAAGATTCTAGAGTTGTTTCACATTTCCTTCACCAGTTCATTTTATAGATGAGGCATTGAGGCAAATAGAGTTAAGTGATTTGCCCAGAGTCAAACAGATAGTAAGTATCTGAGGCCATATTTGAACTCATGAAGATGAGTTGTCCTGTTTCCCAAACCCAATATTTTATCCACTGTATCATCTGACTTAAGTGGTTACAAAGTATTAGGCAGTTGTATAGTATTAAATAGATATATATGTAAACCATATATATTAATTATATATAACTATAATATTATATAGTAATAAATATATATGATTATATATACATGTATATATATATAATTATATATACATGTATATATATATATATATGGTTATATAAGCCAAAACTTCTTCAACTGTGGGTCACAACCCCATATGGGTTCATTCTTTTGAATGTGGGGGTCATAAAAAATTTGGCATCAGTAATAGGTATCAAATATTCTACCAAGATTTAATTCTTGTGTAAAAATGCTTTCATCTCAATATGCAAATTTATTTTCCTCTGTAATAAATGATAAAATTTTATATATATATACCAAACAATTATTTTAAAATAGATTTCTTTATGATTTATTATCAGCAAATGTTTGATTTGTATACCAATTTTATATACCTATATACCTGCAATCATATAAAAATTTTTTAGGAGAAAAGTTTTTAAGAAGCCCTGATATAAATGTTCTTTCTGTATATACATATTATATATATATATATACACACACATAATATATATAATTATAATCCTATAATATATATTATATATAATAATATTATTAGAGCTATATAATAGCACTATAATTACAGTTATATAAAAATACAGTTATATGCATTTACTACTAATTATGTTATCTAATGTTTTAGAATCACTTAAGTTATAGATAGATAACCATATATAAATCTTTATATATATATATACACACACAGACATATTTTTACTACTATATAATGATCTAATACTTTATAGCCATTTAAGTCAGACAACAATCAATTGTTCCTCACTCTTGTCATATGACTGTCCTAACTGGTTTTTTCTGTTATTTTGTTCCTAAGATAATACCCTTCATGCTTCTTTCATACATGTAAAGCTTTAAATGGAAACCCTATATGTGAGAAGTAGATACTTATAAAGAAGTAAAGGAGAGCAGGTATAAGAGGTATGAAGAACACCTCATTCTGTGGAATACAAACACTACATGATGAAGAGAGTGATCCTATCTAAGCTTGACTCATTTTTTTCTTAGAGAAATTAACTCAATCTCACTCAAGTCGCTATCTATACATGATATATGCATAGATATGTACATATATGTATGGATATGAGTGTGCATGCATGCATGTATATCTGCTCATAGGATTTATTATTTATTATAAACTTGTGTTTGCCTAGGAGTGGGATATTACTGTACCTTCCTTCTTCTTGAGACTTCCTTACAGGATAAGGGGTCTGCCTGCTTCCCTCTGTTCCTCCCACTCAGCTGCACTAAAGCAGAGATGAGTCTCTTATCTCTCAACAGCTTTAAAATCTCCTGAATCCCTGCTGGCTACTGACATTAATCATGCTACACTCAAATTTGTCAGTCAACAAATTTCCTTTGTCTATAAGCTAACAGGATATATAGGACAATGCAAAGGTGAGAAGAACCTAATAGTATAAAGATAACATTAAAGAGCCACTGGTTTCCAAAAGAACATTGTACACAGCAGCAAAAAAATTATATGATAATAAACTTTGATGGATTGGCTCTTTTCAACAATGAGGTGATTCAGGCCATCTGCATCCACAAAGAAGACCATGGGGACTGAATTTGGATAACATAGTATTTTCACTTTTTTGTAGTTGTTTGCTTCCTTTTTGCTTTCTAATTTTCTTTCCTTTTTGATCTGATTTTTCTTGTGCAACATGTTAATTGTGGAAATATATATGGAAGAATCAGAAATATGTATGGAAGAATTAACAAATATTGGATTACTTGCTGTCTAAGGGAGGGGGTGGGGGGAAGAGAGGGAGGAAAAATTTGGAACACAAGGTTTTGCCAGAGTGAATCTTGAAAACTATGTATGCAAATATTTTAAAAAATAATTAAAAAAAAAAAAAAGAACCACTAGTTTCTAGTGCTTCAGCCTCTGGTAGGGACTCTGTCCCTTTTTCTGTTTCTTGCTTAACCAATCAGGAAGCTGACTGGGGCTGGTAGTACACTTACATCAGTTCCCATATTATATCCTGACAGCATATGGGAAAGGAAAGGGAGGGAAGACATTCTAAATCTAAATTTCAGACTCAGCTTTTTTCTCAGTAGTACTTTCTCTTACTTTTGACAAGATGAAAGTGAATTCTTCTGCCTTGCTCTTCCCAGAAGTGAAACAAAGTCAAGAAACACCACCAAACTGGTGAATTCCTAGATATTATCTCCTTGAGTTTTCCATTTCCATATCAAGGGAGAACCAAAGATATAATTTTTTATTTGAACATGTTACAGCTTGCATATTATACACAATGCATTTTTCTTCATTGTCTTTGGGTGACACTCAAATTTCATTCTTCAGAGAATGTAGACATAATGTTACCAGAAAAATATATATATTTTTTAAGTTCACTATTGTTTTGAAGTGCCCATGCGAAAGAAAATATAGGACAGCCAAAATAATGAAAATTTAAGAGCGTTTATTGCTAGCTAGTGACTGAACCCCACCAGAACAGGGGAATCAGCGAATGAGTGGTCTCAAGGAAACATATTTATAGAAAGAAGAGAGAAGCATCAAAATGTTTCTTGCTACATTTGTCATAATAAAAGGAATTTCTATTCTAGACAGAAGGCAACGATTATCACACCAAGGATGCCATTCCCAGACAGGCAATAAGACAGTATTTCTTTATGTTTATCAAGTTGTCAAGGTCTTAGGTTTTTTAGGACAGTGCATCTGGGGGTGTAAAAATACATCTACATTAGGGCATGAAGAGCTAGTAACAAATTTCTAACTAAAGAGTTTCAAGATTATTTTTCTCATGGTCCCATCAGGGTGCTTTTCCACTTCAGTTTCAAGGAGAATCTTGAAGTCATTAATAATAATTAGTACTTATATAACCTTTAAGATTTGCAAAGTGCTTTCATTTAATGCTCACAACAACCCTGGGAGGTAGGTGTTATTATTATTATTATCATTTTGCATATGAAATATCTGAGACTTATAGAGATTAAATGATTTATCCAGTTATGCAACTAGTGTCTGAGCTTGGTACATAGTAAGTATTTAATAAATGATGGTTTATTGTTAACTTGAAGCAAGATTAAAATTTAGGTTTTCCTGAAATTCAAGTTGAACACTTCATCCTCTATGTTGCCTGGTAATATTATTCCCACCCCCCCTAAAAAAAAATTAGTTCTTTCTTTCCCTCCATTCAACTCTCATTAAATTTATTGTCCCTTTCAAGTAACTGTTCCAGATCTATGTATTGATAGATGAATGAACTCCGTTGGCCTGACCTCTTTAAATAGTTATGGATCTCATTTAAGAAGTCCTACAAAGGTTATTGAAACTGATATACTCAACACAGTTTCATAAACAAAGAGGAACACCTCTGATCTCCTCCATGACAGTAGCAAAAACTTTTAGCAATCACACATTTTACTATTTTATGCCTCATTTAATATTTGTAATCAGAAGACGGTATCTCTGTAGCTGAGTTTTCAAATAATTTTAATGATATGTGTATTTTAATGAACCTGTGATTTCATCCACACAAAAAACTCCCAGAGAATCTTTCACTTAGAGTTCTTTGTATAGGTAAAATCACAGATTCTCTACCAATGGAAATCAGCACCTCATAAGCTTAGAAATTTGCTTGGGACACTTAAGAAGTGACTTACTTGCCCAGAGTCACACAGTATATATGTGTGTATTCATGTTTGTATTGTATGTAAATATGTGTAAAAGTCTGACTTAAATTAAGACTTCTTAACCCCAAGACCGACTTTCTATGTTTACACCATGTTGCCTTTCTTATTGTTGTAACTTTTTTAAAAAATTCATTTTAAATTATTAATTAAAGGAACACTGAACATACACATCTCCCAAGAACAATTCTATTAAAACAGGACAGAAAAAGATCATGATATGTCAAACTGTGGATCTATTATGCAAAACTTGTTTTTTTAAAGTATATAATGAATCAAATATGTGATTTTCAAAACTGATTATTTGCTTTATGTTTCCTTCTGAACTTCCTTCAGTTCACTTCTGTGCATTTTAAAAAAATACTTCAATAACTTCTTTTCATTTTTTCTTTTCATATATTGCTGCTAGTTACTCCCTCTCCCACTCAAGTTTACCACCTCCTGATTAAAAAGAAAGATACAATTGTCATAACAAAAAAAGCATATGTAATCAAAACAAATCCACACATATGTTATGTCCAGAAATATATCTCATTTTATACTTTGAGTATATTACCCTTATCTCAGGAAATAGATATTATGCTTCACGAATCTTCTGGAAAAATTGTTCTCATTTGCCTCATTTCACCAAGGGAAGTCTTCATGTGGTTTGAGTGGACATCGCCTTAACTCACACACAGATTTGATTAGTCTCAATCTGATTTAGCCATCTGCTGAGATGATTTTACCAAGGTGTGGTACCTGTACAGCTTGCCATAGGTGAAAGCTTGTGAAGATGGACACCAAAGATAGATGAACAGTCCTGAAAAGAACTCAGCAAGTCCTCACATCAAAGGTGCTAGTCCTCCTTGAACATCCCACATGTATGGAATGCTTAGCACTTGGTCAAACATTGAAGAAGCCAAAGTCATCTACTGAATCCTGCACTATTATCAGTCACCCTGACTTTTATCTTGCTGCCAGATAAATATGCAGTATTTGTCAGTCGTAGTTCCCTACTTCTACCTAGGAGGGAGGTGTGTTTTAGAAACTCTTTTTCAGGGCCAATCTTGGTCATTACAATTATATTGCAGGACCTTAAATGAGTATACAGGTTCCCTTTCTTCCCCCAAAATAGAATCATAGCTACAGGTGTTGGGATTATCTGAAAATAAGACTTAGCCAATTGAACTAATTGACCATAATCTACCAGAACTCAATGAAATGGTGTTAAGACAGTGGTAATACAGGAAGGAAGGAAGGAAGGAAGGAAGGAAAGAAGGAAGGAAGGAAGAAATGACACACAGTACCTACTAAGTACCAGATACTGTGCTAAGTTATAATAAAAATATTATTTACAACAACTGCAAGATAGGTTCTACTATTATCCCCATTTTTACAGAAGAGAAAATGAATGCAAACAGAGGCTAAGTGACTTACCTAGACTTAGATATCTAATAAGTGTTTAAGTCCATATTTGAACTCGTCTTCATAACTTAGAGCCTGAGACTCAATCCATCGAATTATATAATTACCTAATTTCTTCAAACAAAAAAGAATCAGGGCTTTGATGGATATGATAATCACCAAATAAGATAATTACCAAATAATACCAAATAAATTTATTATATTTTAACAGAAAGGAATGTTAGATTAATGATGCATTATCTATTATTGATCTGAGTTCAAATCCAATCTCAGAAACTTACTAGATAAGTGACCTTGGGCTAACCACTTACTCTCACTTGTCTATAAGGCATCTAGGAGATTCAATTGATTCAACTGACATGATTTCAAATCTAGTTTTAGACATTTTTAAACTGTATGATCCTAGGCAAATCACATAATCTCTGTTTCAGATTTAGACATTTACTTCTTGTGTGACTCTGGGCAAATCCCTTAACCTCTGTTTTCCTTTATCCACTGGAGATGAAAATGGCAAACCATGAAAGAATCTTTGCCAATAAAATCCCATGGACAGTATGGTCTACAGTATCCTAGAATCACACATAACTAAATGACAAAACAGCAGCAAGCTATTATGGAATCAATTTTCAGTGTTTAATCAGAACAAATATTTGAAAAACAGAGATTAATACAGAACTAGAAAAAATAAATCTTACCTATTTTAACAAAAACTTAATGCAAAAAATGGAAATAGATGGAAGAAAGGATATCAACAGTGATTATAGAAATTTCATCAAAAGTTTAACAGATACAAATCAATTATTCAATGAAACAAATCAACAAAAAAGGCCTGAAAACAACTTCATCCACCAAACTTTTAATGTCATTGACAAGAAGAGAGATAGAGTAAAAAAAAAAAAAAAAAAAAAAAAAAAAAAAGGAAGTTACTGATTTAGAATATAAATTCATTATAAAAATCTTACAGAGAAAAATGGTGGACCATTATGAACAGAATCACTTTATCAATCATAGAGAATCAGTGGAGGTTGAAAAAAATAAGTTGAAAGAAAGCCTGACAAGAGATTCAACTAATTAGTCACTCCAAAGGCATTTAAAGATGAAATTAGGAGAATAACATCCAGGTGAAAAATGGGAAAGATCTGTAAAGATTTTTAAAACTATCATGAAGCAATTATTAAAACCAGTAAGGAGTTCAAAATGCTGAGGTTCTTCCCATTGAGATCCTGGAAAGAAAAAATGCTTATTAAGAAATGTTAGCAGAAAGCATTATAATGCTATTTTGAAAATATATAACAAAATATATAATAATGGCATTTAGTACTTTCATTTCAAAGTACTTTAAAGATATTGAGCTCAATTCTTACTTATGAGCATGCTGGTAGGGCAAAAGATGGAATACGATGAATTGATGGAGGATCAATGGGGGTAAGGAGAAAAAGTCTGCATAGTTATGGCAATCCAGTGTACTCTGTGTGGGCGGCGATATGTGACTTTACTACCCTATACTCCTCTAAGAATATAGCCCCCAAAAGAAAAGCAAAGATAATCACAATAGTGTTTAGCGATTCAATGAGAAATGTAGCATTACCTTTTCAGGGAGATGATAAAAGCATATCTAACATTTAAAAAATATTCTTGTTAATGTTATATCATTTTACATAAAAACATATTCCTGTCACTTTCCTACCCTATGAGACATCCCTTATTAAAAGAATATAAAAGAAAAAGGGAAAAAATCAATTTAGCAAAATTAATCAGTACATAAACTATGTTTAATAATATATGCAGTATTTTTCTGTCATAGTTCCCTTTTTCTACCTAGGAGGGAGGTGTGTTTTAGAAACTCTTCTTCAAGGTCAATCTTGGTCATTATAATTATATTGCAGGACCTTAAATGAGTATACAGGTTCCCTTTCTTCCACCCAATTAGAATTATAGCTACAGGTATCGGAAAATTAAGAATCGGAAAATAAGACTTAGTCAATTGCACTAATTGACCATAATCTACCAGAACTCAATGAAATGGTGTTGAGACAGTGGTAATACAACGGGTAGTATGCAAGGGCCTATTCACAGGGGAAAAGGTGCTGAAGTCTCTTAAAAGATTGAAAGGCATTTGACCTAATAAATTGTCTAAAGGAATGGAAGGGCACATCACCCCTTCAAGAAATCTATGAAAATATAGCCCTAAACCATTCTAAGTTTAAAAGGAAAGAACAAACATACTTTTATTCCTGAGAAGTCATTCATGATTAGGATGAAGAATCTGAAGAACACTATAGTAAAGAGATTGGCTCAAGTCAATTTATATTATAAGTAACCAAAACAAGTCTAATGTATCTCAAGAAACTTTCAGTTATGGTATAGGATTTAAGGTAGTAATGACAATCTCAGTAGTGACAAGTTGTAGCCTAGTTCAGACTGTCAATCAATAAAAATTTAAAAAATGGAAATGGATGGAAGAAAGGATATCAACAGTGATTATAGAAATTTGTTCAGGCATATTGTTAAGCCTGGAGGTACAATTATGAAAAAAAAAAGATAAGGTCCATAAGGAGCTTACAATTTAATTGGGAAAGAAAAGTCTAAAAGAGTTCAATCATGTGGGAAACTAAAGGTGAAGAGATAGCTGGACTGAATGCCTTCCACAAAGAGAGGCTTTTGGAAGAGTTCTTTATTCCTTCCAACCAGAGGGGTTTTAGGGCAGAGAATACTAATGGGGCATGAATACCCTGGCTGATGAAATCTTGCAGGATATTGGGATTAATGAGTTCTTGAGAATATGATGAAACAGTCCAAAGGCGTGCCACCAGGTGGGAGATGCTAACATTTGGCAGATAATGCATAGTCCGAACGCTATATCTTCTACAAGGTCTTATTTACTCAAGTGATTTGAAGAAGCATCTGCATGGACTGAAGCAAGAAGTCCAGTCATTTCTGAACTTCTCAGGGATGAGCTTATTTGAGATTCAGCAGGCTTTTTATATATACCTATTGGAAATTAATTTTCAGAACACAACATATTCTGGGCATTTCAGAATAGACTTTGATTAAAAAACAAAAACTGTTGGATTGAAATACTTGGATTAGCCCATGTCAGACATGGGCAGTATTGCCAAGTTCTTAATTTGGTGTTCAAATAGAAACTGCCAATCAGGGGAAAAAATGGGTAGTGGGGACAAGAGTGATAAACTGACATGTCTTGCAATCTTTCTTTGGTCTGTCACAAGATAGTGAAAGCTTGACAAAATGTGCACATTCTCTGTAGGTCATCTGGAATGTTTCCTGCTTCTCTGATCCAAAATTATAATTGAAAGAAGTTAATCCTAAATCTGTCAGGAGTGCTTACAAGTTAACAAGAAAGGGTGCAATGGAATCTACTATATACTATCTGTTTAATCATGTGTATGATCACTTAACCTCTGCTATCTGAATGGAGTCAGACTAATTGACCTCTGAAGTCTCTTCCAGATTTAGATTTATAATTATGTAGAACCATAGACTTAAAACTGCAAGGAAAAAAATAATAGTTACTGAGCTGCAAGGATTCTCCAAGGTCAAACTAGTCCAATCTCTTAATTTATAGATATAGACACTGAAGCACAGAGAATTTAGGTGAGTTGCCTTAAGCCACACAGATGGTAAGTGGCATTGCAAGGATTCAAACTCATGAATTCCAAGTTTAGCATTCTTTTGCACTACCTGGCAGACACAAAAAACTCCAGGATATGAATTGTAGGAGGAAAAAAAGAAAATTTCATTTCAGGATTTTGTATTTATTTTCATTCAGTAAAATATTCCTTTACAGAGAATTCTGAAAATAACTATTTTAACCTAATATTCATAATTTCTGGAGAACATGGTGAAGAGAAAGAGGAATTTTATTATGTCCCCCACCTATACACTAGTATCATAGTATCAGACTAGAGCCATCAAGCTTTACAAATGCACATCTTATATATTTATGAATGGGTGAAGTTGGACTAGGCACAGTGGACAGAGTGCTGAGCCTGGAATCAGGAAGACTCATCTTCCTAAATTCAAACCGATCAGCCTTACTAGTTTGATCCTGGGCAAGTCACTTAATTTAGTTTGCCTCAGTTCCTCATCTATAAAATGAAATACAGAAGGAAATAGCAAGCCATTCTAGTATCTATGACAAACAACAGCAACAACAAAAGTGGAATCATGAGGAGTCAGATGTGAACTGAAATGACTGAAAAATAAACAACAGAGTTGAGCTGAAAATATGTCAAAAGGAAGACAGGGTCAGCCTTCTCCAAAGACCCCTAGTCCTTTCCTACATACTCTAGGCTGGGCATTTGGTCAAATATAAAACTGTCCTTGTGTCCTTTGGCTGAGAAGGGAGTATTTTATCCTTCTGACTTCTGAATTAGTCTATCTATCTGTCTGTCTATCTATCTATCTATCTATCTATATATCTATTTATCTATCATCTATCTATCTATCTGAGAGAGAGCTGACTTCTTAATTAGTTTGAGAGAGACAGAGAGAGAGAGAGATTAAATACATCGTATGTCCATGAGGTTTCTACCCTTTCGGTACTATGAAAGTGGGGGTGAGAGAATACAAAACATACTCAGATATGCAAAAACTGTACAAAAATAGCAATGCATAATGTACTTTGATGAGAGTACATGTGTGAACTGATGAAGAGTATAAGCAGAAGAAAAATATATATAATTTCTCTTCTATTAGATAGTGAGCTCCTTGAAAGCAGGGACTGTCTTTTGCCTTTCTTTGTATGCCCAGTGGTTAGCACAGTGTCTAGCACAGAGCAAGTGCTTGATGAATGCTTATTGAATGAGTGATATAACAAAAGAAATAGCATAAATTAAAATAGCAGACTTTAGGGAATGATGACCTCCACATGTAACCCATGTATATGTCAAGGGACTATACTACTGAATGAATACTTATATCAAACTCTGACCTCTAAGCCTGCCATTTGAATTGTCAGCCTTATCAATCCTCATCCTAGGTTTCAAGGCAATTAATGGAATAAGTTCTGATATTTACTCAAAAATTGAAATAAATGTTTAAGTTTCCATTGATTATTCAATCAGCTTTAGATTTCACGCCAATTTATTAAGTGAACTAAAGAAACTTCTCCTTCCACAAGTTTTAGCTCATCTCTCTCGATATCAAATCTTCTAGTCTCACAGGCTTAAATAGTACTGTTAATAGTCACATGATTTATAAGTAAAGTCACAAACAATTCAAAGAAATAATTGAATTTTTTAGTATGTGGAAGTTATTTGGAGATGAATTGGGATTAGAGGAACACAGGTAAAATAGAGATGTATAAAAATGAAGTGCATGAAATTAAAACCTAGAAAGAATTTTTTAAATAAATATTATTTATTTATATTTCATCTTCTTTTTATTTAATTTTGAGCTCTGAATTCTCTTGCTCATTCTTGCCTCTTTTCCACCATTGAGAAGGCAAGAAATCTGATAACAATTATGTGAAACATGAAACATGAAATTATATGAACATGAAAATTTCCAGATTAGTTATATTGGGGGAGAGACAAGAAAAATCACGTGGAAAAAATATGTTTCAATCTGTATTCAGAATCCAACAGTTCTTTCTCTGGAGGTGAATATCATTTTTCATCACAAATTCTTTGGAATTATCTAACATCATCATATTGATTAGAATAGCTAAGTCATTCACAGTGGATCATTGTATATTATTGCTGTTACTATACATATTTTCCTGATTCTACTCACTTCACTTTGCACCAGTTCTATGATCTTCTCATATTTTTCTGAAACCATTCTGCTCATCATTTTTTACAGCTTGTGTCCAGCAATTTGTGATCCTATTTGGGGTTTTCTTGGCAAAGATACAGAAATTGGTTTGCCATTTTCTTCTCCATCTCATTTTACAGATAAAGCAACTTTAACTGACTTGCTCAGTGTCACATAGACATTGAATGTACTAGACCAGATTTGAATTTAAGATGAATCTTCCTGACTTGAGGGCCTGGAGCTCTGTGAACAATAATTAGGCAGTTATTATTTCCTCATTTTACAAATGAGAAAACTTTCAGAGATGTTAACTGATTTTCTAGGGTCACATAGCTAATAAGTGTCAGAGGTGGTATTTGAACCAAGAACTTAACTTAGAGGTCACTGCATTATCAACTATTCCAAACTATCATTTATAAATATTTTCCTATAATGATGTAGGAAAGTAACCACTAATATGAATACTAATTTTGAATTGGTGGTATTATTACAAGATTCTAACTTTGCTGAACAAATTACTATTCTTTTAGTAACATGTCTGGTAGTTGGGATCACACCTTTGCCATCCACATGTGACTTCTAACCTTGAATATTAGGCTTTCCTTGTCAGCTTCTGGGGAATTCTGAATCATCCTTAAAAATCAACATTCTCATGTGGCTCTAGAATATCATGGAGTCTTTCCCTCCAGAATACTCTTGCCATAATGACTTGATATTTACCTAGCTAAGCATATTCAAATTGATCTCATTTGCTACAATCCCAGGATCACCCTCAAAAAATGAGGAACTCTCCTAATTCCATGGCAGAATTTGGTTCTCCTTCTATCTCTCTGTGGAATCTCTTGGTTAATAAGAGATCCTTATCCCTTTGTCAAAGAAGGAAGGAGATGAAAAACAACCATCATTTATAGTTAAAGCTTGCTTTTTCTCCCACCAACCTAAAAATAGAATACCACTTTGGGATACACAGGAACAGCTAAATGGTGCAGTGGATAGAGTACCTGCCTGAGAGAGGAAGATAATGAGTTCAGATCTGATCTCAGATCACTGTATGATCCTCTGCAAATCAACCCCAATTTGCCTCAGTTCTTTATCAGTAAAATGCATACATACCTTACAAAAAAACTCCAGAGACAAATACATAGATTATGAAAAGTCAGACATTATTTAACGACTGAACAATAATTGTGTTGTTGTGTATGATATGCACAAAGTACTTATCATATATACTAGGTCAAGAACCACAGAAAGTAAAGTGACTTTAAATTCTTGTGACCTAGCCACAAGAGATCATTGATTTTAAGAATGCAGAATTTCCCAGAAGCTGTCAAGGAAGGCTTAATGTTCAGGATTAGAATTCACACATGTGTGGCAGAGATGTGATCCCACCACCAGAGGTGTTACTTAGGAAATAGCTTAGGAAATCTAATTGCAGAAAATGAAGGGAAACTGAGGAGACAGCATCAGTTCTCCCCTTAAAGAAAGAAAAGAATAATAGTAATGATCAAGATTAATACATCAACATAGCTATTCATCCTAATAGTTAGCATGATTCACATAGTGATTTTTTGCTTTATCTAGAATATCATCATCATCAGCCAATGAGTTCCATCTCTTCTCTTAGTGTCAATTTCATCCTTTATCAAATCAAGACATTGAACTGAATCTTCTCTAAGGAAGAGTTTCTTAAACCTTTTCTACTCACAACTTCTTTTCACCTGAGAAATTTTTATGAAATACTGGCTATATAGATATATAAAATTGAAAAATCAAACATTTGTTGATTATAAATTATAATTTTGTGACCCCCCCCCACATTCAGTTACATGACTCCATATGGGGTCACAACCCATAGTTTAAGGTCTTTTCTCTAAGGCTAAGGTATTTTCTAAGATATTTTCTAAGACTAACATTATATGACTCTATGACCTAGATTTTAGTCCATCTTAACTGCCCCATTTAATATGAATCCCTGGATAGGTTTACAACATGAATTCATGTATCAGGGTTAAAATCTCCTGCTAACTATGATGGTATACCTAGAGAACCCGAGAGATTCTACTAAAAGGCTATTAGAAATAATTCATAATTTTAGCAAAGTAGCTGGATACAAAATAAATCCCCATAAATCCTCAGCATTTTTATATATCACCAACAAAACCCAACAGCAAGAGATATAAAGAGAAATTCCATTCAGAATAACTGTTGATAGCATAAAATATTTGGGAATCTATCTACCAAAGGAAAGTCAGGAATTATATGAGCAAAATTACAAAAAAGTCTCCACACAAATAAAGTCAGACTTAAATAATTGGAAAAATATTAAGTGCTCTTGGATAGGCCGAGCGAATATAATAAAGATGACAATACTCCCTAAACTAATCTACTTATTTAGTGCTATACCAATCAGACTTCCAAGAAAATATTTTAATGATCTAGAAAAAAATAACAACAAAATTCATATGGAACAATAAAAAGTCGAGAATCTCAAGGGAATTAATGAAAAAAAATCAAATGAAGGTAGCCTAGCTGTACCTGATCTAAAATTATATTGTAAAGCAGCAGTCACCAAAACCATTTGATATTGGCTAAGAAATAGATTAGTTGATCAGTGGAAAAGGTTAGGTTCACAAGACAGAATAATCAACTATAGCAATCTAGTGTTTGACAAACCCAAAGCCCCTAACTTCTGGGAAAAGAATTCAATATTTGATAAAAACTGCTGGGATAACTGGAAATTAGTATGGCAGAAATTAGGCATGGACCCACACTTAACACCATATACCAAGATAAGATCAAAATAGGTCCATGACCTAGGCATAAAGAACGAGATTATAAATAAATTAGAGGAACATAGGATAGTTTATCTCTCAGACTTGTGGAGGAGAAAGAAATTTGTGACCAAAGATGAACTAGAGACCATTACTGATCACAAAATAGAAAATTTTGATTACATCAAATTAAAAAGCCTTTGAACAAACAAAACTAATGCAAACAAGATTAGAAGGGAAGCAACAAACTGGGAAAACATCTTCACAGTTAAAGGTTCTGATAAAGGCCTCATTTCCAAAATATATAGAGAACTGACTCAAATTTATAAGAAATCAAGCCATTCTCCAATTGATAAATGGTCAAAGGATATGAACAGACAATTTTCATAAGATGAAATTGAAACTATTACCACTCATATGAAAGAGTGTTCCAAATCATTATTGATCAGAGAAATGCAAATTAAGACAACTCTGAGATACCACTACACACTTGTCAGATTGGCTAAGATGACAGGAAAAAATAATGATGAATGTTGGAGGGGATGCGGGAAAACTGGGACACTGATGCATTGTTGGTGGAGCTGTGAACGGATCCAACCATTCTGGAGAGCAATCTGGAATTATGCCCAAAAAGTTATCAAATTGAGCATACCCTTTGATCCAGCAGTGTTTCTATTGGGCTTATATCCCAAAGAAATACTAAAGAAGGGAAAGGGACCTGTATGTGCCAAAATGTTTGTAGCAGCCCTGTTTGTAGTGGCTAGAAACTGGAAAATGAATGGATGCCCATCAGTTGGAGAATGGCTGGGTAAATTGTGGTATATGAATGTTATGGAATATTATTGTTCTGTAAGAAATGACCAGCAGGATGAATACAGAGAGGCTTGGCGAGACTTACATGAACTGATGCTAAGTGAAATGAGCAGAACCAGGAGATCATTATACACTTTGACAACGATATTGTATGAGCATGTATTCTGATGGAAGTGGATTTCTTTGACAAAGAGACCTAACTGAGTTTCAATTGATAAATGATGGACAGAAGCAGCTACACCCAAAGAAAGAACACTGGGAAACGAATGTGAACTATCTGCATTTTTGTTTTTCTTCCCGGGTTATTTTTACCTTCTGAATCCAATTCTCCCTGTGCAACAAGAGAACTGTTCAGTTCTGCAAACATATATTGTATCTAGGATATACTGCAATATATCTAACATATATAGGACTGCTTGCCATCTAGGGGAAGGGGTGGAGGGAGGGAGGGGAAAAATCGGAACAGAAATGAGTGCAAGGGATAATGTTGTAAAAAAATTACCTGGCATGGATTCTGTCAATATAAAGTTATTATTAAATAAAATAAAATAAAATATAAAAAAAATCTCCTGCTAACATAATTAGTTGCAAGTGGTTTGTGTTTCCAAGAAACTACTATTCATGGCAAGACATTATTCTTTCCTTCTGGAATATCTAACCTGCTTTAGAGTTCTAAGCTAATTAATCCTCATAAACCTCTTGAGAAATAGATAGAGGATGGAGAAAAAATAAAAGATGTGTGGGAGGAGGAAGAGAGAGAGGCAATGAAGGATAGAAAGGCAGGGAAGGCAGATGGGAAAGGTTTGTCTATTTCTGAGATGATCCCCCACAGCTGGAATTTTAAACTGCCAAGCAACTTGAGACAACAATTTGGAACATAATGTAAACCTCTCCACCATGCCCAAAGCAGACTGCTGGGTCAGCTGTAATTACATGAACTGCCACTGGATCAAGATTCTGTGACTAAAACATCTCACCTTACAAAAAGTTTTCAGAGAGCTTTAATTATTTCATTTAGTTTCATAAACCTCAGCTCAGCTGCAATCAATTCAAGTCCTTCAAACTGTGTTAATACCAACTGCCATTGCTTTCCAGTAATTTAAAGGCTGCATCCCAGACATAGGCACTGCTTCGGTGTGGCTCTGGGTGTAGTTAGCATCTTTGGCAAGGGGACATTAGGATGAGCTGCCTGCTACCCTCTTAACACATAAAAGCTGTATTATATCATTGGCAGCCCTGAAGAGAAGGGACAACTTTTGCATTTGGCATAGTTATTGTGATGAGCACATAAACTTTTTAACCTTGCTATCAAGCTTTTTGCAACCACCAAGCTCATTATCCTTTCAATTAGTCATTTAAACTGCATGAGACTTCACTTCCTAATTTGAAATATTAGAATAGTTACACCTTCTGTCCTTCACTTCATCCCCCACCTAAGGTTGTTATGAGATGCAAATGAGATAATATAAATGAAAAGATTTTGTAATTGTAATATCCTATATGTGTGGCATGGAGGATAGAATGCTAGATTTTGAGTCAGGAAGCTGTGAGTTCAAATTTTGATTCTTGGCAAATTGCTTTGCTTCCAAGAGTCTCAGTTTCCTCTTCTGTATAATGAAGGTATCAGATTAGATGGCTTCAAAAGTCCCTTCAGGATCTATCTATGATCCTTCCCATAGTTGTGAGGTGATCAATTCATAGGCTATGGCATTCAATAATTATCATTGCCAATAGTAACAAAATAGAGAGCTGAGCCTGCAGACAAGAAGATCTGAGTTCAAAACAAGGCCCACATATTTGTAACTGTATGACCCTGAGCAAGTCAGTCAATCTTTGTCTAACTTGACTCTGATATCTATAAAATGGGCATGATATTAGTATCTATCTTTTGAGATTGTTATGAGGATAAAATGAATCAATATCTGTAAATGCTTCACAAACCTTTAAGAACTATAGCGTTTATATGTATCTCAGTGATGCTGCTGCTGCTGCTGCTGATGATGATGATGAAGAAATCAATCCTGTAACTTCTTGTAGCGATCAGAATCCAAAACAGGAAGAGAGATTAACAATGGATCATACTTATATTGCACTAGAGTGTTTTCAAAGCATTTTCCTTATAACAATTCAAGATTAATAGTAAAAGTATAATTACCTATATTTTGAAGATGAGGAAACTGAGACTCAGAAACAGGATTTGAAAACCAGTTTTTTTGATTCTAAGCGTAGTACTCTTTCCAACATGATATGCACTCTAAATATATTCTCCATGAGGACTGATCAAATACTGGACCAGGAAGGATCCTTAAAGACCTTAGTTAAGTCTCCTCATTTTATAGCTGAGAAAACAAAGGACCTCTTATAAAAGAGAAAAACAAATTTAAAAAACACAGAGATCTGATAACAATAAAGATGGTATTATTAGTTTGGGGAAAGGAGTCCTCACATGAAAAAGGTGCAGAACTGCTAATTAAAGTTAATTTTAATAACAGCAGGGAAGAGGGGATGGACTTGTCCTTTGACTCAGCTCTTTCAGTTTACATTTTAGAATTTCATTTGGTGCTTGATAATTTATTTCCTTTCTCCTGGAAAATCCCTGATTCTTTTTTCTGTAGTTCCTGAAACGCAGGGGAATCTACTCATAAAAATGTAGTGAAAAGCTCTGCTTAAAGAATATGAGGAAATATCATTTTGATCCTTGGATCCAGCCAAATGAAGGGTGAGTACAAGACTTTGGAGTACAGTGTAGACTTTCCTTTGAGGTTAGAAATTGGAAAGTGAATAGCTGGTTCAAAGGCAGAAGTTTGGAAATGGGATTTAGATCCCTATAATTTGACTTCAGACACTAATTGTGTGATCCTGGGCAAGTCACATAACCCTATTTATCTCATCTGTATCATGTTTCATGTTTCATCATGTTATCATCATCATGTTTCCTCATCTGTAAAATGATCTGAAGAAGGAAATGACAAACCACTTCAGTTTTTCCACAAAGAAAACCTCAAATAGGGTCACAAAGAGTTAGACACAACTGAAATGACTGGACAGTAACAATAACTGTGACTTAAAATATAGGCATTTATACTTCTCTGGGTAGCAGGTGGTGTACCACTTAGTGAATCCAGATAAAATATTTTTGATAAATAGTTTTAAACTAAAATTGAAGGGAGAGAGAAAAATCTGAGCACACACACACCTGCGAAGCTAGGTAACACAGAGAATAGTGATGGAGCACAATACAAGGAATATCCCCATAAAAGACCAGTAATTTACAGAAAAAAAGGAAAGAAGAGATGAGGGAGGGAAAGAGGGAAAGAAAGAAGGAAGGAAGGAAGGAAGAGAGAGAGGGAGAGAGAAAGAGAGAGGGAAGGGAGAGAAGGAGGGAGAAAGGAAGGAGAAGAGGAACAAAGGAAAAAAGGAAATCCCTAGGTGAAACTGAGTACCCCAAAACAGTAAAGTCTGGTGGGTTTTTATAGGATTTTTATCCAGATTGAGCAGGACCAGAAATTGGAAGAGGAAGTGAGAAAATGGGTGTTAATTCGTGTTAATGCAAGTAGGGAGAGGAAGAATCCTAAAGAATTGCTGTTAGTTGATATTCAAACTGTCCATTAGGAAAAGAAACTGAGAGGAAAATTTTCAGGTAAGAAAAAGACTTTGGACTGTTACTAGTAATTTTACTCAGGGATGCCTCAGGGATTTTAAGCTTCTCTGAGCCTTCTTTCATTAGTAGGATGGAGAATATAATGGGATCATTACATCTCCCCATTCCCAACTCCAGTCTCCCAGTCTCATGCTCCGAGCTCCTTGCTATAGATCCATGTTCAAAATGTTGGCTTCAAAGCCTATTGAACCAGAGAAAGTTTGATGCTAAAGATATGAAGGTGAATTCTCCTCCTGCTTATCTAACTACTTCTTCTCAGTCTCTTATCCATATTATGCTCCTGACTCTGTCTGAACCATACTCTAATTTAGTGACTCTATGGGTTCATATGGTTTAATTATCATCTCTATCCTATTGACTCCAAGATCTATGAAAATAGCCTTAGACTATTTCCTGAATTGCATTTCTAAACTATTAACATATGTTGAGGTCCCCTAGGCATTTAAAACTCATTATGTCTAAAAGATAATTTTTCCATTCAAACTCATCCTTCTTCTGAACTTTTTCTATTTTTATAGAGGGAATTTCATCTACTAGTCATTCAAGTTCACACCTCAGAGTCATTCTCACCTCCTTGTTTTTACTTAATCTACATATCATATTAGTTGCCATCTTATCTTTTCTACCTCAACAATATATTTCACATTTGTCCCTTTTTCTCCATTCACACAGCTATCACTTTACCTCAGACCCACGAATAAATGAATGAAAAAGCATTTGTTAAATTAACCATTTATGACACATTTAATGTGTGTCAGACACTGTGTTAAAGCATAGAGGATAAGAAAATAAAAGTGAGAGTATTCCTGAACCCATGGAGGGTATGCGAGTTGGAGGAGACCACACATATAGAACATCCAGCTGTAGGGTCCATGAAAAGTCCAGATGTTCCAAGGGTAAGTGATAGAATGATAAGACCCAAAATTTCTTAGAGTGCATTTGGTGGATTAGATATAAATCCTCAAAGGATAAGAGAGTGTAAAGGTAGGGCATGTGAGACTTTATTGTTTTCCATCTTTCCAAACTGATGATCTCCAGATCTTCCAAGAAGTATGAGCAACCAGGTCCACTCTGTAAGATATGCTCTACTTTACTGTACTTTACTTATTCCTTCTCCTTCTTGCCAACCAATCACCTTGCCACATTAAAGAAACTTCTCCCCTGTGGCCCCAAAGTCTTGGCTTATGATCAAGGGGCCTATCATTTCATCCAAGAACATGGACTTGTTTTCTTCCTCCTTGTCAACTGCTTTACTCCCTTACCTGAAATTTTCAGTTATCCTTCATGAATTGTCTTCCTTTATTCAAATGTAAGCTCCTTGAAGGAAAGAACTTACTTGCTTGTTTCTATTTCTATCCCCAGTGCTGAGCATAGTTAATGCTTAATAGAAGCTTTATTTGCCTAGGCTTTCCTCTTGCCACATGACTAGCTCATCTTTTTTCTGTAAAGCAATTTCTTGATGATATTCCTTATTCCTTTTCTTCTTTAGAATTTATTTTTGATGATTATATAAACTTTATTATCATTATTATTATTGTTATTATTATTATTTTGGGCATTATGTCACACAATTGTCTTAATTTGAACTTTCAATTCATTAAAATATTAATGATAAATGGATTTTTATTACCATTTCTATGCTAATGATTCTCAAATCTATCTCTGTGTGAACCCTATCTTAAGTTCTTCAATGGTTATTGACACCATAACCAAGTCTTAATGCCATATAGCAGAGTAGATAGAGCACCAGCCCTCGGATCAGGAGGACCTGAATTCAAATACAGCTGTATGAGCCTGGAAAAGTAACTTAAGCCTATTTGCCTTGCAAAACAAAAATAAATAAAAATACTTTGTACCTTTCCCAAAGCAACCATATGACTTTCTTCCCTCATTTCAACTTTGGTCACAGTTCATTATCAATCTGAATTATTGATCTACCCCAGAAATAGATACTGGTAAACAACTTCTTTAGGATGTCCATTTAGATACATAATGAAATCTGGACAATAGACAATTCTCATTTGATCTTTTCTGTGTGCATAGACTGCCCAAATGCTTTTCAATCACCACAGGTCTCTGCAATGTTTTGAATCTTAATGCAATCAACACAATCTTATCTAAAACCAAAAGCATCTGAAGGACTTTTCGTCCACAGGGAATGCTTCTTCAACATGGGCTGTGCCTGCCTCCCCATTTATGCAAAAACTTTATGAAGATTATCCATACATGAATTGAGAGTACATTTTGATAAGAAGAGTATTAGTAGAGAACATGTAAGCTTTTGCAAATGATAAATTGATAATGAATCACATCTTTATGATCCCACAAATGATTGAAAAGTGTAGAAAATAGATAATCTATTGTGATTATTGTTCTTGAATTCTAAAAAGTGGGCATAATTTCATATTATTCTCCAAAATGGTTGAATCAGTTCACGATATCACCAACAATGAATTAGTGTCCCAATTTTTCCCCACCCCTTCCAATTGGAACTGGTTTGAATCATGTCATTGTTGAAGAGAGCCACATCCATCAGAGTTGATCATTGTATAATCTTGTTGTTGCCGTGTAGAATGATCTCCTGATTCTGCTCATTTCACTCAGCTTCAGTTCACGTAAGTCTCTTCAAGCCTCTCTGAAATCATCCTGCTGGCCACTTCTTACAAAACAATAATATTCCATAACATTAATTTTTTTTTTATTCAACCATTTGATTTTTCCAATTGATGGACAACCATTTAATTTCCAGTTTCTAGCCACTACAAAAAGGGCTGCCACAAACATTTTTGCACGTGTGGGTCTTTTTCCTTTCTTTAAGATCTCTTTGGGATATAAGCCCAATAGGAACACTGCTGGATCAAAAGGTATGCACAGTTTGATAACTTTCTGAGTATAGCTCCAAATTGCTCTCCAGAATGGTTGGATTCATTCACAATTCCACCAACAATGTATCAGTGTCCTAGTTTTCCCACATCCCCTCCAATATTCATGATTATCTTTTCCTAACATCTTAGACAATCTGAGAAGTGTGTAGTGCTATCTCAGGATTGTCTTAATTTGCATTTCTCTGATCAATAATGATTTGGAGCACCTTTTATTATGACTAGAAATAGTTTCAATTTCAACTGAAAATTGTCTGTTCATATCATGTGACCATTTATCAATTGGAGAATGGTTTGATTTCCTATAAATTTGAGTCAATTGCCTATATATTTTGGAAATGAGGCCTTTATCACAACCTTTGAATATAAAAATGTTTTCCCAGTTAATTGCTTCCCTTCTAATTTTATCTGCATTAGTTTTGTTTGTACAAAAACTTTTTAACTTAATATAATCAAAATTTTCTATTTTGTGACCAGTAATGATCTCTAATTCTTCTTTGGTCACAAGTTCCTATTCTTCCTCCACAGGTCTGAGAGGTAAACTATCTTATGTTTCTCTAATTTATTTATAATCTCATTCTTTATGCCTAGATCATGAACTTATTCTGACCTTATCTTGGTATATGGTAAATGCCTAGTTTCTGCCAAACTAGTTTCCAATTTTCACAGCAGTTTTGGTCAAATAGTGAGTTCTTATCCCAAAAGCTGGGGTCTTTGAGTTTGTCAAAAACTAGATTGCTATAATTATTGACTATTTTGTCCTATGAACCTAATTTATTCCACTGATCAACTAGTCTTTTTCTTAGCCAGTACTAAATGGTTTTGATGACTGCTGCTTTATAATATAATTTTAGATCAGGTACAGCTAGGCCACCTTCATTTGATTTTTTTTCTCATTGGTTCCCTTGAAATTCTTGACCTTTTGTTCTTCCAGATGAATTCTGTTATCATTTTTTTCTAGGTCAGTAAAAGTTTCTTGGGAGTCTGATTGCACTAAATAAATAGATTAGTTTAGGTAGTATTGTCATCTTTATTATATTAGCTTGACCTATCCAAAAGCACTTAATATTTTTCCAATTGTTTAGATCTGACTTTATTTGTGTGAAAAGTGTTTTGTAGTTTTGCTCATATAGTTCCTGACTTTCCCTTGGCAGATAAATCCCCAAATATTTTATATTATCAACAGTTATTTTAAATGGAATTTCTCTTTGTATCTCTAATTGTTGGATTTTGTTAGTGATGTATAAAAACTCCTATATTTCCTGCCATCTTATTATCCCCAGATTAAACTTTTCTCTTTCCTTTCTCCCTTACTCCCCTGTAATGGTATCCTCTCTAAAATATAATCGTTCTCTGGGAGCAGGTTTCTTGGGGGACTTCTGGAGACAGCCTTCGTTTCAGGTCTGTGTAATAATCACTGCAAATGCAATCGGCTGTTAAAATTCAGTTATTTGCCTCCTTCAAAATAGCCCGGTTAGCTTTCTTAGAGGCCTATTTCTCTCCTTGATTCCGAGAGCTCTTGCCACTTGTCCTTTGTCTCTCCCAGTCTCTAGCTCCCTCTGAATCCAAAACCTCCAACCAGCAGAAAGGTAGAAGTTGGAATGAATCTTGACTCCTCCTCTGAGAGTGTGCTTGTGGGCTTCTGATTTGTGAATCTCCCCAACTTGTGAATCTACCGAAGTCTCTAGTGGACTTGTGGGAGCTCCTCCTTATATATCCTCTCTTAAAGGTGTGAACTCTAATATGTGAACTCTCCCAAAGGTGTAAGCTAATGTGTGAACTCTCTTAAAGATGTGAACTCTAAAGGTGTGAACTAAATACATAAGCATTGGCTTTATTAATTCCAGTGACTTAGCAGCTTGTTTCAAGTTCTGGCCTATAACACCCCCCTCCCCAGTATTTAACTTATGGGTACCACTAAAGGCATTTTTTTCCTATGACTGTAGATTGTTTGATTTCTTCATTGGAAAACTGCCTGTTCATATCCTTTGATCATTTATCATTTGGGAAGTGACTTATATTCTTATAGAACAATCTGGAATTATACCCAAAGGATTAGTAAACTGTCAATATCCTTTGACCCAACAATACCACTACTAGATCTATTTCCAAAAATGATTAGATAAAAAGAACCTATATGTTCTCAAATGTTTTTAGAAGCTTTCTTTGTGATAGCAAAGAACTAAAAATTGTGTGGATGCCCATCATTTAGAGAACAGCTGAACAAGCTGTGGTATATGATTATGATGGAATATTACTATGCTATTAAAAGTGATGAGCTCAATGATCTTAAAAAATCATGGAAATACTTGTGCAAAAAATGAAGAGCAAAATGAGCAGATCCTAGAGAATATTTTCTATAGTAACAGTAAGTTTAACTTTGTTTTAAGTTCAATTTTGAGCAAATTAACCATTTTGACTATTATAAATGCCCCAATTAACCACAAAGGACATGTGAAAGAAGAGGCCATCTACATCCAGACAAAAGAACTGATAAATAGAAGTATGTATAGAATTATTTCATATACATACATATATGTGGATATATATCCAAGGTGGGGTCAGAAGAGGGAAGGAGGGTAAGAAAAAAAGGGGGGAAGAAATTTACATGATAAATTTATTATATATTTTAAAATATTTATATTTATATATTATATATTTAATAATATTTAAAAATAATAGTAAGATGTACACAATATATTTGCAAATTCATGTGTAATCTTTTTATTACACTATTATGAATATGCTTATTTAATCACATAAATAAAATGAATAAAAATCTTTTTAAAAAGCATTTGACTTGATAAAACAAAATATTGCGCACAGGCTTTTTTGTTATTGTTATTTCAAAATGTCTTCCATTCATATATAAAAATTATTCAGGGTTCTCTGGAAGATGTAACAAAATTAAGTCCTGTTCAATGACCCTCTTGGTAATCAACATCAAGCAAGGCATAAAAGAGGGAGATGTATGCCTGCCAAAAGCATTCACCACTGTGATGGAGGAGATCCAGACTCTAAGATATAATTGACTATTCTCAGCTAGACATTTAAAGCCCTCCACAATCTGGTTCCCTAACTCTGCAATCTTATTTCATACTATTCCCCTTCCCACACTGCCAATATCAATAAAACTGGCTTGCTAGCTATTTCCTATACAAGGAAATAGTATACATAGTGTATACAATAGTAATACAAGTGCCTCTGACACTTTGTAAAAATACTCAAATCTGGAATGTACTTGTTTCTTGGCACTTTATAGAATCCTTATCTTTCTTTTTTGATCTTTCCACTGCCCCAGTTGTTATCACTCCCTCTTTCTAGAAATTAACTTATATTTAGTTTTTTTTTTTGTCTTCATTATATCCTCATAGAAGAGAATTACAGAATTTCAGTATTGAAAGAAATCTGAGAGGTCACTGAATTTCACTTGTGAAAAAAGTACCCCAGATCCTGAGGAGGGTTTTTTTTTTAAAAGATCTTTAGTGAAAGGGAACCCATTTCATTTCTGAATAGCTCTAATCTTAAAGATTTTTCTCAACATCCTGATAAATCTTCTTCCATACAACTTCCAGATATTGTTCCAGACTCTACTCTCTAGTGCCAAGAGATATATGATAAACTTTTAAATATTTGAAGGTCATTATCATATCTCCTTTTTATTCTTTATTAAGGTAAACAGCTCCAATTTTTTGACTAGTACTCATATGGCATAATCTCATCAGTGTTATCATTTTGGACACCCTGCCCTGCACATTTTCCAGCCTCATCAAAGTCTTTCCTCAAATGCCAATCCCAGAATTGAACATAATACTCCAGATGAACTATAGCCATAGTATAGGGAATTATAATCTCCCTTATTGTTGACACTACTCTTCTCAATATAGCCCAAGATTACATAAGCCTTTTCCTTTTTTCCCAACAATGTCCCTTTTGATTCATTTTAAGTTGCAGTTTACTAAATTCATTCTAGGATAAGAATCTGTTTATGAATCTGATCCATTAATGACTATTCTTTCAACCAATTCTTAATCCTCCTAATTATCCTTTTTCACAAGGATTACATGAGACTTTATCAAAGAATTTATTGACATCTTCTAATCAATATACCAACATTGTCAAAATAAGAAAAAGAAAAAGGGAATTGTTAGCTTATCAAGACCTGTTTTTGAGGAAAATTCCATACCCAAAAGCATTTGTTATCCCTTTACACCCTTCCTCCCCTTGAATTAAGATTTTTTTAAATAAAAAAAATTAACCACTTACTTTTTCTTCTTAATCAGTTTCCTTTTTGTACTCTTCTAGAATATACATCATTGTGTGAAGAAGACACTGGTTTCTCTAAGACAGTTTAAGCAGAGTGAATGTTTTGGAGGGCCTACCAAGCTAAAACTGCTTTGGGTAGATATTTAGTGACTCTATGTCTGTCCTCTGAGGAACAACACAGTAAATTTCAGAGAGGATCATCACTAAGCTGAGCAATAGAGTATTGAATTTTTCAGTCATCATAATTCTTAACAAACATTTATTGTCTTAAATGCTTGAATTCTCATTTATTAACATAGTGGGAATAGTCTTCTCTTTGGCATTGAACATTGGGACTTCCTTTTTAAAGTAATTTTTTATTGATACTTATAATTTTTAAATGTATTTATTTTTAATACACATTACTTTATGAATCATGTAGGGATAGAAAAATCAGAGCAAAAGGAAAAAAATCACTGAACCACTGAAAAGAACCAAGTCTTTTATAATTGGTCATTCCACATTCTTGCTGTCATTGTTACAATGTATTTCTGGTACTGCTTGTTTCACTCAGCATCAGTTCATATAAATCTTTCCAGGCCTTTCTAAAATCAGCTTGTTTGTCATTTTTATAGAACAATAATATTCCATTATCTTCATATGCCATAATTTATTCAGCCATTTCCCCAATGATAGGCATTTACTAATTTTCCAATTCTTTGTTATCACAAAAAGAGCTGCTACAAATATTTTTGCACATGTAGGTCCTTTCTTCTTCTTCTTCTTCTTCTTCTTCTTCTTCTTCTTCTTCTTCTTCTTCTTCTTCTTCTTCTTCTTCTTCTCCTCCTCCTCCTCCTCCTCCTCTTCCTCCTCCTTCTTCCTGAGGCAATTGGGGTTAAGTGACTTGCCCAAGGTCACACAGCTAGGAAGTGTTCAGTGTCTAAGACCAGATTTGAACTCAGTCCTCCTGATTTCAAGGCTGGTGTTCTATCTACTGCCCCACCTACCTGGCCCCTCATTTTCCCTTCTTTATGTTTTCTTTGGATTACAAACCCAATAGAGGCACTGCTGGATCAAAGGGTATGCACAGTTTTATAGTCCTTTGGGCATAATTCCAGATTGCTCTCCAGAATGGTTGGATCATTTCACAATTCCACCAACAATGCATTAATGTCCCAGTTTTCCCATATTGCCTCCAACATTCATCATTATCTTTTCCTACCATCTTAGTCAATCTGAAAAGTGTAAGATGGTATCTTCGAGTTGTTTTAATTTGCATTTCTCTAATCAATAGTGATTTAGAGCATTTTTTCATATGACTATAGACAGTTATCACAATTCTCAAATAATATCACTTAAGTTTTAGCATCTGTGTGGTTTTTTCCCCCTAGAGATAATTTATGGGTTCCCAACTGACTATAATGTCTTTTTTCCCCCCTGGAGGTAATTTATGGGTGCTTTTGATTGGCACTTTCTTTTTCATATTTAGACATTCTCAACACTTTTCTTGGATTTTTTGCTTTATGATGTTCAGATTTTCTTAATTACCCTACTGAATTGCCTCTGGGAGATCTATGATCCTTATATTATTTCTATGAGTCTGATCTTCAAGATAGGTATTGTTTTGCCTACATAGAGACAATGTTTTCTTTGAATGTCATTGGTTTTTGCTTCTCTTCTTCCAGATTGTCCTTCAATTCTGTATATTTGCATTGCATTTCTAATCAGTTATCCTCTCTCTTGCTTCTTTGAAGAGATTTGTAAGCAAAAATTCAAATTTTTCTATTCTGCCAATTATTTTTACTGTGTGAGCCATGCATTCTGCTTTCATAATTTGTATTTCTCTTATAAAATTCTCAGGAACACCTTGCTGCGGTTTCATGCTCTCTTGAAAACCCACAGGGTTCCTTGTTTATCAGATGTGGATTAATTTGCCTTTGGCTTGTAAAACATATTCATAGATTCCTAAAGTTTTTTACCTGGTGAAAGCCATATTTCTTTCTGCTATTACTATCTTCCTTGTTTGGTTTATCTATTTTCCTCAAAATCTTTGATTAAGTTTTCTTCTGCCTGCCATTTTTGATAATTTGTCTTCCTCCCACCCCCTTAGATCCTTATAACTCACTTTATGATTCTTTGCCTTTTGATGACAGATCCTTCAAAGCTATCTTGGGCTCCTTTTGTGATGGGGAATTTGATTTTCACCAGCATTAATTCCTGCACAAAGTGATTTGTTGAAGGGATAGTCCTCTTACCTTCAGGCCTGGTACAGTCACACATCATGCTGGTATCCCGTCCCAGTTCTTCAGTTCTCTGGCTTACTGCTATCTAGTGTATTATAATTCCAGGTAGAATATAGATTGCACTTTCCTATACCTCTGCCTCCTCCTGGAGAAAGGAGGGATAAGAAGAAATAAGCAGACGTGAAGTCTAATGCTTGTTGCCACAGAAATGTGGGGTGATGACAGAGGCTAGATGTGCATAGACTTTAGAAGCATCAAGGAAAATAATGAGTGAGTCCTCAAGAATACTTTGTAGGTATGGTTTACAGACCTACCATAGCAGAAAAATTGATAGGAATGAGAATATTGAATGTGCATGATAGATATTATATATTATTTTTCTCTGCTATTAATTTATATTGCTTGATTAGACTTCATAGCATCTTGACCCAATTTTACTTTTGCAGTTACTTACAGATACTTTACTTTTCACACATAATTCTTATTTTGGAATACTTTTGAGAGGTTGTGAGGAGCAGAGTATGCATCTCATCCTCCATTTGGTTCATTATGCAACTATAGTTTACTATTGAGTTTTAAAGGATTTTTGATCTACATCTGTGGAGAAAAGAGCTCTACATGAAATCATAGATCCCTAAATCATTAGTGCAAGCCTAAACAATCTCTCCCATTGAAATTATGGACACTGTTACTATATCTTTAAGAGAAAACTGAAGCTTGAGGAGAATTACAGTTTCATTGTGATTCTGGAAAGCTGGAGATAGAGGAGTAAGAGGATTTAACTTTCTAAGGAGACTGAATGAGTTAACTATCAAGAAGAAAGAGGATGAAGAGACATTTTAAGAGAATTGAGTTTATTGTGTATTCTCTGAAGAAGAGATTTTGAGAAAACATTGTTATCTTTGAAAGCTGAATTTTTGAGTTTTGATTTCAATGTCTATGAAGAATCAGTAGATCCTGGTTGGTTGTCTCTAGCTTTCTACATAGCTAATACATTATTGAAATATTTAAATAAGTATCCTGGGCAAATCTCTTAACCCTGTTTGCTTCAGTTTCCTTATATATAAAATAAACTAGAGAAGGAAATGGCAAACCACTCCAATAACTTTGCTAAGAAAACCCCATGAGTCACAAAGAGTCTGAAATGATTAAACAACAAAATTATTGTTAATAAATTATTTAGTCACGTATGTTGATGTTTGTGCAATTTTACTAGACTTGGTTTTGATACTGAAAGAGGAAAGAAGATATAGGATGAGAGGTTTCTCCGGTTTTTTTAAACCTAGGTGGTAACTAAAAGCAAATTAATCAGTGAGAAAGTTGTACATGCCTATTAATTTATAAGGAAACATAAAATTATACCCCGTTGATTTCTTTAGAACTCTAGGTAAGAATTAATATAGAAACAAGCCAGTATCACTTAGAGAGAGATGAGGATCAGTAGGGCCCACAGCAGTACATCACATATCTCAGCTAGGGTCTATGTGAAAGGTAGTCTTAATGTCTTTTTTTTATTATTATTATAGCTTTTTATTTATAAGATATAAGCATGGGTAATTTTTCAGCATTGACAATTGCATAACCTTTTGTTCCAACTTTTCCCCTCCTTCCCCTCACCCCTTCCCCCAGATGGCAGGTTGACCAATACATGTTAAATATGTTAAAGTATAAATTAAATACAATATATGTATATATGTCCAAACAGTTATTTTGCCGTCTAAAAGAATCGGGCTTTAAAATATTGTACAATTAGCCTGTAAAGGAAATCAAAAATGCAGGCGGACAAAAATAGAGAGATTGGGAATTCTATATTGTGGTTCATAGTCATCTCCCACAGTTCTTTCGCTGGGTGTAGCTGGTTCAGTTCATTACTGCTCTATAGGAACTGATTTGGTTCATTTGGTCATGTTGAAGAGGGTCATATCCATCAGAATTGATCATCTTATAGTATTGTTGTTGAAGTATATAATGATCTCCTGGTACTGCTCATTTCACTCAGCATCAGTTTATGTAAATCTCTCCAGGCCTTTCTGAAGTCATTCTGCTGCTCATTTCTTACAGAACAATAATATTCCATAATATTCATATGCCACAATTTACCCAGCCATTCTCCAATTGATGGGCCTCCATTCTGTTTCCAGTTTCTGGCCACTACAAAGAGGGCTGCCACAAACATTTTTGCACATGTGGGTCTTTTTCCTTTCTTTAAGATCTCTTTGGGATATAAGCCCAATAGTAACACTGCTGGATCAAAGGGTATGCACAGTTTGATAACTTTTTGAGCATAGTTCCAAATCATTTTCCAGATGTATCAGTGTCCCAGTTTTCCTAAATTCCCTCCAACATTCAGCATTATCTTTCCCTGTCATTCTAGCCAATCTGACAGGTATATAGTGGTATCTCAGAGTTATCTCAATTTGCATTTCTCTGATTAATAATGACTTGGAGCATCTTTTCATATGGCTAGCAATAGTTTCAATTTCTTCATCTGAAAATGGTTTGTTCATATCCTTCAACTATTTATCAGTTGGAGAATGGCTTGATTTCTTATAAATTAGAGTCAATTCTTTATATATTTTGGAAATGAGGAAATGAGGAAAAATGTTTTCCCAGTTTATTGCTTCCCTTCAAATAGGTCTTAATGTCTTGACTCCTTTTGAAGGGAATTTTCCCACTGGGAATTTTTAACATTTGTTTTCTTTCTCACAGGCATTTTCTCTCTCATACTCCAATCCAAAGAGTCATAAATGTAAAGTAAGTGACAGTGCTGCTTCTGAGTAATGATATTAATTAGATTGTTTGAGTATTTTACTTGATACATCATTGCCTATAACAATATAGGTTTCTGTAGGTGTCCTTGTTATTCCCAGTTTTCAGATAGGGAAAGTAAGGCCAACTGAGGTTAAGTGACTTGCCCAGAGACACATAATCATTAAGTCAATAAGAATGGATTTGAATTTCTCTTCTTGATTGTAGGTCTAGCACCATTTAGCAGCCACGGGGAAAAAACATGTGAGCAGTCAAAAGAAAAAATATTCGAGCAAAGAACTGAAAGGCTTCCAATCAGGAAAATTCAGTTTTGAATAGTTCCAAAATATCTTTTTATGTATGGGCTATATACTATTGTATATATTGATACTTATGCTGATAAAATACATCCAAAGTTAAAACTTTACCCCAAAATATCTAAAGATAGAATAGCAGACAAAATTTTTAAAGTGTGACGATAAAGAACAATGCAATAGTATTATAAGCACAATCCAAGCAGGAAGCAAAATCATCTTCTCTTAAAAGTGCTGTGGAAAAAATACCACACTCTTCTTGTCAGGTCAGATTATTGAACATTTCATTAGACAGTTGTATGTGATGACCACGCTAGCACCCAGGATACTCAGAATCAGCCAGAGTCAGGATAAGCAAAAATCCTTCATCTTTATTCTCAGTCTTTAGACGCAGGATTGAACAGGAACAGAATCTCTGCCACTGCCTTCTCCCTCATCTACCACCAAGAGTGACCCTGGCTAGTCTTATTCCACCCCCTAGTCCCTCCTACAATCCTCTATACACCAATCATTGAGCCAGCACAGGATAGTGTGAAGGACCATTTTCCAAGCATATTCCCATAGAGAATTGTCCAATCGGTAGTTAGCTTCAAGTGTTCAGCAGTCCTGATCTCAGTGCATCAACTCAGTAGTTTCAGCCCTCTACAGGGAACCATCCTTTAGGAAGCCTGACCTACTGGTGGCCAGCATTTGAAATTTTTTGTACAGCTACTGAAATAGGGAGAGAAAATATCAAATATAAAGGTTACTGCTATCTCTAGAGTCCAGATTAAGATATAGAAGAAAATTGCTGAAGCAAGCACAAGCAATGCTGATTTCTTATTTGGGGGTCAATGACAATTTAACAAAAATTAAGCAAGTTTTGGTTCTACACAACTGTGGTTCAAATGGATACATGAGTGATGAATTTATCCAAAAGAAGAATGCAAAATAAGTGCACGAGGTTGAAATTTAAAAAAAATCCCCACTAATAAACTAATTAGAAATCATTTTTCCCTGATCTAACCTCATAGAACGTTTTTCATTTTTTATGTACTTTTTGGTGGGAGGGAAAGCAGGGTGCAATCAGGACCAATGATTTGTGCTGTGTTTATCTATGTGCATGTCTTGTCCTCCAGACTATCAATTAATCACTAAATTATAAATTCATAAAAATCAAGGGCCTTGTCATTTGAGTTCAATCTCTAAAACCCTTAGTAATAGGTATTTAGTTAAATGTTTGGTGATAAATAAATGAATGATCCTACCAATAGAAATTATGTTGCAATATTCCTCAATAGATTATGCTTCCATACTGTATTCTAAGAGCTTGTTATGAATTTGGTCACTATCAGCCTTTCATTAAATTGGGGTTTTTTGGTTGTTGGGTCGTCCCCCCTCGCTTTTGATTTCCTTGTCACTACCTACTTAGAAAAACTTGGGATCTTTATGTGACTATTTCTGTTTAATCTACTTGCTAGTGCTAAAAATAGCCTATTTAGTTCCCAATTCAATTGTGACATATTTTGCTGTAAATAAAAGCTTCATTCTTCAAAATGGATATAATTCCTTCTGTTTCAAGTGCCATTTAAAGTTTGACAGATTAATTTTACATTTGGCATGGCAAATAGAGTTTTGGAAGCCCTGGGTTTAAATCCTATCTCAAGTCATTTATTCTTTCTAGGTTTCAATTTCTTCATCTATAATAATATACTATGGTAGCTACCTCATGGAGTTGTTATGAAGTTTAAATGAGAAAAGGTATATAAAGCATCTTGCAAATGTTAGTGATAATTAATGTGATTGTTCTATAGCTTGATATCCTCAAAGTAGAATCATAGAATGTCAGATTGGAAAGGACTTTGGCCAACCCTCTCATTTTACAGATGAAAAAACTAAGGTATAGAGAAGCCAAGTAACAACCACATACTTAGTAACACAATAAGGATGAGAAAAGCTTTTTTGACTCCCATAAAATCTTTCTCTATACTATTCCAGGATCATATTACTACTTATGATTTAATAACTCCATTTTTCCTATATAATCCTTTATTTAGACATTTTGTATATGAAGGGGGAGAATTTTGAGTGACCAAGAACTTGAATGTTATACTCTCATCTTATTTTTAAACAAAGAAATTATGCATAAATACCAAGTCCAAGTGGTTAGTTTGGAGATAAGATGAAAATAAGGAAGTATCAGAAAGCAAGCCAAAGATGTGGCTTCTGTCTCAGGTAGAAAGCTAGAAAGAGCACAGGGCATATCACTGCTGCTGCTGTTACTACTGCCACTGCTCTAGCTTTAAAAACAATAAAATGATTAATATTTATGCCTTTCCATTTGGTTATGCTTACAGTAGTTGCATCGCATCCTCGATGGAGAAAAACTTTGATTCCTACCCTGAGGCTTCTTGAGCCAGTCCTATCTTTTGATGAGAGAGAGAGAGAGAGAGAAAGAGAGAGAGAGAGAGAGAGAGACAGAGACAGAGAAAGAGACAGAGAGAGAGAGACAGAGAGAGAGACAGAGAGACAGAGAGAGAGAGAGACAGAGAGAGACAGAGACAGAGACAGAGAGGAGAGAAGAATTAACAGTAAAAGAGGGACAAAGACAGAGAGACAGAGTTAGACAGTGACGGAGAGAGACAAAGAACTCCCCCCTACTCAACTTCTCGTGAGATCTAAATGGACATATTTTTCAGCAAATGTGAAAACTATTAGTCTGTAAGTAAAATGCCTGGGAATCTTTCCATCTCTACAACTTGTTTCAGGTCTGCCTTATTTAACTAGGTCTTATTATAATTAAGACTTTTCATTTAATTGTTTCTCTGCAAGATGAATAAAATGAATAAGCTATTTTATAAAATCCTGGTGCTTAAAAGTTCTTTGCCCTTTGAAACCATGACTCTAGAGCCTTTAATATACATGTTTCATTTTAAAAGGTAAGAAAAGGCTTGCAAAGACTGAACTGATTTGGTACTTTATATTGAGTTCTAAAGACTCTAATTAGCTTTAATGAGTTTTTAAAAACACTGTTAATTCAGCATTGTGAAAACAATTGAAGATGCTTTATATCTCTAGAGATTTGAAGTGAAATCAGGAAAGGAAGGAGTGTAAATGTAGTCATGGCTTAGCAAAGAGTTCAAATCATCTCATTTCACTTAGCATCAGTTCATGTAAGTCTCTCCAGGCCTCTCTGAAATCATCCTCCTAATCATTTCTTATAGAACAATAATATTCCATAACATTCATATGCCATAACTTATTCAACCATTCTCCAACTTATAGGCAATGGATGCCTATCATCTGAATAGATCAATTTCCAGTTTCTAACCACTATAAAAAGGGCTGCTTCAAACATTTTTACACATGGGTTTGTTTCCCTCCACACTGCTGGGTCAAAGGGTATGCACAGTTTGATAATTTTTTGAGCATATTTATTGCTCTCCAGAATGGTTGGATCCATTCACAGTTCCACCAACAATGTATCAGTGTCACAGTTTTCCCACATCCCCTCCAGCATTCGTCATTATCTTTTCCTGTCATTTTAGCCAATCTGAGAGGTGTGTAGCGGTGCCTCAGAGTTGTCTTAATTTGCATTTCTCTGATCAATAGGGATTTAGAACACATTTTCATATGACTACAAATGCTTTTAATATCCTCATCTGAAAATTGTTCATATCCTTTGACCATTTATTAATTGGAAAATGATTTGAATTCTTATAAATTTGAGTCAATTCTCTGTATATTTTAGAAATGAGGCCTTTACAGAACTCTTAAATGTAAAAATGTTTTCCCAATTTATTGTTTCCCTTCTAATCTTGTCTGCATTTGTTTTGTTTGTAAAAAAAAAAAAAAAAAAAAAAAAAAAAAAAAAAAGGTCTTAAACATTTTTTAAGTAGCAGAACATACTTCATCAGTACATCCATTATCTCTCTTTCTTGAGACAGGATCATTTTCTTTAATAATCACATATCCTTGTACATTAATGCTCAAGATTCTCTATAGTAATACCCCAGCAGTGCATGTCATATCAGATGCCATAATCATCAGATGACTTTACCCTTTTCCCTATAACAACTTAGGACCTACTAGATCCAATTCTCTCAATACCTTATTACAGACCTGGTTACCTAAATAAAGTAATTAATGCTGAAAGAGGCATATCATGGCTTGATATGCTTTACATAACACTTTCAACAAGATTCAACAAGAATCTCCTCTTCTTTATCACAAAGAAAATTTAAGTTTTCTTTTGTTTGAGAGTAATTGAGGAGGGAAGGGATAGACTTTTCCAAAACCCATCCTGACAGCTTCCTAAACTGTGAATTCACAATGCTTAATAAATGTTTGTTGATGGATTGGTTGATTAAAAGATAATGGAGTGGTTTGCCATTTCCTTCTTCAGATCATTTTATGGATGAGGAACTGAGGCAAAGAATTAAAATCTTGCCCCAGGTCACATAGTTTTTAAATGTCTGAGGCTGAATTTGAACTCAGAAAAATGAGTCTTACTGACTCCAGACCTAGCACTCTATCCACTACCACCTACCTACCAACATCAAAAAATATATATATTCATAAATATATATGTGTGTTATATATCTCTATTAAGATCTCTATTACTGTGGATGCCACATCACCAACTTAGCATGTTGTACAAAGAAAACTTCGTAGAACAATGGTAGACCTACAATCAGAAAAATTGAGTTCAAAACTTGCCTCATATGATTATTAGCTGCGTGACTGTAAGCAAATTACTTGATCTCTATCAACCTCAGTTTTCACATTTATAAAATGGAGGCAAAAATAGCATATAATTCCCAAAGAATCTTGTGAGGATAAAAGTAGATGATATATGTATTCAGTTACAAATATTAAATTATTATACAAATGCTACCTATTATTTTTACTTGGTCCAGAAAGCCTAAGAGGATGAACCTTAAGTTTAGCTCAGGTGAATCAATGATCAGCAATCATTTACTACATACAGACTCTGTGCCAAGCTACTGGGAAATAATGGAATGGTTTGCCATTTCCTTTTTCAGATAATTTTATTAATGATGAAACTGAGGCAAAGAGAGCCATAGAACTAATAGGGGTCAGAAAAGTTTAGTACAGAATATTAGGTAAAATCATCCTTGATTGTAACTCAGTGAAGTAAAAAGTTCAGAAATGAACCTTGACATCTACTTTACATTCTAATGTCTTCTTCCAGTGGAGATCCCCTTTCTTTTCTGAGAAAGGACTCTTGTGATAAGACTGCATATGTACATGCACAGATATTATTTGTTGAAAATATGATGGAAGACAAAAGCTATTTAAAATTTAAGCTTCATAATGAGGGAAGAGAACAAGCATTAATAAAGCTCCTCTATAAGCCAAGTACTATATACTATATGCTTTAAAATACTATCACATTTGAATCTTACAATAGCCCTGGGAAGTAGATTCTATTACTATCCCTATTTTATGGTTGAGGAAAAGCAGAGGTTAAGTAACTCTCCCAGGAGCACACAATTAGAAAGTGTCTAATTCTGGTTTTGAAGTCAGGTCTTCCTGATTTCAATAGTGAAACCATTCTGCTTAAATCATGGGATGCAGTCAGTCTTTTCTGTTCTGAGTAATGCTTCCTTCATGTTATCTCTACTGGTAATTTCTTCAAAGGTATTCTCCACTCATAAGAATATTGGTAAATGTGCACCCTGGGACCTTGGAGAAGATCCTATTTAGGGAATGAAGTTTATAATAAAACAGTAATGGAAGTAGCCTGTGATTTTGCTATATGCACCTAATTTAATGCCCAAGAAGAGAACTAAAAACACAAAAGGAATCTCATACCCAGTCTAGTAAAGAGGAAGTTAACATCCTCTTGGCTACCTGAGGGTTCCAGGATATACTAAGCTAACACTCTGAACTAGTATAATACAAATGCCAATTTTGTAGTTCAGAAGTTCCAGTAAGGGAAGCATAGAACATTGTTTTCCCATTGGCTCTCTCTGTGTGTGTACATGCACCTTACTGCTCTAATGGAAAGATTCAGGTTCAGAAGGAGCAATCAATTCTCAAAAAATCATTTATTAAATATATATTCAATGACGGTGGGTAGGTTGCACAGTTGTTAGAGAGCCAGACCTGGAGCCAGGAAGACTTCTCTTCCTGTTTGCCTCAGATTTTTATTTGCAAAATGAGAAGAAGAAGGAAGTGGCAAACCAATCCATGTCTTTGTCAAAAAAATTCCAAATGGGGTCATGAAGAGTCAGACACAACTAAAAACAACTGAACAATAACAGCTTTATGCTAGATATTATACTAGATACTAAAGATAGACAAACAAAAGCAAGATATTCCCTACCCTTAAGGTACTTACATTCTCCTAGGGACTAGGGGTGGAGGCAGGAAAGTAATATAAAGTATATCCACAGATAAATTCAGAATATATACAAAATTAATAATGTGAAGAAGGCCAGTAAAAAGTGAAGAAGTTAGGAAAAGTCTCTTTATTGAGACATCTCTAAAGCTGAGATGTGAAGGCAGTTAAGGGCCCCATGAAGCAGAGAAAAAGAGAGGGATAGGAAATAGGGATAGTTATATAGTACCTACTATGTGCCACAAAGTTTGTATACACTTTTTACAAATATTATTTAATTTGATACTTACAACAACCCTGGGAAGAAGATGCTATTACAATCCTCATTTTACAGTTGAAGGAAGTAAGGCAAATTGTTAAGTGACTTGTCCAGGATCACATAGCTAATAAGTGCCTGAGGTCAAATTTGAATTCAGGAAGATCAGAAGCCTTCAGGACTCCAGGCCCAGCACTCTGTGCACTATAACACCATTTAGCTGTCCAAGAACTGGATAGCCATCATTAAAAGATGAATCAGCACTCTATTCACAGCACAACCAACTGTGAGGAGGTGAGGAGGAAGAGCATTGCAGTCATGTGCAAGGAGTGGAAGATCATAGGTAGGGAAGAGAAAGAAAGCTATCTTGATTAAAACATATCATATAAGAGATGGAGTATTCTATAAGCAGATAGGTAAAGTCAGTTAGTGAATGACTATAAATTCTGGGATTTGCATATTAATCTAAAGGCAAAGTGTAGTAAATGGGACCTCTTTAGAGAATTCAGTTAGGTGGTAAGATGGATAGAATATTGGACTTAGAGTCAGAAAGGCTTGCCTTGTGATCCTGGACAAGTTACTTAACTGCTCTTAGCCTGTTTCCTCATCCCTAAAATGATAATAGATTAAATAAAATAGCACATGTAAAGTATTTTGCAAATCTTAACACAACATATAAAATCCATGGTCAGAACTATATATTAGGTGTGCAGTTTGGCAACTGAAGAGAGGGAGGGAGGGAGATAGAGAGACCAATTAGGAAGTTATTATAACAGTTTAGGCAAGAAATGATGAGGGATTAGATGAGGGTGGTTAGGGAATGAGTAGGAAAAAGTGATTGGATCAGAAATATCAGAGATGCTGAGAAGGTGAAATCAGCAAGTCTTGGCAAATAATTGTATATGGGAAAAGAAAGAAAATGAAGGGTCAAGGCTGACTATTAGATTGTGAACTTGGATAACTGGAGGAGGAACCCAAAAAAGAAATAGAAAAATTATAAGGAGCAGTAAGTTTAGGGAGAAAGATAATGAATTTGATTTTGGTTTTCAATATGTTGACTTTGAGATATTCAAGGGGAACTTTTCAGTAGGTAGTTGGAGATGCAGGGTTTCAGCTCAAGGAAATAACAGTATTTGTCCAAAGAAGATGGTGGCAAACTACATAAGAATGACCCAATTCCAAAGGATCCCTAAACTAAAATCATTACCTGTGGGTAATGAAAATAATATATTTTCTTAAACATCCTGTACTTGAGATATTTCCATGACACTATACCTAATATAGCAAAAAGAGCAAATGAAAAGTATTGGTCTCCATTTAATTTCCAAAATAGGCAATATCATATTTACATCTGTATATATGTATGAGTGTGTGTGTGTGTGTGTGTGTGTGTGTGTGTGCAGTCCTGGTCAAGGATGTATCAGGAGATGGTCAAGAAGTCAAAAATCACAAAAAAAAAAGATTATTAAGGGGAATTGGCATCATTTTATAGAAATTATGGTAAGTTCAGAAGTTCTGTGCTATTTTATTTAGGATGGTGATATTAAAAAAAAAAACTATTTGCTCTGTTTCTGTAATTTCTCCTTCTATACATTTGAAACTCTTATAGGAAAAAAATGCCATTGGTTCAGAGACTTCAATTTTCAGTTTGAGCTAATTCTTGAGCCTGTATATACCAGAGGAAATTCCACCTAATATAGAAATTTGGAAGTACAAACTAACTGGATTGCTAGGTGTATTGTTAGTACATACTTAGGAAGGGACCTGTTGATGCAAGAGTCAGTTATCACTGTTAACACCACTGCACAGCTCAAATCTCAGGGCTTCCAGACACCAAATTTTAGGATGGGCGTTGAGTACTTAGTACTTAGCACAGTGCTACATAGGTGCTATATAAATGCTTATTCCCTTCCTCCTCATCTCTCCTTCATGGAGCCCTTTACAATGTTCCTTTCTCAACTTTAGTTACATCTTCATAAGTGACCTTTTCTGACTCTTGCCATTTATGTCTACTCTCCCTTATATCACCATGTATTTATTTTGTCTAGATCCTACATTTATTTATTTTTGATGTATTATATACCATCCTCCATCAAAGTTGAATAACAAAATATTTCGACTAAGGACAGTTTGGTATGCTTCTTAGGTAACTTGGTGGACAGAATCTTTGTTAATCATCAGAGAACTAGCCTAAAAAAAATTGGAGAGAGTCATTAGAAAACTATAAAGAAGGTGATGAATTGTTTTGATGATAGCAACTACTTGAAGACCATCCATTAAAATATAGAAGGATCCTATGATAGGCATTCAAAGCTAGAACAGAACTCAGAAGTGATCTAGAGGCTCATAGAAGTTACATGATTTGCCAGGCCTAATCTTCCTTAAAAGAGGAAGCATCAAAATGGATGAGAGTATGGATCTTTGAAGAACAAAGAAGAGGTTGATCAGCCTGATCAGTGGATTAAAACAACTGAAATCAATTGAAAAAATTATTTGCTTGGGAATCATTTTAGTTCCCTTTAGGCTTAGTATCACCTAGTCATCCCTAGCCAACATGATCATCTTGCCTTTTGTCCCACTTTCAAAATTAAGCCACTTTCAACACTGGTTTTTTGGGTGGAGGGGGGGCATCTAGGTGGCACAGTGGGTAAAGTGGGGAGGGTTTGGAATCAGGAAAAACTCATCTTCCTGAGTTCAAATTTAGTTTCAGTCACTTATTAGTTATATGACCCTAGGCAAGGCACTTAACCCTCTTTGCATCAGTTTCTTCACCTGTTAAAAAAAAAAAAACCAAAATTGGAAAAGAAAATGGCAAACTAGTCCAGCATCTCTGTCAAGAAAACCAAAAAATGGTATCATGAAGGATGGGATACAATGAACAACAGCAATAATGAAACCTTGTTTTCCAATGTTTGTTCAGAAAATCATTATCTTTTTTTTACTTGGTTTTGTTCCATTTATTTAATTTTGGCTAAGGTAACTGGGGTTAAGTGACTTGCTCAGGGTCACACAGTAAAAAATATTAAATGATTAAGACCAGATTTGAACTCAGATACTCCTGACTTCAGAGCTGGTGCTCTATCCACTGTGCCATTTAGCTACCCCAAGAAAACACTTATCAAATTAATATTGCCACTGTAACTGGCAAGGGAACTTAGTCTATGGCAATTTACTTTCCAATAGTGTCATTACTAATTTTTGTGATTATCTCTAAATCAAATTTTTTTTTCTGTGCCATTACCCCATGTATTGCATTTTCCTAGAGACAAAAACTCTCATTTTTTATTTTTGTATCCCTAATAGCACAGTATCTGGAACATATTAGGTGCTTAAGAAATGCTTGTTAATCAGAATTTATCCTAGAGCAGAGATGACTTAAAGTCCTCTCCAAATATCTAAGTGGTTGTCCAATGAAGGAAGATTAAACATTCTTGTTTCCAGAAAGCAGAAGAAAGACCAAATTAATTTTTGGTAATTTTCATTACCAATGGCAATATTCATTTTATTATAAGGAGAAGTTTCCTTACTATTAATACTGTCCAGCAATGAATTCAAATACCAATAAAGGTCTTCAAATAGAGCTGCAACCATCACTTGACCAAGATGTTCTAGCTTTGCAATAGGAGTTGGACTATGTCTGAGGAACCTTAGGTTGAGCTCCTATAACTGTAAACTGAATATCATAAAATAAAAACAAAAATCTGACAACCTCATCCTCTCTCCTAAAGGAACTTAGATGCTGCTAGTTTTTCATTAATACGTATAAAGAAAGCTAAGGACAAATCTCAAAAAATGAAAAAAGGGCATAGGAACATGTGATTGTTTGGTAGTGTTTTCTCCTATCTTTAATCTTTTTATTTTCATTTAATTTTAATAATGCTAATCTGAAACTAGTTCAAAAATACAGGCAATCACAAATTTAAACACACCCACTTTCCTTTCTTTCCTGATTCCTTTCCTTTCCCAATAGCCTAGAGCAATTATGTAATAATCATTATGGAGTATCATATACTCCATTCTGGATTCCATGCTGGAATCATTATATAGCAGAAACATTTTAAATGACTTCTCTTAGCACAGGCCTGTGTTTGTAGAGAGTGGTACACAGAAAGAATCATAGATTTTAAAAGAACTTGGAGATTTAGTCCAAGGGTTTCCAGTTTTTTTGTGTATCTATATCCTTTGGATTTCAGTGAATCTTCCTGAACACCCTATTCAATTTTTTAAAATAGATTTTAGAGTTTACCCTACATTTCCACATAAGAATCAATAGGATAACGTAGGGTGATTTTTTTCCTAACAGATACTCCCTATTGTTTTGACAAACTTCTTGTGCTCCCTGGGATTATTGGTACCCCAGGCTGAGAATCTCTGATTAGAACCCCAATACAACCCCCTTGGTTTTATAAATGAAGAATCTGAGGATCAGAGAAATTAAGTTATATGCCCAAAATCATAGAGGTTATAAGTGGCAGAACTGGAATCCGAACTCAGGTCATATTCCTTCAAATCCAGCACTCTTTATGTTGCCTCCACAGTTAGACTGAATATCACAAACCTGACAAGCAGTTGGGTCTCCTTTGGGGAAAATGAATTTGCTTGGCTGTGATTTTTGATCGAATCTTTATATTGGACTAGAAAATCTGAAACTAGAATCACTGGGTACAATCGCTAAGACCTATGTTCCGGATCTCTTCACCATCACCTTTAACCTTGATTCCTTCCTCTGAACTAAATTAGCTCAAGAAGCCTTCAGACAATCAAAAGGCTTTGTAAGAAGCTTATTCTGTCCTCCCGTAACACAAGCTTGCTAAGTAAGCATAGAGACGCATCCCGTTTGCCAGCCAGTCAACAAACGTTTATGAAGCTCCGGGCATCGTCGGCCTATTTCTCCTACCCTATCTTAGGAGTTCGGCGATGGTAGGAAAAGGAATGGGAAGTACCAGGGGTCCTCAAACTTTTTAAATAGGGGGCCAGTTCACTGTCCCTCAAACTGTTAGAGGTCCGGACTACAGTAAAAACTATTTTAAAAAAAAGTTTTGTGGGCCTTTAAATAAAGAAACTTCATAGCCCTGGGTGAGGGGGATAAATGTCCTCAGCTGCCGCATCTGGCTTACTGGCCGTAGTTTGAGGACCCCTGCAGGGTCTTCTCCTTCCCTCTAGGAACAAACAAACTCAAGAGTTCAGGGCATTCAAGGAGAGATACCCTGGAGATCCTTCGACTATCTCACTGTCGGATGCTGGGCTCTAAGGAAAGATTAGCGTAGGTGGGCAGCCAGCAGAAACCAGCTGGGAAAGAGAAAAGCGAGTAAAGCCCTCCTCCACCGCATCCACAGCTAACTCCTAGGATGTGGGAGACTTTAGTTTGGTAGCTAGTTTGTTTCGTCGACAGATGTGCAGCCCGAGATTGCTTTGTGAGCAGTTCTCCAGGCCTGGGAGCTCTTCCCGAGAGTAAAAAACTCTTGATCGCTCTTAACTCTCCACTCGCTGCTCCCAATCCCAGGGATTGTCAGCAGGTGCGTTTCGGTTTTAGCCCATAACTCTCTTCTTCCCAGCCCACCCCTATCAATGGAGGGAGAGAAAGGGACTCGCTCAGTGTCTCCTGTCCCGCTCTTTTTTGGGGGATAGGAGGAGGGGAGAGGGATGGAGAGATAGGAAAGCCAATAGAGTGGAGGCGATGGGAAAGGGGGTGGGAAGTTAAAGTCAGGTCAGCGCTTCTGGTTTGCACCATCTAAGAGGTAGTTTGTTCCTGTTCCTTGCTTTTACACGGAGAAAGCAAATGGAGATTCGATAAAGGTTTAGCTACGGGTTAGGGGCGGGGCAAGAGCTTCTATGGACAGGTTGGGGGAGGATGGAGCCGAAGCGCCGAAGTCAATCAGATGTCAGGCATTTTCCCTTTTCCATCCCACTACCCTTTTTCCATCCTCCCCGATCTTGATTAATCACCCCCACTCCCCTGACCATCGCTTCCTTCTTGTTCCCAGACACTATACCTCTGAGACCAGAACTCCGAATTCAGGCTAATGGATGTAGATGATTTTAGTACCACGCTGAGTTTGTGTACTCGTGTGCCCGGCAAGGGCTTCCCAAAGTCCCTCCGGGAAGAAGGGTTTGTATTAGGCTTTATGTCCAGTCGCTTAGCACCTTTTTCTTCAGAAGAAATCTTGCTGGTTTTTATCTGCCCAAATGACAGACACATCGTCTGGCCTCTTGTTCCTAAGAGTTCACTCCCGCTTCTGTCCCTTGTCACCGCTACCTCACACCCGTCCTTCTTTGTTTTCCAGCTTGCTCAGAAATGTGATGTAACAAGACTAGGCAAAAAAATCTTTCCCTCTCTTCCTCCCTCTGTCATAGACATGCTCACATTTATCCACACACATATATAGGCATTCTACTCCCTATCGGGAGGTGAACACTTTGCACATTCTGGTCTGACCTGGAATCCAAAAGAAGGGCATTAGAAATCCCCTCGGGGAAAGCTGGACAGAAACAAGTACCTCCCTTTTCAGCATGATGCGGAGTCCGGGGACAAAACCAGTCCTGCCTCCTAGAAACGTGGAAATTAGCTGAGGAACAGCTGCTGTGGATTTTTTCTGGTGAGAGTGGGACTGGTTTCCGTTCCTTTACCCCTGAGCAAATCCTTTGGGAGACTGGAAAAGAAGCTCTGGGTACTGCCAAATAGTCCACTAGGTGTGTGACAATGAGTGCGAGGCTACTTGTGTGAGAGAGAAAGAGACCTGGAGTATTCGCAAAAGGAAACTTTCCTTGGATTTTTACCTCTGTGGCGTCAGCTCTGACAGAAGAAATTTAAGTATTGTTCTCCTTTAACTGAAGCAATTCATGACCTGGATGGAATAAAAGATGAGACCAGATGACATCAACCCGAGGACTGGACTGGTGGTAGCCTTGGTCAGTGTCTTCCTTGTTTTTGGCTTCATGTTCACTGTTTCTGGGATGAAAGGGGAGACCCTAGGGAACATACCCCTCCTTGCCATAGGACCTGCGATTTGTTTGCCGGGGATAGCTGCTATTGCTCTGGCCCGGAAAACAGAGGGCTGCACAAAATGGCCTGAGAATGAACTCCTCTGGTGCCGAAAACTCCCCTGCTTTAAAAAATCAAAGGACAAGGAAGTTATTGAACTGTTGAGGACCCCATCTGACTTGGAGTCAGGAAAGGGGAGTTCTGACGAGTTGGTCAAAAAGACATACCTCAGAGGCACTACCTCCCCAAAGGGAGAGGTGCCTGTAGCCAGTTCTATCACTACTACCATTGCTACAGAAGAGGAATCCAAAACTCTGGTCCAAAAGGAGGATCAGGATGAGGCTTCCAGATACCTGGAAGGGCACTGTCCTTCAGGTACCTTCTCAGCATCAGGGAGCACCCCCAAATACAGTGCCTTGGAACCAAAGCGCTCCACTTGGGACAGATCTGACTGCCCAGAACCTGAAGACAGTATTTTCTTTGTACCACAAGACAGTATCATCGTTTGTTCCTACAAGACCAGTCCCTATGACAGATACTGTTGTTACATCAATTCAAGCCAAATCCATTGGGAACATGAGACAGTAGTTTAAATGCTGCACAAAACCATATCTATGTTTATACACACATGGCGAATTTCAGCTATTAAAGGAAAAGAAACTACACTGCATGAAGTCTTCAAAATGTTAGAAATTGGCCTGGTATGTGATGGATATTCAGACCTCCTGTGCCTGAAGCCCTGTGAATGAGCATGTTTGAGGGTTGGGGAATTATTTTAGTGAGAAATGGTGAGGTCTATGAGGGACATATCTAGAGGATGTGAGAAGGTGACCAAGGAAATCAGAATTCAGATTCCTTATCTGTTAAATGATGTTGAATGTCTTACAAAATAGACCAAAAGTACTATGTGGTATCAGGAGCCAGCTATGTATAAAAAGTAACAAATGATGTATGAGAATATATGCTTTCAATAAGAGAATTTCTTCATTTCTGAAGAATTTTAAAAGACCAAATTTGTGCTCAATTGCATTAGATAATTGGGTGGGAGTTAGTTAAAAAGCTATTTATACTTATTTAGCTTCCCAATCAAGAAAATAGCTATATTCCTCCTTAGATGTTCCCTGGAAGTCCAAAGATAACTTTAAAAAGCTGAATTTTATTCCAGTTTTTTGATCTTCTAGCAATCACCATTCAGGGAACTGCATGTGTTAGCTAAAATAAAATGTCCACTGTTTTGTGAAAAACTCATATTTTTAGAATGTTATGTCAATTCTTAATCTGATTATTTAATGATTTTATTTGAAGTGTTTTCAATATATAATTATCTTACATATGTAATTTCCTCATAAAGTAAAACATGACATGGATGAAAGAATTATAGAGATTCAAATTAGTTTCAATAAATCAAAATTAATTTTTACAATACATGCAAATACCATTGAAAATATGGTTATAATTTTCCTGGGAATTATTATTTTCATATGCCGCTTCCCAAAGACTTTATGTATACACACAAACATATAAGCACACAGTAATTGCTGCAGCTATGAACAATGTGCCAAATTTGCATGAAACATATTGATTAACTATCTGGAAGCCTAGTGTTAGCATGCATGTTCACACAGACCCTAGATAGTCCAGTGTCATCAGGGTTAATGGCATAGAAAACTTTCTGATGAATAAAGATTTAATGATCTCTTAGCACTTCATAAAAAGGTCAATTTTATTTAGCCCAGATCTCACTATTTCTAAGAAAGCAAAAAACAAACAAACAAAAATCAACCATAGTGGAAATTTTACAAATATTTTCCATTTTATCTTTTCAGTGCCAATTACATAAGAGAGTAAGGGCAAGCAGCCCAAGTGAACATACATGTCTGTTTAATTGAAAGCTGAGATTAATATGGAGCAATGGTGATGTGTTTCATTCTGGGGGCAAAGAGGATCTCATAAACTTCAGACAATGATCATTAAAACATTTCTCACAGGTGTTTCTAGCCATTCGCCCTAAAAATACATGGGAGAAAAGAGAAACTGGATGATAATAAGTTGGGGGCTATTTCTTTCAGGTACATTAGACCTAATGGCATATCCCTTACATAAGGGCTAGAAAAGTTACTAGCATTTAGATTTTAAAATTTTACAAAATCACACTCGTCAGATCTATTTCAGACATATTTATTCTTTTTTTCTGTGCATAAGTGACTTATCCTATTGACTTTGAGCAAGTCACTTGACTTCTGAACCTCAATTTCTCATCTGAAAAATGAGAGGGTTGGACTACATCTGATCCTGTCAAAAGATACTTTGTATACTTGTATACTTCAAAGAAATGATTTATAATGAAATGCATGCCAAAGATAAAGAAATTTGTATAAATAACTGTGAGACTGAGTTTGCTATTGCTAAAAATGATTTTGTACACGTATGTGGAAGTAAAATTTTTCATATTACTGACTGTAACTTTATAACCAAAACTTATCGATGTCAGGGAGAAAACTAAGATTTTAGTTTGAGGAATTAGATTAGGGAAGAAGCATTTCATAAATAAATATGTAGCTCAACATAATGTAGCATATGGAAATGAGCTAAGCACAAAATAAATTTACAGACAGAATAAATGAAAATCTTTTATTGACATCATTATATCTATTTTTCCTAGTACTGTATTAATTAACACATGAGGACTATGGTAATGGTGTTAAGTGGTGGTCGAGGTGGTAATGGTAGAGATAGTAAACCATATCTGCATACTTGCTGAACGTGAAAATCACTGGTTTAACCTCTGGGAAAAGTCTAATGTGGTCAAACCTGTAGTAGATGTTTAGAGTATTTAGAAGTGAGTACGCAAACCCAAAAGTGATTGTATATTGCTGCTCCTTCAATATTATTTATTCATTTGGTCTAAGAAAGAGGCTCATTTAATGCTAGTCATAACAGGGCTGAAATAACCAGCTTGTTTCACATATTCTGGCTCTTCCCTTAATACATCATCTCCTCTTCTACCACAAAACTTCCAGTTTAAAAATTGGGCTTGACTTGAGGGCTACTATTTTAATAGTTGAAAGTCTTATATCACATTATCAATTTTCAGAATCACTAAATTCCCCATAATCCTTTCTCTTTAATACTGTGATGAAAAATCTTTGAGCTAAAACAGTAATTTAGTTCTAAATTATAAAAAGATATACTTTTTCTTCAAATAATATAAAATGAGAATGTAAATATATGTGATTTTTTTTTAAGGATCTAGACTACACTTCCCTCCTTACACTATGAAACAATGCAGCCTGATGCACAAAATCAGCAATTTCAAGTGCTACAGTCTATTATGACTTGCATACTTTCTTCACAATGTTTCCCTAATTCTCAAAACTTAAACCAAAAAATATAGAAAGAAGCATGAAATCCTCAAATAAAAAACTGTGCTCTAATTTCAAGCCATAATTCAAATGAACTGGTCATTTTGGCGTAAAGAGTAATGAAACATTAACATTACCCAGCTGGCATTGAAGAAATAGCCTTGCAGAACAAGTAGAAGAAGAATAGTTACTTTGTCATTTATTCAGTAATATTATTTCAATTTGATCTTTGAATAAATTTTTACTTGTGCTGTTAACTTTTTTCTTTCTGTATCTTCCTACTTTTTTTTTACATACTTGTAAAAATTCCTCACATCAAACTATTCTTGGCTGCCCAGCAATTTCAAAGCTGTTGCATATTTGGGAAGTTGTTTCAGTCTATCTCATGCTACAATCTTCATTTTGAGGAATTTTTTTAGATTTTTTTTTGTGATCACCACCTGTGATTTCATTGGTGAAAGAAAGTTTCTAATGAAGTAATTTCCTCTATAATATATAGATGGATTAGCAACTGTTCTTTGATGCCTGGCTTCAGACAGTTGCTAAGAAGTTAAATGATTTGTCCAGAATTGCACATCATTATGTGTTGGAGGCAGGATTTGAACTAGATCATTCTGAGTCCAAGGCCAATTCTCTAATCTCTATGGCAGGGATTCATAATAAATTATGATTTATTATCACAATACTGAATCAATTGCACAACCCCATATGGGGTTGTGACCCACAGTTTAAGAAGCTTTATTCTATGGGGATGGTATCAAATTCAAATAGAAACTGGGCCACTTAAAGAATGTAAGGATCCCTGTAGGACACCTACTGACACAGAAAATCATATACCATCATTAGCTATGCCCTATTGTAGTCTTATTTATTTTATTAAATTTTGACAATTATATGCCATATGATTCAGGTGGTACTCGGCAGCAGGTAGTATGTCTGCTTCTTCTGTTCTTCTGCTCTACTGTTCTACTGTCTATGGCTACCTCTCAATGTTATAATTTTCCTATAGCCTCCAGGTTCAAATATAAATGCTATGTTAGGTATACCAAGTCTTTAGAACCTAATTCATTTCTACCTTTCCAGTCTTCTTATACCTTACTCCCCATCATGGATTCTTTGAACCAGTGACATAGGCCTTCTAGTTCTTCCACAGACAAGAACCTCAATCTCTCAGCTTTGGCATTCTCTCTGGACATACTCCCAGTTGCTTGCACATTGTCTTCCCCATTAGATTAAAAACTCCTTGAGGACTGGGAATGTCTTTTGCCCTTTTTAAAAATTTCTAGCAGTTGATATAGTGCCTAGTATACAGCAGGCATTTAAAGATTGATTCATAATAAACCAAATGTAAATAAATTTAAGGGTAGAGGAATAGGATGAAGACTAAAAGTAAGAAAGGAAATTTTGGAATCTTCATAATCTTTCTCCCTCTCTCCCTCCTCCTCCTCCTCCTCCTCTTTCTTCTTCTTCTTCTTCTTCTTCTTCTTCTTCTTCTTCTTCTTCTTCTTCTTCTTCTTCTTCTTCTTCTTCTTCTTCTTCTTCTCTTCTTCTTCTTCTCTCTCTCTCTCTCTCTCTCTCTCTCTCTCTCTCTCTCTCTCTCTCTTTCTCTCTCCTTCTCTGTCTCTCTCTCTACCTCTCTCTTTGTCTCTCTCATTCTATAAAATACAAAATCTTGTCTCTTAAAAATTATGTAACTGAAGTGTTATTTATTTGTTGCATTATTTCCACTCAAATTGGAAGATAAAAGCTTTTTCAACACATATAAATGAGAAGAGCCAGTAATAATTCAAGCCAAAACTCAAAACTCTTAAAAAAAAAAGTGGGGAGGGAAGGTTGACTAGAACTATGAAGTTGCTTGCTAATATGTTTCAAATTAATCTTATTCCTCCCTTCTCTATTTTTCCAAAAAGATGTGGACATAATGGGACCCAATCTTCCATCTTTGCCATAGACAATATTTTGATCACTGAGATGGGAAGTTTCATTGGTTTCAGAGCCAAAAGTATTGCTTTGCCCAATAAGTCAATATTCACACCTTTTATCTTTATGTAGTGAGGCTGCATAAAATAATGTGTGGGATTGGAAACTTTAGCAATAAAGTGGAAATACACATTTGAATTGGATTTAAATCTTTTTCACTACCCTTCCTTCGCATCTGTGCTCTTCAATTCTGAGCTCAAATAGTTTTTTTTTTCCCTGCTTAATGAGAGCCTTGCAGATCATAAGATCATAGATCTAGAGATGAAAGAAACCTCAAATCTATTTAATCAAATTTCCTCCTTTTGCAAAGGAGGAAATTATGGCTCAGAGTATTAGGGAATTTTCCAAGATTGCAGAGGTAAATAAAAGTGTCAGAATTTGAACCAGATTCCCACTGGACCATGTAGCTTTTAAGAGTCCTTTTAATTCATTGACTCTAATTTTGAGACCACAGGCTGGTAAGGTGACAATTTCCCTGCTCTTCAGTTTCCTCACCTGAAATGGACAACTGCATGAAAATTGTTTTCCTAAATCCATAACTGACTTTCAGTCAACCTATCTCAATGTTTACCTGACAAAGCAAAACATATCAGGCCCTTGAGAGCATGGGCTCTCGGTTATATCTTCTTGTATCCCTCAGAGACTGGCCAGAGATTGTATTGTATACAATAGAAGTGAAAAAGTGTTGTTTGGTACTGCTGCACAAATATGCTCATACACATACATGTATGTGAAAAGCAAGAGAACTATTTCCTAGATCTGAGCCTTGTTATATGTTATCTAAGTTTTTCTTCAACTTGTTACATTTGGGGCCTACTATGGAGCAAGTCCTATGTAATGTTTTAAATGTGTTGCATGTGTGTGCATGCTCTATCACTGATTATGTACATAAGTAGAAGATAAAACCAATTAGAAATATAAACATTATATTACATTCCCTTGTACTGCTTTTTAAAAATATAGCCCTATAACATTAAAACTAAATGATATTTTTAATATTAGTCACCTCTTTATTTTAATAACAATTTTGTAGCTCAATGAACTGTTTTTGTATATGAGTCAAATGCTCATTTTGAAGCAGGGCTGCATTTATTTTTTTTTTAATTTGCTTTTTAAAGTTTCCTGCCTGCTGCCCAGTGGCAGTCTTCCCAGGATGGGTGTCAGAATGTAGCAGACACAGAAGGTAATAAAAGGGAACAAAGAAATGACTTTAAGCAGGAAATATATAGGTTTAACTTTGCCTTTTATAGAGATGTTCAGAATTCCAGGCCAATGCACAAAAGCTTATTTAATGTAGCTAAAATAGTAGTATTATTGCTCCTTGTATTAATGCCAAACAATTAATACTGTAGTTTAGCTACATTGAGAGTTAAATACATTTTTGAGGACCCACTGGGAAACCTAACTCCCATTTATAACATTGTTTCAGTGATAATTGCATCTTACAGCAAAAGAAGAGAATGAGGCTCACTCAGATCCCATGTTCTATTCTAATTTCTATTGCTGCAACTATGGTGAGCTTTGACCACCTTGCACTATCAGAAGGGTCCTCAGTGATTCAAGGAAAACTTCTCACACTCCAAGGTTTAGGAAATGGGGAACTAGGAGGAAGTCATTTTAAAGAGTTTGTAGCTTATACATACAGGATATTCTTAAATAAAGGATTGTCAAGTAAGAGAAAAAAACCTGAATTGGGGCACAGGTGATGAAGAGAACAACTAATTGTGATATTGTCATTCCCTATTTAGTTTTATTCCTAGCCATGTAACTATTTGGAATGAAATTCAGGTCCTCTCTCAATATGATAATCCATGTGTCACCCAGATGTTGCTATGATGTCATAAATACAATCAGGAAACCCTAGTATAAAATCACAAAAGCCCTACTGGAATATCACTTAGCTAATTTTCCATTTGTAATGGTGTTCTTATAGATTATTGATCAGTTATAATCTGTAGTTTTATGACATCAATTGAGAATAATCTATTTACATTTCATGCCATCGAGGGATAGGGAGAAATGAGAGCATTCTTTCTCCTGAGGCAGAGGGCCACCTCAGTTCCTTTTATTGATGCCTCAACTCACCCTGTTCATCACAACAGAAAGGTGAATCAGTCTCACTAGCTATGTTATTTATTCTTAAAAGAATGACTTCAGTTAAATACATGTGTTGGGTTTTTTGAAGAACGAGCAGAGAAGAGACTATATAATGTCACTAGATTAATAAAATATGTTGCTTTTCACCAAATGTTTTAGTGTCACCAAGGCACAATCTATATGTAAAAAATCTTTGAGATTTTATATAGAAAGATGTTACACTTTCATTATTGTAATGATTTATTTGATAATAATTCATGGCAGGGATTGGCAGGGGGTAGAGAATGAACCATAGATGTAGAATGTGATATACACTTTCAGAGGTGTTTTCATATTGTTTGATTTTTCTTAAATGTTTTTATTTATTATGAGGAAGGGTTCAATGGCTTGGAGAAGTGGTAAAAAAGGGGAAATGTCTCTGAAGAAAAAAATAAAAGACTATAATGAGATTTTTTTTTAACACATTTGCCAGAGTGCAAATAGCTCATTTTGCATTTCGGATGTCAATAGATATGTGGAAAGAATGGCTAACAGCCTATTAGTTAATTTCTCTTAAAAATACTGTCATTCCCAGGTGTTTCTTCATTTCTCTCTCATCTCATATGCCAATTCCTAACTTTTTAGAGCTCTGTCCACACAATTTTCCCTGTATCCTAACTGAACCTCTGACTTCTTTTATGCTATCGGGGAGGGGGGGGGGGGCAAAATCCCCTCAGTAATAAGCAACTAAATGCTAAAAGACTAGAGATGTAAACTAGCCAAAGTCCTTAAAAAGCTAATCTGAAACTGTAACTCTTAATGACCATCCCTACTTCCTCATCCACTTAATATTCAGCTAACACCTGCAGGAAAGTATTACTAAAAACATTTTGTTTTGGCATATAGAACCTATTTTTTAAAAAAGAAGTTCTTAACCCTTTTGTGTCATAGATTCCTTTGGCAGACTGGTGCATTTTATTAACCCAGTCTCAAACTTTTTAAATATGTGAAATAAAATACAGAAGATAAAAAAATTACATTGAAATAGTTATTAAAATTTTAAAATGCAAGTTCATGGATCCCAGGTTCATAACCCCTGTCAGAAAAGAGAAGTGGTATTTGGTGATCAGGGAATAAAATGAGTCTGCTGGTGTGAAAACACTGGAACTAGAGCCAAACCTCCTACAGCAGTTGAACCTGGCTTTCTGATTTGCCTATCCCAAGTTCCCAATCTTCCCAACAATAAACAGTCATTGCCTTTCTATTCACTGCAGACAGGATTTCAGAGGAAACTCTGAATTCATTTCTGTGATTGTGACCAATATACCAAGACTAAGGACTCACATTTCTACAAGAATCAACAAAGTTGTTGGGGGAGGGGGGATTTGATGGTTATTTTCTTTCTCGTGTTTTTTCCCCTTTAGATCTGATTTTTCTTGTGCAGCATGATAAATACAAAAGTGTGTTTAGAAGAATTGCACATATTTAACCTATATCAGATTGTTTGCTGTCTCCAAGGTGGGGGGAGGGAAAAAATTTAGAACACAAGATTTTGCAAAGGTGAGTATTGAAAACTATCTTTGCATGTATTTGGGGGAAAAAATACTATTAAAAACAATTAAATTTTTTTTTAAATCAACAAGGTGATGTTTCAACTAAATTCTAATTTTGACTGTGTAGCTAGCTGAATTGGCAGGTTTTCAATTTGTTGGAGAAGAGAAGAGATTTTAGAGTTTTAAAAAATCAACACTCTGATTTTAAAATAAAAATTTTGCCTGCATTTTTTCTTTATTTTGAAATCTCCTGGGCCATATGCCTAGGTGTAAAGTTGCATTCTGCCCTCATATTTGTACAAGGCTTTCTATCAAGACAAAAATAAAATTCATAGAATCATAGATTTAGAAATGAAAGGCAGCTTACAGGCCACTAGATCCAAACCCCTTTTGTGTATAAGGTCAAGAGAGATTAAGAGGCTTGCCCAGCGTCACAGAGCTAGTATCTGAGATGGCACTTAAGAAGATCCAGGTCTCCATGCTCAACTCTCTCCTCTACACCATGCAGGCATTTTCATGGGCCTTTGAAATAATTTTTTTTTAACAAGTCAAGGGGTGACATAAATTCTACAAGTGAAGGACTATAAAGAAAATTTCTACATTTAAATAATTATTTATTAAATTATTTATTTTATAATTAATTATTTCAATATTGTGTTGGAATCCTTACAAACTGTTAAGTCATTAGAGTTGATAGAGACAATAATTATCTAATTTAGCATGTTCAGTATGATTGATCTGATCCTATGAAGAGATGTTTGGGCCAGAACTTGAAACAAGGTACTAAGTAGAAACAATGCTTGAATTGACACCTTTAGAGAGCTCATATAAGCAAGAAGCTCTTAGGACCAGAGAGCACTCTGGGAAGAAACCCATAATCCCACTCTCAGATCCCATAATCCCACTCTTTCAAAGGAGATCATATATAAGAAGCAGACAGAGACTCAGTTGGGAGTTCAGCTGAAAAGATTGAGAGGGGAGCGTCAAGTGAGTTGAGCCAGAAGCCCTCTATAGGAGGCAAGAGATTCATTCCCTCTTCCACCTTTGTGCTGGCTGGAGGCTGAAGAAAGCAGAGGCAAAGGACAACTGCAAGAGCTCTCGGAACCAAGGAAAGCTAAGGCCTCTATTAAAGCTACCCAGGCCCAAGGAAGGAGAAAATAAACATTTGCATTTTATCAGCTAGCAGCATTTGGAGTGATTATTTACTTTTAACTGAACCTAAGGCTGCTTCCAGAAAACCTCCCCAAGAAACCTGCTCCCCAGAGAGAACCATTATATTTTAAAGAAGAAGAACACCACAATATTGTATTGCCAAAAGCATAGTCTTGCTACATTCAAATGATGAATTTTTGAATTTCTTCATAATTAAATTTTATACAACATATACATTCTAATACTTGGCTTACAAATGATCCTGCCATACACACCTATGGTCAGTGTTGATTCCTCATTGCATCAGCATTTTTGCATCTGATGTCCTTTGAAATTTATGTCCCTCTATCCAAAGCACACTCTTCCCCATCTGATGGAATTCTTTCAATATACAGTGAAAAAAGAATTTGATTTGGAGTTAGAAGACCCAGGTTCAAATGTGACTTACATTCATGTGACCTTGGGCAAGGAATTTCATTTCTCTAGGCCTCGGTTTTCTCATCTCTAAAATAAATGAATTGGACTTAATTTCTTCTGAGTTCTCTTCTGGCTCTAAATCTATGCTCTCTTCCTTGATGAAACTCTACCTTTCCCCTTGATCCACTCTGAGTTCCACCACTGCAGATCAGTGGAAGGATAGCAGATGAGTAGTTCCTGGTTGGAGAGGTATTTTGAAGTTCAACTAGTGTTTGTGAGGCAACTAGTGTTGTGAGCAAATTATTGTGTTTGGGAATCTCAGTTGGAACTCAAATGAATGTTCCCCTAAAAATATTGTTATAAAGATTTGTTTAGGTTTTATGGTGTTAAATTCAATTATTCAGCTATGTTCATATGCTTCTTTTTAGGGTTAGGGTTAGGGTTAGGGTTAAATCACTTTTTGAGGTCTGACCCTGAAATCCATTGGCACCCTTATGATATTGTTTTCTTTGGGAAAATTATTTCTGACTGAAACTGGTTTATAAATTTTGGAATATAATACAATAGTGGTTTGAGAACTGTTAAATCTCTAATAGAATCATTCAGTGACATAAACTATTGTAAAAGCACTCTATTCTCACATTACAATAATTTTTAACTCTGTTTCTTGGCTATAAGGAAGCAAAGTAAGGATCCTACACTGTAATAATGATTTAATGTTGGAAGACTTGAATTCAAAAGCTCAACTCTATTCATTGCTGGTCCTATGTCCTCTGGCAAGTCTCTCCACCATTCTAGATCTCATTTTCCTCATCTCTAAAATGAGGGTGTCAAACTAAATGATCTCTAGAGTCTCCTTACAATTTTAAATCTCACTGGAATTGGGAGAGAGCAGGGAGGGATAATATGAAAGGACTAATTGAGTTCAATAAAAAAGCCCACTACAAATGACAATAGCTTTTAATTACAGGGAGATTTGGGGGAAGAAGGTTCCAAGCCTGTGATTTCAATAATATGTGGAATGCCCCACAAGCAAAGTCATTCTAAAGTAGATCTATAACTACTCTATAGATAGGTAACAAAGTGGATAGAAGATAGGGCCTGTGATTAAGAAGACTCATCTTTCTGAGTTCATATCTGGCCTCATACTTAACAACTACATAACCCCAGTCAAGTCACTTACCCTGTTTGACTCAGTTTCCTTATCTGTAAAATGAGTGAGAGAAGGAAATAGCAAATTACCCCTGTATCTCTGCCAAGAAAACCCCAAATGGGGTCAAAGAATCAAACACAGATAAAATGACTAAATAACATTTTACTACTTATAATCTTAGAGTTGCCCAATATCAAGTTGAAGGACTTTTCCTAGGATCACACCACTAGTATGTGTCAAAGGCCAGCCTTGAGACTAGATCTTTCTGAGACCAAAACTTCTTTCTGTCTACTATATAATACCATCTCTCTCTGTACATTCTTATATCCTGTCTTACAATTCACAAAGAATTTTCCTCACCATAACCTGTAAAGTAACTATCATTAATCACTCCCATTTTATAGGTGAAGAAAATGAGAGTCAGAGAGTTACTGCGACTTGCCTGTGATCAACTGGCTAATAAATAGCAGACCCCAGCCTTCTGACTTCTATTGCAGGCCTACTTCTACCATACCAGGAAGTATAGCATGGATTGCTTAGCTATAAAATCTGTTGGATTGCTTACCTTCTCAAGCAGGTGGAGGGGAAGATGATTAGGATTTCAAAAAATTTTATAATTATTTTAACATGTAATTGAAGGAAGCAACAAAATATAATAAAATGGAATAAGAACTGGGCATCAGTGTATTCTCCAATCATAGTAATAAGAAGGAATAATAAGCAGGAGAGAGACAAGGAAGCTGCATATAATAGTTCTAAAGCTGGAAGGTATCTTGGAGTTTATTTAATCTAGTTTCCTCATTCTTCAGATGAAGAAACTGGGGACTACAGGCACACAATAACTTCTCCAAGGTCACATAGTCAATATTCTTTCCTCTGTACCTTCCAATCCTAACTTAGCATATAGTTTCAAGCCAATAAGTGAAGTTTTCCTAATCTCTGGTTTCTGAATACAAGTGAATATTTTTGCTGAAATCCATTTTGTGAAATTTTAACACATCTTGAACCAAAATTTGAAAGTTTTAAAAAACCTTTAACTTGTAACTAAATAAAAACCAAAAAAAAAAATTAGTCTAGGCAGATTTTCCATAACAATACTGATTACAAAATAAGACTAATTTGACTTTTTAACTCTAGGAACACAGCAGCTCTGAGTATCTGATGCCTTGGAAAAAATAAGTTATCAATGGATGGTTCAATAACATAAGAATTGCCACATTGAGTCAGATACCCATACTGACTTAGCTCAGTGTTCTTTCTCAGGGAATGATAGGGTAGATTCTATAAGCAAATGGTTATTATCTGTATCAGTAGCCCTCAATGATTATATAAAAAACTTTCTCTTTTTTCTATAATAATGTATTTTGATCTTCTACTCATGAATTAATTGATCTAAATCCTCTTTGAAATATCTGTCATTAATTATAAACTTCTAGGCATTGTGTAAAATAATCTCTTTATAAATAGGACAATAGGTTTGTGAATCTGAGCTAGGAGAGACCTCAGAAGCCATTTAGTCCAACTATTTCATTATAAATGAAGAGAATGAGGCCCAGAGAGGTTAAATTACTTGTCTAAGGATGTACAGAAACATGGGAACAGGAATGAGAGTTGAATGGGAACTAAAAGGTCATTAGTGTACAATTTCCTTTTTTATGCTTAACACATATTTATTAAATTGGTATTAAAATGATAGGTATTTATCTACATACCTATTTCTTTTTTTAAAAAATTTTAAAAATTATTTTATGAGCATGTTTATATCTTCACTTTCTTTGAGTTGACTAATAAAAACAAAAAATAAAATCTTTATAACAAACATGCATAGTTCAGCAAAACAAATTGCTACATTACTTATGTCAAAAAATGTACTTTAAATTCATCACCTTTCTAGCAACTCTGGCAACTTTCTGGCAAACTCTGGTGAGTTTCATATTTTATCCTCTGTATTTCTACCAAATCAATTATGTCATAGATGAGGCAATATGGCTCAAGGAGATAAAGTGACTTACTTCTTTCAGGGTACAAAGAGTTTCACTCTAGTTTTAATATACCAGGATTTAGTAACTATAGTAGTGGGCCTAGAGTCAGAAAGACCTGAATTCAAATCTTTCCTCAGATTCTTAAGAGCCATGTGAATCTTACTGTCTTACTTACAGACTTACTGTCTGTCTGCTTCAGTTCCCTCAAATGTAAAATGGGAATAATAAAAGTATCTACCTCCCAGAGTTAAATAATATTTTTTGAAATACATACACAATGTCTTGTATATAATAGGTGATTAATAAATGCTTATTTATCCTATCCCCACTAAACCACAGTTGAAAAAAATGGAAAGCATCCTAAGATCTAGCAGCACAGATAGAAAACATTAGCAAGGACTATGGAATGATAAATATTTAGTTAAATAAAAATCAAGATTTCAAAAATGATAAGGATAATAAAATCCATAAGACACATAATACCTTGCAAGACTTGAAAAATCCTTAAGACATCCTTTTATGATCATATTTGAACAATTGATCCAGTGGCCCTGAAGCATTTGTCTGTACTATTGATCAAGGATCTTTGGGGCTTATGTAGCACCCAGGGTTTAGTGTTCTTCAGTAAGACTCTCATTTATATGTAGGCTGTTGACATCAGGACCTTGGACAGAGGCTCAACCTATGAAAAGCACTCAGCTTGTTTTGAGCAGAAGCAGTTGGTTGGGGAATACTTTCTTTTCTTTCTTTTTTTTTTTTAATATTTTATTTTATTTTATTTAATAATAACTTCATATTGACAGAATCCATGCCAGGGTAATTTTTTTACAACATTATCCCTTCCACTCATTTCTGTTCCAATTTTTCCCCTCCCTCCCTTCACTCCCTCCCCTAGATGGCAAGCAGTCCTCTATATGTTAGATATGTTGCAGTATATCCTAGATACAATATATGTTTGCAGAACTGAACAGTTCTCTTGTTGCAGAGGGAGAATTGGATTCAGAAGGTAAAAATAACCTGGGAAGAAAAACAAAGATGCAGATAGTTCACAATCGTTTCCCAGTGTTCTTTCTTTGGGTGTAGCTGCTTCTGTCCATCATTTATCTATTGAAACTCAGTTAGGTCTCTTTGTCAAAGAAATCCACTTCCATCAGAATATATGCTCATACAATATCGTTGTCAAAGTGTATAATGATCTCCTGGTTCTGCTCATTTCACTTAGCATCAGTTCATGTAAGTCTCACCAAACCTCTCTGTATTCATCCTGCTGGTCAGTTCTTACAGAACAATAATATTCCATAACATTCATATACAACAATTTACCCAGCCATTCTCCAATTGATGGGCATCCATTCAATTTCCAGTTTCTAGTCACTACAAACTGGGCTGCCACAAACATTTTGGCACATACAGATCCCTTTCCCTTCTTTAATATTTCTTTGGGATACAAGCCCAATAGAAACACTGCTGGATCAAAGGATATGCACAATTTGATAACTTTTTGGGCATAATTCCAGATTGTTCTCCAGAATGGTTGGATTTGTTCACAACTCCACCAGTTTTCCCGCATCCCCTCCAACATTCATCATTATTTTTTCCTGTCATCTTAGTCAATCTGACAGGTGTGTAGTGTCTTAATTTGCATTTCTCTGATCAATAATGATTTGAAACACTCTTTCATATGAGTGGTAATAGTTTCAATTTCATCTTATGAAAATTGTCTGTTCATATCCTTTGACCATTTATCAATTGGAGAATGGCTTGATTTCTTATAAATTTGAGTCAGTTCTCTATATATTTTGGAAATGAGGCCTTTATCAGAACCTTTAACTGTGAAGATGTTTTCCCAGTTTGTTGCTTCCCTACTAATCTTGTTTGCATTAGTTTTGTTTGTACAAAGGCTTTTTAATTTGATGTAATCAAAATTTTCTATTTTGTGATTTTGTGATCTATTTTGTGTAATGGTCTCTAGTTCATCTTTGGTCACAAATTTCTTTCTCCTCCACAAGTCTGAGAGATAAACTATCCTATGTTCCTCTAATTTATTTATAATCTCGTTCTTTATGCCTAGGTCATGGACCCATTTTGATCTTATCTTGGTATATGGTGTTAAGTGTGGGTCCATGCCTAATTTCTGCCATACTAATTTCCAGTTATCCCAGCAGTTTTTATCAAATAATGAATTCTTATCCCAAAAGTTAGGATCTTTGGGTTTGTCAAACACTAGATTGCTATAGTTGACTATTCTGTCTTGTGAACCTAACCTTTTTCACTGATCAACTAATCTATTTCGTAGCCAATACCAAATGGTTTTGGTGACTGCTGCTTTATAATATAGTTTTAGATCAGGTACAGCCAGGCCACCTTCATTTGATTTATTTTTCATTAATTCCCTTGAGATTCTCGACTTTTTATTGTTCCATATGAATTTTGTTGTTATTTTTTCTAGATCATTAAAATATTTTCTTGGAAGTCTGATTGGTATAGCACTGAATAAATAGATTAGTTTAGGGAGTATTGTCATCTTTATTATATTCGCTCGGCCTATCCAAGAGCACTTAATATTTTTCCAATTATTTAAGTCTGACTTTATTTGTGTGGAAACTTTTTTGTAATTTTGCTCATATAATTCTTGACTTTCCTTTGGTAGATAGATTCCCAAATATTTTATGCTATCAACAGTTATTCTGAATGGAATTTCTCTTTGTATCTCTTGCTGTTGGGTTTTGTTGGTGATACATAAAAATGCTGAGGATTTATGGGGATTTATTTTGTATCCGACTACTTTGCTAAAATTATGAATTATTTCTAATAGCTTTTTAGTAGAATCTCTGGGGTTCTCTAGGTATACCATCATATCATCTGCAAAGAGTGATAGTTTGGTTTCCTCATTGCCTACTCTAATTCCTTTAATATCTTTCTTGACTCTTATTGCAGAGGCTAGTGTTTTAATACGATATTAAATAATAATGGTGATAGTGGGTAACCTTGCTTCACTCCAGACCTTACTGGGAAAGGTTCCAGTTTTTGGGGAATACTTTCAGAAGACATTGAAACAGTTTCTAGAGAAACATCTTGAAACATCTAGGTGAAAACCTGAAGTGAAAATTCAAACAAGAAACTTCCTTGAAGATAGTCTTCTTCAGCCTTCCCTAGGGATGGATGTCACATGGAAACACAAAAGGTGATTTCATCTGCAAAATGGAGAATTCCCAGGAAAATGCCATGCCTGAGAGATCCGTTCATTTAAAATAGATAGAATGATATTATAAGTCCTCATCAACATATATACCAGACCCAAGCAATTCATGAATCTTCCTGTTACAAACTTGATTGTCAAGGGCCCTACCCAATTGGTTGCTTCATATTATACTAGTCTTCTGAAATCTAGAAACAGTTCATGAGAATGTATGCTGTTCCAACATGATGTGCAAAAAAGCACTTTAAAAGCTGAGTGACCAAGGGTCCAATTCAATATAAGTAAGAACACAGAAGGGAGAATTAGCTAAAGACAAGGGAAAGATAGATGTTCTGAGAATGTGGGAACTACAGATCTGGATAGTGGGAAAATGGGGTAAATATAAAGGAGACTTGTTGGCAATCATTTAGTACATTAGTACAAAAAAAGTAACAGGAAAAGGCAGGATCTATACTTTCTTTTATAAACACATTCAAACAACTGCTCAAATGACTCGCCCAGTTTGGAGAGAGAAGCTAGGATTGATGTGGTGCCCAAATTTTGTGAGGAGGTAAAAGCAAAGAAAGGAAGGAAGTCAGTACTCTTCTGATCTGACAAGACTCTCAAATTCACTTGAATGCTTTTTTGGACCAAAGAACTAGGGGAGAAGTGGTACCGTGTTTCCCCAATAATAAGACACTGTCTTATTTTTGTTTTTTTGGACGGAAAAACACCAGAGGGCTTATTTTCAGGGGAGGGCTTATTTTAATGAACATTGACAGCAATTTTAATAAACAGGTAAATGTGAACAAAAAAATGTGGGGAGCTGGCACTAATCTACAGGTAATAAAGCCACATTCCTAAGACTCCTCTAACCTTGAACAAACAGACATCTAGATGCCTCCTGGAGCTTCCTACATCATCAAAGGCCTCTGGTCAACTCCTCTTTCAGTGGGAAACAAACCCTTTATCTAGGGTCTCCTCTGTACTGAGTTTGCACGACCCCCACTCCCTCACAAACCACCATAAATACTTGTACTTTTGCCCACAATAAACGAGACTTGATCAGAAAGCCTGTCTTGTCTCCAATTCTGTGCGTCTCTTGTCCCACCCTTCCTCTTCTTTCTTCGCAGGGCCTTTACACACACTCTGTCCAGCCGGTTCTGGACAAAAAAAAGTACTTTTATTCAATAATGATCATGTTATCTTCTTCAACAACATTGTCATAAGTGTCCATACCCTGAATTCCGTCCTGGATGTCTTGCGCCTGTATTTCCTTCAGAAGAAGTGGACCCAATCTGTCATGTCCAGCAATATAGCTCTCTTTAAATGAACATGTCTTGTCCAGGTAACCTGCTGTCAGTAATTTTATCCCATGACTTCTTCACCCAAGTCACGACTTCTTGCAGGCAGGGCTTCACAAAGTTTCCATGCTGATTTCTTTCCATTCTATTTTCAATGTAGTCATTGACTTCCATGCGCAAATGATCCTTGAATGGCTTGTTTATTGCAATATCAAGGGTCTGGAGATAGGCAGTCATTCCTGCAGGAATCATTACTTGATCTATTCTTCTCTCTGCAAGGAAGTTCTTCATTTCTTTAGCACAATGAGTGCTGGCTGAATCCCAGATTATCAGACCTCTTTGGTTACCTCGCATAACAAGTGGCAGCATTAAATCAACCCACTTTCTTATAACGGCTTATGTACACCAGGCTTTTTCGGTTTCAAGAACATAAATGCCTGATGCACGTTCAATCTTATCTTTCTTGCCCTTACTGATGATTAGAGGTGTGGCTTTCTTTCCATCCAAACGAATTGCCAAAACACAGGTGACCCATGCAGACAGAATAATAAAATTATGACCATCAATCCTTCTTTTCACTCCATCATGCCCCTCAATAATGTTTTAATCCCATCATGTTCCCTGAGTGCTCCTTCTATCCTCCATGATGCCCCCTGAGTTCTTCTTTTATCCTCCATCATGCCCCTTTTATCCTCCATCATACCCCCTCACTCCTGCTTACATACCTGGTTTTTATGTTGTCCTGCCTCAGCTCTCCTCCGCAGCACTGCTCTCAATGGCGCCAGCAAGCAAATCACTGGGGAAGAACAGGATGATGTGCTCACTGCTACAGCTCTGATTGGATGCAGCTCGGAGCGCGTTTCACCCGGGGAGGGGGTGGGGGGAGAAGAATGGACAGTGCATACAGAGGGTACCGTAATGTAGCATGTAGAGCAGGGGATCACCTTCACTACAGTAGCAATCTCAATAGGGCTTATTTTCAGGGGAGGGCTTATTTTAGAGGAATCTTACACAGTAAGGGGAGGGCTTATTTTCGGGATAGGTCTTATTATCGGGGAAACATGGTAGCATACATCCTTGATTATCTTAGTAAGAATATAATGAGCGAAATTGTAATCTGAGACTTACTTGCTCTGAATCTTGAACCTGAAGTTCCTCAGGACTTGTTATTCTTTTATAATTATAGACCTCAACCTGATCTCCTGTTTTCTTTTACCGTCACAGAACAGAGTTGTCTATTTTCTATTTTAGGATGTTTTGATTCAGTAGCACCTCTAGTGTCCTGATTCTTTTTTCTATCTTTCTTTAAATTTTCTACAGTTCCTTTATGCCTTTCATGAGAATTAAATGGACTTTCACATGGTATTCTCTTAAATTTATGAGTCTCATTAGATGAAGGACTCTAAAGTTCCTCAAACTGAATCTGAGATGCTATCAATACCCCAGGTGAGAAGAGACGATGCCCAGGTAATTTGTTCTTGGAAATTAACTCTCCATATCAGACAGGTCATTATGTTCTGTTCATCTAATGGGACTTGCCTATGTCAGACCCCCCCCCCTCAAAAAAAAGTGATGTACAGCAACTTAGGCAGGATAGGACTAGAGAGAATAATTTTTAATTCTGAGAGAATGCTCACTACATTCCTTCCCAGTGGAGATGGGAACTCCATCTTAAAAAGCAACTATAGTCTCTGAAAGCTATCAAAAAGCTAGCAATTTAAAATATGACTCCATAAAAGGGTCCTTTAACAACAAATTCCAAATCCTTGGCTTTGATACCAGATGTGGGGATAGTTAAAGTGCTAATAGGAACTGTGGATGTAAAAGTAGGAAGAGAAAAAAGCAAATTCAATCATGCCCAGGTTGTTCTTACTTTCAGGATTTCACAATAGCTGATTATTAGAATGGTATGGCACCGTTGATCATTAGTGTGGTACAACAAAATTAAACTTCTCACAGGTGCCTGCAATTCCCACATTTAATGCTGATTATACTTGAAAGAATATCAGCCCATATTTCTCCACACAAAAGAGTTCTTGAAATCATTTTAATTTATGATCAACAGTAGTTCTTAATCTAGAAATATACCCAGCTAATGAAAAATATCTAACCAAAGGGTAACATTGCCATGAGGACAACTTGAAAATTAATTGTAATTTTTTTTACTGAAGGGGATAAGGATAGGGAGCAAAGAATTAAGGTGGTAGCTATAGAGAAGGAATAGAATAACACACTGCAATTATTGATAACATTGTGATCCTTTTATTAAAGACTCTCTTGTGACACAAAAGACCCAAGTACATTTTAAAAGATGGAAAATGTTCTACTTCCAGACTCATAATCCCAAGAAAACTTGGGGAAAATATATTCATTGTACCAAGTATAATACTTGGTATTGATTCCCCACTTGGAAACATGTAGTTCATAATAACATAGAAGAAAATATTATCAAAAGATAGAAATAGAAGAGACTCTTGAATTTGCTACCACAATTATCAAAGATATGTATGACTTTCCAGAATAGCATTCTAAATATCAGGATTCTTCTATTAAGGATCAATCCCAGAGAAGTCTTATTTTGTTCTGCTGATCCTGATCACCTGAGAGGTATCCATATGTCATCTCTCATCTCTCCCTCTCCCTTTCCCTCTGTCCATCACTTTCTCTCTTCCTCTCTCCCTCTCCTTCCTTCTCTCTCTCCCTCCTTCCCTCTCTTTCCCTTTCTCCCTCTTTCCCTCTCCTTCTTTCTCCCTCCCTCCCTCTCTCTCTTTTTCTCTCCCTCTCTCTTTCTCTCTTCCTCTCTCCTTCTCTCTCTCCCTCCCTCCTTCTCTCTCTCTCTCTCTCTCTTTTTCTCTCTCTCTCTCTCTCTCTCTCTCTCTCTCTCTCTCTCACACACACACACACACACACACACACACACACACATATCCTGATAGTACACCATACAAAACCCCTAGGAATGCCAAAAAATATAGGAAGCAACTGCCATAGATAAGCCACTGCAATCTTCTGGAATCTTATCTACTACAACTTTTAATCTCTTCCTCCTCTTTCCCATGTGCCATGTTATAATTTCCACAAGGAATGAGCTGGTCTTACCAAGGTGTTGAGGGCAGGATAAAACTTGATTAGCTACTGGATACTTACTGGATCAATGTAGATACTCCAATATTCACTCTAGGTACATTGCCTCACTGGAGCCCTTAAATTCCTGGAATCATTATTAATATTTTGATGATCATTTCTAGTGCACCAAAACAGCTGGACTCCTCTGCCCCATGTTTGATTATTAATATCCCATTCTCTGATTTTCAATGTAATGTACACTTTCAGAATAAAGTGTCATTTATTTTGATGAAGATAAAAGTCACTACATCTCTAAGTGATGCATCAAAATAACTTGTTTCTACTTGAAATATATGAACTTTTGTTCTGATTTAGGAGAACAATTCTTTTTAAGGGTAAGAATGTGTTCCTCGTTTTCATTGCTAGTTTGAACATAGAATTATATCTGTCAGTTTGCTGTTTTCTTGGCCTCAGGATCAGAAGATACCTACAGGTCAATGTGGAAAGTAAGGTGAAATTATTTTTGAATTATTTTGGAACCTTAAAATGATTACCTTATTTCTGAACAGCTATAAAACTCCCCAGCAGGAGTTATTTTTGTGCCACAGACCCTTTGACAGCCTGGTGAAATCCATCTATCTCTGCTCTAAGAGATTTTTAAAATGCATTGTAGATTAAACCAGATATGTTAAAAAAAAAAAAAAAAACAATTATCAAAATAAAAATCCCTACTCCCTTCTCTTACAAAGATTTTTTTTAAAGTGGCAAGTGAAGCAGTCAGAGTATAAAGTTAGATGAGGATGGTCAAGCTTGTTAAGGTAATTAGAATCATAAACCATTCTCCAAATAAATGAAAAGGAACATTTATTTGTGTTTTTAAACAATCTTAGAAATTGGTTTGATCATCTTATAGATTAATAGCTATCTTTCTATGCAGGACTAAAACTGTAGTAAACTCTGAAGAAGAAAATATTGTTTGAAAAGTAAGTACTTCCAACCATAAATTAATTTACCATTTCCATGACATAACAGTTGGGACCTAGAAGAATAGGCTCAGAAGGATAATGAAAGAAGCTACTAATCCAATTGTAGATAAATATGTTATTTCCAAAGAATATATTATTCACAATGGTTTATCCCAAAATAGATGCCAGTGATAACTGAGCATAAATACCTATTTTCAAGAGCTGAGCTTGCATATGAATTACTTCTAATTTTTTCTCTCTTAGGAAGCTGTTTTTTGAGATACTTTAGGGGTCCCAGGCTCCAGAGACTCCATTTATCCTTAAACTGTATGAACTGTGTGAAAATTTGCAACTATTTAATTCAACACAGATATCATTATGACAAATATTTGTGTCATTCTCTGTGGTCCTTCAGCAAATGTTCCTTTAGATGGACCTTGGCTTAGAATCAAGAATATCTGTGTTTGAATCCTGCCTCAAACTTAACTGGATATGTAACTGGGCAAATCACTTAATTTCAGTAGACCTCAGTTTCCTCAGCTATAAAATGAGGGAGTTGGATTCAGGGATACCTGAAGAGATCCTTAAGGTATCTTCCAACTCCAAGTTAATTTTGTTATAACCAACATTCCATCCCATTAGACTTTTCACATCTGTCCCATCCATCTTCATCATCTAAATTTACCCCAGGAGAAATGTTGAACAGTTATAGCTCTGCCAATTGGCAGAATTATGGGATTCACTATCATTACTCAAGGTCACATGTCAGGTCATTCATTAGCTCTCTGAGACTGGACATATATAGCTTAGCATTATTTGTAGAGATTCAACAAAATTTTCTTTTGCTTACAAGAATAAGACCTCCTTGTATTCCATCACATGTATTCCATCACAATCCATAGGAAGGGATTTGGGGAGGAATCTGAGTATTGTAAAACAAAGATTATCATAAAAACTATTAAAAGCAAAAAGAAAATTATTGAGGTTGAAGTAGAAAGCTATTTTTTTAAATGGAACAGGGAAATCTCTATGCAGCTTTTCAGTAAGATTAATCTGGGACAGGATTGGAATGGAGAAAGAAAAGAGTAGAGACAGGAGGGACCATTTGGGAAAGCACTTCAACAGTATAAGGCAATAAGAATTTAATCTAGGTGATGTCAGTGAGGATAGAGAGGATTGCATTATAGAGCTATCATTAAAAAAAAACTTACAGTACTTGGGCACAAACTAAATGTGGCAAAGGATGGAGAATTTAGAGACAGCCCTGAGATTTTGAACCTAGGTAGCTATGAGAGTTTTGGTATCATAAATAGAAATAGAAAAGTCAAAAGCAGAAGCTAATTTGGTGACAAGGAAATAGTGCAAATTAGGAAGAAAAAGGAAATAAATGATGATGATGATGATTTCAATGTTACCTATGTTCATTTTCCAGGTGGAAATAATATACAGGGAGCAAGAGATTTCAGAGAGTCCTTTTAAGAATTGAATGTCTCTTTAAAAATGTAACACATGATGGAATATACAATGAGGTCTTATGAGGCAGGATTCAAATACAGATGAAATGCTGGTGGGAACATTGGCTAGGAAATTGTTGAGATAGTTCTATTGGGTCTAGTTTGCAGTAGTGGCATGCATTAAAACCTGATTGACTATGGGATCAAAAAGAAAGAGAAGAAAAAATTTTTTCTCAATAGTATTTTATTTTTCCAAATATATACATAGTTTTCAACTTTCATTTTTACATTGCAAATTTTGTGTTCAAAATTTTTTTTTCTCTCTCTTATCTCCCACTTCCCTAAGACAGCAAGCAATCTGATACAGGTTAATACATGTATAATTCTGTTAAACATATTTCCATATTTGTCATGTTGTGTAAGAAAAACCATACTAAAAGGGAAAAAACCATTAAGAGAAAACAAAAATTTAACAGAATTATTAAACATTTCCACATTTGTCATGTATAAGAAAATCTATGTAAAAGGGGAAAAAAACCATTGAGAAAGAGAAAACAAACAAAAAGGCTTCAATTCACATTCAATCTCCATAATTCTCTTTCTTTTTGGGTTGGCATTTTCTGTCCCAAGTCTATTGGAATTGTCTTGGATCACCACATTGCCAAGAAGAGTCAAGTCCATCAGAGTTGATCATCATATAATTTTGCCATTACTGTTTAAAATGTTCTCCTGGTTTTGCTCACCTCACTCAATATCACTTCATATAAGTCTTTCAGGTTTTTCTGGAATCATCCTGTTCATCATTTCCATTTCATTCATATATCATAACTTATTCAGCCATTCCTCACCATCACAAAAAGAATTGCTATATTACTTTTGCATGTGTGGGTCCTTTTTTTCTTTTATGATCTCTTTAAGATACAGACCCAGTAGTGACACTTTTGTATCAAAAGGTAGGCATAATTTTATAGCCTTTTAAGCATAGTTCCAAATTGCTCTCCAGACTGGTTGGATCATTTCACAACTCCACCAACAATGCATTAGTTTTCTAGTGGGAAATTTCTTTTTATAGGAAAAATCCAGATTCATTTACTTGGTATTGGCATTATCCCCACAGATAATGATAATGATAATAATAATAATAATAATAATAACTGAAGGTGAGAAGTCAGGTTACTTGGCCAAGTTCTCACAGCCAGCAAGTATCAAAGATCTGGCATTCAAAGCCCCACACAACTTAGCTCTAACATCTCTCTCCATCTTTAGTTTCCACTATCTCCACATATAGTGCTTCTCTGATAATTCTAAACTGGTTTACTTCACTGTCTCCTGAAATGCTTCTTGCCTCTTTTTCTGTTCATGCTGTTCTTTTTAAACAGAATGTTTTTCTCTTATCACCATCAAAAATTATATCCAACTTTTTAAGATCCAACTTTTCTTCCATAAAGACTCCTTTTATTAACCTAGCAAAAGTGATCTTTCCCTTCTCTGTGAACAGTTAGCACTTAAAGCTTTCACTGTTCATGTATCACTTATCATATACTACCTTTTACAGGAATTATCTCTGTACAAATCTCTCCTGAACCAAGTTATAAGCTTCTTTCTGCCAAACCTTTTTTAAAAATACCTTTAAACTCCACATAGTGCCTAATATATGGCCTTGGACATGCCTCTTAAGAAGACTTAGTAAGTCTGCTTTTTCCCATTGCCTCTCCTGTTAGAGTGCTTTAGTGGACAGTCATGTTTATGAGCATTTATTTACATATACTATGTGTTTGTGCTAAGTGCTGGAGATACCCAGAAATTGTCTCTGTCATCAAGGAGTTTACAATCTAATGAGGGAGAGAGACTGCTGAATATAGAATCATGAAGACCTGCGTTCACACACTCACTGATAATGTGACTATTGGCAAGTCACTTACCTTCTCTGATTTTTCATTTGGGTTTACTGGCTAGATTTCTTTCCTAAGGACCAGGCTTTAAACCAAAATCAATCAGATTCTAATTGGCCACCAATAGGTCCTAGGCCAAGCCCCATTTTGTCATTGTTTGGATCCTGATTGACTCAGATTGAATGTAAATAGCAATCTTTTCTGCTTTGACCAGAAACCCTGAGGGTCTTCCTCTCCTACATTTATTTATTTATTTATTTGGATTTTTGGGGGGGGAGGGGACTAGGTGAAAGAGAAGATTCTTTACTCCAATTGTTCCCTAGTCTAAATCACTGAATGGGTGAGAACTCAATCAAACTGAGACATCTTCAAAACAGTTTAAAAAGGCCAAGGTCTCCCATTTCATTCAGGGCCCCCTCTAACCATCTTGATCTATATCTGGCCACTGGAGCCAGATAGTTCTGGAGAAGAAAGTGAGGCAGGTGATCTTGCACAGGCTTCTCTCATTTAAATCCAAATCACTTATATGTCACGGCATTAGCTCCCTGATATTATGGTTCTCTTCAAGAAAAAAGGACAAACAACAACCTCACCTATAAAATGAGTTAGCTAGGTGGCACAATACATAGAGTACTGGGCTCAAAATCAGTAACACTTCCTCATAAATTCAAATCGAATCTTAGATACATATTAGCTATGTTATCCTGGGCAAGTCATTTAATCCTGATTGCCTCAGTGTACTCATCTATAAAATGACTTGGAGAAGGAGATAGCAAACCACTCTAGTATCTCTGCCAAGGAAATCTTAAATGGGGTCACAAAAAGATGAACACAACTGAAATGACTCAAAAATAACAACAAACTTCTATAAGATCAAGGGCCTGGATTGTATGGCCTTTAAAGTCCCTTCCAATTCAAAGTCTATGATCTTATGATGTTGTTAGACTAAGAAAAGACCAATATGGGGCAGAGCCAAGATGGCGGAGAAGGCACACACGATTTTCTAAGCTCCTCTCATTCCCCTCATAACCAACTATTTAATTCAGCCTCAAAAATAGCTCTTCACTGCTTAAATTCATGAAGATTAGAAACAGTACAATTTACCAGCCGATGTCAATCTGGAAGATCTCCAGGAAAGGTTTGTCCTGAGGGGCCAGGAACAGATTAGCACAAGCAGCAAGAGACTAGCATCCTGAGCAGACCAGGGGCGGGGATGATCTCTGTGGCTAGAGAAGGTATAGAGACGATTCTGCTATAGGCTAACTACTCTGCCTTGACTACAAAGCAGTAAACTGGCAGAGAAATTAAAGCCTAAAACAGGGGGTACTCTAAAAAATGCCAGAATCTAACTAGATCTGGCTATAACGACTCAAACCCGGAAGTGACTCAGGAAGACTGTAACTCAGCCCTGCAGCCACATTCTGGAGTTCTGGGCTTTTTCGGGGCAGTTACAAATCTGCATGGCAGGGGGGAACAGTCTGGACAGTCTCTAATCAGCACAGTGGGGGGCTCAGCCTGGGGCAATAGAACTTCCCCAGCAGACTGTGCTTTGCACAAACACTTCCAATCCCTGCAAATCCATTCACTGCTCAACTGCTAATACCCACTGCCCCAGGGCAGGCTTTGGCTTGGGGTAGTGAAACTCTCACTGCTAAGTGTCAAGCCCCAGAGCAGTCCTTATTTCACACAGCTGGGGTTCTTTGTAGGGCACTTTCCCAGCTCTGCCCTGCAGGCCTGAGTTACTCCTGGGTGGGGAACTCTTTCCCAGAGCACTCCAGTACCTCACTCTTTTTGTAGCCAGGTGGCAGGACAGATAGTCATCCATACACCTTTCACTGCTCTGCAGAGGAAGCTGGTAACCTCCTGGCTCTGAAGATAGAACCTACAGGGTTTAAGAAAATGAGTAAAAAAATCAAAAGAACGATTGATAGTTTCTATACAGAAAGAGAACAGCTTTTCAACCCTGAAGAAACTAATAGCAGACAGTCTCCAGACAATTATTGATCCCCAATACAAAGGCTCTCCTAGAAGAGACTATTAAAAACCTTAAAAGAGAACTAGAAGACAATGGGGAGAGGAAAGAGAAGCTATGCAAGACAGTACAGAAAAGGCATATAACTCACTTAAAAGAAAAATTTGATAAAGTGGAAAAAGAAAACAATTTCTTGAAATGTGAATTGGAAAAGGTAAAAAACTCCCAAGAAGCACAGGGAAACAGAATTTGTGAATTGGAAAAAGAAAATAACTCACTTAAAAAAAAATTAGTGAAATGGAAAAAATTCCATAGAGCAAGACAACTCAATTGGACATATACAAAAAGAAGTAAAAAAAGCTACTGAAGAAAACAACTCACTAAAAATCAGAACTGAACAAATAGAAATGACTGATTCATTGAGATATCAAGAATCAGTCAAGCAAAACCAAAAAAAAATGAAAGATTGGGAAAAAATGTCAAATATTTACTTGGAAAAATAACAGACCTGGAAAATAGATCTAGGAGAGATAACCTGGGGATCATTGGACTATCTGAAAATTATGATAAAAAAAGAGCCTAGATACTATTTTACAAGAAATCATCAAGGAGAACTGCCCAGAAGTAATAGAACTGGAAGGTAAAATAGGTGTTGAAAGAATTCATCGAACACCTTCTGAAAAAAGACCCTAAAATAAAGACTCTGAGGAATATTGTGGCCAAATTTCAGAATTTTCATATTAAAGAAAAAATTTTACAAGCAGCCAGGAAAAAACAGTTCAAATACTGAAGTGCCACAATAAGGGTCATGCAAGATCTGGCTGCCTCAACATTGAAGGACCGAAGGGCCTGGAATCAGATATTCCGAAAGGCAAAAGAGCTTGGAATGCAGCCAAGAATAAACTATCCAGCTAAGCTGAGTATTTTTTTCCATGGAAGAAGATGGACATTTAATGAAATAGAGGAATTCCATCTGTTTCTAAGGAAAAAACCAGACTTAAACAAAAAATTTGATCTCCAACAACAGGACTCAAGAGAAGTAGAAAAAGGTAAAAGGAACTCTTGACAACTGTATTTCTGTTGTGGATATACATAAAAACCATATGTATAATTTGATTTTACCGATATAACATTAAAAAGGGAAGTAGAAATGGAAAGGGGATAGTGTCAGAAAAAGGAAAGAGGGGAGATAAAAAGAGGGAAACTACATGTGACAATGAGGTAAAGGAAACCTATCATATATGAGGGAATGTACAGAGGGGGAGGAACATTGTGTGAATCCTACTCTCATCAGAGTTTGCTCAAAGAGGAAATAATTGACATTTGTTTTACAGGGATTCTTCTCTCACTTCATTAAAAAGAGGAAAAAGGAGAAGGAAAAAGAGTACTAAGAGAAGGGTACAAGAAAGGGGAAGGGATTCAAAGGGAGGGGGGAGGGATACTAAAGAGGGAGAGCTGCGTGACGTTAGTGGAACCAATAAGTTTAATACTAGGGAAGAAGGGAAGGAGGGCAAGAAAAAGAAAAGCATAATGTGGGGATATTAGAATGGCAGGAAATACAAAATTAGTAATTTTAACCATAAATATGAATGGAATGAATTCTCCCATAAAGAAGAGGCAGATAGCAGACTGGATCAAAAGTCAGAACCGTACAATCTGTTGTTTACAGGAAACACATTTAAAACAGGGAGATACATACAGAGTAAAGGTAAAAGGCTGGAGCAGAATCTATTATGCTTCAAGTGAAGTCAAAAAAGCAGGGGTAGCCATCCTTAGCTCAGATCAAGCAAAAGCAAAAATTGATCTAATTAAAAGAGATAAGGAAGGAAACTATATCTTGCTAAAGGGTACTATAGACAATGAAGCAATATCAGTATTAAGCATATATGCACCAAGTGGTATAGCATCTAACTTCCTAAAGGAGAAGTTACGAGAGTTGCGAGAAGAAATAGACAGCAAAACTATAATAGTGGGAGATCTCAATCTTGCACTCTCAGATTTAGATAAATCAAATCACAAAACAAATAAGAAAGAAATTAAAGAGGTAAATAGAATATTAGAAAAAAATAGGTATGATAGATCTCTGGAGAAAACTGAATGGTGACAGAAAAGAGTATACTTTCTTCTCAGCAGTTCATGGAACCTGCACAAAAATTGACCATATATTAGGACATAAAGACCTCAAAATCAAATGCAGGTAGGCAGAAATAGTAAATGCTGTCTTTTCAGATCACAATGCAATAAAAAGTACATTCAACAAAAAGTTAGGTATAAATAGACCAAAAAGTAATTGGAAACTAAATAATCTTATCTTAAAGAATGATTGGGTGAAACAGCAAATTATAGACACAATTAATAATTTCACTCAAGATAATGACAATGGTGAGACATCATACCAAAATTTATGGGATGCAGCCAAAGAGGTAATAAGGGGAAATTTTATATCCTTAGAGATTTACTTGAATAAAATAGAGAAAGAGAAAATCAATGAATAGGGCCTGCAACTTAAAAAGTTAGAAAAAGACCAAATTAAAAACCTCCATCAATTACTAAACTTGAAATTCTAAAATTAAAAAGAAAAATTAATAATATAGAAAGTAAAAAATATTGAACTAATAAATAAAACTAAGAGTTGGTTTTATGAAAAAACCAATAAAATTGATAAACCTTTGGTAAATCTGATTAGAAAAAGGAGAGCGGGAAATCAAATTAGTAGTCTTAAAAATGAAAAGAGAGAACTTTCCACTGATAAAGAGGAAATTAAAGAAATAATAAGGGGTTACTTTGCCCAATTTTATGCCAATAAATTTGATAACCTAAGCAAAATGGATGACTACCTCCAAAAATATAGGCTTCCCAGATTATCAGAGGAGAAAGTAAATTGCTTAAATAGTCCCATTTCAGAAAAAGAAATAGAAACAAGCTATTAATCAACTCCCTAAAAAAAAAATCCCCAGGACCAGATGGATTCACATAAGAATTCTACCAAACATTCAAAGAACAATTAGCCCCAATGTTTTATAAACTATTTGAAAAATAGGGAATTAAGGAGTCCTACCAAATTCCTTTTATGACAGACATGATACTGATACCTAAACCAGGTAGGCTGAAAACAGAGAAAGAAAATTATAGACCAATCTCCCTAATGAATATTGATGCTAAAATCTTAAATAAGATATTAGCAAAGAGACTACAGAAAATCATCCCCAGGATAATACACCATGCTCAAGTAGGACTTATACCAGGAATGCAGGGCTGGTTCAATATTAGGAAAACTATCAGTATAATTGGCCATATTAATAATCAAATTAACAAAAACCATATGATCATCTCAATAGATGCAGAAAAAGCATTTGACAAAATCCAACATCCATTCCTATTAAAAACTCTTGAGAGTATAGGAATAAATGGGCTTTCCCTTAAAATAATCAGTAGCATCTATTTAAAACCAGCAGTAAGCATCATATGTAACAGGTACAAACTGCAACCATTCCCAATAAGATCAGGAGTGAAACAAGGTTGTCCACTATTTAATATTGTATTAGAAATGCTAGCTTTGGCAATAAGAGTTGAGAAAGAGATTAAGGTAATAAGAATAGGCAATGAGGAAACCAAATTATCACTCTTTGCTGATGATATGATGGTATACTTAGAGAACCCCAGAGACTCTACTAAAAAGTTATTAGAAACAATCCACACCTTCAGCAAAGTTGCAGGATACAAAATAAGCCCAAATAAGTCATCAGCATTCTTATATATCACTAACAAAACCCAACAGTTAGAATTACAAAGAGAAATTCCATTTAAAGTAACTACTGATTGTATAAAATATTTAGAAATCTATCTGCCAAGGGAAAATCAAAAACTTTATAAGCAAAACTAAAAAACACTTTCCACACAAATTAAGTCTGATCTAACCAACTGGAAAAATATTAAATGCTCTTGGATTGGGCTAGCAAATATAATAAAGATGACAATACTACCTAAACTAATCTATTTATTTAGTGCTATACCAATCAGACTCCCAAAAAACTACTTTGATGACCTAGAAAAAATAATAACAACGTTCATATGGAAAAACAAAAGGTCAAGAATTTCAAGGGAATTAATGAAAAAAAAAATCAAATGAAGGTGGCCTACCTGTACCAGATCTAAAGTTATATTATAAAGTAGCAGTTACTAAAACTATCTTGTATTGGCTAAGAAATAGACTAGTTGATCAATGGAATAGGTTAGGTTTAATAATCTAGTATTTGACAAATCCAAAGACCCCATTTTGGGGATAAAATGCATTATTTGACAAAAATTTTTTTGGAAAATTGGAAATTAGTATGCCAGAAACTAAGCATTGACCCACACTTAACACCATCCACCAAGATAAGGTCAAAATGGGTTCATGACCTAGGCATAAAGAATGAGATTATAAATCAATTGGAAGAGCATAGGATAGTTTACCTCTCAAACCTGTGGAAGAAGGAGGAATTTATGACCAAAGAAGAACTAGAGATCACTATTGACCACAAAATAGAAAATTTTGATTATATCAAATTGAAAAGTTTTTGTACAAACAAAACTAATGCAGACAAGATTAGAAGAGAAACAATAAACTGGGAAAACATTTTTACAGTCAAAGGTTCTGATAAAGGCCTCATTTCCAAAATATAGAGAATTGACTCTAATTTATAAGAAATCAAGCCATTATTAATCCAAATCCAAATCATTATTAATCAGAGAAATGCAAATTAAGACAACTCTGAGATACAACTTCACACCTGTCAGATTGGCTAGAATGACAGGGAAAGATAATGCGGAATGTTGGAGGGGATATGGGAAAACAGGGACACTGGCACATTGTTGGTGGAATTGTGAACACATCCAGCCATTCTGGAGAGCAATTTGGAACTATGCTCAAAAAGTTATCAAACTGTGCATACCTTTTGATCCAGCAGTGTTTCTACTGGGCTTATGCCCCAAAGAGATACTAAAGAAGAGAAAGGGACCTGTATATGCCAAAATGTTTGTGGCAGCCCTGTTTGTAGTGGCTAGAATCTGGAAAATGAATGGATGCCCATCAACTGGAGAATGGTTGAGTAAATTGTGGTATATGAACATTATGGAATATTATTGTTCTGTAAGAACCAGCAGGATGAATACAGAGAGGACTGGCAAGACTTACATGAACTAATGCTAAATGAAATGAGCAGAACCAGGAGATCATTATACACTTCGACAACGATATTGTATGAGGATGTATTCTGATGGAAGTGGATTTCTTCGATAAAGAGATGTAATTCAGTTTCAATTAATCAAGGATGGACAGAAACAACTACACCCAAAGAAAGAACACTGGGAAATGAATATAAACTGCTTGCATTTTTGTTTTTCTTCCTGGATTATTTATACCTTCTGAATCCAATTCTCCCTGTGCAACAAGAGAACTGTTGGGTTCTGCACACATATATTTCATCTAGGATATACTGTAACCTATTTAACATGTATAGGACTGCTTGCCAGAGGGGAAAGGGGTGGAGGGAGGAAGGGAAAAATCGGAACAGAAGTGAGTGCATGGATTATGTTGTAAAAAATTACCCTGGCATGGATTCTGTCAATAAAAGTTATTTAAAAATTAAAAAAGAAAATAAAAATAAAGACCAATATTTCCCTACCTGAAAAGCACTTAACATCATTGAAAAATATTTCCTGATGTGTGAGATAGCAAGACCCTCACTCAAATTGACTACTCAGAGGTGTCTCCAGGTACAGACAGAAAGTTCCTTTATTTAGAATCTCTCAAAAAGCAGGCGGTCCCAGCACCAAGGCAAAACTCAATCTGGCCACTTGAAAAGCACAGTCAGCAAGCTTTTACCATCAAAACCCACAAAAACCACAGTACTTCCCTAACCCACCCTGTTCCTATTGGTTTTTAATTTCACTGGCTGGGTGCTCGCCTGCAGGGAATAAGGAAGCTCATCAACTTTCTGCAAGGTCTTATTCAGGGAATAAGGAAGCTTGCAAGCTTCCTGAAAACTATTTTTGCAAGGGATTTAATATAAGCATTATTGTAAATGGGTTAGTAAACTATTATTATTTTTTATTAAACTATTATTATTAAGTATTAGAAAATTTTATTTCTGAGAAATGAAACCTGGGGCTCTCAGACTTCAATAATTTTAATAAGCTGTCTTTGGGAGACTTTCAATATAGCTCACTCAATCCCTCCTCTTTTATCTTGGTAATGGAAGTCTCCCAAGATTATTCAAGTTTCTTTAGTAATTCTTCATACTTTCTATCTACCCTTCCCCCATCTGGATCTTCCCCACCCAAAGGTAATCACCCCTCTTTCCGGAGCAACATCAGCTTAATGCACCCTTTTCTTGTATTAACTTAAACAATGAACTCTGGACAATATTAGTGATTAGCTCAATTATGCAGGGTAGACAAATCGAAAGCAGTATTACCCTGCTAAGGGCGATGAGTCCAAACCATAAGAGCTGTTTCCACCAGCTGCCCCTAACCCATGATCACCAAAAGGTATCCAGTGGGGACTTCCAAGTCTGTACTGGCACGTGCACCAGTTTCCTGATACTTTGGGTCATTTCTTTCACTACTTGTCCATTGTCATCAATCTTTCATACAACAATTAGATAGATTTAAGTTTACCACAAACACCTCCTTCTTTTGCTAAGATGTCAGGAGGATCCAGAAAGGGTCTTCCCAGCTCAAGGTTAACTTGTCTTCCTTCCAAATCAGGATCTAGTCTCCTGGCTTATATTGGTGTACTTCAAACCCTAAAGGAGGGGTCTGAGCAATAAGACCTTTTAATTGTAATTCCATCAAATGAGTCACCAGGACTAAATTTATTTCCTTAAGAATAAATCTTTGGTTTCAAAAATTGGATCTACTTGTTCTTTGACTAGCATCCCAGGGTATGGATGACCAAACAATAATCCATAGGTGACACAGCCCTAGGTCCCTATAGGGCTTAGTCCTTATTCTCAAGAGGGCAAGGGGAAAGTACTTTGTCCAAGGTTGCTGAGTCTCCAGAGTCAATTTGACTAGCTGCCTCTTGATTTCCTGATTCATCCTTTCCACTCTCCCTGAGGAAGGAGGGTGCCATGGGATATGGAAATCCCAAAGTATTTTTAAGGCTCTAGCCAGGGATTGCAGGATCTTAGTCATAAAATAGGTACCCTGGTCTGAATCAATACATTCCACTACCCCATACCTTGGAATCATTTGTTCAAGTGGGATTTTGACATAGCTGAAACTATGGCTTGTTGAAGGGGATAGACCTCTACTCAGGATACCAGATGGTCCACTATGACCAGTAGATATTTAATGAGCCCTACAGAAGGCAATTTGGTGAAGTCCACCTGTATGCTGCGAAAAGGCCTGATACCAGGAGGCTGTCTACCCAATGGGGCTCATTGTAGGGCTGCTTTATTTGTCCTCTGACAGACAAGGCAACCACCCACTATTTGCCAAGCCAGTGTATATAACATGGGGGTTATGAACTTTGTAAGTATTACATCACATTGATTCTGGACATCCCAATGACTGTCCTGGTATAAGTATTGGAGCACATGTCTCATACCTGCCTTGGTCAGTACCTCTCTGCCATTGGGCAAGAACCAGTAGTTGTAGAGGGCTGAAACTCTGAAAAGATGTTTGGTCCAGCCGCAGTATCCTTGAATCAGATACCAGAGCACTTAAAGTTAATTATCTATTCAATGTGAGATAATGGCTCTATAAGCATATATTTAGATGGGATGGTAATGAGATGGCTCTCATGATTGCCGCTTGCTGAATATGTGGTGGTGAGGTAATTGTAGGCAAGGATTGGAGGGCTGAGGGAGAGAGGTCAGGGTCACTTGGCTGCAGGACGAGGAGGAGAGAGGCTAGAGACTCCAGACTCCAGAATCCAGAATCCAGGATACATATTTGGCAAGCCGCAAGGCAGCTTGCCTGCCTCCTTCACTTCTTCCCCTAAAGATCAAGAATTTTGATTAATCCTGACTCTGACTAATCCTGAGGCCTTCCAGGGAGCTAGCCTGGACATTGTATTTGGCCCCCAACTTGGACTAAGCTCAATCATAATATCAGTGAAGAATTCCCTGTGACCAGGAAGTAGGGTGAGTAGACAAGCGGGGAAATATTGTTAAGGGCTGAAATGGGGCAGATACTAGGAAAAGAACCTTCCCCCACCCCCACCCCCACCCTGAGGGAGCTCTATAGAAAGCATACTTAGGTTAATATAGAGGCAAGGTTTGCTTGTAACTTGGGAGCAGATTGGTGGACTTTTAGAAAAATTAGAATGCACATTCTTCAAGGAAGAAGAAATAGAGGCAAATAATTGGAAACTAGTAGGAGAGCAACTAAGTGAATATTACAATGATAATGGTCCTGATTCAATTTCTAAGGAAACATTCTTTATGTACAACATAATATAATTGGCCTTAAAGAATCCCACAAGTTCTAAAAAAAAGTTTTAAGGAGAACAGCCAGACAAGGAACCGTGAGGAGAAAGAGGAAGAGAAAGGAGAAGGTACTGAAAAAAATAGCTGAAAGTCATGGGGAGTTGAGTGAATTTAAAGGGTGTGGTGATTCTCACTCTCACAGCTCAACTTTACCTCTGCCTATACCTGAGCAGGCTCTTGACCCTCCCCCATCAACTTCACCTTCCTGGGTGGAGAGAGGAAGAGGAGGAGTGGAAAAGGAAGTGGTACTACCAGCATCTCCCCCTTCTCCCCCCTAGCAACCACCCTCACTACTTAAAGCCAAAGAGGAAGGACAGAATACAGTGATTTGAGAATAGAAATTTATCCTGTGATTGAACAGCTTAACTCTTCAGGTCAAGAAAAAAGAAGATACACTCCTTTCAATCTAGGAATTATCAAAGATCTGAAAAAGGCTTGTACTCTTTATGGGTCTACATCATCTTATATTAAGATGCTATTAGAGAATTTGGCTTATGAAATTTTAACCACTAGTGACTGGAAATCTATAGCAAGGACATGTTTAGAACCTGGACAAAACTTGCTGTGGTTTTCTGAGTATAGTGAACTCTGTAGGATACAAGTCCAATGAAATAGGCAACCTGGAGTTAATACATCAATCATTTGTGAACAACTAACAGGTGTAGGTCCTTATGCAGACACTGTACCACAGATTAATTACCATATAGCAGCATATGAGCATATTGCTTCTGCTGCTATCAAAGCATGGGGCATCCTCCCAGGAAGGCAAGATAGAGGGGAAGCCTTCATGAAAATAGAGCAAAGTCCAAATGAACCCTTTGCTGATTTTGTGGGATATCTGCAGACAGCTGTCATATGAACTATTGGTAAAAATGCAGCAATAGAAATTATGATAAGGTAATTTGCTAAAGAAAATACTAATGAGGTTTGTAGAAGAATTATATGAGGACTACACAAGGGATGCTCCTTGAGAGGAGATCATAAGGTGCTGTGCCACAATAGGCACAAATACCTTTTATGCCCAGGCTATGATGCAGAACATGGGAAGATATGGTTCCTTTTGGCAAGGAATTTCCAGAGAGACTCGTCAATGCATCCATGTGGTAAATTAGAGCATTTAAAAGCTCAATGTTAGCATAAAGACAGAGTGAGAAAACAGGGCGGGAGAACAAAACCCAAAACCCTATGTCCAAAATGCAACAGAGGCTTCCATTGGGCATCAGAATGTAGATTGATTCAGAAAAATGGGATGGGGGGGGCCCAAAGGAAAAAGTACTTGGGGTATAATGGCAGCTGATGCTATACCCAGAGTTTTTAGAAGTTCAGTACTCAGACATGACCAGTCAGCCAAGAAGCAATCCGATGGGAGAAAGGGATTACAATTGGGGAGAATAGAGTTGTATGCAGCTGGGTTACTGAGATATCCCCTGGAAAGGTGAAATCTGTTCCTCTCCAGCCTATGGATCCCTTGCCTCCAGGCACAGTAGGCTTGACAATTTCACCTCTTGAGACTGCTTACAAAACAATGTCTATTTATATACTGATGTGGGAAACTGGGGAATGTATAGATAATATCCCAATAGTAGCATCAGGTTTATTGATACAGACTCCTAATAGGCAATCTGGTGATAGTCGCCCAGATTCTGACTCCAAGCAACAAAATCCAAGAATATACTGGACAGCAGCTGTAACAGCTGACTGATCTATGCTCTCTATCTATGTAAATGGCATACCATTAGAAAGATTGGTAGACACAGGTACAGATCGCACAGTCATTAGAGGTGTCAGCTGGCCCAGTCACTAGCCAAAGATTAAGGCCTGGTGTTTTTAGTTTTTATAGGCAAGGCTACTGTTGAAGGTCTGCCAACACACTCACCTGCTCCTATTCAATGGAAAACTGATACACCAGTGTGGATAGAACAATGGCCCTTAGATAGCAACAAAATTCAGGCCTTATTGGATATAGTACAGGAACAACTTAACCCCTTATAAAAGCATTTCTAAGTCCTTGGAATTCCCTAGTATTCGTTATAAGAAAGAAATCTGGAAAATGGAGGATGTTGACTGGTAGAAGAAATGTAAATGAACAGATGGAAACCATGGGAACTTTTCAGCCTGAACTTCCACCTCCTACTCAATTGCCTAGAGAACAGCCTCTTTGAATTATAGACATTAAGGATTATTTCTATTCTAGCCCTCTAGGTAAGGAGGATATGAAAAGATTTGCCTTTTCAGCGCCCAGCATTAATTTAGCTGAGCCTTATAAAAGATATGAATGGACAGTTTTGCCACAGGGAATGAAAAATAGCCCTACTTGTGCTAAATGTAAGTTGCTGCTACTCTTACTCCAGTAAGAAAAGCATTTCCAAAAGTTATGTTATTACATTACATGGATGATATATTGGGATGTGCATCTGAGGAACAAATGTTAGAAGCATGTCTACAAAAGATTATAGAAATACTAAGGAACTACAAATTTTACATAGTTCCAGAAAAAAACTCAAAGACATGCTTCTTTTCAATATTTAGGATATGAAGTATACCCTAAGATGCTAACAATACAAAAACTGGCCTTAAGAACAAAGAAGCTAAGCACTTTAAATGACTTTCAGAAATTGATAGGCAATATCCAATGGATGCATCCAGTGTTAGGCTTGACTATTTATCAATCGCAACCATTATATGACATTTTAAGGGGAGACACTGCTTTAAATTCACCATGTTAGCTTACAAAAGAAGCTCAAAAGGCTTTGAGAGAAGTTGAACTGGCTTTATCCAATGTGATTGAAAGAGTCACTCAAAAACACTTGGAAATACCAGTTTTTGCTACACAAGAGGCACCACAGCAGTCCTTCATCAAGGAGACAGTGTGATAAAATGGGTGAACTTCCCAGCACAACAAGAACAAAGCCTTACTCCTTACCCAGTGCTTGTAGCTAGAATTTTATTTAAGGCCATTAAGCGAGCAGTACAATTATCTGGGATAAGACCTGATAAGATATACACCTTTTATACTAATACACAAATTACTGTGTGCTGTGAAATCATCCCAGAGTGGCAAATTTTATTAGCTATGGCTCCAAATTTTACACACGGGTCTCCATTAAAGATAACCAGACTATTACATAATTGGCCATGGATTCTTGAAGAAAAGGTTTCTAAAGTTCCTCTTAAAGGACCAACTATCTTTACAGATGCATCCAAACATAATATTTGTGCTATATATTCTCGTGACTTAACTATAAAGAGAGTAGTCAGAACTCCTTTTCAGTCCACTCAGCAGAATGAATTGTATGCAATCATTCTAGCTCTTACTTATTATCCAGGAGATATAAATATAATACCTGATTCAGCCTATTCAGTAGGTGTGGTACAAAGAATTGCCAGACCCCAAATAAAATTTGTATACAAATTGCTACAAATATATATATCAGCTCTTTAAGAAACTTCAAGAGCAAGTGAGAAAACATCCAGGTAAGATTTATATCTTACTCTCATGGTGGACTTCCAGGTCTTTTTTTTTTTTATGGTAATTCAAAGGCAGATAGCCTTCTAACCATGTTGGCCAATACTCCTATATTTCAAGAAGCCCAGGAATCTCATTCTAAATATCATCAGGCTGCTCAAGCTTTACATTTACAATTTGGAATAACAAGAGAGGAAGCTAGGAGCATAGTAAAAGCCTATATGGCTTGCCTTCCTTTCCATGCTCCTACACTGACTCCAGGGAAGAACCCTCGTGATTTGAGACCCCAATGAAATTTTACAAATGAATGTGACCCATTATAAATCTTTTGGTTTCCTGTCTTTTATCCACGTTGTGGTAGACACCTTTTCAGGATTCACTTTTGCAATACCAGCAGCAAAAGAGACAGCCCGAGTAGTCACTGAATTCCTTATACAAGCTTTTTGCAATTATGGGTGTGCCACAAGCAATAAAAACAGACAATGGACCTGCATATACTTCTAAACATTTTGCACACTTTTGTGCACAGTATAAGATTTTACACACCACTGGCATACCCTTTAATCCTCAAGGACAGGCAATAGTAGAGAGGAGAAACAGAGACTTTAAGATGCTCCTCCAAAAACAAAAGAAAGGGGGAGCCACAGGTAACCCTAGAGAACTTCTAAATTTAGCTCTTTATACAATTAACTTCTTAATTTTTGATAAAAATGCACTGGCTCTGGCAGACAGGCTTTATAACTCGCAGGAAAGACAGTGTCCAGTGCGAGCAGCTCCACTATCTTTAGATAATCTCCAGGTGATGTGGAGAGACCCAGAAAGTGGTAAGTGGAAGAGACCAGATAGGTTAACTGTTTGGGGGGAAAAGTTTGCTTGTATCTCTACATATGGAAAAGGAATCAGATGGGTGCCAACAGGCCATATTCACCTTGAGAGACAGAGAAGACCCTTGAAAAGAAGAAGACCCAAGAAACATCAGGTGGTTCCATTGCTGATTGTGCCCACCACTAAAAGAGCATGGCAGTTATGGCAATTGACTCATGGGCATCAAAAATTGTTAATGAGACTGATGCAGGACTTCAAAACCCTCAGGAACCATTGGATTCCCTGAGACATGATAAGACTATTGCAGGACTCTAAAATCTGCTGGAATCATTGGATTCCCTGACACGTGAAGTAATGACCAATAGATTGGTTTTGAACTATCTCTTGGTTGCTGAAGGAGGCATATGTGTGATTGTTATTTATATACCCTCCTTCTAGGAATTCTGGAAATCTTTTACAACACTATGTTGATTCATATTGTTTGTTATATCACTACTTGCATGTACAATTCATGTTTGTTACACCACATTGAGCCTGCACCAGCTGTGGGGACAGTCATCACTGCTAGTCTGTGCTTTATTGCTATGTGCTTGTGTAATATCTCCCATGCTGATGGGTTTGTGCATACCTGTTTCTAGTAAGACCGTTCAGCCCAGAAACTTGCTAACAATATCTGGATTGACTCCCCACTTCCCTTTGGTGTTTTCACCTCCCTTCCTGAGAAGTAAGGGAGGGCATGACCACTTGTGTTCTAAAACAAAAGAAAGCTGGAGATGTAATTGGCTGGAACTCTGAAAAGTGTGCTTGAATCAGACAGCAGAGCACTTAAGGTTAATTATCTATTCGATGTGAGATAATGGCTCTATAAAGATATATTTAAATGATATGGAAATGTGATGGCTCTCCTCATGATCTGTGCTTGCTGAATGTTTGGTAGTGAGGTAATCGTAGGCAAGGATTGGAGGGCTGAGGGAGAGACGTCAGGGTCACTTGGCTCCAGGACAATGAGGAGAGAGGCTGGAGACTCCAGATTCCAGAATCCAATATACATCTTTGGAAAGCCACATGGCAGCTTGACTGCCTCCTTCACTTCTCCCTCTAAAGACCAAGAACTTTTATTGATCCTGACTCTGACTGATCCTGAGGCCTCCAGGGAGCTAGCCCGGACATTATAAGTAGCCCTTTATGTCCTCCTGGGCTCCGAGAGCCTGAAGCTTCTGCTTCTCATCTGGGGTATAGGATGGTAGAAATATATGATGGGGTAGAGCTGGTATTAACACCATCATTTCCTCAGGATTAGTAGAGTCTCCATTCCCTGCTCACTTTGCTTCCTCATTTGGAAGGCAATTTTCTTTGGCCTCAAAGGACTTCCCGAGTTGATGTCCTTTTGCATGAACAATAGCTATAAATTGGAGAAGCATAAGATTAGTCAATACCTTGGGTATCAAGGCCTCTTGTGCCAATCCTTTACCTTTACTGTTGACCATAGCTTGTTCTTCCCAAATTATTCCAAATATATGCACTACTCCCCAGGCATATTTAGAATCAGTATAAATAGTTCTACTCTTTTCTCCTAATGTATTTAAGGCCTGGTTAAGAGCAAATAATTCACAGGTCTGAGCTGACCAATTGCTGGGTAGGGATTCTGACTGGACAACCAACAATCCATTCTCATCAATGATTGCATACCCATTCTGTCTTTTCCCTTCTATCACCCATGAAGAACTATCTATAAACCACTGAATTCCTGTCAGTAGGAGTTCTTCCTGTAAATCCTCCCTAACTTTTGTCTGTAAATCTACTACATTGATATAATCATGTTCTAATGTAGCATGTTCCCCAGGAGAGGCAGACAAAAAAACTGGCTGGATTTAGATTTGAATCCTGTGATAATATCAAATCATCTCTTTCTAATAGAATTGCTTCATATTTCAGTATTCTAGAATCTGTCAATCACCTCCTAACCTTTTGATTCAAAATAGACTGAACTTGGTCACAATGAAACTTCCTTCAAATGTCAATTTCCTACTTACCTCCACTAAGGCAGCTATTATTGCCACCATTTATATACATAAGGGACATTCCCTTGCCACGGGGTCTAGGAGTTTAGATAGGAAAGCCACTAGATGTCTCTGCCCTCCCCTTATTTGTGCTAGCACCCCCAATACTACTGCCCTTTCAGTATTAACAAATAGGTAAAATAGCTTTTCCAGGTATGGTAACATCAGCACTGGGGTGGACCTTAGAGCTTTTCTTAGTTCCTTAAAATTTTCTTGTGCCTCAGGTTCTCACTCAATCTGATTGGGTTTTTCTTCTAGCAGGTAAGTGTAAAGAGGTTTAGTTAACAGTGCATATTCATTAATCTAATTTCTACAATACCCTACCAGCCCTAAAATTTTCCTAAGCTCCCTTTTTGTTCTTGGCCTTGATATTTGGAGAATCCCCTCAATCCGGGTTGGATCCAGTTTCTTTTATTCTTCATTTATTAAGCATCCCAAATATTTTATTTCCCTTTCTACAAACTGCAGCTTCTCTTGAGATACTCTCAACCCTTTCTACCCCGAGAAATTAAGCAACCTGATAGTAGTTTGTATTAAGGAATCCCTCTTTCTCCCTACAAGGAATAAGTCATCTACATACTGTAATATTTTTGCTTCTCTATCAGGACACTTAAATTCCTCTAATATCTTTTCCAAAACTTGTCCAAATAGATTGGGTGATTCTGTGTAACCTTAGGGAAGCACATTCCAACAATACTGTTGTCTCTGGATCTTCCCACGTGAATGTAAAAATGTCTTTACTTTTAATGAATTGAACCAGCTACACCCAGCGAAAGAATTCTGGGAGATGACTATGAACCACTACATAGAATTTCCAATCCCACTATTTTTGTCTGCCTACATTTTTGATTTCCTTCACAGACTAATTGTACAATATTTCAAAGCCTGATTCTTTTTGTACAGCAAAATAACTGTTTGGACATGTATATTTATATTGTATTTAATTTATACTTTAACATATTTAACATGTATTGGTCAACCTGCCAACTAGGGGTGGGAGTTGGGGGAAGGAGGGGAAAAATTGGAACAAAAGGTTTGGTAATTGTCAATGCCGTAAAATTACCCATACATATAACTTATAAATAAAAAGCTATAATAATATATATATATATATATATGTATGTATGTATGTATGTATATATACTTTCCTCGGCCAAAGGACAGCTCCAAAATGCATCCTTCAAATCTATCACACTGAACCATGAGTTGTCCTTGGATATTTTTCCCATAATAGTATAAGGGTCTAGAACCACTGGATGTGAGGGGAGGACTATTTTACTAATCTCCATCAAGTCCTGCACTATCCTATATGTCCTGTCTCTTTTCCTCACTGACAGAATAGGGGTGTTATATGGTGAAATGTAGGGCTCAATCAATTTTGTGTCTAATAATCTCCTAATGACTAGTTATAGGCCTTTCCTCCCTTCTGTGGGGATGGAGTATTGTTGAATCCAAATAATATGTAGTGGGTCCTTGACTACTATCTGGATTGGGGTGATAGAGAGATGCCCTGGATTTCCAGGGCTAGCCCATACCTGTGGATCCATTTGACTCATCAATTTCTGTTATGATATAGGTTCTTACAGGCACCAGTACAGCTCCTCTAGTCACAAGGCTGATAAGACAATTTTGTAATCAAATGTCTTCCTAACAGATTTATTCTAGCTTCAGGTATCACCAGAAGCTGTCCTAATACTTCTGTCCCATCATGTACTATGGGACTTCAGACATGGGGACTGGGAAATTTTCTCCTTTGACCCCAGACACTATTAAAATCTTAGTAGGCAATTTTGTACGTTTTTTACCTGTGTGATTGAGATTCTGGCTGCTCCTAAATCTACCCAAAACACTAATTTCTCCCTTGAAGGCCCCACCCTTAAATTTATCAAGGGCTCTAGGTGGGACTTTTCAATAAGCCCCTAACTTCCCTAGTCCTCTAGTTCCATCAGAAAGGCCATCTATTCTTCCTCCCTTCTCCTGGGACACTCTGGAAAAATCCCCTTGTTTCCCACATGTCCAACATCCTGAGTCCAAATTCTTCGACTCTCCTCTTTTCTGATGAGTTTGTACAGGTTTCAATCCCTTCTAGGTCCCTTATACTCTCTACTGGGGGCGTTCTGATTTTGTGCACTCTGAATTGCCTGTACCATCATTCCATCATCTTAGTCCTCTGATGCTTTTCTCTTCTCTTCTCTTCTCTTCTCTCTCTCTCTCTCTCTCTCTCTCTCTCTCTCTCTCTCTCTCTGCAGTTTAAGAAGATTCTAGCAGATCCATCAAGCCAGAGGTTGGAGTATGCCTACTCCTCCAGGTTGAAAGGATCTTTCCCATTAACAAATAAATTTAATTGCTGACACATCCAATCTTCAGAGGAGCCAAACTCTAGCCAGATTACTCCTCTGCCTATATTCTGGTTGCCCCAGACAAAGCAACAATACTTGATCATTTTCTTTTTACTCTTCCCTTTATATTTCAGGATTTTATCCCAATTTTGAAGCCAATTCCCCAGAAGACTATCAGCTGGTATTCCCTGTCCACCATCCTGACTCTTTTCTTTGGACTGAGCTTTTCCCATAGTAGAACCTGGCCCCAGACAAGACTTGGTGATGGTCACCCTTATACCAGCAGTCACCCGAGAGCATTCTCATAGAGCCCTTACCTTGGGGTCAGAGCATCTCCAATAATTTCAAGAGGGCTAATCCCTCAGGTCCCCTTGACCCAGCCAATAGACCCTCAGACTCCCGCGTGCTTACCTTGAGCTACCAGGCTTGTTTTGATCCCTTCCAGTTCTGTTTATACTGAGTTCCTCTGCTTCGGGTCACTTGCCTTCTGGGGAAGACCACCAATCCTGGACAAGCCCCCAATTGTGTAGGATAGCAAGACCTCACTCAAATTGACTACTCAGAGGCGTCTCGTCTCTAGGTATAGACAGAAAGTGCCTTTATTTAGAATCTCTCAAAAAGCAGGCAGTCCCAGCACCGAAGAAAAACTCGGTGTAGGAGGCCACTTGACAAGCACAGTCACCAAGCTTTTATCATCAAAAACCACAAAAACCACAGTACTTCCCTAACCCACTCGTTCCTATTAATTTTTAATTTCATTGTCTGGGTGCTTGCCCTCAGGGAATAAGGAAGCTTGTGGACTTCCTGCAAGGTCTTATTCAGGGAATAAGGAAGCTTGTGGTCTTCCTGCAAGCTATTTTTGCGAGGACTTTAACATAAGTATTATTATATAAATGGGTTAGTAGTTTTTATTTCTGAGAAATGGAAACTGGGGCTCTCAGATTTCAATTATTTTAATAAATTATCTCTGGGAGACTTTCAATATGTCTCACTCACTGATGAGTAAAGAAATAGAAGGGGAGAAAATAAAAGAATGTAAAACATTCTTTTAAGGGGGCTTTTTCATACGCTTATTTTTAAGACTACATAACAAATCTACAAATACAAACAGCATAATCAATCAGATGCCTGGAAAAAACACATCTATATTATGAGATAAAACTCATACAGGGATTTATAAGATAAATATTTGTTTAACAAGTGAAAGTGAAAGTTTTTTTTTTTTTATTTCTTAATAGTACAAGAAGGTGGGAGAGAAAGTGAAAATGAAGAGGTGCAAATGATGAGGTGTGAGAATAAAGAGAAAGAGATCCCCTAACAGCAATGGGAACCCCTTGGCCTGTGGCAGGCTTTGCAAAAGAATTTGCAAACCCCAATGAATACAGGCTCAAGGTTTGTGGCAGAGAATGGGATTTAATTACACTAAGAAGCCAGTTTGCTAGGAAGACAGACATTTTAATGGGTAAAGAATATACCAAAGGTGGGTTACACTGAGAAGATATCTTCAACAGTGGGCAAGGTCCTGTTAAGATGTCTGAGCATACAGCCCTAGATATATTGGTTCTGCTTTGATCTTTGGCCCTGAACTGGGGGCCTAATCTCTAGATGAATCTAGAGATGAATCTGAAAGACTAGTTTTTCAATTCAATTCAATTCAATTCAAAATTGAATGAGTTTGAGATCCTCAATCACTCTTCCCCCACAGATTAAAGGCGACAGATTCAGGGGGCTCCAAAAGGTTAAAGGAGACACAATTTACATTAAAAAAAATGTAAATCCAAACTGAAGACCACAAGAAGTTTAAAATAAGCATATAGTTAAAAAGCAAACAATGAAAAATAAAATAAATTGATCATCAAGAGGCAACATAATTTAGTGGGAATTAAAAGACTTGGATTTTTGTCCAAGGTTTTGCCCTAATTTGCTTTGAAACTTTGGATAAGTTACTTTACATCTTTGGAGTTGCTCTATGAAATGAAGGAGTCAAATAAAGGTTCCTCTTAAATATGAACTATGAAATTTTATGCTCAGCATTCGAAGAGTCAATTTTCATGATTAGTTCCTGCTTTAAGCATCTTTCCAGCATTTTAACATGGAAAGACTTGCAAACCACCTCATACAACACATGTATTATACATTGTGTTTTACACAATAGAGAAAAAGAAATGATCAGAAACTACAAGGGACCAGCAGTCAATTAAGCTGTCGTTTTTTTTTTTTCTAATTACAAGGCACTTGGGAAAAATGGTATGTGGGTTACCTCTAGAATGCATCAGTGCAATCAATATCTTTAAAAGTATTATTACTCAAAAGTTTCTTCTATATCACTGGTAAATTGACTCCCACTCTCCTCTTGCAGATAGGACTAGTTTTGGCTTAGATTTTAACTGAAGAATAAAAAAATCTGTCCCTCCAAATAGTCCTTGCTCAGTTAAATATCCTCAAAATAAAGCTTTCAGGTAATGTCCAAGAATAGAAAAATCAATCTGAAATTCCTAAAGGACATCCATTCTAATTATTCTAGCTTGCTCCTCCTGCCTTGATATGTAAAAATTTAAATAGATACAGTTTACCAGGGAAGATTATCTGATTTCTGGTTCTGATAGTATAACATAATAATTAGAGAGCTGACATATAATCCAGGAAGATCTGGGTTGAAGTCCTTCTTAAAGGTATTATGTGACTCTGGAAAAATCATTTCAATTTTTAATATTCTAGACAAAAGTTCTATAACACTGTAAGTTGTAGAAAAAATGACTACTTGCCCTGGTCAAGGGAATTTATTACATCAATGAAATCATAAGCTGCTTCTCTCTCTTAAATTTCCATATCATAATCTTCTTTGCCTTTATAATATAATTACCTTTTAGCTTGTGTTATCTGACAAGAGAGATAAATGTATTATTTACAGAGATAAAACCAGACCTGTTCATAAAATACTTCTCAAATATGCTGAATTAGTAACTATGGAGGAGGATTTTAAACCTAAAGTCCCTGAACTTTTTTTGGTAATATGATGCTATATGTCAATTTAATTTGGTTTTGTAATCTTGCATATTTCACTTTATGCCTTTAATGATGCTGTATTTCAATTTTGATTGCCTTTGTAATCCCGTGTGTTTTACTTTATTCCTTTAAACACCTTGTTCTTTTTTTTTTTTTTTTTTTTGAGGCAATTGTGGTGAAGTGACTCTCCCAGGGCAACACAGCTAGGAAGTGTTAAGTGTCTGAGGCTAGATTTGAACTCAGATCCTCCTGACTTCAGCGCTGGTGCTCTATCCACTGTGCCACCTAGCTGCCCTTAAATACATTATTCTCAAAAGGAGTCAATAAGCTCCATCAGATGACCAAAATTAGCTCAATAGGTAAATTGATAAAGGTAAATAAAGTGATAGATGGTTTAACAAACAAACCAGAATTGCAATATCCCAAAAAGTGTTGACCTCTTCAAAATAATCCTCAAGAAATATAATATACTTACTGCTCCCAGTGCTTAAAAGGATTTTGAACCTCTACTTTGGACATGGTCTTAAGAGTCTGTTAAACCAATTTTTGAATAATTTCAATGGTATCAAGTATATATCCTTTCAGAGCCTTTTAGAGCAAAGATCCAAAAATGAACTCAGTCTAATGAATAAAGAAAATGATAAAACCCCAAAACGCCTTCAATAAGTAGGAATACAGCACAATTTAGAGTAATGGGACTCATTTTCTTGCATGTCCATGAACTAGCTATGAGCATAGTGTCCCAAGATTTGACTGCTCAATATCTTTGCCAAAAAAAATGCCAAATAGGGTCCCAGAAAGTCAAAAACAACTGAAAAATAACTGAATAACAACAACAGAGAAAAAAATTTTACCTTGACTCTTTTCTTATCATTGGAAAAGACCTCAGAAATCATCTGGTCTAATAGATCTAAACAAAAACCATTCCCTTCTACAACTGCTAGCTGGCTTTCCTGTATTCCTTCAAGACTCAATTCAAATCTTACTTTCTGTAAGGGACCTCTTCCAGTTTTGCTCCTTCCCTCTCCTTCCCCCACTACCAATACCTTGCCTCTGAGATTACTCTTTTTCCTTTCTTTTCTTTTCTTTTCTTTTCTTTTCTTTTCTTTTCTTTTCTTTTTTTTTAATACCGTATGAATCCTGCACAAATGTATTTATTTGTATTTGTATAATGCCTCCAAGGGCATTGACCTTCATGCTAAGAATCATGGTTTTTGTCTCTCTTTGTAACCCCAAATCTTAGCACAGTGCCTGACATACAATAAGTGTTTAATAAATGTTTTGTTATGATGATAATGAACAAAAGGACAGTCTTTTTGATGAACTCTAATGGTGGTGAATCCATTGTTTAGTTAAAAAGATTTTTAGATACTTCTAATTGAGGATTTTTTCCTATACATCAAGTCAAATATTCCTCTCTGTAACCTCCCACTATTGCTTCTGCCCTCTGGGACCCATAAGAACAAGTCTGATCTCTTTTTTATGTGACATTCATTGACATACTAAAAGACATTTACCATGCCCCATCTACATCTCTTTTCCAGGTTAAACATCCCCAGTTTCTCCAACTGATTTCTATGTGCCTGGTTTTTTAGTTCTCTTCAAATAAAAAATAAACATTAAAATCTATTAAATGTTGACAGAATAGAAAAATACCTCCTTTGACCTGCCATTCTCTCTGAAATTTCAGCAAATAGTTATTTCAATGCTTTGAGTTCAAACATTAAGATACAAATATGTTAGTGTAGGAAGACTAACACACTAACACATAACATTATCTAGCTTTTTCATTAACTCACTATGTGATTGGGCAAATCATTTAACCTTGCTGGGCTGCCTGCTTTATACACTGATAACATGAAGCAATGGATCAGTTGGTTTTTAAAAGTCCTTTCCACTTCTGACCTCTGTGTTTCCGTAATTAGCACGTCACCTCAGGGATCATGCACAATGGGACAGAGAATGGTTAAGTTTTGACAAGGAAGCTGGAAAAGGGAAGAAAGGATCTGTAACATATGCTATAAGTGCAGTATCTCAGGAGAGCTCCTGAGCAGCTAGGGAATACCAATCAGGCATTAAATACGTAGAGGTTAGAAAAAGGGGAGTTAGAATGCCATAAAAAATAAACTTTGCCTACTTTACAATTTTGCCCAGGGCCAGCCCTGCAGGGAGATACTCAGTGAAATCAAAGGAGTAGCTTCATAGGTCTGCTCAAAATTGGGAAGCCTCATCTCCAGAGACACAGAAGACCTCATCTTCTTTTTGCTGAGAGGTCTGTCACTGCCAGAGAACTGGACTTGTATTGGTGCCAGAAATAGGGGGAAATAAGAAAGAGAGAAAGAAAGACAGGTTGAGCTATGATTAATAACCTTCCAAGGATTCTGATAGTGTGAAGGAAAAGGAATCCACCATTCTTTTGTTTCCAAAAGTGCCATTATACTGGGAACTTCAGGCCCCTCTGGATCTCATGAGAGGTATGTGACAAGTTGATCTAACTCTAAAAGAGTCATAAACTGGAACTAGGACAAAGAAATGATTTTAAACTGGACTGGAGAGGGGCTCAACAGTGAAGACTCCTGGAATCAAGTTAAAAGTGTTTCTTTCTGGGTCTCGAATGTTAGCAGTGGTACTGGAGGTTCCCTCAAGGGTTGCAGTTGACTTATTTCCTTCTAACCAATAGGTGACCATTGTTCCTTTCCCCTGGGGAAAACAACAAGAGATTTTTAATTAGGGAAGTAATAGGTACTCTGCCAGAAAGTTGAGCACAGAAAATGATGGACTCATAAACTTATAGGACATGACACCACATATCTTTAAGCATATCCTAGGGAACCCTGAAGACCCAAGGGAATGGGTAGTCCCATCGAGATTTCTCTTTAATTGGCTTTTAGGTTCCCAATGGAGTGCACTTCCTGTTTTCAGGGTAAGTATGGTTTTAGAGGGCAAAAAGCCAAAATTACTATTTAATGAGAAAGGTTGACAGCATATACAGGTCCTGATTGGCATCTAATCACATAAGTAGGATATAATAGGCAAGAGAGTGAATGAACTTTGCCCCCACTGACACAGGAGTCCTTCATGTGAGTTAAAAGAGAAGTATGATTGAGAAGTTTTGTAGCACTTTTATCTGTCTCTGAGTACAGTCCCTAAAGCAGGCAGAGATCATAAATAGGAAAACTTATACCATTCCATCAACCAAAGATCAGTAACTCTCACATAGTACAAAATGTTCAAGTCAATAATTTAGGTCATGCCTGTATGTGCCAAAATGTTTGTGGCAGCCCTGTTTGTAATGGCTAGAAGCTGGAAAATGAATGGATGTCCATCAATTGGAGAATGGCTGAGTAAATTGTGGTATATGAATGTTATGGAATATTATTGTTCTGTAAGAAATGACCAGCAGGATGAATACAGAGAGGACTGGCGAGACTTACATGAACTGATGCTAAGTGAAATGAGCAGAACCAGAAGATCATTATACACTTCGACAACGATATTGTATGAGGACATATTTTGATGGAAGTGGATTTCTTTGACAAAGAGACCTAACTGAGTTTCAATTGATAAATGACGGACAGAAGCAGCTACACCCAAAGAAAGAACACTGGGAAACGAATGTGAACTATCTGCATTTTTGTTTTTCTTCCCGGGTTATTTATACCTTCTGAATCCAATTCTCCCTGTGCAACAAGAGAACTGTTCGGTTCTGCAAACATATATTGTATCTAGGATATACTGCAACATATCCAACATATAAAGGACTGCTTGCCATCTAGGGGAGGGGGTGGAGGGAGGGAGGGGAAAAAAATCGGAACAGAAACGAGTGCAAGGGATAATGTTGTAAAAAAAATTACCCTGGCATAGATTCTGTCAATATAAAATAATTATTAAATAAAAATTAAAAAAAAAAACAAAGAAGGGAAAGTATTTAGTTGCTTATTAAAAATATAAAAAAGGAAAAAAATAATTTAGGTCATGATCTAGATCAATTGTATTTTCAAATATCACTTTAAAGCAAACTGCAGCAGAAGGGAGAATCTGTAAAAGTTCTTATTCTGAAGTCAGTGATCTTCCTGGGATTTTTAACTTTTTGATAACTGTATTCTAATATAGTTACTTCCCTTTGTAATCATGTCTTTTATTTCATGTATTTAAAAGCATTCTTCTAACCAGGAGTCCTTAGGCTTGACTGCCTAAGTGGTCCAAGATACAAGAAAGGTATACATAAGTTAATTGCTATTCACCTCAATGGAGTGAAATAGGAATTTTCACAGACACATGTCAGAACAAAAATGAATTTTAGAATTGTTATAGGAATTAATTGCTTATCTTCCACATCTCTGGGAAATATAAGGGTTCAACATAATCAAAGGAAGAGATTTAGGGTCAGAGAACAAAGGTCCAAAGGAAATCCCATCTTTGGGACTTACTGTATAATTTTGGGAAAATCATTCAGTCTCTCTGGGTGTCAGTATCTTCATCGATAAAATGAGCATGTTGAATTAGACGGCCTCTAAAGTCACCACCAAAGCATTTCCTCAGGAAAAAAAAAATTCTCAATATTTTCAAGTGTAATCAATAACAACTAAGTGACACAAGTGGATAAAGTATTGGGCTGGAGGCAGGAGGACCTGGGTTCAAATGCAGCCTTAGCTATATTATACTGGGCAAATCACTTAATCTCTGTCTTAATCAGTTTCCTCAATTATAAAATTCCTCAAATATAAAAGCAACCTTCTAGGCTTGTTGTGAGGTTCAAATGAAGTATTTGAAAAGCACTTAAGACAATATCTAGTATACATTATACACTTAATAAATTCTTCTTTTGTTTTCTTCCTTCCTTTCTTCCTTTCACAATAATACCCCTGAGAAATATTTGGTCACTATCTCCTAAGAAGCAACAATCTATATATACATTCAGTACTATAAGGAGGGTTGTATTAAATAACTTCTGCTTCCAGTTCTAAATCTGTAATCCTATGAGATCCAAAGTCATTCCTTTATTTATGTATATAAGATTTCCTAGAATGTAAACTTCATAAGAAAAAGAACTATTTTGAGCTTATTTTTTTGTATCCCCAACTGCTTAGCATAGCATGCTAAATGGCATATACTTGGCATATACTAAATATTAATAATTGCTTGTTGATTAATTTGTCTCCAGCTAAGTGGCACCACCACCTTCACGCACTATAGTTCAACACTCTCTCTGCCCCTTGCTAGCCACTATCAAGCATTGGCTCCTCCAGACACCCAGCAGCATCACAGGCAAAATTCATTGCTTTCCTCCCCACATCTCTTATTCCTCATATCTGGACTCCCATTTCATCCCCAGCCTCCTGAATACTGCAGATTCTGTGTTACTGGACAAAGACCAATGAGGTTTCTTACTTTTTTTTCCTTTTCCTTCCTTTCTTTGCTTCTTTTTTTTAAAGGATTAGAAAGGGTGGAAACTAATGCTCAGAATGAATAGGCATGAATGAGTTGCAATCTTAACTGCAAAGCTCATTACATTTTTTCCTTCCCTAATCTACCCTCTTCTGGACTTCATGTTTCCATCAAGTGCTCCATCATTCTTCCATTCTTTGAGGTCTTCCTCCTGGTTCTTCCATCAACTTTTTTTCATAATTACTAATGAGCTTTAATTATTAAATCTGATGATATTCTCAATCCTAATTCTATTTGATCTCTATTCAGCTTTTGACACACTGGACTAGCTTCCTCTCTTGGATACTCTGTGCCCTTGGGTGCTAAAAACTATGTATGTCACCTATAAAAAATTTCTTCATATTTTTTAAAAATGGAAACATAATTTTCTAAGCTATTTAAAAATCTCCCAAATGATGAGTTTCAGTATGTTTTGAATCTATTTGTTAAAAATTGTAAAAATGTAATATGTTCCAATTAGTTTTCAAATGAGAGTTAATTGACATCAGGGAAAATGGAAATTTACTAACCAAATTTCAATAAAACCTTAACATAGCTGGCAGATGAGATTTAAAAATGAATATTATAATTTAGTAACCGTAGCCAGTGATGCATTTCTTCTTTTGGATTACATATCTTTGTGAGGTATCTTTTTCAATTGTGGCAACCATTCAAATCAGATAATAAATAAAATGAACTTCAAACCAGACCTTTGAACCACTGTATCACAAAATGTTAAACCATGCTTTTCAAAAATATTGAAGCATATTCACATTGCTTTCACCAAAAATATCATTTTAATATCTTAGAACAAAAAGTGCTATGAAAAATAAAATATTTTTAAAACTTTATATTACATTTATTTCATTAATTTTTAAATGGAAATAATTATCAGTACAGTAATAAATATGTAATTAATGTGTAATGTATATAATATATAGAGATAATAAGTATAGATATAAATATACACATAAACATATATGTATATGTCCATATACATATATATTGGTATTATGTGTGTGTGTGTATATAGAAAAACATATATGTAGTCTTATAGAATTATATATATATGTATATATATATATATATATATATACATAATATACACACACATATATACATATACACACAACAAATGTATGTTATGCCTTTGCCTCTGGAGGAAATAAAGAGGCCAAATATTAGACTAAAGTCCTGGAAGGAAGAAATGTCTTTTATGAGCCAGTGTAACCATTAAAACAATAGTTTCGGAAGATTTCAAAATTAGATATGAGGAAGGTATTGTAGAGAAAAGAGAACTGAACTACTACCACTAATTGCTGATATTACATTGTGTGTACATTTTGAAAAATGCTTTATATATATTATGTCATTTAAGCCAAAAAACAAAGATTTCAGTTATAGATTTAGACCTGGAATAGAAATTAACTAGTCCAGGCTTCTCATTTTATATCAGAGAGGTAAAGTGACTTTCCAAAGTCACATGGATAATAATTAAAAGAGGATTCAAACTCAGGTTCTAGCCTGGACTGTATCACATACCATATGTGTGTGTGTGTGTGTGTTTGTGTGTGTGTGTGTGTGTGTGTGTGTGTGTGTGCGCGCTTCATTTTTTTAATAAGTCCTTTCCTAGTCTAAAATTCTATGAGACAATGAGTCCTCTTCACCTTTTTCTTACCTCTGCTTTTTGGTCAATTATAAAAAATGATACTTTTTATTGATAAAGGAAAAAAGCATAGGACTTCCAAATTGATTTTGATATATTATATCACAGATATATCACAGATGGTTTCTGCTTTAGTAGTACTAAGACTAAATACTACAAGATATTCTGGTGCCTCTCTTCCCAGAAATGCTGGGAGATCATTTACCTTGACCTGCAAGTTTCCACAACAGACTAACATATAGTCTCCAATTTGCCTCAACAGTTGGTAGACACTGGAACTACACTGCATTTTAAGAGCTGGAAAAGACAAAGGACACACAGAATGTTCCAACTGCCAATGTTCCCCTGCCCCCTAATTGTTAAATAATCACTTCTTTCTCTTTCTCTGTAAATTATTTTGTATTTACTTACCTGTGTACACATTAGGAGAATGCAAGCTCCTTGAGAACAGGAGAGGTTTTGTTTTTATCTTTACATTCCCTTATACAATGCCATTCATACACAAACTAGATGTTTAATAAATGTTTATTATTTTTGTTCAGTCATATCTTCCTTTTTATAACTCTGTAGACTGTACAATCTATGGAGTTTTTTTGGCAAAGATACTAGAATGGTTTGCCATTTTCTTCTCCATAGATTAGGCAAACATAAGTTAAATGACATATCCAGGGTCACGTAGCTGAGGCCAGATTTGAATTCGGGTCTTCCTGAGTGTAGTCTCAGCAGTCTAAACACTGAGTCATCATCATTTTCAGTCACATCCAACTGTTTGTGACCTCATTGGGGTTTTCTTGGCAAAATACTGGAGTGGTTTACCATTTCCTTCTCCAACTCTTTTTTCAGATGAAGAAACTGAAGCAAACCAGAGTTAAGGGACTTGCTCAAGGTCACACAGCTAGTAAACATATGAGGTCAGAATTAAAAACAGGTCCTCTAGACTCCAGAGATGGCACTCTATCACAGAACAAATAGTTACTTCCAAATGTTTATTAGATTGAATCAAATCTTGAAACAGACACAAGATCTTAAAGATGCCCAAGTATCTGTCATATTTCCCACTATATCTTATATCTGATGTTTGGTATCTTTTTTTTTTATTAGTCATCTGGTAGGGGCTATTTACATGAGACCCCTGCATATTCAAATGTGGAAACAGGACTGTGATTTTATATATTTGGAAATTCCCTCCAAAGATACAGATCATAACCCATAATTGTTGGTAATTCTTGTCCATGTTTTCCCATTGGTTTGTCATGACAATAGAAGAATGAAGAAGTCAGAAGAGATGGTCTACTCAACATATTAGAAATTTTTTCAATTTCTCTTGATATTTCAAGTGTACCAGTGGAATATTCTGATTGTTCACCTGATTCCTCACCTTCACCACATGATTAGTCTATTTTCATTTTCTATCAAGCAATTTCCTGACAGTACTTTCTATTCCTGCTTTCAGGATTTCTCATTGGTTATGTTGTCAACCTATTCATAGCCACCATATGTCTTTCCATTGCCCTTCATGTGACATTTTTAAAAAATTCTTTGCAATCTATTGTATTTTATGTCTTGCTACCATGTAGCAAAATTCATACAATACTGATATTAATACAGTCCTATGCTTTGGGGTAACTAATTAAAGGAGTTTTCCAATTTCCCCAAAGCAATTCAGTTTATTTTCCTTCTTGTGTTCAAATTTAATTGTAATTCATCATGCATCTGAACTATTTCTTCTAGACATATTACTGGACAAGTTCCATAAATTGTTGATGCAAACCCATGTTGCAATCTGGACAATGAGCATTCTTCATTTCATCTTTTCTGTTTTTAAATAATTTAAATAATAGTTTTTAAATAATTGCATCTCTTTCAAGAGACCATTTCAGAGGCCTTAGTACAATCAGTATGATGTCATCCAAAACCAGATGTATCTGGAAGGCCTCATCATCCTCAAGAGGAATTCCTCTTGCCTTCTGCTTCTCTATCAAAGTAGTGACCACAATTGGTGGGCTTATATCTATGCCATCCTTGATATTTATGATCAAAGGGTTGTTCAACAGAGTTATTTCTGTTTTATCTATTCAGGAATTATTGTGATGTATGGATGGGAGATAACTTGCTGAAAAAAGCCTATACAGCAGCGTTGCATTTTACTGAATCAAATGCTTTTTCACAATCAACAAGCAATAAGCACAGTGAGTTCTACATCCTTCACTCAATTGTGACATGGTAAAGATGCATCCATTGTTGAATACTTCTCATCAAATCTTGTTTGTTCCTATTAATATTCTTACTGAGGATGCCCTTGATTCATATGCAGTTGATTCTTACAAAGATTTTGTAAAGATAGAAATTGACATGTTAATGTTCTCTTGGTCACTTTTTTTGGTATTAAGGACTGAGATTTCTACGCCTCTGGTACTAAGGTAGTGGTGGTTATCCAGTCCTTTCAGTCACACCCAACTCTCTGGGGTTTTCTTTGCAAAGATACTGGCATGGTTTACCATGTCCTTCTCTAGACCATTTTACAAATGAAAAACAGGGTTAAATGACTTGCCTAAGGTCACACAGCTAGTAAGTGTCTGAAGTCAAATTTGAACTCAGGAAGATGAGTCTTACTGATCCCAGGCCCAGTGATCTATCTGCTGTACCACCTAGCTACAGTACTTTGTTATCTTGATCTGCTTCAAACGATTTATATATTAATTTCTTCATACTCTCATAATTGTATGTGAAAAAATACAGCATAGATCTTTACATAATTAATTCAATCAAACTACTTTTTATATCTTTGTTCTCTTTAATTCCATTGCTAAAAGACACCTTCCAAGTCACTTGAACCTTCCAAGTCTCTGGAGGAATCAATGGTCATTTTCTTTTTTTCTTGATCATATTTTTTTAATTGGAAGCATATAAATCATTATATAAACATTTAAATATTTATGTAAACATTTATATATTTATATCTTAAAATATAATTATATATTTATATGAAATGTATTTTAGCACACATATATAGAACTTTTATTTACATATTTATTATAAAATTCTTTATATATATAACATATTTATATAGATGGATGTATGTATATAACAAATTTTATTCAGTAATTGAAAATACATAAAGACTGGAGATGGACTGTGAGGAATAACAAGGACAGTTTGGTTGACCACCCAAAGGGAATCATTTATTCCAGAACTCCAGTCTTCTGTGTCCACTGACAATCAAGTTCAGTTGTTTCTCATTTCAGGAAAGCACATTTCCTGGTCTGTATAACACTACTTACTCTTTACCTGTTTGCTATTTTTTCTTGTCTACTTCCACAAAACTGAGTGTTTTCAGGCACAAAATGCTTCAAGTACACACTATTATAATCTAAAAATATAATGTAATTTGTACTGAAAGTACTATCCCATATTATGAGAAATAAATTATCTCATTTTTTCCCAGTTAGGAGGGAAAAGCCAACATGGAGTCTACTTATTTATTCAAAAACATATTATCCATTTTTGCCTGTAGAAACCAGAAATAATCTCTTTTCATTTCTTTGTCTTCTTTTTTTGGGGGGGAGGGCTATTTTCCTTGTCGTAAATGTTTTCCCTAGAATTTGTAACTAGAAAATCTTAAAGATTTGTATTTAGAATGTTGGCAGACATAATCAATAGTTGAACCTGAAACTCAGACAGCTTATAGGTAGATAATGATTGGTTGAGTGTCAGATGAACATGAAAAGAGAATGAACCACCCTGAAAAGGCCTCAGCAACCCTCATACCAAAAGGAATAATCCTCCTTGAATACCTATATATCTCTAGAACTCAACACATACACCTTGAAAATGATAGACACTCACCTTCACTTGTTGACTCCATTCTGGAAGCTGTATTCACAGTGTCTCCAAATAAACAGTATTGAGGCATTTTGGTTCCAATAACTCCAGCAACCACTGGCCCTAGTAAGAAAATCCATGCATTGGAGAAAATGTGAGAATAGAAACCAAGGAAAATACATCCTTGGATACGATCTTTGATGTTTTGATTCATCCTTGAGCTCTGTTCCCTAATGAATATAATTATATATCAAAATGAGCAGGGTTTGACATTAAACTGAAAATTCTTATTGCACATTAAGATGGAATTTTAAGAGATTTTGCCAGGGTAATTTTGATTCCATATTGCCCATATTTAATCATGGAGCTAGGAAAATACACTATAAATCTTTCTCTGCAAGGTTCCAGAAATCTCTTCATCCCTGGACTTCACACATGACTTCTCTCTCTGATTGGTTGGCTCCTCCCAGAGCTTCCATTTTAAAGCAGAGACTCATGTCATGCTTCCATTTTAAAGCAGAGACACAATGTCTTCATTCTCCAAGTAACACACCTAAGTCTCAGGTTATGCTTTTATACCCATTACCTTTGCTTTTCAACTAACTCCCTTTCAGATATTGTCTTTTCTGGTGGAATGTAACTTCATGGACTTTCTCTTTCTGCCTTGTATTTGCATTCCTAGCACTTAACACAGTGCCTGGGACATAGTAAGCACAAAATACATACTTAATTAATGCTTGTTGCCTTGATGTCTTATTTTTAAAGATGTTTCCTGAAACATAGGTTTCTTTGGGAGTTTGCCAAAAATTAATTTTCAGATCATTTAAATCAAGAGGTCTTAATCTGTGATCCATGATCTTGGATGAGGGGAAAAAATTACACATTTATTTCAACACAATTGGCTTCCCTTTGTAATCCTATAGAATTAAATATTTGTTTTAAAAAGTACTTAGCATAGTACCTGGCACACATCATACACTATGTAAATACTTATTCCTATTTCTATGTGTTTTATTTTCTCTTTTAGAACATTTTCTGAAGGGTCCATTGGCTTCACTAGATTACCAAAGGGTCCAAGACACATAGAAAAATTAAGAACCCTTGCATTGCTTTAAATGCATAGATACAATTAGAAAAGCATTCATGTTTCCCTATTCCAGCAAGAAGGTAAACAAGGTGGTCTTTAGAACTTGGGCTATTCTGTTGCCCACAGAAAGCTCAATGCTATAATCAAATAGTTTTGATTTGGAAAAGACCTCAGTGATCATTTGGTTCACTCTTACCCAAACTACAAACTAATAGTCATATACTCTTTGATAAAAAGGACTCCAATGAAGGAAAACTCACTAGCTCTCAAGGCTACCCATTCTATTTTCAGATAGTTCTAATTATTAGCCCATTTACTCTAACCTGAAGTTATTCTGAGGTCAAAGGAAGAAGTCATCAAAACAAAGCTTGACCCTCAGAAGGATAGTTAGTCTTGGCATCTTTTTACAATATGGATTTTAAAGCTGTAATTAGAAAATAGCCTGCCTTTCTGCTTATTCCACATATTCTTACAGATGAAGAAAAGCAAACATGAAATGGATGCCCAAATAGCACTAGAAATTTTGACATGCTGCATAGAATTTCCTGGACTTTGATGTTTTATACTAGAGCAGTGCTTGTGTAAGGCCAGAAAAATGTCAAGTCTGGGGGGATATTTTAGTATCATGGAAAAGCATTAAATAGAAGAAATCTGAACATTTTGACATCAATGAATTCCTTCCCTCTGATCTTTATTGGTTGAAGCTGTTTCTAACTGTGCATTTGCTCATTCTACACGTTTCCCAGACTGCATTGTAAATAGTTGAATAGTATTAAAAATGGTAATAACAGAGCTTGTTTTAACCCCTGGTCCAGGGCTACTTGTGTTCTAGAAACTTTTTTAAAAATCTATAGTCCCCATGATTTTAGAGAAGTTAGAGAATTGGCCCATTGAACACTACTTACTGCACTATTTTAGACAAAAGCATGTTATGGAAGAAAAAAGGTTTTTCAGTACTGAGTGAATTTCCATTGTTTATACTTGAAGGAGAAGGAAAGAAATTAAATTAGGATTCCATTTTCAACCAGTGGAATAGAAGAAAAACTCATGCCCTAGAAAGGAGGAGCATTAATTTTATTAAATTAAAGAATGAAGTTTTCTTAAAAGGAAGAATGGGACAATGGGGTAAGCACTGGATTTGGAGTCAAAAGATCTGTTTTCAAATCCAGCCTCTGGCACTGACTGCCTATGCGACTATGGACAAATCATTTAAACTCTCAAGATCAGAAAACCTAGCTAATGATTTTTTAGTTATATTAGTATTTTATTTTTCTAAATACATGCAAACATAGTTTTCATGATTCAAATTTGCGAATCCTTGTGTTCCAAATTTTTCTCCTCTCTTCACCTTTCTCCTCTCCCCAAGATGGCAAGAAATCCAATACAGATTAAATATAGATTAAATATGTGCAATTCTTCTAAAGATATTTTCATTTTCATCATACTACACAAGAAAAACCAGAAAGAGAAAAAAAACAACCAAAAATTCAAAGAAGAAACTGAAAGTATTTTGCAAATGATATCACAACCTTAACAGTATAAGGCAATACTTGAATTTCTAGCCAGAATCAGTCTATGATACATTGAATTAATATCATGCAAGATACAACTGTTGAGTATGGAATGATTTAAAAGTGAAAATTATTAGAAGGTGAAAGAATAAGAAACTTCAGGTATGGATATACCGCCACCAAAACAAATAAAAATGTCCCCCATATGCAGCAAATACTTCAAAAAGAACCCACAGCAATAGAGTTTTTACAGAAAAAAAAAAGTTCTGAAAACCAGTTCACCAACCTATCATTCCTGGTATTCCTATACCTCATTCCCTTGCCACCACAGGCCAAAGTTTCACTGGCCCATAGTAGAGCTCACAGGAGCCCCAATCTTCTTATAAGTGGCAACAGTTTTTGGCATCAACTTTTAAAGTTGATTCAGATCAAGAGGAAGAAAGGAAATAAGCATAGAAAAGGATGGAGTCCAGAGAGAAGATTGTGGAAAGGGAAGGAGTAATTAAGGCAGCTAGGAAGTCCTGAGTTCAAATGTGAACTCAGATACTTACTAGTTGCGTGACTCTAAATCATGTAGCCTGTTTGCCTCAGTTTCCTCATCTGTAAAATGAATCAGAAAAAGAAAGAGCAAACCACTCCATTTTCTAAGAAAATCCCACATGGGGTAATGAAGAGTAAAAAACAACTGCAGAACAACTCAACAACAACAACAATTAGTCTGACCATCCTCACAATTTACAGTGGAAAAGTGGCTCTGAAGACAAAGTTCTTGGCTTCACATCCCTTCTTTCATGCTTGATATATATGTAATGTTGAAGAAGTCATTAAATTTCCAGGGGCCTCAGTTTTTTTCTTTTGCATGAAGACATTGGGATGAAAGGATCTGAGTTTCCTTCCAGCTCTAGATTCATGATTCTTTGACCAAGAAACAGGTAGCCATCCAGAGAAATGAGAAAAAGGTAGATAAAAGGGTCCAGCTGCAAAAACTTCCCAAAGTTTTTTCCTGAGTAATGTACTAGGATAGCATCTTCCAATTTATTCCTCACCACCACTCAAGTTTTGGCTAAGAAACTGAAAAAAGGAAATCACAGAAAAGAAAGTGAAACCCCAAAAATGGGGACTGGGAAAAGTGGAGAAGAGATCCAACTTTAGTAGCCTCTCAGAAAATTCTCAAAAGTCATCCCAATGGTCTAAGAGAATACAGAATAGGCAAGCAATACACCAATGAAAATACCACATGGTCAACAAAGTAGAATAATTTGAGTCATTACTTCAAAAGAATTAAGAAGTAAGAAAAGTATTCTACAAACCAATCAAAAAAGAGAAAGCAATATAAATAGTGGAGATATAATATCCAAATATTTCTCTTCATTTGGATAAAGGAACCAGGAAAAGACTGATTAAACCTGGAAAATGAGAAGTGAATAAGACTATCCCAATTTCTTTACTTGCCTTTGAGGGAGAATAAGAAAAGAAAATTTAGAGAGATAAAAGGAAGATTAGAGAAGAACTGGGAAACAGGTCCCATCAGCAGAAAGAAAATATTCCAGGAACATTCTCAAGTAATCCTATAGAAGCAGGAGAGGGTAAAATCACAAACATACGATGAATTCATTGAAGATATATAATCATTTCAGAAAATCAGTTTCTTCACATTAAAGTTATATATCTTGGTATCCAATGAAGAGAAAATAAGTTAGGATGCTGGTGGGAACCAGAGGGAAGTGATTGGCTTAAAGAGAAATGAACAGGGAGTCATATATTCAAAGGGAGGATGACATGATATCAAAATGGATAAACAAGAAGGAAAAGATCAACAACATCAGTATCCCCTATCATTCCTTCAAACTTGGTTTCTATTGCAACATGCTGCATGAAAATTGAGATTCCTGGAATTGGGTTCTATAGTATCCTCGAAGGTATGGAATTAAAATAATATTTCATGGAGAGAAGGTCACACTAATCTCAGATGAATTTAAGAAAAACAATAGGGGGAAACAAGGAGATTAGAAACTGTATTCTAATCTGATCTGGGAAAGAGGTGGGGAAAATGAAATAGAAAGAATAAAAATATAAACAAACTCAATGAATTGGATTAGACAGGATATCAGGAGGGACATGAATTATGGGAAGAAGAATGAAATCAGATTAGAATAAATAACAATAAAAGGAGAAAATCAATTTATTAAAAGAAAAAAATTAAGGTGAAGTCACAAGAGAGAGGAAACAATTCTCAGAAACTACTATACACAATTATACAACCATATTTATGTTCTTATGTTTATCAATTCCATTTACTTATAAATCATATCTGTTTAGTAATTTTGCCATTTGTCTAAATATGTGATAGTAATTAGTAATGGTAAAGCACTGAACTATACTTAATGATTTAGAGAAGGGCCAAAGCTAAATTAGATAAGATTAAGATAAGATAAGATAAAATTAAGATAAGATTTATTAATGAAAAATTACTTGATGTATCCATAGACTTCTAAGAAGTTTGGGATTAGCAAATTAGATTTGCAATAATATATATATATATATATATTATATATATATATTATATATATATATATACATATATATATATATATATATATATATATATATATATAGTGGTAGGTTGAAGTTGAATGAACAACCAGTGCTTGTAGTTAGACTCCAGACTCCATTAATACAAGTTATATAAACCAATGAAGATTGAATAGGAAGAAAAACTGCAAAGTGATTCCCCCCCCTCAAAAAAAAAAAAAAAACAGAAAAAACTGCATCAAATATTATTGATAGAAGTCTAATATCTCAATAAAATGTCAAAGGACACAAATTAAGTTTTTAGGAAAATTGCAATCTATAAGTGACTATTTGAAAACATGCCCCAAATTACTCTACTAGGAAAGATAAAATTAAAATAATTTTAAGATCTTACCTCACACTCTGCAAATTGGTAAAGATGACAAGAAATGAAAATGGTCAGTGTTTAAAGAGTTATAGGGAAACAGACACTCTTAGTTATGCTTTGGTTTGTTGCATTCTGGGGATGAATTTAGAGTTATGACTAAACTGTTCATATCCTTTGGATCACAAATCCCACTATTGGGCATATGTTCCACGAAAATCAAAGAGAGATTCAATATAAATGAACATATTCTTAAGTCTTTGTGGTAGTAAAAAAAAAAAAATCCTTACAAATAAAATGTGTGCTCAACAATTGGGAATTGGTGGGATTGGGAGTGAGGAGAAACTGTGATATGTGAATATAACAGAATATTATTGTGCAAAAAGAAAAAATGAATATTAGAAATTCAGAAATATTCAAAAAAGGAAGATTTTCATGAACTGATTTAAAAAGTACACAATTACTACAATAATATTAATGAAAACATCATGAAAAGAAAGAATTCTGAGTAGCTAAAGAACCAGTGATAGCCCTAAAAACAGAAAATAAAATTTACAAAATTCCTCATATCAGTGAGACAAGGAACTACTAAGGTATAATGGTGAATATATTGCCAGATTTAGTCTGTAATGAGTATTTTTACCTATAAAAATATAAATATTTAAGCAAAAATAGTGTCCCATGGACACTATTACTGTATCTCTAAAAGGTAATAGAATCTTGAGAAAATGTGTTCTGTCAGTCTTGAGAGGATTAACTGCCATTGAGAGAGGGGAGTGTGACTCAGTATGTGAAAAAAAGTAGAATATCCTTCCTGAGAGACTGTGTGAATTAACTGTCAAGGAGAAAGCACTGACGAAAAAATTTTGAGAGGATTGCATTTAACTGTTATTTTGGGATGATACATCATAAAAAGATTTCCTGAAACACCTGAATTACCATCCTGAGAGAACTGCATTTCCATAGTTGAGTAATTGTTGGCAGGGTGGATGAGAATGTTGTATTCTCATACACAGAATGCAGTGATGTGCTGACAAATGTTTAATAAATGGTTCTCCAAAAATGTATACATGATACACCTTTAAATTGAATCTGTGTTATTAATAGTTTCTCCCTCACTTTCTTAAGTTTAGGAATTCAAAAAACACAATTAATTCTCAATTTCTAGACTTTCCCACTTTCTAAGATCTAATTATTCACATTAAAATTTAACAATTGATGAATTTTAACCAATATGAGCTGGCTTCCTCCCAGCATACTCTTGATTCTACCTTTCTTTCCCATGATTTTGAAAAGCACTGGGCTGATTCTGGCTGTGAATATTATTCATTGTTGACACATTATAATTAAGTACTTGTTTGTTTTATTACTTGTCACAGTTTTACTTTAATACTTCATTATATTAAAATTATAATTAGCAACATTGGTGTTTTTAACCTATGAAGCCAAGGGGTTTTGAAGTTGAGGGGGTAACCCACATTTAATACCATATACTAAGATAAGATCAAAATGGGTCCATGATTTAGGCATAAAGAATGAGATTATAAATAAATTAGAAGAACATAGGATAGTTTATCTCTCAGACTTGTGGAGGAGGAAGAAATTTGTGACCAAAGATGAACTAGAGACCATTACTGATAACAAAATAGAAAATTTTGATTACATCAAATTAAAAAGCCTTTGTACAAACAAAACTAATGCAAACAAGATTAGAAGGGAAGCAACAAACTGGGAAAACATCTTCACAGTTAAAGGTTCTGATAAAGGCCTCATTTCCAAAATATATAGAGAATTGACTCTAATTTATAAGAAATCAAGCCACTCTCCAATTGATAAATGGTCAAAGGATATGAACACACAATTCTCAGATGAAGAAATTGAAACTATTTCTAGCCATATGAAAATATGCTTTAAGTCATTATTAATCAGAGAAATGCAAATTAAGACAACTCTGAGATACCACTACACACCTGTCAGATTGGCTAGAATGACAGGGAAAGATAATGTGCAATGTTGGAGGGGATATGGCAAAACTGGGACACTGATGCATTGTTGGTGGAGTTGTGAACAAATCCAACCATTCTGGAGAACAATCTGGAAATATGCCCAAAAAGTTATCAAACTGTGCATACCCTTTGATCCAGCAGTGTTTCTATTGGGCTTATATCCCAAAGAAATACTAAAGAAGGGAAAGGGACCTGCATTTGCCAAAATGTTTGTAGCAGCCATTTTTGTAACAGCTAAAAACTGAAAAATGAATGGATGCCCATCATTTGGAAAATGGTTGAGTAAATTGTGGTATATGAATGTTATGGAATATTATTGTTCTGTAAGAAATGACCAGCAGGATGAATACAGAGAGTCTTGGAGAGACTTACATGAACTGATGCTAAGTGAAATGAGCAGAACCAGAACATTATATACTTCAACAACAATACTCTATGAGGATGTATTCTGATGGAAGTGGATTTCTTTGACAAAGAGATCTAACTCAGTTTCAATTGATCAATGATGGACAGAAGCATCTACACCCAAAGAAAGAACACTGGAAAATGAATGTAAACTATTTGCATTTTTGTTTTTCTTCCTGGGTTATTTTTACTTTCTGAATCCAATTCTCCCTGTGCAACAAGAGAACTGTTCAGTTCTGCACACATACATTGTATCTAGGATATACCGTGACATATTTAACATGTACAGGACTGCTTGCCATCTGGGGGAGGGGGTAGAAGAAGGGAGGGGAAAAATTGGAACAGAAGTGAGTGCAAGGGATAATGTTGTAAAAAATTACCCTAGCATGGGTTCTGTCAATATAAGGTTATTTTAAAAAAAAAAAGAAAGAAAAGAAAAGAAATTGAGAAGGACAGAACCAGAACTTTACAGAAAAAAAAAAATGCTGCTTCTTATAAACCAGAATAGAGGTTCAAGAATATTTGTTTAATAAATAAAATGCACTGAACATTTCTATTAATTTCTGATGAAATATCATTATATATGTCTTGAGTATTTTAGAATCTGGCCAATAGGGAAAGATTAGGGTAAAGTTGGTTTGTTTGTCAATCAGTGTAAAGCACAATCATCATACAACCTAGAATCTAATCTCTAATCCTGCTTTATTTTTAAAACTACATATGGTTATCCTTTCCACATAGTAGGGGCTAGTGGCACGAAAAATTTTGTTTCTCTCATTGTACTTGCTTATGTAAATAAAATCACACCACCTTCCCTGTTATTGGAATTTCTTACCTAATTGGATCCTAGCACATATCATTATTTGGACACTGGGTCTATGGGGAATCTTAAATGTCTTGCACACAGCCACTGGATCTAATATCATTCTGCCCAGCATGGAGGATACCATTCATTTTGAGCACTCCTGATATGACTATTTCTGAAAATACAGATAAAAAAGACTTGAGAAAGCATTTTAAAAGTATGCATATTTCAGATAAAACTACTTGTTCTTGTTTCTGTACCCTCCTTCTACATTTCAGCTATGGCTCTGAAGATCCAGTTGGACAAAGATCCTAGAAAATTAATTCTAGGTATGTATCTAAGAGAGTCAAAGTCCTTGAGATCAGGAGTGGAGAAAAGAGGACCAATGGTCACGTTATAACCCTCATTGTATTTTAGGACATTTCTGATCATTCCCAATGAGAGATCTGATTATTATGTAGAAGCAGTTAGTGCTAGTTTCTTGTGTCTGAAGAACATTATTCTCTTTTGCCTTTGTTCAGTAAGTACTATCACACTCAGGCACAAGTTAGTGAAATATCATAAGTACTTATATAGGCACTTGATTAATAAATGTTTGTTGATTGATTCTTTGAGGCTTTTTTGTATATAAAAAGTTACTGAATAACAATCCAATGTCTTAAAAGTATAGCTTTCAAAAGTATAGAAAACACAGCAAAGGCAATGATATAATGACAACCACTTTTGAAGAAGTGAATTGGGAAAAGGACAGGTGGTGAATGTAACTAGAAGTTGAACAAGGCTTGCAAAAGGCTTCCTTTCTTGACTCTGGCCAACCAGAAAATCACACTTTGAGAATGACAAAGTCATGTATATGTAATTTAGTGCTCCCAAGCTTTAAGATAAGAAGTCATTCCCTATTGGCCACTGACAGAAAAAGTTAATGATTTATTGGGTTTTTAAAAAATGATTGATTCTACCCCTGAAAACCTCTTCTCCCTTATACTCCTTATATGGTAAGCAGTTTTCCCATAAGGAGCCTCAAGAGAGGGGTCATCCTTTCCCTCATCCAATCCATTTCCCAGAAATGGCAAACTGCTGAGCATATAACAATTGAATCCTGCCTCAGTGACTCTGATCCTGAGTTTGGGAGCTGCTTCTTTGTTTCTCTCCTGATTTTAAGTGAATAAATATCATTCCCAACATGAATATGTTCATGCGTGGGGGGTCACCTTGTAAGTTTGTTAGTCCTAAGTCCTCTTTGGTATTGACTGATAGCAAAGAAAGGAGTTCTCAGCAGCCAGACCAGTGCTCTTGGAAAAGATAACTATCAAGGGAAAGAGGCCATCCTAGCTGAGCTGACCAGAGAACATCTATCATGACATGAGGTGAAGAAAAGGTGGGGAGGAGAACAAAGGGAAGAACAGAGATTGGGGGAAAAGTAAAAGATCAGTTACATTATTGGCCCAGAGCTTCATTGTCCCCAAAGTGCCCAAGCACTCAGCTAACACAATTGGCTGACCAGAATCATGAAGGTAAACTTTATGCCAGTTAAATTAGTTTGGTGGGAAAACAGACTACACTCCTCTCATTTGATCCCTCACTTTTATGCAAAGGCACCCTTTTTCAACTTTTTTTCCCTTTTATTAAAACCTCCACTCTATTCCTCAATCAATACAGAATTTACCTGAAGTTCCTGTCTCTGGAGGAAATCTCTACTCAAACAAGGTTCTATTCCTTAATCTTATTTATTTATGACTTGGACTTTAGTCTTTTGCACTTTGGGAAGTTTATAAAATATAATGACGCTTAAGATTCCTTTTCATTTTGCTCAGGAGCCTCCCACCCCCCAGCCAGGATAACATTCTAATGAATTAGGTAGATGTTTCAAATGTCTGATCATATAGTTCTGTCATACTCCATCTGACCATGGCCATTACGTTGTAGGAGACTTCAAATATAATTTCCTCTCCACCCTGATCAGAGTTTCCTGACTCCTCATCATCTTCACTCACTACCAGCTTGTAAAATTAAAAATGAATGCTTCCCTAAAACTTCCTATATCATCTCTTGTCTTAATACTTCAGATTATGGAAGAAATCTTGTACAATAACAAACACCACACACCCACACCCACAGCCACACACACCCTCACACACATATATACATACACACCTTTGCACCTTTCTCTAGTTAAGATCCCAGAAATGCAAGAGTCTTTGTTCTAACTTACAGAATTTCATCTTTCAGACTGAAAATTTTCTGTGTCAGACAACTACATAGTTAATATTTTAATAAATTTGTGATCTCGCTGACATGGTTATTTCCCCTACTGGTATTGATCAAAATCCATCTTGACGTTGTCATGCCATGCAATTTTTGTTCATGTTTAAACATTCCCTTAATCATAAGTACTCAATTTTTTTAATTTCCTCTTTAAGAATATATTGTAAATTCAATATACTGTGAATACTGATACAACTTGAATTTTCCAGTCTATAACTCTCAACATATGATTGATCCATTTCTTTTTCAGGTTTTATATGTACTTTGTGAATTATTTTATAACACTTCTTGTATATAAGTCATCATTAGCAATATGGGGAAAAAAACAAAGAGTTTAGGCAACAAATACTTCATAGTATTTGTCTACTTCATAGTCTACTTCATAGACCAAATATGCCAGCAGATTTTGGCAATCTATTTTCTTTATGGATAAGATTGGACTCTAACACCTCAAGACATGATAAAAATATAGAAATGTCTCCAAAAAATAAAGACAAAAGGCATAGCCATAACTAATCAAATACAGACAGGAAATCCATGTTGGATGCGACATAATTTTTAAAAATTCAATAAAGGGTTTTTTTTAAAATACTTCAAAGAGGGTAAAGTTTCAAAAGAATGGGAGAAATCACAGGTGGTATCATCACACACACACACACACACACACACACACACGCATGCACGCAATGAAGAAGTCATCAATAACTACTGCAGTAAGTTAGAGATAACATAGAAAGATTTCCAGGACCCAGCTGGTGGCCCACTTATTTGAAATACAATTTGTTAAAACAAAATTCTAGCACAGCAAAAGAAAAGTTATATATACATATTATATATACACATAAATATGAAAAATCACATGTGCATATATATAGCTCTATTAACTGGAATGTCTAAAGATATACTATGTCTATATATGTGTATTTATATGTAAATACATTTATAAGTTTATATATGTATATACATATACACACATATACATATAAATGTGTATACATATATAAATATATAAAATTCCTAGCCATTGGAGTTAATGAATTTGGCCTATACAACTGGAGGAGAGGTCTTATGATACAGTGGAAAAGTTACTGGATTGTAGTCAAAGGATTTAGATTCAGTGAACATGGGCAGATCACTTATTTTCCATCACACATAAAAGGAGTGAGCTGTATTAGATGACTTCATGATCTCTAAGAATTCTTTCAGCTCTAAATCTATGAACCTATCATTTGGTCAACTGAAATATTTGTCTTACTTATTTTATTGACCTTTACTTAAATTTAACTATAAAAAATTCAGAATAATACAAGCTTGTTTCACAGTTTCCATAATATACTTTATAATATCTGCTTGATTGAAAACTGCTTTATAAAAGTTGTTAAATATTACATTGTCACAAATCATTAAAGTAAAAGCCAGAGTGGCAATGAAGCTAGATGCTAAAAACTAATAATGCTAGCAGTTCTTTGGTTCTAAGATTTATAAAACTATGTCTCAAATTCAGAGTCAGAAGATCACATTTAAAAGTGAATCCTATAGCTTTTCATTCCCTATTTATCTTACTGAAAATTAAGTTGAAATTATGGAGAAAATTCTGATGTATTGGTAAGCATAAAAAGAAAGAAAGAAAAAATCTTTCATGAATCTCCACTGATTTAATTTGTCTTCTTAAAGATCTATAATGTTATCTTAAACCATCTCATTTAATATTAACTTTCTGAAATACTTTGTCTTCTCATTGTATGTGACTGCCATCTTTAGATTCCCATCCTCTTCTCCTTGCCCCATGTAAATATGGGAAAATCTCATCTCTTTCTTCTCAGCCATTAGGGACTCAGATACAATCCACAGCATTTTAGGAGTAGATCTCAAATAGGCAATAGTGATCTGTAGCTCCTCCATGTTAACAAACTGCACTGAGAATGTGCACAATGGGCACAGCAACTTTGGAGGCCACGTCTACACCCAGTAAATGGTATTTCAAAGAATAATCATGTTTGGGAGAAGACAGGAATGTTCTGTGTTGCTCATCACAGTTCGTATCAAAAAAGCACACAATCCTAGCACTTGGACATCATTAGTTAGCCAAATTTTTTCTTGTCAAGACATTGTGTTATAGAGAGCTTTTCACTGTAAGAGGGTGGAATCTATGTTCATATGAAAGTGAGCAAAGGCTTTTCCTTGTTTCAGCAGCTGTTGCAATTTGCCTTGAAGGGGAAACTACCATATGGTCATTGCAGTATGTGTGTGATATACTTACATAGGGTGATTCATTTCTTTTTTTATACCTTATCCAAGTATATATCTAAGGGAAAATAGTACAGTAGTAATCCATTCCAGAGGAGCAAAATACCAGTCAAGAGAAAAGAACAAGCAAGGAAGGAAATAGGTCTCAGTCCTGTTTAAATAGTCTAAGTAGTGAAACACTGTCAAACCACATTTTTTCTATTCCCAGAAACCCTATCATGCCAAGTCACACTTCCATCTCCCAGGCTAAGACCCGGTATCTTTGCTGCTGAAACTCTAGTATGTATGGACCCCCAAATCAGCTTCTAGTTAGGCTCAATCATACAGCTGACAATAGAAAATACCAAATTAACATCTGGAAGAGAATTTAGGCTTAGAAGTCCTTTGCAAGTTTTCAAATCCTGTTGTGATCCCCACTGTTTCCTTAGAAGTTTTTTTTGGACATTTATGAGCCCCTATGTTAAGAATTTTGAGTTCTAAAACAGAGGAGTGATGGATGTATGGCATTATCCTATCTACAGAATCAGTGTGCTATAGTGGAATGAACAATGAACTTGGAGGAAGGCTGAATCACTGAGTGATATCACTGAATGTAAATTCAAATACTGGTCCTGCCTCTTTCTACCTGTGTGAACTTGGGTGCATGTAACATCTCTGATCTGCACTTTCTTCACCTTTAAGTTGAGGGGGTTGAATTAGATGAGCTTTAAGGTTCCTTCTAGCTCTACTTTGATTTACTATGTCCCTAAATAAGAGGCAGTCTAAGGTAACTTCATTGAGATGCCAACCACTGTCTCTTCCAAGAAATCTGAATCTTACATATCATGCAGTATCTCTATTTTTAGATAATATCATTATACATTTTTTAAAAATCTTGGTTAGCACTGATGAAAGAAAAAAGTACTCCTTAAACACTTATATTACATGAAGTTCTGCTGTCCTTTATAGCATATAATTGATTGGTTTCACATTAGTTGATGGATTGTTATGATTTCTCTCTTTAATTTTAGAATCTTATAATCACATATTTAGAACTGTATGGGAAATTGGAGTTCATCTAGTTTAGTCCTCTCCTTTTACAGATAAGTGTGGTGTTCTTCTCTTCTTTAAAATATAAATGGTTCTCTCTGGGAATTTACCACTATTGTGGCCTAACATCACAATAGTGGTAAATGATCCAGCTCCACTGATTCCCAAATCCAGCATTATTACATATAACTATAGAAGTGGATTAAACTATTCTATTTCTCACTATATGTCTAAGGCATTTTTGTATAGCCTTATTAATGCCATCTGTCATCTTCACAATTTATAACACATGAAACTATTAGATAATTGAAGAATCAGACAAAATAATGAGAGTAAGTCAATAGTTTTTGTAATGTGGATTCATTCTTGCATCACTGACATAAATCCAACTTGATAATAATAATTTTCTTTCATAAAGAATAAGACAAAATAAATATACAGTAAATACTGTGTCTAATCAAGGAGCTGCTGATTCTGATATTTTGGTCAATAATTTGTGCACGCATGCATGTGCACTTATGTGCCCACAACAAAACAGAAATGGGAACAAAGAAACATTTTGCAAATGGAACTATCTTCATGTCCATCACAGATATTAGTAGCCTTAGAATTTTAACTGCACAATTTGAATGCTATAAACTGGGTCCTTAAGAATGATAATATAAATGTCTCATCCATCAATTAGTTTTAAATATTAGCCCATCAAGTATGGGCCAGATTGTGAATAATTTTGAATACCAGGCTAAAGAGGATGGATATTTGCCCTCCTAGGTGCCACTGAAAGTTTCTGGATCAGAAACACCTTCTGGTTTAAATATGTATAATGGATTGAAGGGAAAAGAAACTAGATATAAACTAATTAGGAAGTTATAGTAATAACTTGGACATGAGGTAATGACTATATTTTTGCTCTGTATTGTATTGTCTGATTTTCAAGTACTATAAAACTAAAGCCCTGGAGAAAGGAGGCATCTCTGATCATGAGGAAGATAGGAGATCTGCTTCATTAGAGGAGGCCATTGACCCTTTAATAAAGTGCCATTAGCTCAGATTTTTGCCTCAGTTTTTTTCAATGTAAATTGAGCAATTTTGAAATCCCAACAATGTAGGGAAGAAAAATGAGAGAGAAATCAAAGATTATTGCAAGATTTCAAGGATAGGTGACTGAAAGAATAATATAAAATTCTTTTGTCTCCATTATTACACAAGATCACATGGCCTACTTAAGTGGATGGGGATAGTGAGAGTTTAACTTCACAGTGGATAAGCCTTCGAAAGCCATTAATCCTAGCAATGGGCACTAAAGTCAAGCAATGTGGAGTGGGATGTAAGCATCAGTTAGTAAGTCACTCAACAAGCATTTATTAAACACCTATTGTGCTAAATGCTGGGAATACAAAGAAAGGCAGAAAACCATTCCCTGCTCTCAAGAAGTTTACAATTCAAAGTAGGAGAAACACTATGAAAATAATTATTTGCATACAATAGATAGATGGTTAGATGGATGATGGATAGATGGATAGTAAATGGAAGGTAATTTCAAAAGGAAACTACAAGCAATAGGCATGTAGAATATAAATCATAAAAGGTGTCTATTCAGAATTTGAACTGAATCTTGAAGGAAGCCAGAATGAGAGGTGAAGAGGAAGAGCATTGCAGACATGGGAGACAGTAAACAAGAGCCCCTTCTACTACATATCCAAAATATAGTCATCTAGCCTTTGCTTGAAGGTTGTCTCCTAAAGTTGTATATTCCTCTTGAGAACAGCTCTAATTGTCAGGAAGATTTTCTTACCTCAATCCCAAATCTGCCTTTCTTCAACTTACACTCATTGCTTCTACTTCAATCCTCTGATGCTAAGCAAAAGGGATCTAACATTTTTCTGTATAACAATATTTTATGGCACTTGTGGCTTTTGAAGTTGTACTTTTCCACCTTGTTTACTTGGTTTCCTATTAGACCTGTAAAGTCTTGGGAATCAGAATTAAAGAGCAAAAAAAAAAAAAAAAAAAAAAAAAAACTGATAAAAGGACACAAATGTTGTGAATTGTCATCCTGACTAGAGTATATTGGTATGTTGTGATGGAGGACATCATAGCTACACTGCAGTGAGAGGCGTGGCAGAGAAGGAAATATGTCTTACAGCTGCCTGAGTCAGAGAGCCAGAATGAGGAGATAAAGGAAAGAGAATCTTCCTTCTCACCTTTCCCCTGTATTTCTTTAGTGCCCAGGAGGATGACGATGTAAATGCTGTCAGAAAGAGATTGTTGTATCAAGACATGCCAGAGAGTTAGGATAATACACCACCAATAGGATTCTGAGTAAAGGAGCCAAAGCAGGTGCTGAGGAAATAATTCCTTTTCTTTCTCTCTTTGGAAATGACTGAAAAGTTTGGGAGAGTTCTGGTTTAAAAGGGTCCAGCTTCACCTGATTACAAGCATCAGAGATGGGAGGAAAGAGGGGAAGAATCCAGACTCAACTACATCAGCACTACCTACTTTTTTAGGAAGAAGAAATGTGTGAACTTAGCCATTAGTGAATCAAGGATTCTTGCTGAGTACAGAGATGCCTGACCCTTATGTCTAAACAGTCTTTGGGGAGTCTCTGTTCTCTGCTTTATTATTTTTCCATTTCATGCAATAAAGCTACACTAAACCATAATATAAGAATGCTTCTTTGTGGATCATGTGAGTGGGAAAGTAGATAAGATTCTAAGTAAGAAAAGAAACCTAAGTCACACCTAATACATTTAGAAATTTGGGGAGTAAATTTTAAGTAAGGCAAAAATATGAGCTAAAATCATAATGAAATATTATTTGCAAAAAACATTTTAACATTTTAAAACACTAGATTGAGTTTAGAAGAGCCTGGGAGTGATAGGATGGGGTAATAGATGTCTACTGCAATTAGGACCACCTCTGAAACTATTAGAAAGTCCATCATCAGTCCTTAATCTGCAGAGGGTATAGATGGAATATATTATTTTCTCTCCCTATTTAATTTCAAATATGGATATTAAAAACTCTAATTACAGTTTCAAATACTAAAAAACAACCACCATGCCCTCTGTAAAGTTACACATTTCCACCTCATTTATGCAGTCCTCATATACCATGATCATAAGACTTAACACCATGCTAAAGCTTCCTCTTAATCACATAAAACTTCCCAAGCCAATAGAATTACACCCTTCCTTATTCTAGACATTATACCATTCAATACAAAATATTGCATTAGCTTTGGAGGATACCATCTCCTAAGAAGATTTTTTGGGAATTAAAAACAGAGTTATGATGTCTTACATCATCAATGGATCTTAAATATTATCTAAGTGAAACTTCCTCATTTTACAGATTAAAAAAAGGAAACTCATTCAAGTTAAAGTTGTGCCCAAAAGTCATTTTGGTAATAAATAAAGATAGGATTGAAGCCAAGAGATTTCAACTCCAAATCATCAAATGTTCTTTCTATTACATTTAGATGGCTGTGGTTACAATTGTTCAATTCCTATGTGGAAGGGAATAGATCTCACTAATTTCCTCAAAAAAGGACTCACTTAAGAGTCAGAAACATTCCAGAAACATTTTCCTTGGTGGTCAATTACAATCAAGGACCTAGGCATCAATAAGTCTGATTATTAGTGATTACTATTTCCTTTTCTAAATGTTCATGTACCAATGCATTCTAGATTTTGGCAGAAACCAAAATTAAACTCATGAGACTATAATTTAAAGATTTTCCTTTCTTAAAAAAATTGGGACAATAATTGCACTTCTATTTTCCATATATTTTAAATATCAGTAATGGTATTATCCATCTATTCTTACTGTGTCCTGGGACAGAGTTCATTTGTGTCTGGTGATGAACAAACAATTAGGTACTCACTTTTTAAAAAATTAATTTATTGACATCTTTTGTTTTTAAATCATTCCTATTTCCCTCTTGATTTCTTATCTCTTTCCACTCCTGAAGAGCCATTCCTTATAATAAAAAAAAAACTTTTTTAAAAAAAATTTAAAAAGAGGAAGAGAAAAAAAATGAACAAAACTAAGCAATAATTTTTAAAAGCCTAACAATGTATGTATCAACCCAACCTCTGCAAATAATCAGAAAAGGTTTCTTCTTATAACTTTTCTTTAGAACCAAATTTGTTTTTTGTAATTTTGCAATGTTTCTTTTTTAATTATTTTGGGGATGCTGATATTTCCATTTACATTATTTTGCACCTTATGTATATTGTTTTCTTGGCTCTGGTGACTACTTTGTATTAATCCTTTTTAAGTCTTTTCATGTTTCCTTATATTTATCACATTCATTGCTTTTTTATAGCATAGTAATACTTCATTACATTCCTATATAATAATTTGTATAAGCATTCCTTAATCATTGGGTATCTAATTTGTTTCCAGTTCTCTATGATCAAAAAAAAAATGTTACTATAAATATTTTGATGCATGTGAAGACTCTTTTTATCAATTTTCTCTTTGAAGTGTCTGCCAAACAGTAAAATCTATGGGTCAAAGAGTAGTTTAATCACTGTATTAAAATAATTACAAACTGTTTTCTACAATTTATATTAATTGACACTACAAAAACAATATATTAGTGTGCCTATTTTTTCACAACTCCTCTAATATTGAATATCCCCATATTTTGTCATCTTTGCCAATTTGCCCAAGGATGAAACTTCAGAGTTGTTTTGATTTGTGTTTTTCTTTTATTGATTTGGAGCATCCTTCTGTATTATAGTTTACAATTCTTTTGAGAACTATTCATTCATATTATATTGGAAATGATTTTTGGTTATGTATTTCTGCTATTTTTTTATATCTTAGATACCAAAAGCTTAACCAAAAAACTTTTTTTCATATGAAGTTACTGTTCTTTTCCCTAACCAATTCCTTCCTTTCTTATCCTGAATACCATAAGCTTTCCAAATTCACATTATCAAAATTATCTATTTTTATCTTTTATAATTGTCTTTATCCTTTATGTTAAGAATTTGTCTTTTATCCATAGTTTTGAAAGGTATATCATCTCTTCAAATTTTTTGATATGATTTTTGATACTTACGTCATGTAGCCTTTTTGAAATTATGTGAAATGAGGTTTAAAATCTTTATCTAAGCATAATTTTTGCCAGATTGTTTCCAGTCTTGTTAGTAATCCTTATGAAATAGATATTTCTCCTACATATAAATGATTTCAGGTTTACTGAACCCTGAGTAATTGAGTTTCCTTATTTCTGATATTCTCGTCTTAATTCTTCTTAATTAGAGAATCCCTAAGAAATAACTGTGTACATATAGTATTTCCACATCAGCATATAATTAAAGAAAAAGTGGAATACCATCAATTTAATAAGTCAGTGTTTTCCAGTAACAAATGGTAAACAAAAGAAAAAATAATGTTAGAATGAAAAATTCAAATAAGTAATATATCATTTTATTGTGACATTAAGAAGTTTATCATTTGACTAATTTGTCATGTTATAATTCTAGATTTACTTTGAACTTTCAAGTAATATTACAAATTCATTTTCAGTGGCTAATTTTAAAAGGCTGGTATTTTTCCATATTATTTCTATAAATATATTTGATTAAATGAAGAAAAATTATAAAGTGGCTATTTTATAGTAAGCTAAAATATTTGTCACTGATTCACTGCCTTCTCTTGATATGCATTCAATCACCATCTTGGCAAGATAAATATGAATAAAGTAAGGGACAGGAATCTTTGTACCTTTCTATCTATGGGTATCTCTGAATACAACTTCAATAAATAAAATATTAAGAAGAAAATATTAAATTTGCTTCCTTCATAATAAATTTGCCCTTAATAAAGTAGGTTGAATTTGCACATACACTAATCATTGATTCTTGTTCATCTCACTTTATTCCAATTACAATTCATTATTAATATCCCTAAAAATATCAGTATAATGATTACATTCATTCTCTATTGTCTTCACTTTGTAGACATCATAGCTATCTATAATCTCATCAAAGGTAGTACACAGCTTGTTGAGAAATTCTGCAACTTGAAATGGTGTGCTGGTACTAGATAGCTAGGTGAAGCCAACAATATCACCGGGGAAGCACAGAAGATAGAAAATAGTTAAGCCAAGCAAGGGATATGACAATTTCTGATAAAATGAGCTTTCTTCTTGTTCAATAGTATTTCCCTAAGCTATGATAAGCTGATCTCAGAAGGATTCAGTTGGTGACCAGTAGAATGTTTAAAAATAAAGTTATTATGCTTTTTGCATGATAATGACATAGCCAAAGTCTTGCCTGGGTCTGACCAAATCGAAGAAAATTTAACTTCATACATTCAGACATTCAGTTTTTCTTTATCCATCATATACTTGAACATTTAAAAATTTACACATACAGTTATATAGAGGCAGTCATACAAGACTGAAATAATTTTTAAAAGAAAACTTATTTGTTGAGACTAAAGTTTCAAAATACAAAATACATACATGACAGATCCCAGCACCAAGTACAATATACCCTGCACACAGTAGATATTTAATGAACATCTGTTTAATTGAATTGTTAGAGAATTAAATCCCTTTTCAGCTAGTTTTCAATGCCCTTATTATTTTACCCAGATATTTGTTAGATACTGTCCTGGGTATTAGATAGGGGATTCTTCAGAAATAAGGAAGAGTCCTTATCAATCACTGAACAAGTTACTTGATTTCTGTGCTTCAATTTCTCTAGCTATTCAATTAAGTTAATCTTACTAATTCTCAGTATTTCTTTTATGCTTTGTGTTTAGAAAGATGCTCTTATATAAATACAAATTTTGGTCTTTTCTATGTCAGTGTTTAGAGCTGAGATTTTATGGATTTTTCTCTGAAATTCACGAACGCCCCCAAGCAAAATGAATTTGGCTCAGCTTCAGTGATGATGCTAATATTACCAACATTCCCTTTGTTATGGCAGTGAAGAACTGAGTGACCTATTTACTTCAAATTTTAAAACACATTTTTCTGAGAGACAAAAATGTACCTTTCTAGAGTAATTTCCTGTTATTTTTAAAAAATATATACCTTTTGGCTCACTGAAGTGACTTTTTTTTGTTACCTCTACCTTAAGAGGAAAAAACAAAGCAAAAAAGAAAACAAAAAACTCATAACCAGATCACACAATTTTGAGGTGCTACTTGAGGCAGTCTATAAACCTCTGCTGATGTGTTATTTAAATATCTACATTTTATTCTCCATTCACAGACACTATGCATACCTCACCTAATTAAAGTAATAACAAGTTGTAAGACTATCCATATTGCTGTATTTTGAAAAATAATTCAAAATCAAGTCATGATAATATACCTGAAAAAGATGGTTGCACTTATGTAACTTTGGGCTTGTAGGAGTTTGCCTTGTTTTAGGTCATCTGCGACTTGTTTGGGTAACATGCCTGTTTTTAGATGTGAAAGAAAATTAACAATTATCATATTTTTGTGGGAAGATAACCCAAAGAGCCTTCTGTATCTCTCTCTCTCTATCTCTATCTCTAATTCTCTCTTTCTCTCTCTCTCAGCCCCTACACACACACCTCCTTTCCTCTTTTCTTCCTCCCTGTAGAACATTCCTATTTATCACTATCAGTTGCTTCTATATATTGGAAGTAGGTCACTTTGAATTGTTTTCCCAGTTGTAATAGATCTGTACTAATCCATATACGCTCTTTGTGACTAATGTTACACATTGGTAAAGATGGAGTTAGAAGTAAAACAGAAACTATGAAATAGAAAGATCATAACTGGCATATCTGGGACTTAAACCTCACGCTCTAACTCAATGAGCAAAGAAGACATTTGTTATTTTGGATTTATCCTCTTCCTCCCCATGTTCTCTATGTCTACCTGGTGGAACTATTCTTTGTTTTTGATAATGAACCAAGTCAGTCACACAGAGTTCCACACTACAGTAATTTGCAATGCCATAAACATTTTTAAAATTTATTTTATTTTTAACTTATGGGAAAAAACAAGCATTTCTATAACATAATGCAATAAAAAGGTGATTGTATATGAAACTTTAAATTAATATACACAACTTACTATTTCTTTCAAATATATAATAAAATTAGCATGTAAATTGCTTTTTTTCCCCTTTTATTCTTCCCTTCCTCCTTTCACATAATTATTGTGTACATACTTCTTTCTCTGGATGAAGATAATGTCTTTCCTCATATATCCTTTTTTTTAAATAACTTTTTATTGATAGAACCCATGTAAGGGTAATTTTTTACATCATTATCCCCTGCACTCACTTCTGTTCTGATTTTCCCCTCCCTCTCTCCACCTCCTACCCCAGATGGCAAGCAGGAGGGTTCTTCTTTACATGAAGAATAGGTTACAATATATCCTAGATACAATATATGTGTGCAGAACCGAACAGTTTTCTTGTTGCACAGGGAGAATTGGATTCAGAAGGTATAAATAACCCAGGAAGAAAAACAAAAATGCAAGCAGTTTATATTCATTTCCCAGTGTTCTTTCTTTGGGTGTAGCTGCTTCTGTCCATCCTTGATCAATTGAAACTGAATTAGATCCCTTTCTCGAAGTGATCCACTTCCATCAGAATACATCCTCAAACAGTATCGTTGTTGAGATATATAACGATCTCCTAGTTCTGCTCATTTCACTTAGCATCAGCTCATGTAAGTCTCACCAGTCCTCTCTGTATTCATCCTGCTGATCATTCCTCACAGAACAATAATATTCCATAATATTCATATACCACAATTTACTCAACCATTCTCCAATTGATGGGCATCCATTCATTTTCCAGCTTCTAGCCACTACAAACAGAGCTGCCATAAACATTTTGGCACATACAGGTCCCTTTCCCTTCTTTAGTATCTCTTTGGGGTATAAGCCCAGTAGAAACACTGCTGGATCAAAGGGTATGCACAGTTTGATAACTTTTTGAGCATAGTTCCAAATTGCTCTCCAGAATGGCTGGATGTGTTCACAATTCCACCAACAATGTACCAGTGTCCCTGTTTTCCCCCATCCCTTCCAACGTTCCACATTATCTTTCCCTGCCACTCTAGCCAATCTGACAGGTGTGTAGTGGTATCTCAGAGTTGTCTTAATTTGTATCTCTCTGATTAATAATTATTTGGAGCATATTCTCATGTCTATAAATAGTTTCAATTTCTTCGTCTGAGAATTGTCTGTTCATATCCTTTGACCATTTATCAATTGGAGAATGGTTTGATTTCTTATAAGTTAGAGTCAATTCTCTATATATTTTGGAAATGAGGCTTTTATCAGAACCTTTGATTGTAAAAATGTTTTCCCAGTTTATTGTTTCCCTTCTAATCTTGTCTACATTTGTTTTGTTTGTACAAAAACTTTTCAATTTGATATAATCAAAATTTTCTATGTTGTGGTCAATAGTGATCTCTAGTTCTTCTTTGGTCATAAATTCCTCCCTCTTCCACAGGTCTGAGAGGTAAACTATCCTATGCTCTTCCAATTTATTTATAATCTCATTCTTTATGCCTAGGTCATGAATCCATTTTGACCTTATCTTGGTGTACAGTGTTAAGTGTGGGTCAATGCCTAGTTTCTGCCATACTAATTTCCAATTTTCCCAGCAATTTTTGTCAAATAATGCATTCTTATCCCAAAAACTGGGGTCTTTGGATTTGTCAAACACTAGATTATTAAAGTTATTGGCTGTTTTGTCCTTTGAACCTAACCTATTCCATTGATCAACTAGTCTATTTCTTAGCCAATATCACATGGTTTTAGTAACTGCTGCTTTATAATATAACTTTAGATCTGGTACAGCTAGGCCACCTTCATTTGATTTTTTTTTCATTAATTCCCTTGAAATTCTTGACCTTTTGTTTTTCCATATGAACTTTGTTGTTATTTTTTCTAGTTCATCAAAGTAGTTTTTTGGGAGTCTGATTGGTATAGTGCTAAATAAATAGATTAATTTAGGTAGTATTGTCATCTTTATTATATTTGCTCGCCCAATCCAAGAACTTTTAATATTCTTCCAGTTGGTTAGATCAGACTTAATTTGTGTGGAAAGTGTTTTGTAGTTTTGCTCATAAAGTTTCTGATTTTCCCTTGGCAGATAGATTCCTAAGTATTTTATACAATCAGTAGTTACTTTAAATGGAATTTCTTTTTGTAACTAACTGTTGGGTTTTGTTAGTGATATATAAGAATGCTGATGACTTATGTGGGTTTATTTTGTATCCTACAACTTTGCTGAAGGTGTGGATTGTTTCTAATAACTTTTTAGTAGAGTCTCTGGGGTTCTCTAAGTATACCATCATATCATCAGCAAAGAGTGATAATTTGGTTTCCTCATTGCCTATTCTTATTACCTTAATCTCTTTCTCAACTCTTATTGCCAAAGCTAGCATTTCTAATACAATATTAAACAGTAACCGTGATAGTGCGCAACCTTGTTTCACTCCTGATCTTATTGGGAATGGTTGCAGTTTGTCCCCATTACATATGATGCTTACTGCTGGATTTAAATAGATGCTACTGATTATTTTAAGGAAAAGTCCATTTATTCCTATGCTCTCAAGAGTTTTTAATAGGAATGGATGTTGGAATTTATCAAATGCTTTTTCTGCATCTATTGAGATGATCATATGGTTTTTGTTAATTTGATTATTAATATGGCCAATTATACTGATAGTTTTCCTAATATTGAAACAGCCCTGCATTCCTGGTATAAATCCTACTTGATCATGGTGTATTATCCTGGGGGTGATTTTCTGTAGTCTTTTTGCTAATATCTTATTTAAGATTTTAGCATCAATATTCATTAGGGAGATTGGTCTATAATTTTCTTTCTCTGTTTTCAACCTACCTGATTTAGGTATCGGTACCATGTCTGTGTCATAAAAGGAATTTGGTAGGACTCCTTCATTCCCTATTTTTTCAAATAGTTTATAAAGCATTGGAGCTAATTGTTCTTTGAATGTTTGGTAGAATTCACATGTAAATCCATCTGGTCCCGAGGATTTTTTTTTAGGGAGTTAATTAATAGCTTGTTCTATTTCTTTTTCTGAAATGGGACTATTGAAGCAATTTACTTTCTCCTCTGATAATCTGGGAAGCCTATATTTTTGGAGGTAGTCATCTATTTCACTTAGGTTATCCAATTTATTGGCATAAAGTTGGGCAAAGTAACCCCTTATTATTTCTTTAATTTCCTCTTCATCAGTGGAAAGTTCTCCCTTTTCATTTTTAAGACTACTAATTTGATTTCCCTCTGTCCTTTTTTAAATCAGATTTACCAAAGATTTTTCAATTTTATTGGTTTTTTCATAAAACCAACTCTTAGTTTTATTTATTAGTTCAATAGTTTTTTTTTTACTTTCTATATTATTAATTTCTCCTCTTAATTTTAGAATTTCAAATTTAGTAATTGATTGGGGGTTTTTAATTTGGTCTTTTTCTAGCTTTTTAAGTTGCAGGCCCAATTCATTGATCTTCTCTTTTTCTATTTTATTCAAGTAAGCCTCTAAGGATATAAAATTTCCCCTTATTACTGCTTTGGCTGCATCCCATAAGTTTTGATATGATGTCTCACTGTTGTCATTATCTTGAGTGAAATTATTAATTGTGTCTATAATTTGCTGTTTCATTCAATCATTCTTTAAGATGAGATTATTTAGTTTCCAATTACATTTTGGTCTATTTATACCTAACTTTTTGTTGAATGTACTTTTTATTGCATTGTGATCTGAAAAGAAAGCATTTACTATTTCTGCCTTCCTGCATTTAATTTTGAGGTCTTTATGTCCTAATATATGGTCAATTTTTGTGTAGGTTCCATGAACTGCTGAGAAGAAAGTATACTCCTTTCTGTCACCATTCAGTTTTCTCCAGAGATCTATCAAACCTAATTTTTCTAATATTCTATTTACCTCTTTAATTTCTTTTTTATTTGTTTTGTGATTTGATTTATCTAAATCTGAGAGTGCAAGATTGAGATCTCCCACTATTATAGTTTTGCTGTCTTTTTCTTCTCGCAACTCTCGTAACTTCTCCTTTAGGAAGTTAGATGCTATACCACTTGGTGCATATATGCTTAATACTGATATTGCTTCATTGTCTATAGTACCCTTTAGCAAGATATAGTTTCCTTCCTTATCTCTTTTAATTAGATCAATCTTTGCTTTTGCGTCATCTGAGATTGTCCAGAACCTGCTGGACAGTGTGTGTAAAAGGCCCTGCGAAGAGAGAAGAGGAAGGGCGGGACAAGAGATGCGCAGAAGAGAGACAAGACAGGCTTTCTGATCAAGTCTCGTTTATTGTGGGCAAAAGTACAAGTATTTATGGTGGTTTGTGAGGGAGTGGGGGTCGTGCAAACTCAGTACAGAGGAGACCCTAGATAAAGGGTTTGTTTCCCGCTGAAAGAGGAGTTAACCAGAGGCCTTTGATGATGTAGGAAGCTCCAGGAGGCATCTAGATGTCTGTTTGTTCAAGGTTAGAGGAGTCTTAGGAATGTGGCTTTATCACCTGTAGATTAGTGCCGGCTCCTCACAGGTCCCCCTTTCTGTATTTATATAAAGAATAGAATTTTTCACTTCCCGACCTGTGCCTGGCTTAGGTTGTCCCTATGGGGAGAAGTCTTACCCATCATAGGAAGGATGTACAGAAACATCTCTTCCTGGCTTAGGTTGGCTAGTCCTTGAGGGATCTTACCCGTCATTGGCTAACCAGGTCTCAATGTTTTTTGAAAATTTTGATTGTTCATATGAGCATCAAAGGGGTCATCATCAGTCTCAAGGCGATGATAATGTATGTGAATGGGTTTTGCCAGTGCACTATCTATCTGGGACTTTACAAAGGATGTGATTTTCCGGAAAGCCCAGGGTCCAAAGGACAAAAGTACGAAAAAGCCATTTAAAGGCCCAAGTAAGGGAAGGATATAAGTGAGGATCCCATGGAGCCCACTCCAAAGAGGATTGTCAAAGAACTTAATCAAATCTTCCTGGAGTCTCCTAATTTTGTCCCTAATAATACCGGATTTGTTTGCATAGAAGCAACAGCGTTCTTGGAGGGCTAAACATATCCCTCCTTGTTCTGCAGTGAGGAGGTCCAGGCTTTGTCTGTTTTGCAAGACAACATTAGCTAAACTATTGATCTGATCCTGAAGATCATTTATAGTACTGGAGAGGGCCTGGATGCAGGTGCCAGTCCATGGTCTCATTTTAAAAACTGCTGCTCCAGGCTGTGAAATGTGGGTGTGCCATGCTGACAGTCAAAGCTGATCAAAAGCTGATCCAGGTACCAGAAGCAAGCCAATACCTGTAATTTGACCAAAATCTAGAACAAAAAACACAAATCTAACAAAGAAAGATTAAATCATTCTTAGATAGAAAGACTCAATTCACCAGACTGCTGCAGAACATGAGGAGGCCAAAATAAATTGTTCCCTATGTGAAGAAATGAGTTTGCTTTACAGACCATTATTAATTGTCCTCTTATCATGTAGAAAACTTGAAGAAACGAAACACAAATATCCAGTAACAGACAGATGACCAGGTGAAATACTCAGTTGCCCAAGCATTTAGGATACAATGATTACATATAACCAGACTGAAAATAGCAAGGCGTGACATAATTGAATTGCATTAACAGTTTCTATTGACCATTGCTCTGATCAGAGACATCAGTTACAGAAGGAAAAATGCAAGAACATAACTATAACATAACATAAGCAGTTAAAACTCAATCTTCTGCAGATAACCTTATAGTAATAACAGAAAGAAGTTTTGTCTCAGTAAGTTCACAACTTAGAACATTATCAAATCCAGGTAGATGTTACATGCAAATCATTTTGCTTTTAAAGTACCCAATACATAGAAAAACATCCCAAATTGCATATTGTCCATAACAGAAACATCTTCAAAAGGACAAAGGAAAAAACTATTATGTTCAGTGTTCAGAGGCCCTTTAAATAACCTCAGGATGACCCAATACAATCAATTTAAACTTATACAGAATACCCAATTCCACATAAAAGAATTCAAGAAGGTTTTTTAATATAGCAATTAAACTTTTAGAAATATTCCTACCAAAGTATGGATCACATTTATGACCATATTCCTTAAACAAGAAAATATTTATGTATCAAGAAACAAATATTCAATCAATTAATTTAAAAGTAAGCATGCCCTTAAAGATCAGTTTGCTGCACTGTCCGTAATCAGATAAGAAAAAACCGGCAGTAACACACTCTAGAGGGGTGAGGGGAGGAGAGGATTCCACATGGCCACCCTTCCCCCACTCCTGCCCCCTAGAAAAAACTTCCCTCAGGTTCCCCACTCGATTTTCTACATGGGGATCCTTTTCAAGATTTAGCCCATCAGTTTTCCAACATCAGGTTTCTTCCCAAATCTACCCATTTCCAACTTTCTCTTTCTCCCTGGCTACATATTTGAACAATCTCCTTAAAGAACTTTCCTATCAGATGCTCCTGATGCTACTATAAAGACAGTGGAGGTGGATGGCTCCCTCTCCCCACCTCCTCACCTACTCCCAAAAGTCTTTCTTTCACCTTCCTAAAACCATGCAAACCTCTAATTTCCCTACAAATCAGTCCTTCCTAAATCACCTGCATTCCTCTTTCCTTTTCCCTTCAAAAACCTTTAAGATTCACACTATAGTGAATAGTCCAAACCTCCAAAAACCCATTCATGCTGGATTTAAAGTATGACTTATGTTAACAAATAATTCAATATATTTCAGATGGTAACAAACTGAATCAAACAGCTGTTTTTAAAAGTTTTTTTTTTTCTTTTCTTTTCCCCACCACCTTTCTTCTAACAGCTATCAGCATCTTATCTCCAAAGCTTTTTATTGCCCAGGCCAGGGTAAGCATGAATTTTATTGTTCTTTAGTAGGCTTTTCCTTTAAAAAGTTTAACATCACAAGCAAATTTTCTTTATTCATTGTTCTTAAAACTTAACAAAGCTCTTAAATCAGCAAACAGAATAGAGGCTTTTTCCAGGACCTCCACCCTCAGAGAGAAGTTTGTTTCACCTTGAATTCCTTTTTTTTTTTTTCTTTCAGAATCCAAAGGGGCTTCTGTGAACTTCCAAGCCTGTTTAGTGCTTTTCTCTGCCTTCACAGAGAATGCCTAGATATTCCATTCAAACTTCTTTTCTTTAAATGTTAGCACACTGCTCTTCTATATATATTTAACTTTCCAAACTTTCAAATCCCTTTCAATCTATTTTTTTATTCTTTTTTTTCTTTTTTCTTTTTTTCCTTTTTCTTTTCTTTTCTTTTCTTTTCTTTTCTTTTTTTTCTTTTCTCCCTTTTCTCCCTTTTTCTTACAGGCTGCTGCAGTCAGCCAGAGACAGAAGGAGAGAGAAAGATTTTTCAAGCTTCTTGATATTTTCTAAGCCTGCACACAGAGGCTGAATTCTTATCTCTTACAAGTTTGCTAACTTTTAACACAGACACACAAAGACACACATGGAGCTCCATTTTACTAAGCACAGTTGCAACGTTGTTCTTTAAAATTTTTCAACCAAACAGACAGACAAATCACACAGAACATAGAACACACATCACACAGACTACATAGTTAGAACATTAAACAAACATATAACACATACCCAGAGGATATTTTCCAGCGTCCCAGAAAATATCCATCTGAGAACTTTTAAACCCATCGGTTTTATTCTGAGACCACAGATAGCTAGCAAACAGACCAGAACAGAACCAGAAAAGAATCAAAAGGTCTACTCTCTTGTTTATCTTGCTAATTTATAACCTCAGAGCAAATAGTCTTCAGTCTTAATGGGTCAGAGGGGGAAGAGAGTTTTACAGTTTAGGAGATTGAGACAGAACAGTTAAGGAAACTGAGACAAGGGAAACTAGTTCAGGGAAACTGAGTCAGGACAGTTAAAGAGAACTGTGGCATAACATTCAATATTCTCTCCTCTAAATATTCAAACCTTTGAATATTAGCACCTTCCTCTAGATACCCAGGAGGTCTTAGCACCATAATTTTGACCAACCCAAAATAAAACTAGAAAAATGTAAGGACTCATATGGCAAGAGCAAGTCTCCCCCTGATAACCCCAGAGTTAACAGCTGTACAAAGGCTCCCTTGTTGCAAGCATGTCAGGTTCTCTACAATTCTGGAGCACCACCTTAGCCAGAGTTTGAGATGGACAGTTAGTTCTGTGGTCATTTGTGCACTTTACTAACAGCAGGTCCCAAGGGCTCAACCTACTCCAGGGGAGAAGGGTAAGACTTGGAGTAGCTTCATGGTCCCTGCCCAGAGCTGCTGCTACTAGAATACAAAAATCTGAGCAGATTTCTAAGCAGATGGTCTTAGCACAGTAAGACCATCAAGGCAGGCAAACTCCAAACTTTTTAAATGCCTACTATCAAACAAAGTCCTTTGAAATGCTGAGGTACTAATTAATGAACTGGGGTTACAGGACTGAAGAAAAACAGATCAGAGAGACTGACAGTCCCAAGTCAGGTGTCTGATTTCTAAAACTTTTCTAAAAAAATATAATCCCCAAAACTGAGTCTGCCAGGGCAATTTTAACAAAATAAGGGATTCTAAAGCTAAAATATTTAAATCCAATCTGAACTAGTGAGATAGGAGGTGGGGCAGAAATGCCTAAGGAAGAGTGAATAGGAGCTAGGGGTTCCCATTCTTTCAGGTATGTTGAAAAAAATATACCAGTTTCCGCAATGTTCTATCTTTTCCTTTCCCTTTTATTTTTTATTTATTATTATTATTTTTTTTTCTCACGGAAAGAAATTATCAAATGACTATTCCCCATATTTAAACCCCAAGAGTGAATCAAAATCCCTATACATAACAGACTAGTACAGTAGCATTTCCTTAAAAGCCCTTAAACATAACAGCAATGATTACATAGTTTTAACAAATTCCATCCCAATTCTTAAACACACAGTAATAGATGATACAGGCAAGGTTTAACAGTCAGTCATCAATCATTCCCAAAGTCCCTCATATCAGTCCAAAGTACACTAGATGCAAGGTCTAAAGGCTCATCGTTTGGGGAAGTTAATGAAAAGCTGTTGAAGGGGTAGATTTTTTTTTTGTCTGTTATCTCCTTTTCATTGTTATGGGAACTTAATTCGAGCCTAGAATTGGTGAGCTTATGGGCATCTTTTAAGAAAGAGGAACTGTCCTGAATAACTTTGTTAATATTTGTTAACATCCTCATCATGTTGATGGGCAGCAAGTAGGCCGCTTATGCAATTCCAATAATTGAAAGCTGTGATAGGGACCTTTCAGGTCCGAAAGTTCTATATATCTATATATCTATATAGTTTATATATCTATAAAAATCATTAAGGCAATCTCTAACTCTTTTCATCTTTAAATCTCTACACTTTTCATATCAATGGTTCCTTCCTGTGGGAACTATGAACAAACATCTTCTAAAAACTTAAAAAATTTTCACAAGTCTTTTTTTAACCCTTACTCTACATGCCCTTAATGAGTCTTTGAGACCCTCAACAAACCTATACACTAATGTCCTGTCCCATATCAAAAACCTCACTCACCAGGCCTCTTTCTACGGGGCAGGTACACCCAAGCGGACCTTCTTCTCTTTATTCTCCGGGACTGCGCAGTTCTACTTCTTCAGAGGTTTTTTGATCCAGCAGTGGCTGCTCCTAACTCCACAATCTTCCGGGCCCCACGTTTCAGCGCCAATTGTCCAGAACCTGCTGGACAGTGTGTGTAAAAGGCCCTGCGAAGAGAGAAGAGGAAGGGCGGGACAAGAGACGTGCAGAAGGGAGACAAGACAGGCTTTCTGATCAAGTCTCGTTTATTGTGGGCAAAAGTACAAGTATTTATGATGGTTTGTAAGGGAGTGGGGGTCGTGTAAACTCAGTACAGAGGAGACCCTAGATAAAGGGTTTGTTTCCCGCTGAAAGAGGAGTTAACCAGAGGCCTTTGATGATGTAGGAAGCTCCAGGAGGCATCTAGATGTCTGTTCTTTCAAGGTTAGAGGAGTCTTAGGAATGTGGCTTTATCACCTGTAGATTAGTGCCGGTTCCCCACATGAGATAAGGATGGCTACCTCTGCTTTTTTGACTTCACCTGAAGCATAATAAATTCTGCTCCAGCCTTTTACCTTTACTCGGTATGTATCTCCCTGTTTTTAATGTGTTTCCTGTAAACAACAGATTGTAGAGTTCTGACTTTTGATCCAGTCTGCTATCCACCTCCTCTTTATGGAAGAGTTCATCCCATTCACATTTAACGTTAAAATAACCAATTCTGTATTTCCTGCCATCCTAATATCCCCAGATTATGCTTTTCTTTTTCTTGCCCTCCTTCCCTTCTTCCCTAGTATTAAACTTATTGGTTCCACTAACATCACGTAGCTCTCCCTCTTTAGTATCCCTCCCTCCTCCCTTTGAATCCCTTCCCCTTTTATGTACCCTTGCCTTATTACTTTTTTTCTTTTTCCCTTTTCCTCTCCCACTTTTTAATGAAGTGAGAGAAGAATCTCTGTAAAACAAATATGTCGATTATTTCCTCTTTGAGCCAATTCTGATGAGAGTAGGATTCACACAATGTTCCTCCCCCTCTCTAAGTTTCCTCATATATGATAGGTTTCCTTTGCCTCATTGTCGCATGTAGTTTCCCTCTTTTTATCTCCCCTCTTCCCTTTTTCTGATACTATGCCCTTTCCACTTCTACTTCCCTTTTTTATGTTATATTGGTAAAATCAAATTATATATATGTTTTTTATGTATATCCACAAAAGAAATACAGATCTCAAGAGTTCTTTTTACCTTTTTCTACTTCTCTTGATTCCTGTTGTTGGAGATCAAATTTTTTGTTTAAGTCTGGTTTTTTTCCTTAGAAACAGATGGAATTTCTCTATTTCATTAAATGTCCATCTTCTTCCATGGAAAAAAATACTCAGCTTAGCTGGGTAGTTTATTCTTGGCTGCATTCCAAGCTCCTTTGCCTTTCGGAATATCTGATTCCAGGCCCTTCGATCCTTCAATGTTGAGGCAGCCAGATCTTGCGTGACCCTTATTGTGGCATCTCGGTATTTGAACTGTTTTTTCCTGGCTGCTTGTAAAATTTTTTCTTTAGTCTGAATATTCTGAAGTTTGGCCACAATATTCCTCGGAGTCTTTATTTTTGGGTCTTTTTCAGAAGGTGTTTGATGAATTCTTTTAACGCCTATTTTACCTTCCGGTTCTATTACTTCTGGGCAGTTCTCCTTGATGATTTCCTGTAAAATAGTATCTAGGCTCCTTTTTTCATCATAATTTTCTGGTAGTCCGATGATCCTCAGGTTCTCTCTCCTAGATCTATTTTCCAGGTCTGTTGTTTTTCCAAGTAAATATTTGACATTTTTTTTCCAATCTTTCATTTTTTTGATTTTGCTTGGCTGATTCTTGATGTCTCAATGAATCAGTCATTTCTATTTGTTCAGTTCTGATTTTTAGTGAGTTATTTTCTTCATTAGCTTTTTAAACTTCTTTTTGTATATGTCCAATTGAGTTGTTTTGCTCTATGGAATTTTTTTCTATTTCACTAATTTTTTTTTTTTTTTTTTTAGTGAGTTATTTTCATTTTCCAATTTGCAAATTCTGTTTCCCTGCACTTCTTGGGAGTTTTTTATCTTTTCCAATTCACATTTCAGGAAGTTGTTTTCTTTTTCCACTTTATCAAATTTTTCTTTTAGTGAGTTATGTGCCTTTTCTGTACTCTCTTGCATAGCTTCTCTTTCCTTTCCCCATTTTTCTTCTAGTTCTCTTTTAAGGTTTTTAATAGTCTCCTCTGGGAGAGCCTTTTGTATTGGAGACCAACAATTGTCTGGAGACTGTCGGCTATTAGTCTCTTCAGGGTTGAAAAGTTGTTCTCTTTCTGTATAGAAATTATCAATCGTTCTTTTGATTTTTTTACTCATTTTGTTAGAGCCTGTCGGGTCTCCCTTCAGAGCCAGGAGGTTACCAGCTTCCTCTGCAGAGCAGTGAAAGGTGTATGGACTGGTAGCTGTCCTGCCAGCTGGCTACAAAAAGCAGTGAGATACTGGAGTGCTCTGGGAAAGAGTTCCCCACCCAGGAGTAACTCAGGCCTGCAGGGCTGAGCTGGGAAAGTGCCCTGCAAAGAACCAGGCTGTGTGAGATAACGACTGCCTGGAGCTAGACACTTAGCAATGAGAGTTTCACTACCCCAAGCCAAACCCTGCCCTGGGGCTGTGGGTGTTAGCAGCTGAGCAGTGAATGTATTTGCAGGAACAGGAAGTGTCAGCCTGGGAAGCAGTCTGCTGGGGAGGTTTTATTGCCCCAGGCCAAGCCCCCCATTGTGCCGATTAGAGGCTGCCCAGGCTGTGCCCCCTTGCAGTGCAGATTAGTAACTGCCCCCCGCAAAAGCCCCAAACTGCAGGATGTGGCTGCAGGGCTGCCTTAAAGTCTGCCTGAGTCACTTCCGGGTTTAAGTGGTTACAGCCAGATCTCGTTAGGTTCTGGCGTTTTTTTTTAATAGTACCCTCTGTTCCAGGCTTTAATTTCTCTGCCAGTTTACTGCTTTGTAGTCAAGGCAGAGAAGTTAGCCTATAGCAGAGTCTTCTCTATAATTTCTCTAGCCACAGAGATCACCCCCGCCCCTGGTCTGCTCAGGACACTAGCCTCTTGCTGCCTGTGCTAGTCTGTTCCTGGCCCCTCAGGACAAACCTTTCCTGGCGAGCTTCCAAAATGACTTCGGCTGGTAAATTGTAGTGCTTCTAATCTTCATGAATTTAAGCAGTGAAGAGATATTTTTGAGGCTGGATTAAATAGTTGGTTATGAGGGGAATGAGAAGAGCTTAGAGAGTCGTGTGTGCTTTCTCTGCCATCTTGGCTCCCGAAACCTCATATATCCTTTATAGTTAATTTGGATATTCATAATAGACAAAATAACTTGTTTGTTCAAAGTCATTCTTAAAACAATATTGCTGTTACTACATACAATGTTGTCTTGGTTCTGTTCATTTCAATTTTCATTATTTTGTGCAAGTCTTTCCATGCTTTTCTAAAATCATTGAGGTCATGATTTGTTATAGCACAGTAATATTCCATCAAGATGATATAAACATGCTAATCATTCAGAGAATGATTTTGAGCTCTTGACATGCATTTTGCTCTTAAACTTCAAATAAATATCTCCCCCAACAAGTCATTTTGTTTGTTTATTTCTATACAAGCAGTTTTTGCTTTTTCCTCCCTTTCTAAACCTACTTACTGAAATACATAATATGAAACATCTAGGAGCTCACAGAAGAAGGAAGATTCCCATGAAACTATAAAAATCATAGTGATTTACCGAGCATATTTAGTCCTCATTTGGTTTGCAAGAGGCATGGGACCCCCTGGAGGAATAGAGGATGAATATTTATTTGAGTCTAATCATAGCCAAAAAAAAATCTGAATTTACAGTTATTTCAGCATGTGAAATAAGGTGATATTTTCATAACTCCTTCAGGAATTTCTATTTTACTAGGTTATAGTTCATATACATATTCATAATCTATCTTCGGATACTAAATGCTTTTAAATGCTGTATACCACTTTCCTTTGTCAAGAATTTCATTAATTGCTAATTGGATATTTAATATATTTTCCGATATGCTGTAGCTATATTGATTGTTCATGTGTTCAAAGAGAAACAATGATGATAACTGATGGAGAAGTTGTTTTTGACTAAGAGTCCATTTTGCAAGTTTTCAGCCCTGGCAATTGGCTGAGTCCTTCCAAATTTTAGTTTATAAAAATAGCCCTACAAAATTTGGATTTGTTTCAACTTACTTTTCCACATAAATTGTTATCGCTACATGAGGATCAACCAAGCCACTGATTCAGTCAGTTATTGCAAAAATTAGCCAATTTTATATGACTCAGTCAAATGTATAGATACAACCTGTTTTTATCCTTTATGATGCTATATTCATTTTTGACCCAGAGTCTTTTCTCATGCTGTTTTTATACCTGGAATACACTCTTTATAACAGATTCAACATCATCTTTCTCAGTATAACTTTTTCCAATAATATCAATCCATATTGATGCTAAATTGCTGTAAACTTTCCCTCAGAACCAAAAATTCTCCCAGATATATACATGACTCCATTGCTTCAAAGGACATTAAAAATCCACTCAGGTAACTTTTTTTCCATGCTTTTATCTCTTATAACAAGGAGAAACTTATAAACATTTAACTAAGACTGTTACCTTTTTTTAAGCATTTGAAATTAATTTTGAGCCTTTTCTGACTTTTCTTAGATATCAACCAGCTTCTAAGTCCTCCAGTTTTCTTTGCTATTTCTTGCTCTACTTGCTACTTCTTAAACAAAACACTTCATCTTCCTACTTTATTCATTTTCATTGACTGTCATCCCCACCCCATACCTGGGATTCTCTTTTTTTCTCATCTCCAACACATGGTTTTCCTGACTTCCTTCAAGGTCTAGATAAATCTGACCATCTACAAGAAATCTTTCTTAATCTCTCCTAATGCTAGTGCCTTACTTTTTGGATTAGCTATAATTTATACTTTACATATTTTGACTGTAAATAGTTATTTATATTTTCTCTCCCTCCCCCAATTAGGCTGGGCTATTTAAGAGCAAGAGCTGTTTTCTTACCTTCCTTAGAAATCAAAGGACTCAGCTTAGTGCTTAGCCTAGAGTAGGCACTTCATAATACTTATTGACTGAATGTTTTTTGATGAATTCTTTACTATGTTTGCATTGAGCATAATGTTTAAAGTAACTCAGATTGCTTAGTAAACCTAACTTTTTCACAAAATTCAACTGCCAGAATCATCAGTGAAGTTGTGAGGTAAACATTGCCCTATACTGGCAACAATTTCTCTGAAAATAACTAGAAGTGATTCCTCCCTCTTTGAATTTCTCATACCAGTCCATTTGACCTTTTTTTTTTTGCACTTGATCATATTCTAATATATTGTAGGGATTTTTTTATATGTATATTTTCCTCTACTGAGCACTTGGTTCACCTTATTTTTTTAACCCTCATTGCTTTCTGTCAATAAAAAGTTATTAAAAAAAAAAACCCTCATTGCTTAACAACGTGCCTTACATGTAGCTGAACACTTGATAAACATATTGAATATAATTGAATTTATATATAAAATCAGCATAGTTTTCTTTACTTTTTTAAATAGCTTTTTATTTACAAGTTATATGCATGGATAATTTTACAGCACTGACAATTGCCAAATCTTTTGTTCCAATTTTTCCCCTCCTTCCTCCCACCCCCTCCCCTAGATGGCAGGATGACCAATACATGTTAAATATATTACAGATAAATTAAATACAAAATAAGTATACATGTCCAAACCATTATTTTGCTGTACAAAAAGAATCGGACTCCAAAATATTGTAGAGTTAGCCTGTGAAGGAAATAAAAAATACAGGTGGGCAAAAATATAGGGATTGAGAATTTGATGTAATGATTCTTAGTCATCTCCCAGAGTTCTTTCTCTGGGTGTAGCTGGTTCAGTTCATTACTGTTCCATTAGAACTGATTTGGTTTATCTTATTGCTGAAGATGGCCAGGTCCATCAGAATTGATCATCATATAGTATTGTTGTTGAAGTATATAATGATCTCCTGGTCCTGCTCATTTCACTCAGCATCATCAGTTCATGTAAGTCTCTCCAGGTCTTTCTGAAATCATCCTGTTGGTTGTTTCTTACCAAACAATAATATTCCATATTATTCATATAGCATAATTTATTCATCCATTCTCCAGCTGATGGGCATCTACTCATTTTCCAGTTTCTGGCCACTACAAAGAGGGCTGCCACAAATATTCTTGTACATACAGATCTCTTTCACTTCTTTAAGATCTCTTTGGATATAAGCCCAGTAGCAATACTGCTGGATCAAAGGGTATGCACAGTTTTTGATAATTTTTTGAGCATAGTTCCAAATTGCTCTCCAAAATGGCTGGATGTATTCACAATTCCACCAACAATGTATTAGTATCCCTGTTTTCCCACAGCCCCTCCAACATTCTGCATTATTTTTCCCTGTCATTCTAGCCAATCTGACAGGTGTGTAGTGGTATCTCAGAGTTGTCTTAATTTGCATTTTTCTGATTAATAATGACTTGGAGCATCTTTTCCTATGGCTATAAATAGTTTTAATTTCTTTGCCTGAGAATTGTCTGTTCATATCCTTTGACCATTTATCAATTGGAGAATGGCTTGATTTCTTGTAAATTAGAGTCAGTTCTCTATATATTTTGGAAATGAGGCCTTTATCAGAACATTTAACTGTAAAAATGTTTTCCCAGTTTGTTGTTTCCCTTCTAATCTTGTCTGCATTAGTTTTGCTTATACAAAAACTTTTCAATTTGATATAATCAAAATTTTCTATGTTGTGGTCAATAGTGATCTCTAGTTCTTCTTTGGTCATAAATTCCTCCCTCTTCCACAGGTCTGAGAGGTAAACTATGCTATGTTCTTCCAATTTATTTATAATATCATTCTTTATGCCTAAGTCATGAACCCATCTTGACCTTATCTTGGTGTATGGTGTTAAGTGTGGGTCAATGCCTAGTTTCTACCATACTAATTTCCAATTTTCCCAGCAATTTTTGTCAAATAATGCGTTCTTATCCCAGAAACTGGGGTCTTTGGATTTGTCAAACACTAGATTATTAAAGTTAGTGGCTGTTTTGTCCTTTGAACCTAACCTATTCCATTGATCAACTAGTCTATTTCTTAGCCAGTACCAGATGGTTTTAGTAACTGCTGCTTTAAATATAATTTTAGATCTGGAACAGCTAGGCCACCTTCATTTGATTTTTTTTTCATTAATTTCCTTGAAATTCTTGTTTTGTTTTTCTATATGAACTTTGTTGTTATTTTTTCTAGGTCATCAAAATAGTTTTTTTGGGAGTCTGATTGGTATAGAGCTAAATAAATAGCTTAGTTTAGGTAGTATTGTCATCTTTATTATATTTGCTCGCCCAATCCAAGAGCATTTAATATTTTTCCAGTTGGTTAGATCAGACTTAATTTGTGTGGAAAGTGTTTTGTAGTTTTGCTCATAAAGTTTCTGATTTTCCCTTGGCAGATAGATTCCTAAGTATTTTATACAATCAGTAGTTACTTTAAATGGAATTTCTTTTTGTAACTAACTGTTGGGTTTTGTTAGTGATATATAAGAATGCTGATGACTTTTGTGGATTTATTTTATATCCTGCAACTTTGCTAAAGGTGTGGATTATTTCTAATAACTTTTTAGTAAAATCTCTGGGGTTCTCTACGTATACCATCATATCATCAGCAAAGAGTGATAATTTGGTTTCCTCATTGCCTACTCTAATTCCTTTCATCTCTTTCTCAACTCTTATCGTCAAAGCTAGCATTTCTAATACAATATTGAATAGTAATAGTGATAGGCAACCTTGTTTCACTCCTGATCTTATTGGGAATGGTTGCAGTTTGTCCCCATTACATATGACGCTTACTGATGGTTTTAAATAGATGCTGCTGATTATTTTAAGGAAAAGTCCATTTATTCCTATACTCTCAAGTGTTTTTAATAGGAATGGATGTTGGGTTTTATCAAACGCTTTTTCTGCATCTATTGAGATGATCATATGGTTTTTAATTTGGTTAGTTTTCTTTACTTGAATAAGTAAATACTGTAGAGCATAAGATCAGTCTTTTGTTTTTCATGCATTAGATCTTGGGTTCTTTTAACCATCCACACATCTAAATGTTTACTATACTTCTCCATCTAAGCATAACAAAGAGAAATTTTTACAAAGAATCATTTTATTCTCTCCATAGAATCCATAGGGTTTGTTGAAGGACTCTTAAATTAATAGGTGTCTGAAAACAAAGGAGTTTCCTAAAGGAACTTTGCCTTTGCAATCCTCATCCTTTTAAAATCCAATGTAATTGTATAAGACTGCCTGCCACCTAGGGGTGGGGATGGAAGGAGAGAAGGGAAAAATTGGAACAGAAGTGAGTTCAAGGAATAATGTAAAAACTTACCCATGCATATGTTCTGGCAATAAAAAATTATAATAAAAAAATAAAATTCAATGTTATGCTTGCCTGTTGAGACCTCTGAATTTAATTTATAGTGTTTAGATGATCAAGACATTCCTTAAAACATCAGATTAATTCTTGACATAATAATATCTGAAAGGTTGCATTAATTATATCAGCTCATGTTTCCATAAAGTTTCAAGAGTGATTCTTAATGTGATCTAAACATTTTCCAAATTCACTAAAGTCATCATCATGTCCATTGAACTTTGTTGGGATTCATCTTGTATAGAAGTTTCTTTATTTGTTCATTTGTTGGTCTTTGCGATGGGTTATTTTTCCTGCATTTTCTGATTAACTGTATTGGTTAAAAGGAACAGATAAACATTATGATATAATATCATTTTTAGTAGAGAGGGGCAGTTGGGTGGTATAGTAGATAAAATGCCGATCCTGGAGTCAGGAGGACCAGAATTAAATCTAGCCTCAGACAGATAATACCTGTGTAAATCTGGGCAAGTCTCTTAATTCCTTTTCCCTCAGTTCCTCATCTGTAAAAATGACCTGGAGGATATGGACATGGTAAACCATTCTAGTATCCTTAGCCCAGAGAACTCCAAATCACACAAAGAGTCAGACATGACTGAAACAACTCAACGACAACAAAAATATATGTCATACTGGCGAGACTTACATGAACTGATGCTGAGTGAAATGAGCAGAACCAGGAGATCATTATATACCTCAACAATGATACTGTTTGAGGATGTATTCTGATGGAAGTGGACCTCTTTGATAAAGAGAGCCTTAATTGATCAAAGATGGACAGAAGCAGCTACACCCAGAGAAAGAACACTGGAAATGAATATAAACTGCTTGCATTTATGTTTTTCCTCCCAGGTTATTTATACCTTCTGAATTCAATTCTCCCTGTGCAACAAGAAAACTGTTCCGTTCTGCACACATATATTGTATCTAGGATATACTGCAACCCATTCAACATGTAAAGGACTCTTGCCATCTGGGGGAAGGGGTGGAGGGAGGGAGGGGAAAAATTGGAACAGAAATGAATGCAAGGGATAATGCTGTAAAAAATTACCCTGGCATGCGTTCTATCAATAAAAAATTATTTTAAAAATATATATATGTCATAATCATCAAGTAGATTCTTTTTTTTTTTTGCAGGTTCATTTATCAAGTAGATTCTAATATACAAACAAACATGAATGTAATGAAATATTACTGTACTGTAAGAAATTATAAATATGAAGAATTCAGAAAAACATGGATTTGATGCAGAGTGAAATAAACAGAACAAGGATAACAATATACACAGTGACTACAATAATGCAGAGAGAATGGCAGCAACAACAACCACAAAAAGTAATTAAATTTGGCTGGAGAGAATAACTGAGAAAATATGCTCCATCTTTTCTTTGTTGAAGTGGGAGAAATTTGTGAAAAATTTTATACTTGTAAAAAATTGCATATGCTGTCAGAAATGGTAACTTTGTTGATTTTGTTGATCTGCCTTTTCCCCCTCATTCTTTTTTCTTCTTTGTTACAATGAAAGTCTAAGTACTAGAGAAGGAAGGGATATATTTAGAAATGAAGGAGTTATAAAAAGCAAAATATTTAAGTATTAAAATGAATAAAAATTAATAGTACAGGGGATAAAGATTCTAAATTACATGAGGTTAAAGAACATGTCAGTTAAATTTTGTGTCTACAACAGCATCTGGCACAAATGTTGAGTATTTAAGGACTGACTCATTAAATTTAATCTTAACAGGTAAGGGTTGAAATGGACCTTAAATACTACCTAGTTCATTATTCCATTATTCTAAGTTTTCAGATGAGGAACTTCACCAGAGGGGTGATATAAGGGTGATCAGGGAATCCTAAAAATTAGAGCTATCCAAAATATGTCAGTTAATAAATCAATCAATTACAAATATTTACAAAGTACCTGCTGTCTGGCAGGCAGTGTGATAAGTGCTAGAAATGGAACTAATAATAGCTAACATTTATTTAGTGCTTACTAAGTGCTAAAGACTGTGTTAAGTGCTTTACAATTATTTTCTCATTTAATCATTACAACAGTCCTGGACTGTTGTCCAGAACTGCTGTTCATTTGTGTAGTCATGTCAGACTCTTCTTGACCCTATGGAATACAGCATGTTAGGTTTTTCATTTCCCAAAGTCTGTCTAAGCTCATCTTCATTGCTTCCACGACAATATTTATTCATCTGGATCTCTGCTACCTCCTTTTCCTTTTGCCTTCAATTTTTCCCAACATTGGGGTCTTTTCCAAGGGGTCCTGTTTTCTCAATATGTGAACAAAGTAGTTAAGCTTCAGTATTTGTTCTTCCAATATGGAATCTGGATTAATTTCTTTATGTATTTACTGATTTGATCTCTAGATTGTCCACAGATTCTCAAAAGTTTTCTTCAGCACCACAATTCAAAAGTGCCAATTTGGCAGCATTCAGAGCCATACATTGCTACTAGAAAAACTACAGCTTTAACTATATGCACCTTTGTTGACATGGTGATGTCTTTGTTTTTTAGTGTGCTGTCCTAATCTGCCATGGCTTTCCCTTCCAAAGAGCAATTGTCTTTTGATTTCATGGCTATAGTCATTATTTTCAATGATCTTTGAGCCCAAGAATATAAAACCTGATACCTTTTCGTTTTTTTCTCCCTCAATTTGCCAAGAAATGACCAGGAAGTGATGGGAGCAGTTGCCAAGATGTTAGTTTTTTTGATGGTTTGATAAAACCAGTTTTGATACTCTCCTCTTCCACCCTAATCAAGAGGCTTAATTCCTCTTCACTCTCTGACATCAGTGTTAACATCTACATATCTGAAACTGTTGACATTTCTCCCAGCAACCTTAATTCCTTCTTTCTGATTCACCCAACTTGGCAGTTTTCATGATATACTCTGCATATAAGTTAAATGAATAAGGTGACAAAATATAGTCTTGTGCTTCTTTTCCAATTTTAAAACAATCTGTAGCTCCATATCTGGTTCTAAGTATTGCTTCTTGACCTACATACAGGTTCCTCAGGAGACAAGTAAAATGATCTAATACTCTTATCTCTTTGAGAATTTATCATATTTTGTTTTGATCCACATATTAAAAGCTTTAATGTAGTCAACAAAACAGAAGCAGACATTTTTTTTCCCTCCGGAATCCTCTTGCTTTCTTTATAATCCAGTGAATGCTGGTAATGGCCTCAAGTTACTCTGCCTCTTTGAAAATCAGCCTGCATTTTTGGAATCCTTGGCTCACGTAATGGTGAAGCCTCGTGTGCAGAAACTTAAGTATAACTTTTCTGGTGTATGAAATGAATGCAATTGTTCAGTAATTTGAACATTCTTTGGCATAGACCTTTTTTCATAATTGGGATGTAAACTGATCTTTTCCAATCCATTGACCATTGTTGAGTTTACCAAATTTGCTATATATTGAATGCAGCATTTTAACAGCCTCATCTTTTAGGATTTTAAATAGCTCAGCTGGAATTCCATTACCACCATTAGTCAACCCTTAGAGCTAGATGCTATTATTACTCCCATTTTACAGATGAGGAAACTGAGGCAAATAGCAATTAAGTGAGAAGCCCAGAGTTACAGTTAGTAAATAAAGTTGAAGTTGAGTAGGATTTGAACTCAGGGCTTCCTGACTCTAAGTTCCAGCAATCTATACACTGGATCACCTATTGGAAAAAAAATCCTCACTTGCAATAAATTTTAGGGAGACAACAAGCATACCTAAAAATATTTACAGCATAAATATAAAGATAACAAATATTTATGAAGTAGTTAAATGCAAAGTAGTTTAGGAAGAAGGACACTAGCATTTGGAGAGTGGAGCAGATCAAGAAAATTTTAATATAAAAGTTGGTGTTTAAACTTCATCCTAAAAAAGAGAGGAATTCTATGAGACAGAGAGAAGTAAGGGATACATTTCAGACATATGGGACACATCCAGAACAAACGCATGAAGACAGAATGAGGTATCCTCTAAAGACTAGAGAGAAGAAGGTCAGTTTGCCTACATTGCAAAGTGTGATATGGGAAATGATGTCCAATGAAATTAGAAAGATAAGTTAGGCCTCTAAACAGGAATTTATATTTTATCTCAGAGGCTACAGAAAACTCCTGGAGTTGATCAAGTAGGAAAGTAACAAGATGAGATCTGTGCTTCAGGAAAACTTACTTGTAAACTTTATTATTTTTAAAATTTATTCATCTTAAATTTTATTTGTTATACCATGTATAAAGAACTTATACAAATATATAAGAACAAGAGCCCCAAGTGATAAACAATCAAAGTATGTGAACTGGCGGTTCTCAAATGAAAAGTAAGCTATTAACAAACAACCATATAAAAATGCTCCAAATCACTAGTAATTAGAGAAATACCAGTTAAAACAACTTTGAAACTTTGTATCCAAATATCTTAATTTACTGAGATTATGAATTATAAATTACTGGAGTTCAATCATTCTGGAAAATAACTTGAAACTATATTCAAAAATTAACTAAACTACATATCCTATGACCCACTGATGATTACAAAAGAAACAGGGATAAAGGTAAAGGACCCATACAACAAGAATATTTGTAAATAGCACTTTTTATAGTAGAAAGAATTGGAAGCAAAATAGGTATCCACAAACTGGAGAATGACCAAAATTTGTGAATGGAATATTCTTACACAAGATAAAAATAATAAATGATGAATTCAGAAAAACATGAAAAGTCTTTTATTAACTAATGCAGGGTGAAAAAAGCAGAACCAGGCAAATAATTTATGTGATGACAACAATAATATGAAGAAAAACAACTTTGAAAGATCTTAAAATTATGATGACAGGGACAAACAATAGTGATTTCAAAAAAACCTATGATGATATTTATTTTTCACCTATTTAAAGAGTTAACAGATTATAGATGGAAAATGAAATGCACATTATCAAATATAACATATATATTTATTTCCTCTCCTAGACAATATTTATATACAAATTTATACATAAATATATACATATTTATAACAAGAAAATGCTTCACTTTAATAAGATAAGTATAGAGGTAAGTAATAAATAAAGGGAAAAAACCCACTAGTAAAACATTTCTTTAAATTTCACAGAAGCAAAAGGTCTGGGGCGAGGGGTGGGGGGGTGGGGTGGAGGAAGAGGCAGAAGGGAACACAGATAAATAGAAGAGTTTTGTAACAACCTTGTTACAGAAAGGGATAGGTTTTGAACTCATGGTTTCATTGTTTAGAGAATCATTAGAAGTAATTTCTTCCACTAATGCAAATTGCCTTTGTCTCTACATCTTCTAGTTTTATAATACTTATATAAGCAACTTGCCTAAGATCTCAGGATGTTAGAGGAAGAATTTGAATGCAGATCTTTCTGACTTTGAGACTAACATTGTTTCAGTCTCTGCCTCTATCTATGACTCTGTCCCTCTTTATCTCTCTAGACAGATCTTATTAGTCCTTCATTCTCAAAAAGGTCCATGACATCAGAGGGCAGATGCCTTGATTTCCAAGAGACTGAAGTGAGGACTATGCAAAGTCATCCATCTCACTCTCTCCTCCAGAGTCATTTGGATTCGGCAGCCAGATATGAATCTGGACAGGAGATGACCCTGGATGCAATGGGAGTCTTTGACCTTTTTAAGCTAAGGCTTTTAACAAGTCTCAGTTTTACTTAAGCCATATCCATTTAATGATTAAAGCTAGATAAATAGATATATATGATATAGAATTTTTTAAAAAGCAAATTATATAACATTCATAGTTTTTTCTTGTTCTTTTTGATATGTTAAGATTTTCATCTTCATTGTTGATAAGTTCACAATTTTTTTAAAAAACAATAATTTAATTTTTTTAAATAGACTAGACTGTTGGGAAGTAGTGGGTTTTCCTCTCATTGGAACTCTTGAGGAAAAACTGGGTATAACATTTATTGCAGATAGGAATCTTGCTTAGGTCTTGGTTGGACTGAATGACCTCTGAGGTCTCTTCCCATCCTCAGGTTCTGTGATTCTGTTTGATTCTATAATTTATTCAGCCTCATAACTAAAGTCTAGACCTACTTATTCCCTATTCACTGTTTAACTTAATACTTCCAATATCTCTACTGAATTTACTCATACCTCTCATTTTCCCTTCTAACCTCCTTACTATTATTCTCTAATGGTTTAGAAAAATAAATAAAAATGATGTGTCAAAATACTCCTAAACTGTTACTCATTAATCAATTGACCATTTGACAAACATACATTGTTTAGTCATTTTTTAGTCATAAGCAACTCTTTATAATCCTATATGGGGTTTTCTTGGCAAAGATACTGGAATAGTTTGCCATTTCCTTTTCCAGCTCACTTTACATATAAAGAAATTAAGACAGAGTGAAGTGACTTGTTCAGGGTAACACAGCTAGTAAGTGTATGAGATCAGATTTGAACCCAGAAAGATGAGTTTTCCAGATTCTTGGCTTCAACACTCTATTCTCTATACCTCTAGTTACCCTAGATGCCAACTATATTTGACCCTAGAAGTAATAGGGAGTTTCATGAGCTTGTTGAATAGGGAACTAACATGGCTAAACTTGGACTTTGGGGAAATCACTTTGGAAGCTATATGGAGAATGAATCTCTAAGTATATCAAAATTGCTTTTCATGATGCTCATGTCCCCAACATTTAGGAAGTATCAGTTTTTTTAATAGATGAGGAAATCGTGACTAAGTGATACTACGCCTCTTGAGCAAGGTCACATGGTGTCAAGCTGACACTTGATTTGTTACAATATTTTGCATTGTATCATAATATCTCTCACACATCACATTAACATTTTGACAACATAAGTAGAGTATAACCCCTTAAGTCATTGATGTGTTTTTTGTAACTCTGGAACACAATGAGAATTCTAGCATTTCTCTTCTATTACAGACTTACTAGGCTTTCCAAAATTTTTCACTACAGAAAACTTTGAAAATGCTCACCCTTGTCTTTGATTATAGGCATGGTCTTTAAACATTCTACAACCTGTCTGCTATATAATATGTGTCATTATACGCTATGATAAGTGTCTTGGGCTCTCAAAATGTCTAGGAATCTATTGTCATCATTCCTAAAAACCAAAAAAAGCCAATGTACCACTAGCACATGCTATCCTGAGTACTGAATCAAGCAGATTAAATTTATTAATAAAACTCCTAAAGGGCATGACTTTCTAATATACATATTATTAATGGCCAAGCCTAATGAAGGAAGCTCAGATAATTATGCATCTCAAATAAGGATTCTCATTTCATCTTTTTCTGATTGCAAAGCACTTTATACTCTTCTGCACACTTCTATTCCAATTTGAATTACAATTATCTGTCTATCTGTATTATTTTCCTTATTAAACTATAAACTTAAGAACACTTTTTCTTTCTTTCTTTCTTTTTCCGACTATTCTTTACTTATCTTGACATATCCCATCCCTCACTCTCCCCTTCAGCACTTAACATCAATGCTATATCTTTCTTTTGGGAGAGGAAAAGAGAAGCATTAGGGAGATCCACACTTTAGCAAATACTTTATAACTTTTAGTTTTAGAGAATTGCCTGAGGCATTGAGAGGTTGAGTAATTTCCCATAGTCACACAACTGGCTTTATTTGAATCTAGATCTTCCCAAATCCACATCTGTCACTCTACCCACTGTATCATGCTCTTGCTGTTTTTTAGTCATTTCAGTAGTGTCTGACTCTTCATGATCCCATTTGGAGTTTTTTTGGCAAAGATACTAAAATGGTTTACCATTTTCTTCTCCAAATCATGTTACAGATGAGGAAACTGAGATAAATGAAATTAAATGACTTACTACAGCTAGTATCTGGTGTTAGATTCGAATAGAGGGAATTCCATGCCTGGTGATCACTGTATGATCTAGCTACCCAATCTAGCACATAGCAAAAGCACTTAATAAATCCTTGTTCTCTCTTTAAAAATGGAGTTCTCAGAACTAAATAGAACACTCCAAAAGTAATCTGATTAAGATGGAATATAGATTGCAAAAGGTGGGGAGACCCTTTCAATCAGCAATAATTTATTAAGAACTTACTCTGTACCAGATAGTGTGCCAGGTCTGAAGAATGAAGAAGCCTCCAGCCTCAAAGAGCTTGCCATTCATCAGGGATTTGTAAAAGATAATTTTTTGATGAGCAACAATTGAGGAAGAAAAACCAGGAAAGGTTTTATGTAGAATTTTAAAGAAAACTGGGGAGTTCAGAGAGGAGGAAGAGCTGTCTAAATATAGGAAACAGCAAGTTCAAGGGCATAAAGATGCAAAATATACTTACTCTAGAGATTATACTTCTCTATTGATTACTTTTAATAAATACTAATAATTTTGATAAATGCTAATAATAGCTAACATTTATATAGCATTTGCTACATGCTAAGGTATCGTGCTAAGTATTTTACAATTATCTGACTTGATTCTCACAACAATGCTGGGAGGTAGGAGCTATTATTATCTCTATTTTACAAATGAGGAAATTGAGTCAAATAGGGGACACACAATAAGTGACTGAGACCTCATTTGAACTCAGGTCTTCCTGACTAGGTAGCATATAGTTAAAGCGCTGGACTTGGAATCAAAAAATGCTCCTCTTCATTAATTCAAATCAAACCTCAATTATTTGCTGTGTCACTCCGGGCAAGTCAGTTAACTCTATTTGCCTCAGTTTCTTCATCTGTTAAATGAGCTGGGGAAGGAAATGGCAAAAAAGATATCTTTGCTAACAAAACCCAAAAATGGGGTCATGGAGATTTGGAGACTACTGAAATGAGCTATGCTCTATTCAGTGAAACATCAACTGCCTCTATAAACAATTTGGGCAAGTTTTTTTTTTTAATCATTAAAGCTTTTCATTTTCAAAAACATGCATTTTACCCTTGCAAAATCTTGTATTCTAAATTGTTTTCTCATTCCATTCCCTCAACTCCCTACCCTAGATGGCAAGTAATCCAATATATGTTAAACGTGTGTCATTCTCCATAAGAAAAATCAGAACAAAAAGGGGAAAAAATAAAAAACAAAAAACAACCAAAACGGGGGGGAGGAGGGGGGATTAGAAAGACAAAAAAATGCAAGCAAACAATAACAAAAAAAGTTAAAGCACTATGTTGTTATCTACATTCAGTCCCCACAGTCCTCTATCTGGGTACAGATGGCTCTCTCCATCAAAAGACCATTAGAACTGGCCTGAATCATCTCGTTGAAAAGAGCTGTGCCCATCAGAATTGATCACATGATCTTGTTGCTGTGTACAATGTTCTCTTGGTTCTACTTACTTTACTTAGTATCAGTTCATGTAAGTCTCTCCAAGTCTTTTCAAAATCATCCTGCTGATCATTTCTTATAGAACAATATTCCATAACATTCAAATACCATAACTTATTCAGCCATTTCCCAATTGATGGGCATCCACTCAATTTCCAGTTCTTTGCCACTACAAAAAGGGCTGCTACAAACATTTTTGTGTGTGTGTGAGTCCTTTTCCCTATTTTATGATCTCTTTGGGATACAGGCCCAATAGAGACACAGGCAAGTTTTTTTTTCCCCCCAGTGGAGAATTTGGGGAGACTTTCTACCTCAAGTCAATTAAAAGAAGTATTTATTTTCCTCTCTTAAAAGCCTTGAGTATTTTTTCCTATGGTAGTACTGAACGAACTGGGCTAAGTACTTCTCTAAAACAATGGACAAAATGTCAAGCAGGGCGTCTCACTAGCATATGCTTTCATCTCTCTGACCCATCTCAATCAAATCCCAACAGCATAGAAAGCCCATCTTGTTCATCCCCTAGGAATGAGAAATAAAGAAAATTCCATGGCTTGCTGACAGTAGCCAGGTGGGATCACATGCCTTCCATACCAGAAGAACTCTAGTATGTATCAGAAAATATAATGGGCACTTTATACAATAGACTCCAGTGAAAAGAAAAGATCTGATCTACCTAGATGCCAAGAGTTTGTAATCTAAAATTGTAGGCAAAATCATAACTGTGTGTTGTCCAAAAATTCATAAAAACATCAAGAATTGTTACATGGAAGAATAGAATATAATTCTTCTCAAGAAATAAAAGTTAATTTGGGTATCCAGATTATAGAAGACATTATACGTGTCTTACCTCCACATACTCTGAGGGGCAAGGGCAGGAATTTTCCAACGTTCTAGTAATTAATTCTTGTAGAGGAAAGCATAAGAAGTACTCCATTGAGTGAGACTCTTCTTTATAAAAAGAAAAAAAGTGAAAAGATATGGAATGAGAAAAAATGAATCAATTTGGTATTATAACTACATCACCAAAATAAAAACAATGCATTTGTAAGCCATTTGAAAACTAACCTGAGTTCTATTGATCTAATTATTTCAACTACTTGAAAACAAAGAATTAGAAGACCTGATTTCCTTTCTATCCCCAGCTACCTATGTACTCCTCAGTGAACATATTCATGTTCAATCCTGTGTATTTAATTTTAGATAATTAAAAACATTATTCTGAGAAAGGCACCATAGCCCTCATCATCAGATGCTTCATCAGACTATCAAACACCCAAAAGAGATGAATGATCCCTGGATTAAACAGTCTCTAAGGTCCTTCCTAGCTCAATTTCCTTCCTTATAAAAAGAAGTAGGACTAGATTAGGAATTCTTAGCCTAGGGTCCATGAACCAGATAGATAGATAGATAGATAGATAGATAGATAGATAGATATAGATATATTTCTTTTTTTCCCCCTTTGTCAAGGCAATTGGGGTTAAGTGACTTGCCCAGGTTCATATAGCTAGGAAGTATTAAGTGTCTGAGTCATATTTGAACTCAGGTCCTCCTGAGGGCCAGTATTCTATCCACTGAGCCAACAACCTGCCTCAATATAGATATATTTCAATTCAATTTGTTTTTCTTTCAATCCTGTGTATTTAATTTTAGATAATTAAAAACATTATTCTGAGAAAGGCACCATAGCCCTCATCATCAGATGCTTCATCAGACTGTCAAACACCCAAAAGAGATGAATGATCCCTGGATTAAACAGTCTCTAAGGTCCTGCCTAGCTCTAAAAACCCACTGAATTATGGAGAAGGGTGATTTCAGAGTGAGAGCTACCACTAGACTTGTGAACTATCTCCCATAACTAGCACTAAAGAGAAAATAATCTATTTTAAAATCTTTTCCTACCTTCCTAACTGTGGGGGAAAAAAAATGGTAACTTTGCTCATACTATAATGGCTCAATGTTGCCTATCAATTAATTGGTCAACAAGAATTCATTAACCCCTGAATACTTGCCAGGCACTGTCTCCCAGGTGCTAGATACTCAAATACAAAGAATGAAACAATCCCAACTCTCGTGAGCAGACAGAATTAGATCAAATCCTACATTTTTCAGTTTGTCAGTAGAATCTTCATTCAATTGGTCTCATCTCAACCGTACAAATTTATCTATCACTACTTCCTAACACATTTTCTTTCCAATAAAACTTTCATTACTATGATTCTTTCCATCTTCACACTTATCCCATTCTCATAGAATTACAAAATATCAGGGCTAAAGAGAACCTTAGGAATTACTACACCAGGAACTCTTTGCCTTTTTTGTATCACAGACCCCTTTGTCAGACTTATGAAACCTATATGGACCCTTTTTCAGAGAAATATTTTTAAAAACACAAAATAAAAAGCAAAGATTTACAAAGGAAGCCATATATTGAAATAGTTATCTATATTTATATTTGTAGATAGATAGATAATTTAAATCTATCTATCTATCTGAACTGATAGACCCCAGGTTATGAACTTCCAAATGATTCTAGCATCTCATTTTATAGAGTAAGAAACCAAGAACCAAAAGAATTTTATCTCTCTGAATAATGGAAATAATGAAATTGGGCAAATTTGAGTAATATAAATAGTTTGCATAATACAAATACTTAATCACTGTCACAATATGGGAATTTAGATATTAACTCTCCCTTTACCTTTCTTATTGCTTTAACCTGTACAGAAATATATCAGTAACATATGATTGGTCTGGTTTTCTTTTGCCAGCTACTGTTATCTTTGTTATACTGTTTTAAGAAATGCATACATGTTAAACAAGACTTGGTTTCTGATACTGGTATCCAAGTATTTTTTAAAGAAATCAAATGAAAGAACCACAAGAAACCATTCTATCTTCTGTCCTTCTATCTCCTTTTTCCTTTATAGACATAATTTGTAAAGGTAGTTCAGGGTAATGGGAAATCCTCAAGACTGAGAATCAGTTCTAGTCCTGATTCCAGTAGTCACTACTTAGATGTGTGACCTTGGAGAAATCTCTATCAATCTCTTTATCTATAAAATCTATATAGCTTTTGTTCTTCCTTATACCATTTTTAGGGGGATATGAGGTAATGTCAGGAGAGTACTTTGTTGAAAAGTCCTATATGAACATAAGCTACTAGGATTTTGTCTTTTTTTTATAATAGCTTTTCATTTTTCAAAATACATACAAAGATGGTTTTCTACATTCACCCCTGCAAAATCTTGTGTTCCAAATTTTTCTCCCTCCCTTCCTACCTCCCTCCTCCCCTAGACAACAAGTAATCCCATATAAGTTAAACATATGCAATTCTTCTAAACATATTTCCACATTTATCATGCTGCACAAAGAAAAGTCAGATCAAAAGAGGGAAAAATGAAAAAGAAAAAAAACCAAGCAAATAAATAACAACAACAACAAAAGGTTGAAAATATTATTTTGTGATCCACATTCAGGTCCTGTAGTCCTCTCTCTGGATGCAGATGGCTCTCTATTTCTCAAGTCCATCAGAATTGGCTTGAATTACATCATTGTGGAAAAGAGCCAAGTCCAATTATAGTTAATCACTACAAAATCTTGTTGTTGCTGTGTACAATGCTTTGTTGATTTTACTCAGTTCACTTAGCATCAATTCACGTAAGCCTCTCCAGGCCTCTCTGAATCATCTTGCTGATCATTTCTTATAGAATAATAATAGTCCATTACATTCATATACCACAACTTATTCAGCCATTCCCCAAATGATGGGCATCCACTCAATTTCCAGTTCCTTGCCACTAAAAAGGGCAGCTACAAATATTTCAATACATGTAGATTCTTTTCCCTTCTTAAATGATCTCTTTGGGATACAGACCCAGTATAGACACTGTTGAATCAAAGGATATGCACAGCTTTATAGCTCTTTGGGCATAGTTCCAAATTGCTCCCCAGAATAGTTGGATCATTTCACAATTCTATCAACAATGTACCAGTGTCCCAGTTTTCCCACTTCACCTCCAACATTTGTCATTATCTTTTCCTGCCACCTTAGCCAATTTGAGAATTATGAATAGGATTTTGTCTTTGATACAATACAAGATTTGCATATGATCCATAGAACATAGATTTAGAGTTGAAAGAAATAATGGAGATTATTTAGTGCTACAGACTCATTTATTGATGAAGGAATGGAGACTCAGGGAGGTTGGCATAATGGATAGAGCATAGTTCTTGGAATCAGGAAGATGAATTTGAATTCTTCCTCAGACATTTACTAGCCATATGGACTCTGGGCAAATTATTTCTATTTCTCTTAGCTTCTTCATCTGTAAAATGGAGATAATAATAGTACTTATTTCACAAGGTTGTTGTGAGAATAAAATGAATAGAAAGATATATAGATCAATTGATAGAACTATACATGCACATGTATGTGAATATAATACTTTATAAACTTTACAACACTATGCAAATGCTATCCATTATTATTATTTATTGTCTAAGGTCACAATAGTATTTAAACTATTTAAGCACATAAGATTTAAACTCTAGTCCTCTGACTTAAAAGTCATTACTCTTTCCACTGTATCATTTTGTTGTAGTCATCATATAAATTGTTTTCCTAGTTTTGTTAGTTCACTTTGTGTCAGTTCACATAGGTCTTCCCATTTTTCTTAAAATATTAATAATACTCCATTACATTAACTTACCACAATTTGGCAATTCCCCCAACTGCTGGATCTCTGCATTGTTTCTAGTTTTTTTTTTTTTCCCTATTTCAAAAAAGTGTCCCTTTAAATATTTCTGTGCAATATATGATAGATTGATATAGGGATTTATTTTTAACACTAATCTCCTTCAAGTATATACTTAGCCATGGAATCTATATATCAAAGGGTAAAACATTTCAGTCAATTCTTTACCATAATCCAAAATTGCTTGTGGCTTAAAAACAAAACAAAAAAACACAACAACATACAACTAACACAGAAGTTTACACACAATTTCCCAAAAGGAGGGAGGAAACTTTGGGTGACCAATTGTGTATGTGTGTATACCTACAGAGAGAGACAGAGACAGAGACAGAGACACAGAGAGAAAGAGACAGAGACACAGAAACAGAGAGAGAGAGAGAGAGAGAGAGAGAGAGAGAGACAGAAGAGAAAGGAGAGGTGGAAAGAAAGGGTGGGGTGGGAGGGGAGGAAAGAGAGTCCATGTCCCATGGAATTAAGTTGAAATTTGGCTTTGGATTTTATTTTTTATCATCACAGATTAAAATTCAGAGAAACTTATTAAATCTCATAGGACAAAAATATTTCACGTGAAGCATGAGTATTGTTAGTACCACTGTCTTTGGACTGACTCTTTGGAGTTGGATGGAGAAAAGAAGGGAAGAGTAAAGCAGGAAGATAAATTTTAACTTGCCAAAAACCTAAAATTTACAAGTTTTATAAGGTAGGATTTAATTTTTCTACATTTTTTCCTCTCTTCAAATGCAAAACATTTGCCATTCAAAATTATGCTTTTTAACTTTTTCATAAATAAGTCAGAGACAGCACTGTTCCCTGAATAGGACATTACCATTGGAATTGAAAAAAGTTACATTGTGTTCTTTGTTATGTCACAGATACATTTTCTTTTTAAAAATTAAGGAATGGATTTTAATAATTATTTTTTTTAATGTCAAGGAGTCTCCAAGATCTTGCTTGTACTGGGTCACTTCTTATGGCAATTTCCAATAAAATTATTGTATAGCTGCAAAATAATACATGTCATTTTAATGTGAAAATTTTCATCCTACACACAAATACATTGAAAGAATTCACACAGGTTACTTGCCTTTGTCCAAATAAAGAATTTTCACAGAAAAAAATTTTTTTCAGATAAGTTTTACTATTCTCCAATAAGTAAAATTTTCCAGATGTAAAAAAGAAAAGATTGTATATAGCTACTCCTTTACAGAACACAATTGAAATTTATCCTCCAATTAAAATACATATTATATATGCCACTACTAAAGATAAAGATAAACATGGGGTAATTCCTGGGACCAAAGACAAAATGTAGTAGCAAAATAATTCATTAATCACATTTCCAATGTGAACTAAAATAATTTGCTCATTAAAGTAAGAATCTTACAATCATAGGATTGGAAAGGACCTTAATGATAATGTAGTCCAGGCTTCTTTGCTTATTTCAGTATTTTAAAGACATTAAGACATAATTGAATTCACAAGTACATACCACTTTTATTTCTTAATAGGGACTGAATAATAGGTCAAAATTTTTATACCAAGAATTATAATGGTTTTCATCTAAGCTAACAAGAACTAATAACAGCTGATGTTTGCATATCTGCTTTAAGGTTTGCAAAACATTGAAAATCTGTCATCTCACTTCAGCATCACAACAACCTTGAAGTAAATATCATCATCATCATCATCGTCTTTATCATCACCATCCCCATTTGGGGAATAAAATCAGCAAGATCAAATACCTTGTCCATAGTCACACATCAAATTGATATCAGAATAAAAATTTGAATCTAGAAAATTATCTAGAGCATTAAGAGGTTAAGTGTGGGGCTTACACCTAGAACTTTATTAGCGAACTCAGTCTGTGACTCTCTGTGTGTCTGTGTGTGTGTCTCTCTCTCTCTCTCTCTCTCTCTCTCTCTCTCTCTCTCTTTCTCTGCCTCTCTATCTCAGTGTCTACCGTGTCTCTCTCCCTCTCTCCCTCTTTTCCTCTCTCTCTCTCTCTCTCCTTTCTCCTCCTTATATCTTTTTGTATATGTGAACTTGAACTCCACACTTCTTTTTTTTTTTTTAATTTAAATTTTATTTTATTTAATAATAACTTTGTATTGACAGAATCCATGCCAGGATAATTTTTTTACAACATTATCCCTTGCACTCGCTTATGTTTCGTTTTTTCCCCTCCCTCCCTCCACCCCTCCCCCCAAGATGGCAAGCAGTCCTATATATGTTAAATATGTTGCAGTATATCCTAGATACAATACATATTTGCAGAACCGAACAGTTCTCCCGCTGCACAGGGAGAATTAGATTCAGAAGGTAAAAATAACTCGGGAAGAAAATCCAAAATGCAAATAGTTCACATTCATTTCCCAGTGTTCCTTCTTTGGGTGTAGCTGTTTCTGTCCATTATTTATCCATTGAAACTCAGTTAAGTCTCTTTGTCATAGAAATCCACTTCCATCAGAATACATCCTCATACAATATCGTTGTCGAAGTGTATAATGATCTCCTGGTTCTGCTCATCTCACTTAGCATCAGTTCATGTAAGTCTCTCCAAGCCTCTCTGTATTCATCCTGCTGGTCATTCCTTACAGAACAATAATATTCCATAACATTCATATACCACAATTTACCCAGCCATTCTCCAATTGATGGGCATCCATTCATTTTCCAGTTTCTAGCCACTACAAACAGGGCTGCTACAAACATTTTGGCACATACAGGTCCCTTTCCCTTTTTTTAGTATCTCTTTGGGGTATAAGCCCAATAGAAACACTGCTGGATCAAAGGGTATGCACAGTTTGATAACTTTTTGGGCATAATTCCAGATTGTTCTCCAGAATGGCGATTCGTTCACAACTCCACCAACAATGCATCAGTGTTCCCGTTTTCCCGCATCCCCTCCAACATTCATCATTATTTTTTCCTGTCATCTTAGCCAATCTGACAGGAAACTCCACACTTCTTATACAAACTTTTCATTCTAGTTTAGACACTCCCTAGATGCCTCCAAATTTACAATTTGAAACTTTTTCTAGTTCTTTTGTTTGGAAAGCCCTTTCCCAATCCTATTTATCAAATCTACTATACCCAGCAGTCCAAACACTTTTTAAATGTTCCCTTCTTTGTAAAAGCTTTCTCTGACATTTGCAGCCCACTTTGAATCAGTTTCTGTTTCATGATCTTCAAAGGTCTCAATTGTCTGTACTATAAATCTCAGCCTTAAAATATTTTCTATTTTCCTAATGGTCTCCTATATGTAGTCTCCATCTTCTCTGTGAAGAAGAAAAAGATATTTTTCCTTATAAAAATGGTATTATTCTTGGAGTCTGGCAGAAATAGGTTTAAATTCTACCTCCAATATTTACTAGTTGTATGACCCTGGGATTTAACCTCTGTGTGCTTTAATTTCCTCATCTATAAAAATGAGAAAGTTAGATTCCATGGTCTGTAAAGTCTTCCCGTGTTTTAAATTTATGGCCCAACAATCCTATGCTCTCTAGTTCATTAAACACCTACTATGTGATAACCAGAATGCTAAGCACTGATGATACAGAGATAGAAGCAAAATATACCCTATCCTATTATGTGTATTATGTATATATGTGTATTAGTTTTGCTTCTGTAACAACAACAAAAGATTTTAAAAGTAGAAGCCATTTCTTATATAGAAATGAATCCAGTTTATTTAGCCAACAAAGTTTTTGATATATACAATTATAACTGCGGTTGAAAAGAATGGTAGAGGTCATTTAGTGCAAGTCCATCATTTTATAAATGAAGAGTTTGAGACTCAAAAAAGTTACGTAACTAATGGAAGTTCACGTAGGTAAGAAATGTCAGTTAATATTTGATCCAAGACTTCTGGATGTAAATCCATTGCTCTTTCCACTGAATCACAATGACTCCCCGAAAATATTAAAATTATTTAATTTATTAAAAATAAAGTCTAGTATAAATGTTTCTCAGAATCTCTAAGAATCAGGTTGGTGTTGGGTATTGTTTGCATAGTTTGATTAATAATGTTTTATTGTATATATTAGAAGTATATTCTAATTAGTATTTCTGTCTGCTAGTTAGCACAAACAAAAGTAATTTGGTTCTGTGAGTATACCCTAATTTACATCCATGTGCAAACTAAGCAGCATGAGGATTGAGTATTAGAAAAGAGAGAACCAAAAGGATACAACAGAGATTAGATCTCTTTGTCTCATATTATCTTTCAGTATTCAGAGGACTGACGTATAGAATGCATACTCCATCTAGAATGAAGATGGCCCTCACAGAGCCAGAGTAAAAATAGAATGACCAAAGCTCTGGGAGCGCCCTATATTTCCTGCATTGATCAGCAACAATTATTTGTTAAGGAAGGAACTTTGCTCAGTTCCTAAATGAGAGCCACTTAAAGGTGTATTTCTGAAATGTTGCCGTTCCTGCTCTTTAGGTGACTGGGCCTGGGAATCAGATTACTAAATGTGATTATATTTTCTTTTGCTATCTTAATTATATCTTTTTAAAGTAATGAAACATGCTGAAAAGAATCATAGTTTAGCAAATAGACGGTGCTGATACCAAGAGGTTTAATTTGTAGAACAGGGTTTCAGAATTACAGCATAAATACTCCTCATCCCACTCCCCAAGCCCACCATCCTCACCAACTATAAAGTGTTAATAACTTGGGGTTCCAGAGAGGTAAGAAAAGGTAATTTGGATTATACTCATCACGCTTTCTACTAATGAGAGGCAAATTATAACAAATGATCTTATCAGTAATTTATGTAGCAAACCACATCATAAACACATTTTTAAAAAGAAAATGTAACTATATTAAAAAATAAATAAGATTACCATATACTATTCTTACAAACAGCATTACCCTCAATTTATAGAATGTTTTTAAAGAAATACAAATATCTAGATATAAAAATTAAGTTACTACCTTCTGGTAAATTTCAAGGATAATTATTCCATAACTCTTTCCTTTAAGAAAATTTTATGTGTTTGTCACTTGATACTTTATACTTAATACTGTCACTTGATATTTTAGTTGTTCGTACAGCATAAGCTTTCTCTTTCTACCTGTTTCGGGTTTTTTCATCTACTTTAACCCACTTTGATCTATTCTATTTTATAAAATAAGAGGCTTCAGAGTATTATCAACATCTCTTAGCTATCTATCTTGCCAGAGACAACGAGTTAATGACCTTCATTGACCTTCATTGTTGAGACACTCTATAAATCCAATTACTTCAGGAAGGTGCTTTTTTATATAACATCAAGCTTTCTGTGAACTTGTTTTTTTAATCTTCCTCCAACTTATCACAACTATTATTTTTGACTTGAGCATATACATGCCACAAGAGCACCAATGAGTTTACTTCAAAATCTGAAATGGCCTTCTGCCAATAAGGAAAATATTTAATTAATCAACCTACTTCTTTTTCAATTTTTATCCCCAACCAATTCCCCTTTCATCCTTTCCAGCAGTGTTTATTTTATTATTAACTTTTTTTTGTCTACAATAAAAGACAATGATATGAATGAAGCTTGCATTATAATAATGTAACTGACATATCATCAAGCAAATGCTCTCAGTCTCAATTTTTATACAAAATTTGAGGCTTTCTCTAAAAGCAGAATGAACATATTAGATAGCAGTGACTTTATGAAATGATGAAATATTTGGGTTCACTTGCTGAATCAGACACTACCTGTATATCCATGGGCAAATTGTTAATCTTTTCTCAAATTCAGTTTTCTTATCTCTAACAGGCTAATAATGACATATGCTTCACAGAGTGAATTTCAGAATATATCAAAGAAATTTCTGTCTAAACATGATCCTTGATACATAGTTCATCAGCAAAGATCATGGATCTCATATATATATATATATATATATATATATATATATATATATATATATATATATATATATATAATCTCCCAATGCAGACAATTCCCAATTTTGTACTAAATGAGCTTCTGCAGGCATATATATTTGCCTCAGGTGCTGCTGATATGAATTAAAACCTTCAGGTTTTATATAAAACCTTCAGGCATATCTTTCTTTCTGTATAACTTTAATCCAAAGTCTACCATTAAGGAAAGAGAGAAAGGAAATACTTATGATTCATGTAACTGTACCATTGTATATCATCATATTAACATCATCACAATCAATCTAAAATGATGCAAATTTGGGTATTTATGATGTATAAAAATCTTAATGGCAAAAAACAATCTAAGAGTAGATAGAGTACCCTCATCCATAATGAAGTTCTAATGTAATGAATAATAAATACACTCAAATTAGAATCTAAAAAAAATTATTTCTGTATAAAATTAAATTTGGTCCTTAATAAAGAATGGTGTAGAAGAGAAGAAAAAAAAGGTAAAAGAAGTGTTCTATTCCTCCCTGCCTTTGTGGGGAGTTATGAGTGTGAAACTCTGAATATGTTGTCAGACCCAGTTGATATGTTTGTTAATTTTGCTAAAATTATTTTTTGTTGTTATCTTTTACAAAAGATGGTTTGCAAGTCAGAAGATTGGAAGAGATAAATATTTGAGAATTAAGGTAATAATAAAAGAAAAAGATAGGGAAAGAATCTGTCTCATTTTTGTTGTTCTAGGGAAATCTCAAGTGAGGAAACTTCCCTATTAATACAAGTCAGCCATCTTCTCTGCAAAATAAATGGTCCATTACCATTCCTGAAGCAGGAAAATATCTGACTAAAAGATACAATTTTTCAGATTTTTTTCTAGATTATCTGAAGGTAGACTTTCTGCATTGTAGTTTGAATCCAACCACACTTAGATTTTCAACAGAAGGGCTAAGTGAGGAAGACTCAGACCAGACAAAGAATAAGGGGTGTGTGCTTCTGTGTACATATTAAAGAACATATGCAAAACATATATTTAAAAGACTTTTGAATGATCCCTTGCTCATATTATTTGTACTTTTTTCTCTTTTATTAAAATTATTAAAAATATATGTATATATAAAACATGCTATATGTAGTAACTAATAGAAAAATGTGCATATTGTATGTATATGCATTAAATATAATTATTAGATACTATCTTTCCAAATACAACAGTATCAAACCAAAAGCTTTAAATTACTCACATATTAGACAAGCACTGAAACAATCCAATTATTTCCTTTCTCAACTGCCCCCTCAATTCCAAGAGAACATTAACATTTATGTACTTTCTCTTTAGCTCTTCTCCCTAAATATTAATAGCATCCTGATGTCTTTATGACACTTATTCCATATTTCCCATCAACCTCATAAAGCATAATGATTCTCAGGTTCCAGTAATCACCACACAATTCTCTTTACCTATCTCTTTCAATGAAATGGGAGTGGTGCCATATTCACCAAAAACAGAATTCTTATTCTTTGCAGATCACTGTATTATGTACTTGGTGAAGGACAAATTTCAGATGGAAAGTTTTCCTTGCCCTTATGAAATTCACTGACTTGTAGGAAAATATTATGAGGTGGAAGCACTATAAGAATTAAACAGAAAAGGTCAGAGGACAAAACACTCTCAATTGACATGAAAAACAAATGTTCAAGTATTCATTAGATCCCTTTACCTGAAATTTTGCTTATCCATCGGGTATTTATCATACAGTTGGTAGACTTCAGACGTCCATGGAATACCTTGTGCTAATGGAGATAAGCCATTCCCTGGGCAATGTCTGTAGCAAAGGAAAACCTGAGACGCAAATAAGGACCTAAAGTGATTACAGCATAAAACCAAGGACTATTCTCTGAAAGACATAATTTTTAGCACAAACCAGGATAAATGCCCATCAAATTTTTACAATGTAAATAAAGCTCAAAATCACAGAATCTTAGCCTTGAAAGATCATCTATTTCAACTTAGTTCCTGAACAGATATTCCCTCTATGATAGACATCTCTAGTAAGTAATCATCTGATCTCTTCCTGACTACTCACCCCCAAAATCCTATATGCCCAAATATTTGGATAACAATTACTTTTATTTTAGTATAATTCTGATTTAAGTCCTAACAAGGAGATGAGCAGAGCAATAACTTGGACAAATGGAGAAAGAACTAGAGAGGAATAACAGTTTGTAGTGTACATTTTGCCAAACCCTACTCAATTTAATCTCCATGCATGTAAAATGGGCCCTGATTCACTTACTCTGTGAAACTGAAGAAGTTTGGGGGGGAAAAAAGAAAAGGAAAATGTTGCCTAGCAACCTGGCTTACAGCTGCTTCTAATATAACTCCTTGGGGACAGCAGCAGATAACAAGCAATTAATTATGAACATTAACAATAATGAAACATAGTCACAGGATATCATAACTCAGTGGCCAACCTAATTGTCACATCTCTAATTATTCCAACATTCATCTTGTACCTGGAGCTCCAGTTGATGGGAATGTCCTCAGTGAGTAGAACATCATTCAAACTTTCCTTTGGACAGTACTTAGTCATAATGGCAATGTTAGGCTTTTCGATGCAGCCTCCAATGAATTTGAAAATATTTGGATGATACAGTTCTCTACAAAAATCAATATGAATCTGATAGAGGGTTTCTCCAGAGCATATTTACTAACTCTATTTTCCCCCTTTTTTCTGACAATATGCTTTCCATCTTTTACATAGATTATCTATCATGCCTAGAATGCTCTCCCTTTTTACTTCTACACTTTCAATCAAGAAACATTGTTAAGTGCCTACCTTATGGTTAACCACAAGGAAGAGAGAGCATTATTTTAGCTCTGCTTTGTTTGAACTTGATTAACTAAAATGACTGGTCCAGGGTACTACTTAGTATCTCCAGCTTCCTTTTGTATATTGTCTTCCCCCATGAGATTGTAGGTTCCTTGAGGACAAACTGTTTGTTTGGTTTTTTTCAATTTGTATTTCTAATACTTAATACCATACGGGGCACATAGAAGGAATATCAGAAATCTTTATTGAATTGAACTAAATAAAAGTTGAGCTTGACCTGCAGTTTGAAAGAAATGAAGAATATCGAATACCTAACTCCCCTCAATGCTCAGGTGTCACTTCCTATACGACACCTTTATTGATTCTCAATTGGAGATCTCATCCAGTTTTGCTGATGATTCCATTTCCTTTGTTTATATCTTACATCTAGAATTTGTGCATATTATTTCTCCACTCAGTAAAAGATAAGCTCCATGAGGGCAAAGACTTCTTTTTCTTTTTCTTTCCTACCCTTAACACCTAGAAAAGTTTCTGGTCCATAGTAAGCACTTAAATGCTTGCAGAATTGAATTAAATTTAATATAAAGGAAAGAATGTAATTTTAAAGTTAGCTGTAGTTATTAAAATATATCAAAAACTACTTACACAACCAAACAGTGGGATGTGACCCTAATGTAGACAAGAGAACAGCTTTGAAAAAAATAGTTATTAATTTGATTAAGGTCTTATCATTGCAGCCATTATTAGTTTGCTTCATAAGGAAATTTGAATGCTAAGGCTAAAACCAGAAGTATTTGGGACAGAAAATAAGCAAGCTGCAAAAAAGCAAGATAAGAAATACATTTCCTCGTACTTCTTAAAATTCTGTAAAGAGCCTGCAATACCAGACACATCTCATTTGTTATGGAGGGTGAAAGCTATTCAGAGAAAAAAGTAATAGCAGGGTAGCCCAGGAAAAGGAAAATTCTGATCTTTGAGGAAAATCTATCTCCCAAATATTAGTAGTAGTTCTGCTACTCATTTTATCCTTAGTTTTGAAAACAAATGGCAATTTTTTTTCACAAGCTTATTGGATACCAGTTTGCTTCTCTCCATACCTGTCCCTAATGAATTGGCTTTCATAGAGACTGACATTCCTAAGACAGGGTCAGGATTTCTTTTTTCTAAAAAGCATTAGCTGTGCTGACACTTTAGCAATGCTGATTACTAAAATTCTTCACTCTCAGCAGAATCAAATATTATGGCTTTCATGAAAATTTAGCAGTTTTGTCCAGTAAAAATTTCATTACTTTCTTCTCACCCCCAACTTTAAATCTAGGAATTCCTGATTCAAACTCTATACATTTTCCAAAATATAACTCAACATCATTATCTTTTAAGTTCTCTTTTTAAGTTCTCTCTAAAGTTCTGAAAACAATCACTCAATCAATAATCATCTATTAGCCACTGAATATATACAAAAATTGGACTAGATTGTGCTAGGTCCTAGGGATACAAAAACAATAAATGAAATAAATATATTCAAGGACCACACATTCTACAAGAACAAGGTCTGAAATATTCTTTCAATATTTGATAACCTACCACACTAGAAAACTCACTAGATTGGGATTAGTACACCTGAGTTCAAATCCTGATTCCTATAAGTACTAGCTATGTAAACATAGGCAAAGCAAAGCATTTTTACTTTCTAATAATACTAGAATTACATATTCTATAAGATTGTTTTGTGGGAAATGCTTTGTAGAACTTAAATGAAATTACTTTGATGAATATGAAATCTCATCAGTGTATTTCCTCTATGGATACAATCTGCAATTCATCCATGCATTGAGATCCTATGTGATTCTTGTCCATGTCTTTCCATAAAGTCTTCACAAAGTATATTACCCAATATGAATAGCCCTATGTTTCTTTTCATATTTGGAGAATACCAGTACAAGACTTGAGTTGTTCATCTTCACTTCCTCAGTCTCACTATGTAAGTAATTCACCACTTTTTCTAGACATATATGACCTTGATGACCAGTTTTTCTTGCCATTTGATTGGTAATGTGTTTCAATGTACTTGTAATAATGATTCTTCTAAGATTATAATATTCCCTGGATCCCTGCCATCCCTGTCACTGCTAGAATATTGATATCAAAAAGCTAGATTTCAGTGGTGTGGTAAGAACAAAATATACTCGGATTCTTTACATAAATGCAGAACTAGTTTTTCTCTAAAAGGCAAGAAAACCATTTTCAAAATTTGATTAGGTCAGGGAAATAGGAGTTGAGCATACTGCCTATGTACCTATATTAAAAAAAAGCCCAGCCCATGAGGAGATGAGTCTTAATGTTTATTGGATCATTAATGTTATTGGAGATATTAATGTTAATGGTAGTTTCAGTGTTAACACAAGTCGAGACATATTTCTAACCATAACTTTTCTATGTGGACACAAAGGGAGCTGCAGCTGCCTTAACTAGTACTGGATCCTTGTTGAATATCTTTTCTATGATCTATTAAGTAAAATTGTTGTTAAATGCTAGATGGTATATGTCTCGTTTTGTTCCAATTTTGAGTCTGAATCATTGGATTTGCCCAAGTCATGCCTGGACCAAAACAGGTGGCATAGAGAAGCACAAAATTACTGAAGGCATTATGAAATTCCCCAAATATAATTACACATGCCCATATCCTTCTTTGACTTCTGGAGCCATTGTCCATCTTCATTGCTGATCCAAACTATTTCTACTGATAAACTATCTCAATGGTCTGACTATCCAACAGCAAATCATTAGAGTTTTTTCTGTATAAATTAGTACATTGATTTCTTCTGAGGCCCTAATGGGGTAATCCTATAGTGTTCTGGAGTTCAATAGAAATCTACATAGTGCCGTCCATAAACAAGCATCTAAAGAAGCGATCTATATTAAATTGCTCTTTCATTTGGACTATGTGACATCTTGGTAACTACCTTTGGTAAATCTGTCTCTTTCTTGGGCCAACTGACACTCTGTATTGTTTATATGGGTGTATCTATCATGAAATCTTGTATGTTTTTATCATATATCTGAAAAATACCTTGTTACAGGAGAACTTCTAATTCTACATCTTATACTTGAGTTAAGTACTTTTTATAATCTAATAACCATGAACATAGTATGTATCATGTATAGCACTCAACCAATTATGTGACTTTGAAAAATGGTTTGTGTAAAATTATTCATGAAAACCTTTCTATTATCTTCTCAAATTTTCAACAAGAATACCTAACGTATGTAAACTAACATTCTCATAAAGACTTTGAGAAAGTTTACATATGAGTTCAATTAATATTTTCTCCATCTTGTGATTTTCTATTAGTTTGAAATATACTCAAAATTTTGAAAATTGACCTCCATGTGTTTTTAAAATTGTGTTCTTATGAAAATAGGTTCTTACCTGCAACTAAATACCATTTCCATATCTTAATATTGGATATTGAGATCATAGAGTACAAATGTTATAAAAATATCAATAATAAGACTAGATCACAATAGAAATGCTGATCAGTGACATATCAATTCATTGTCCTCCTTCCAAATTCATCTGGCAATGTTCTTAAGAAAATCTGCCTTAATTGACTCTCATAACAAATTTTCCCTCCTCTATTGCTTTGGACTGTTTTATGAGATGGTACTGTTTTTCATCTTTTGTCATATATAATATTTTGGAAAAGACTTTGTACTTTAGATAAATATTACCCCTTGCCTATCATATTGGTATTTGGCAAAGAAGCAAACGTTTATTAACTGATCAATTTGTGGGGTTTTTAGGGTTTTTCACTGTTGTCTTTTTTTTAACAGGTAAGTTTCTCAAAGAAATGATGATCAAAACCAATACTAAATACCAAATATTAAATATTTAATTTACTTTTACAGATTTCTGAGTTTCGAGACAGAATCTATAAGATGTATTAAGTAAATAGGGTAGATTTGAACTGTTATAATTGGATTAGTGCCATCTCATGTTTATCTTTTCTCCTAATGTGATATTTTATGAGACGATTTTGTATTCTAACTAATCAACATACCTAACAATAGGGTCAATTTTGAAATAACTTTTATATGAGTAATTAATACTGTCTATTATAAAATAATTTCATTTTCTGTTATGTTCTATATTTACCATATCCAGAATCTTTTGATTCTATTTTTGGAAACTATTCATGGTATGAGAACATGAAATTTCTGAGTAGTTTGTAACTCTCTTCTATTTCTTCATTGGAAACAATATTGTTGAATATACACATTGTTGTTATTGTTCAGTCCTTTTTTTAATTAAATCTGACTCTTCATGACTACATTTGGAGTTTTCTTGACAAAGATAGAAAGTAATTTGCCATTCCTTCTCCAGCTTATTTTACAGTTGAGGAACTGATATAAGCTAGGTTAAATGACATGCTCAGTGTCACATAGCTAGTAACTAACTATCTGATTCCAGATTTAGACTCAGGAAGCTCCATTTACCTGATAGAGTAGGCCTAGCATTCTATCTACTGCACCACCCAGCTGTTGAGTACATAATTAGATCGATGTTTGTAAATAGTCCAAAAGCTGTTTAATTCTTAATATCCTCTTCGACTTTCTACTGTTTCATCATTTCCACATTCATTACTGTGAAAATAGAAAGAAAGTTCACAGATCTGAAGATTATTTTGCATTTTGGGGGAGGAAGGAGAAGGGGGTAGGGGGATGGATGTGGGTGTGTTTTATGGGTCTTTTCAATTAGAGAATTCATTACCTAGTGATAAACCTGCTAGATAAGGTGTCCCTAGCTTGCCTGTTCCTCAGTAAGCAATGTATTGCTATAGAAATAATCAAAGCCTTTCCATCTTAGCAGAACTTTGTAGAACCTGTGCTTTTTTGGCAAAGCTTTCAGGAAACTCTCTATGGTCTCTATACTATGATACAGCATTAGAGAAGGACTTTGTTGAGGAATGTAAAAGTACTGTAGAAAAATGAACAGTGAACTATTACATTAGAATGACACAGGATCAAATGAAGTTTTCCTAACTTGTAGGTTGATGACTATGATGTTCAGATTATGCTAGGACATTAATTTTATTAAACTCACTTAGAGGTCACCTATCAAAGTTGAAGAATCAGGAATAGATTGGTTCTAGAAGGAAGTTTGGAGTTCAATTAGCCCAAACTCCTTTCTTTCTAAATGAAGAAACTGAGGTCCAAATAGGTTGTCACTTGCCTAAAATGACACAAGTAGCAAGCAGCAAAACCAGATGTTTTAACTCAGATACTGTGCCTATATTTTCAAGTTCATTTTTCTTTGACAAGTTCACTACTCTACTATGAGGTAATTTTATTCTACGAAATTTGAGAAAATTCCACATAAAACTAATCAAGTTGATAAGTGGGAAATATAATCATATAATCATACTATATCATGGATTTTTCAAAAAAAGTTATCCCATATACAATAACAACAACAACAACAACAACAACAACAACATACACACACACACACACACACACACACAATAAGAGAGAGGAACAAAACTTATGATTTCATTAGTATAAGGAAATATCAGGTGTGAAAACTCCCCCTCTATCAATCCATGCAACATATAATCTTAGAGAGTTGCCTAGGACATTGAAATAATGGTTTGGTCAAAGATCATACAGTAACTTTGTGTCAACATAAAGACTTGAGACCAAGTCTTCCTGGTTTTAAGTTCCCCACCCACTGTCATACTTTTACCACCATCCTTGTCCCTCACCCTCCTCCCTTCTCTCTCTCTTTGCTTTGTCTTCTCTCTCCCTCTTCCTCTCCATCTCTTTCCTTCTTCTCCCTCCACTTTCATTTTTCTCTTGCTCCTCTACTATCTGATACTCTAACTATCTGATTCCAGATTTAGACTCAGGTTTGGTCAAAGATCATACAGTAACTTCCTTTTCTTTTTCCCTTTCCCCTTCTCTTATTTTTCCTTTCCCTTTCTCTCCCCTTCCTCCCTTTTCTCTCTTTTTCTCCATATATATAAATTTTATATTTAGTTTGAATCTTTGTTATACAGCTTGACTAAGTCATTTACTCTAGAGAGGTTAATTCACTTCTTCATTTGTAAAGAGTGAATAAATTGATTTCTAAAGATCCTTCAAATTTGAATCCCACAATTTTTTTATCCAACATTTTCTATTTATCTTATTTGCTTCACTTCTTTATGTATTATCTTGTAGAGTGTAAATGTCTTCCTTGCTATTTTCTTGATGACTACAATTTTCCCATCGCTGCAAAGAGGGGGAAAAGTTATTTAGATCTTAATTAAATGAAAAAAATATTGCCCTCACTTTTTCAGGTGGACCAAGCTAGAGAATAATATGTAAAGATATAGTTCTAACAATGAAGTCAGCTTGATCCTCTAGGTATTTTGAGTAATTATTCTGTGAAAGATGCTCTTCAGTTGTTTGGAGAAGTCTAAAAGGAAAAGTAATTCACATATGAAGTGAAAAGATTGTATTCATTGTAACTTGCCATAAGTTTGTACTTGTAGTAGAAAGCAATATTATCCAGCATATATATTAAGTCTTGACTCTTTGTTTAGGTCTCCTACAAAACCAAAGTAAAGGAAGAGAGACCACCAGAGCAAGCAAGACTAAAGGCAAGAATTACAGCGAGTGAAACTTCAGCAGCGGGGAAAGAATGGGACAAGAAAAGATAGGGGAGTCAAGAAAGAAATATGGTTAACAAAATATTTTCCATATATCTGGCCTATGACCAGTTAAATGATCTCTTCATATTACCACTTCTTCCTCTGATTTCATATTGCACTTACTAATTCCCCAAAGATTTTGAGTTAAAGGAATATTAATGGCAATTGAATACAACCACCCTCATATACATTTTCAGATGAGGAAACAGTGGCACATGAAAATTAAGTGATTTACCCAGTGTCATATAACTGTCTGAGGCAGAATTTTAGCCTAAAGTCTTTCTATTTGTTGGGATCTTAAATTCTCTGCCATAGCACACTTAGTAATGATTCAAAAATAATCAAGGTTGAATATGAAGACTAGCCGCTCATATAAAATGAAGGAACCAAGACTATTCTGCTATCCCATCTCTTAAAATAAAAATTGTTCCCTGAAGGAATACATGGTATAGGATTTAAAGAGTTCCCTCACCATCTCTAGAATCCTTCTCATTTAGCTGGGGCTTTTAACTAAGAGTTTGTTGATAGCCTTCAGTGATTTAAATAATTTCACTAAGTTACTTAAAGAGATATTCTTAAGGGAGCTCAATTAGAGAGAAAATAGATGATTTTATGGCTCCTCGAGGGCAACTAGTTGGCATAATAAATAAAGTGCTGGGTCTGGAGTCAAGAAGACTCCTTCCTGAATTCAAATTTTGCCTTAGATACTTACTAGCTATATCCTTGGTAAGTTACTTAACCCTATTTGCTTTGGTTTCTTCCTTTGTAAGATGAGCTGAAGAAGGAAATGGAAAACTACTCCAGCATCTTTTCCAAGAGAACTTTAAAGGAAATCACAAAGAGTAGGATGCTACTGAAACAACAACATGGTTCCTGAAAAGTTAAGAAAAGTGATAACCATTTCACTTCAGGAAAAGACATCAAGATCTATAACCACTACGTCTGAATCTAAAGTCAATAACAGAGAACACTGGAAGTTGTCTTTTTTTTGTTAGTGTGAAATAGCCCAGGCAATAAAATTCAGGACAGCCACAATGAGGAAGATTTCGGATTTATTTGGTACCGAGCTCAGGATGGAATGGTCAAAATTCCAGGACAGCTTTTATAAATGTTTTTTCTTTGTTCGGCTATGTTACATTGGAATCTGTGATTAGCATTTTACAATAGGGTGGGAGTAAGTATTCTGCATAAATAGATCAATCTTGAGCACCACCCGAGCACCACCCACCTGGAACAGATAACCTTAAGGGCATTGTTGACCCGGTCTTTTGAAATACAAAAGAAATCCCCAATCTAACTAAGCAAACTTTCTTCTGCTGCCCTGAGGCAGGAAGGAGGGATTTGTCCATTTCAGTGAAAACGATTGCAGATGAATGACAGAGGAAGATTTGTGTTAGCAGAGTTTTAGCCTTGTCTAGCCAAAGACAATAACCAGAGGGAAAAAGACTATCAGTCAGATCAGCTTTACCTGGAGCTCCTGCTAGGGATTGTTACACCTAGGGCAAAGAGTCATGCCTCACATCCCAAAGCAATCTATCAGTTGGGGGATGAAGGCTGGAGAGGGAGACAACATCCTGTGGTCAGAAGCCATAAAGGAATAGGTGCAATGGGTAGAACATGTGCCCTTCAGTGAGTGTGATCTCTCCCATAAAAACCCTAGAGCTTACAATGGAAAGTTTTTAGCCAATTAGTACACATGTTAACAAAATCAAAAGCAGTTTGAAGTTCCTGCAAGGGGCACATGTGCAGGTCCTTTTCAGAATTTACTTGTCTGGAAGTTTTATGAGGGAATGCAGGAGTCAGGGAATTAAAGTTGCCATGGTCAGGGGCAAGCAATTAGCAACATGGGCAATTGATCTTGTGTCACAGTTCCCTTTTGATGTCCTGACCTAGTTTCCCCATTGTCCTATCTGTCTCAGGTTATAACCTTTCCCTCTTAATGTTTGATTTAGTTACTCTGCCTCAGATTATAAACATTCCCTCTTAATGTTTGATAGGATAAAGGTCATATATCTTAGACTTTAGGCTATACTTATTCCCTCTTAATGTTTAATGGGATAAAGGTCTTTATCCATTTTAGATATCATTAGAATATCAGGAGCCTCTCCAGTCATCCTAGGTGCCTCCCTCCATTAGGTTATCCCCATCCAGGTACCTCCCCCATTATGTCATTGTTCTTGTTCCTATAAAAAAAAGCTTGCTGTCTGATACTTAGTGCTGGATTCTTTGAGATAATAGTCTCATCCAGCCCTGGGACCACATAGAGAGCATATCTCTCCATTTAATAAACTATTAAATTGGTTTCTAATCTCTGTTTTGCTCAGTTTCTCCAGCATTACATTTTGGAGCTCCTCAGCAAGATAATTAGAAAATGAGCAGGATTAGAGATAAGAGACTTTCTGGTTTCTGCCTTGGGCAGAGTGGCTATGAATCTGAATTCTTAGCCTGGAGAGGCTGGGCTTCCCTGGATTTTTTTCCAGAGCCTCTGGGAAAGAGAGCAGTTTCCAGCCACAACAGCCTGATGGTAGACACCCCCATTTTGGCCACAGGAGAGTAAGTCTGTCTGGGTACCTTTTGGGGTACTATCTGGTTATGTCTTAAGACTTGTTCTGTCTGTATAACACCTGTTTTGTTTTGTATGCTAGCAACTGGATTCCCAGAATTATGAAATGCTGACGGATATAAATTCTGGGAGTAGGGTCTTCTGGATGCAGGGGACCCTACCGGGGTGTCTAAGACACATATGTGTGTGTGCCAGTTGGCACAACTCTGGGTATTCCAGAGTATAAATCTGGATGTCTTTTTAAGATATCATGGACTAAAAAAAAAAAAAAAAAAAAAAAAAAAGGCTCTGTTTGGATTATGGAAGGAAAGACTGGAGCAGATAACTTCCCTCAGGGCTATTCTTTCCAGATAACCCTTGGTCTGTGTTAAATGTTAAATGGCTGCTGCACAGTCTGTGTGTGCTCTGTGTTCTATGTGATTTTTTTTGTCTGTGTTAAATGGCTGCTGGACAGTCTATGTGTGCTCTGTGTTCTATGTGATTTTTTTTGTCTGTGTTAAATGGCTGCTGGACAGTCTAGGTGTGTTCTGTGTTCTGTGTAATTTGTTTGTCTATTTTGTTCATTTAAGAGCTCTGTTAAATTTAAGAACAATGATCAAATTTGGGGATTGGTTATTTCAATACTGAACTCCAGCTGGAGAAAATATTTGATTAGGAATTTTAAGATGATTCTAAATTTAGGAAATAAATTTTACTGTTGCCTATGCAGGCTAGAATTAGTTATCTTTAAGTATAAGATCTTAAAATAACAATAGCTTGTTAAAGAAGTTCTGTTAACTTGCTTAAAAGGGGTCATGTGCCTCTAATTAGGTAAAGTATATGGCAAAAAGGATCTGACTTTTCTGAAAGCTTCAACTCTGGCCAAGTTGGAGCTTAGGAGGAGTCCATTGGGAATAATGGCTACATAGGGCCAGAAGGAGAGAAAGAAACTATGTTGTTTCATTATTTGAAATGAGATAGAAAAAGCAGTTTTATATTATTGGGAATCTAAAGCTGTATTTGGTTCAGAGTTTGTTACCTATATTATAACATTGTAAATTATACTTTAAATCTAGCTCTGCTGGACATGTTGGTTTTATGGAATTCCTCCCCCCCCCCCCCCCACTGATTTCTGCTACTTTAAATGTTGGGTGGGGTAGGGATCTTTTATAAAGATTTAAACTCACCCCCCACTGCTGTTACTTCAGCTATTGGAGCATCTAGTTAGGCTGGAGTGAAATTTAGTTCGACTTCCCTCTCCACCCTGTCTCTTGGGAGATGGAATGGGGGGGGGGGGGGGGAATCACATGAAATCCTCTCCTCCTCCCTCCCTCTAAACTGTTCCAGACTTTTTTTTTTTTTTAATCAAGTTGTAGCCACCTGGTTCTTGGCTAAAAGCAGCAAACTGATTTGTATAAATATAAGGTTATGATAAATATCTGTTTAGGATTTGTTATTGGAAGTAAAATTTCTTGGGTTTGTAGTTAATATGTCACTGCATTTTTTCTTCCTCCTGTAACTGATTTCTGTAATCAGAGCAATGGTCAATAAGAAATTGGTAATTAAATTATGTCATACCTTGCTGTTTCCAATCTGGTTATCTGTAATCATTATGTCCTAAATACTTAAGCAAATAAGTTACTAGATATTGTATCTGGATATTCAAGTTTTTTTAAGGTTCATAACTAATGAGAGGCTACATCTTGTAGCAGTCCTTGTGGACCAGTCTTTCTATCTCAGACTGTTCTAACTTTTCTTTGTTAGATTTGTTTTTGTTTCTAGATTTGGTCAAAGTACATATATATTGACTTGCTTCTGGGACCTAGATCAAGCTTTGATTGTCAGTACACCATACCACACCTATCCTCCTCCCTGGACTGAGCATCTTCACCCATCTTCAGCAGGAAGCAGCTTTTGAGAAAACCATCGCCCCTTCTCCTGATGTAATTTGGACTAATATGGGGCAGTGGGAAAGTGGTTGACTTGTTAGAATTTTAACTGTATTACTGTGTGTTTAAGATTGGGATGGAAATTGTTAAACTTGTGTAACTATTGCTATTAGGTTTGAGGGATTTTTAGTCTGTTATATGCATATGTATATGATTTATATGTGGGATGGTTGTTTGATAATTCCTTTCCATGAGAAAAAAAAAGGGAGGAAGAAATAGGAAATTGGGGAAACTGGTGTATTTTCTTTTTTATTATTATTATAACTTTTTATTGACAGAACCCATTCTTGGGTAATTTTTTTTACAACATTATCCCTTGCATTCACTTCTGTTCTGATTTTTCCCCTCCCTCCCTCCACCCCCTTCCCCAGATGGCAAGCAGCCCTATACATGTTAAATATGTCACAATATATCCTAGATACAATATATGTGTGTAGAACCTAACAGTTCTCTTATTGCACAGGAAGAATTGGATTCAGAAGATAAAAATAACCTGGGGATGTATAGCTAATATCCCAGTCACTAACACAGGTAGACAACCTGTGATTTACTGTGTTTCCCCGACAATAAGACCTATCCCAAAAATAAGCCCCCCCCCCATTGTGTAAGATTCCTCTAAAATAAGCCCTCCCCCGAAAATAAGCCCTATTGAGATTGCTACTGTAGTGAAGGTGATCCCCTGCGCTACACGCTACATTACGGTACCTTCTGTATGTACCGCCCCCCCTTTCCCCCGGGTGAAATGCACGCCATGCTCCCAGCTGCATCCAATCAGAGCTGCAGCAATGAGTGCGTCATCCTGTTCTTCCCCTGTGATTTCCTTGCTGACGCCATTGAGAGCAGTGCCGCGGAGGAGAGCTGAGGCAGGACAACATAAAAACTCGGTATGTAAGGGGGAGTGAGGGGGCATGATGGAGGATAAAAGAAGAACTCAGGGGGCATGATGGAGGATAAAAGAAGAACTCAGCCAGCACTCTTTAGCACATGCTAAAGAAATGAAGAACTTCCTTGCAGAGAGAAGAATAGATAAAGTAATGATTCCTGCAGGAATGACTGCCTATCTCCAGACCCTTGATATTGCAATAAACAAGCCATTCAAGGACCATTTGCGCATAGAAGTCAATGACTACATTGAAAATAGAATGGAAAGAAATCAGCGTGGAAACTTTGTGAAGCCCTGTCTGCAAGAAGTCGTGACTTGGGTGAAGAAGTCATGGGATAAAATTACTGACAGCTGTGTCACCAAGGCACTACGAGCAGGTTACCTAGACAAGACATGTTCATTTAAAGAGAGCTATATTGCTGGACATGACAGATTGGGTCCACTTCTTCTGAAGGAAATAGAAGCGCAAGACATCCAGGATGGAATTCAGGGTATGGACACTTAGGACGATGTTGTTGAAGAAGATGACATGATCATTATTGCATAATTTTGTTCACATTTGCCTGTTTATTAAAATTGCTGTCAATATTCATTAAAATAAGTCCTCCCCTGAAAATAAGCCCCCTGGTGTTTTTCTGTCCAAAAAAAAATAATAAGACAGTGTCTTATTATCGGGGAAATACAGTATCAACCAGGAGAAGTAGTAGCATCAGACTTACTGTTACATACCCCTAATAGACATTCTGATGATAGTTGCCCAGATTCTGACTTCAAGCAACAGAATCCAGGAATATTTTTGGACTGCAACTGTGAAAGATGACTGACCTATGCTCACTATTTATATGAATGGAATATCATTAAAAGGATTGGTAGACACAGATGCAGATCGTACTGTCATTAGAGGTGCCAGTTGGCCCAGTCACTGGCCAAATATTAAGGCAGACACCTACCTGTCTGGTGTAGGAGGATCAATAGCAGCAGAAGTTAGTGCTGCCCCTATGAGATGGACATTTGAAAATGAAACAGAAGTTTTTACTCTTTTTGTGGTTGAAATAATCCCCATCGATCTGTGGGAAAGAGACATTTTACAGCAGATAGGATTACAATTAAGTATTTCGGCTTTTTAGGCAGGGCTGCTGTTAAAGGCCCGCCAACACTCTCACCTGTTCCTATTCAGTGGAAAACTGATTAGCCCAGTGTGGGTAGAACAGTGGCCCTTAACAAGAGATAAAATTCAGGCCTTAGTAGATATAGTGCAAGAGCAACTTCACCAAGGACACTTACAACCTTCTCTAAGTCTTTGGAATTCCCCAGTATTTATTATAAAAAAGAAATCTGGAAAATGGAGGATGTTGACTGATTTAAGAAAGGTAAATGAACAGATGGAAACTATGGGAACTCTTCAGCCTGGACTTCCATCTCCTACTCAATGGCCTAGAGAATGGCCTCTTTGGGTTATAGATATCAAGGATTGTTTCTATTCTATCCCTCTAGATAAGAAGAATATGAAAAGATTTGCCTTTTCAGTACCCAGCGTTAATTTAACTGAGCCTTATAAAAGATATGAATGGACAGTTTTGCCACAAGGAATGAAAAATAGCCCTACTATGTGCCAAATGTATGTTGCTGCTGCTCTTGCTCCAGTAAGAAAAACATTTCCAAAAGTTATGCTATTACATTATATGGATGATATTTTGGGATGTGTACCTAAGGAACAAATATTAGAAGCATGTCTATAAAAGACCATAGAAACACTAAGAAACTATAAACTTCATATCGCTACAGAAAAAATTCAAAGGAATCCTAATTTTCAACAATTAGGGTATAAACTATATCCTAAGGCACTTACAGTACAAAAACTGTCCTTAAGAACAGAGAATTTAAACACTTTAAATGATTTTCAGAAATTAATAGGAGATATCCAATGGATGCAACCAGTGTTAGGCTTGACTGCCTATCAACTGCAACTGTTATATGACATTTTAAGGGGAGACACTGCTTTAAATTCACCATGCCAGCTTACAAAAGAAGCTCAAGAGGCTTTAAGAGAAGTTGAACTGGCTTTATCCAAGGTGGTTGAAAGAGTAACTCAAAAACCCTTGGAAATATCAGTTTTTGCTATGAAAGAGGCACCTACAGCAGTCCTTCATCAAGGATACAGTGTGATAGAGTGGGTGAATCTCCCAGCACAACCAGAACAAGCCTTACTCCTTACCCAATGCTTGTGGCTAGAATTTTATTAAAGGCCATTAAGAGAGCAGTACAATTATCTGGGACAAGACCTGATAAGATATACACCTTTTATACAAATGCACAAATTAATGTATGCTGGGAGACCATCCCAGAGTAGCAAATTTTATTGGCCACAGCTCCAAATTTTACACATGGGTCTCCATTAAACATAACCAGACTATTGCATAATTGGCAATGGATTTTTTGTTTTTGTTTTTGTTTTGTTTTTTTTTATTTAATAATTACTTTATATTGACACTCGTTTCTGTTCCGATTTTTTTTCCCTCCCTCCACCCCCTCCCCTAGATGGCAAGCAGTCCTTTATATGTTGGATATGTTGCACTATATCCTAGATACAATATATGTTTGCAGAACCGAACAGTTCTCTTGTTGCATAGGGAGAATTGGATTCAGAAGGTATAAATAACCCGGGAAGAAAAACAAAAATGCAGATAGTTCACATTCGTTTCCCAGTGTTCTTTCTTTGGGTGTAGCTGCTTTTGTCCGTCATTTATCAATTGAAACTCAGGTCTCTTTGTCAAAGAAATCCACTTCCATCAAAATATGTCCTCATACAATATCGTTGTTGAAGTGTATAATGATCTCCTGGTTCTGCTCATTTCACTTAGCATCAGTTCATGTAAGTCTCGCCAGTCCTCTCTGTAGTCATCCTGCTGGTCATTTCTTACAGAACAATAATATTCCATAACATTCATATACCACAATTTACCCAGCCATTCTCCAACTGATGGGCATCCATTCATTTTCCAGTTTCTAGCCACTACAAACAGGGTTGCTACAAACATTTTGGCACATACAGGTCCCTTTCCCTTCTTTGGTATTTCTTTGGGATATAAGCCCAATCGAAACACTGCTGGATCAAAGGGTATGCACAATTTGATAATTTTTTGGGCATAATTCCAGATTGCACTCCAGAATGGTTGGATTCGTTCACAACTCCACCAACAATGCATTAGTGTCCCAGTTTTCCCGCATCCCCTCCAACATTCATCATTATTTTTTCCTGTCATCTTAGCCAATCTGACAGGTGTGTAGTGGTATCTCAGAGTTGTCTTAATTTGCATTTCTCTGATCAATAATGATTTGGAACACTCTTTCATATGGGTGGTAATAGTTTCAATTTCATCCTCTGAAAATTGTCTGTTCATATCCTTTGACCATTTATCAATTGGAGAATGGCTTGATTTCTTATAAATTTGAGTCAGTTCTCTATATATTTTGGAAATGAGGCCTTTATCAGAACCTTTAACTGTGAAAATGTTTTCCCAGTTTGTTGCTTCCCTTCTAATCTTGTTTGCATTAGTTTTATTTGTACAAAGGCTTTTTAATTTGATGTAATCAAAATTTTCTATTTTGTGATCAGTAATGGTCTCTAGTTCATCTTTGGTCACAAATTTCTTTCTCCTCCACAAGTCTGAGAGATAAACTATTCTATGTTCCTCTAATTTATTTATAATCTCATTCTTTATGCCTAGGTCATGGACCCATTTTGATCTTATCTTGGTATATGGTGTTAAGTGTGGGTCCATGTCTAATTTCTGCCATACTAATTTCCAATTATCCCAGCAGTTTTTATCAAATAATGAATTCTTTTCCCAGAAGTTAGGGGCTTTGGGTTTGTCAAACACTAGATTGCTATAGTTGACTATTCTGTCTTGTGAACCTAGCCTTTTCCACTGATCCACTAATCTATTTCTTAGCCAATACCAAATGGTTTTGGTGACCGCTGCTTTATAATATAATTTTAGATCAGGTACAGCTAGGCCACCTTCATTTGATTTTTTTTTCATTAATTCCCTTGAGATTCTCAACTTTTTATTGTTCCATATGAATTTTGTTGTTATTTTTTCTAGATCATTAAAATATTTTCTTGGAAGTCTGATTGGTATAGCACTAAATAAATAGATTAGTTTAGGGAGTATTGTCATCTTTATTATGTTCGCTCGGCCGATCCAAGAGCACTTAATATTTTTCCAATTATTTAAGTCTGACTTTATTTGTGTGGAGACTTTTTTTATAATTTTGCTCATATAATTCCTGACTTTCCTTTGGTAGATAGATTCCCAAATATTTTATGGTATCAACAGTTATTCTGAATGGAATTTCTCTTTGTATCTCTTGCTGTTGGATTTTGTTGGTGATGTATAAAAATGCTGAGGGGCAATGGATTTTTGAGGAGAAGTTTTCTAAGGTTCCTCTTAAAGGACCAATTATCTTTATAGATGTAGCCAAACAAAATATTTGTGCTGTATACTCTCATGATTTAATCATTAAAAGAGTAGTCAGAACTCCTTTTCAATCCACTCAGCAGAATATGCGATCATGCTAGCTCTCACTTATTACCCAGGAGACATAAATATAATATCTGATTCAGTCTATTCAGTAGGTGTGGTACAAAGAATTGCCACAGCCCAAATAAAATTTGCAGCTTCTAATATATTCAGCCCTTTAAGGAACTTTAAGAGCAAGTGAGAAAGCATCCAGGCAAGATTTATATCTTGCATGTCCACTCACATAGTGGACTTCCAGGATTATTTTTAATGGAAACTCAAAGGCAGATAGCCTTTTTACTATGTTAGCCAGTACTCCTTAATTTCAGGAAGCCCATTCTAAATACCATCAGGCTGCTCGAGCTTTAAGTTTACAATTTGGGATAACAAAAGAGGAAACTAGGAGCATAGTAAAAAGCTGTACAGCTTGCCTTCCTTTCCATCCTCCTACGCTCCCTCCAGGGAAGAACCCTCGTGGTTTGAGACCCAATGAAATCTGGCAAATGGATGTGACCCATTATAAATCTTTTAGTCGTCTGTCTTTTATCCATGTTGTAGTAGACACCTTTTCAGGATTCACTTTTGCAATACCAACAGCAAAAGAGACAGCCCGAGTGGTGTTCTTCTTCTTTAAAATATAATCATTCTCTCTGGGAACAGGTTTCTTAGGGAGGTTTTCTGGAGGCAGTCTTAGTTTCAGTTGAAAGTAATAATTACTCCAAAATGCAGCCAGCTGATAAAATGCAAACATTTATTTTCTCCTTCCAAAATAGTCCAGTTAGTTTTTCTTAGGGGCCTATCTTTCTGCTTGGTTCCAAGAGCTTTTGCCGCCAGTCCTTTGCCTCTGCTCCCTTCAGCCTCCAGCCAGCACAAAGGTGGAAGATGGAATGAATCTCTCTTGCCTCTGAGAGAGGGCTTCTGGCTGAACTCACTTGACACTCCCCTCTCAATCTTTTCAGCTGAACTAACTTGTCTGGCTCACTGAAGCTCTATTTATGCTCCTTCTCTGGACCTGAGAGTTTCTTGCTTATATGAGCTCTCTAAAGGTGTGAACACAAGCATTATTTCTATCAGTATTAGCGACTTATTACCTTGTAAGGATTTGCTCTAAGGTGTGAACCAATAAGCATTGTATCAATTCCATTGAGTTAACACTAGGATTCTAACATCTCCCTTGAGTTATCACCTTGTTTCAAGTTGAGTTAATACTAGGAGTCTAACATGGGGAGAAAAACAAAAATGCAAACCATTTACATTCATTCATTTCCCAGTGTTCTTTCTTGGGGTGTAGCTGCTTCTGTCCATCCTTGATCAATTGAAACTGAGTTACATCTCTTTGTTGAAGAAATCTACTTCCATCAGAATATATCCTCATACAGTATCGTTGTTGAGGTATATAATGATCTCCTGGGTCTGCTCATTTCACTTAGCACCAGTTCATGTAAGTCTCCCCAAGCCTCTCTGTATTCATCCTGCTGGTCATTTCTTACAGAACAATAATATTCCATAACATTCATATAGCACAATTTACCCAACCATTCTCCAATTGATGGGCATCCATTCATTTTCCAGTTTCTAGCCACTACAAACAGGGCTGCCACAAACATTTTGGCACATCCATGTCCCTTTCCCTTCTTTAGTATCTCTTTGGGGTATAAGCCCAGTAGAAACACTGCTGGATCAAAGGATATGCATAGTTTGATAACTTTTTGAGCACAGTTCCAAATTGCTCTCCAGAATGGCTGGATGTATTCACAATTCCACCAACAATGTATCAGTGTCCCAGTTTTCCCACATTCCCTCCAACATTCCACATTATCTTTCCCTGTCATTCTAGCCAATCTGACAGGTGTGTAGTGGTATCTCAGAGTTGTCTTAATTTGCATTTCTCTGATTAATAATGACTTGGAGCATCTTTTTATATGGCTAGAAATAGTTTCAATTTCTTCATCTGAGAATTATCTGTTCATATCTTTTGACCATTTATCAATTGGACAATGGCTTGATTTCTTATAAATTAGAGTCAATTCTCTATATATTTGAAACTGGTGTATTTTCTTAGGCACTTCTGCCCTACCCCCTATCTTACTAATTCAGATTTAATTGGAAGTCCTTTAAATAGGACTATGATTTGCTGGTTGTGCTTTAGCTTTATTCTGTTGGAATTGCCCTGGCAGACTCAGTTTTGGGGATTATTTTTTTAGAAACAACCAGAAATCAGATACCTGTCTTGGGACTGGCAGTCTCTGTGATTTGTTGCTCCACTCCTGTTACCCCAGGTCCTTAATTAATATTTCAGCATACTTAAAAGGACCTTGTAGTTGATATCGGGCCTCTAAAAGTTTGGTGTTTGCCTGCCTTGGTCTAACTGTGCATAATCTGCTCAGAAATCTGATCCTTTCTGCAGCCCTGTCTGTTCCTCTAGGCAGGGACTGATGGAGCTACTCCAAGCCTCACCCTTCTCCCCTGGAGCAGGTTGCCCCTCTGAATGGACAGCACAACTGTCTTGAGCCCTGCTGCTCTGTAAGCAGAGGCCGAGTCATGCACAAATGACCTACCTCACAGTGAATTGTCCATATGCTTCCCAACTGCAGAGGACCTGACATGATTGAAATAAGGAACTTTGGGTATTGCTGATTAACTCTGAGGTTATCAGAAAGAGACTTGACCTTGCCATAAGTCCTTGCATTGTTCTAGCTTTATTTTGATTTTTATTTGGTCTATTTACTTCACATAGGGTTGTTCAAAATTATGGTGCTAAGACCTTCTAGAGGAAGGTAATTCAAAGATATGCATAGTTAGAAGAGAGAGTGTGGAATGTTGTGCCACAGTTCCCTTTTGATGTTCTGACCTAGTTTCCCCATTGTCCTACTGTCTCAGGTTATAACCTTTCCCTCTTAATGTTTGATTTAGTTACTCTGCCTCAGGTTATAACCTTTCCCTCTTAATGTTTGATAGGATAAAGATCTTATATCTTAGACTTTACGCTATATTTATTCTCTTTTAATGTTTAATGGAATAAAGGTCTTTATCCATTTTAGATATCATTAGAATATCAGGAGCCTCTCCAGTACCTCCCATTATGTCATCCTAGGTGCCTCCCTCCATTAGGTTATTCCATCCAGGTACCTCTCCCATTATGTCATTGTTCTTGTTATCCTATTAAAAAAAAAAAAAAAAAAGCTTACTGTCTGATACTTAGCACTGGATTCTTTGAGATGATAGTCTCATCCAGCCCTGGGACCACATGGATCCATTTGGTCCCAGTATATCTCTCCATTGAATAAACTATTAAATTGGTCTCTAATCTCTGTCTTGCTCAGTTTCTCTAGCATTACATTCTATAAGCCTGCTTCCTATCACCTGGAGTGAATTCACCTTCATTTAAGAAATAGAAACCTCTCTAGGTCCATGGATAGCTAACAGTAATCATTTTCTCTGCATACTTAATTGGGAATTGTTTGAGTGTCATCTCTCTTTCCATATAGCCCCAAAGATCATGCAAAACATGAAAAACGCATTTGATGTCAGTATTGATCTTTGATAAATAAGTCAGGGGTCTAGGATTGGAGTTTTAGAGACCCCAAGGAACTAGCCCTGCCTTCCATCAACATACAGTATAAAAGACTCTAGGCAGATTAGTTTAATTTTTAGGATCCTAAGAAAACCTTAGTCTAATCAGAGCATGATGAGATTGCTTTCTCTCAGTGAACAAAAGGGAAAGTGGGAGTGACCCCAAATACTTGGGCAAAATAGACCTTTAGATAAAGAAACTCTAGCCCCAGGAAGTAGAAGAGTTAAAAGATATAATAGCTGCAACCACAAAGTCCTCCAGGGCTGGGCTGAAAATTAAAATATCTATATACTTGTATTGTGTTTTATATCTTTCATTGACAACTTGCTCTGATTATAGACATTTGCTATAAAAGGAAAAATCAGGGACATCATTCCACCTTAAGCCAGACTCAAGAATAATCAGGCGGGTTCTCATTCAAAGAACACCACTGGTAAATTGAGTCAGAAAAATCCTACCTTCAGAAGGGAGGCCAAGATCATCCTTCTAATTCGTTCCCAGATATTAACTTCCACTTGTAACAACTTCTGAGTAACTTATGTCATATTCCTTTCAGATAGTGTCACTGACTTGATGATTTATCCAGGCAGTCATACCTGAATTTAAAACTCCAAATAAATATCAGCTGCAGTCCCAAAAGATTTTATCTCCTACAGCAATTATAATTAATCAAAGCTTCAGATGAATTTAGTTCAAGGATCATAGTAAGAAATTCATCCAAGAAAGTTAACAGCTTATACAGCTTATCTTTCATATCTAAGTAGATGGTTCTAAGTTCAACATTACACAAATCATTTTGCTTTTAAAATACCCAATACAGAGAAAAATTCTAAATTGCATATTGTCCATAACAGAAACATGTTCAAAGAGACAAAAGCAAAAACTATTATTCTCAGAGTCCCTTTAAATAATGATACAGCTTTAAGATGAATCGATACAATCAATTAAAACTCAAACAGAATATCCTGTTTCCACATAAAAGAACCTTTCAGATTTAACATTAATACTTTCTTCATTCTAAAAAAATAAATAAACTTTTGGAAATAACCCTATCCAATTATCAGATCAGATTAAAATTCTGCTCTAAGTTTTTTATCATATTTCTTAAACAGGGAGACCATTATGCATTTAAACATTAAATAATTTGCTGAAGAAAAATGGGATGACACCTTAATAGAAATAAATTGCTTTCAGAAAATTTATGGTTCCAACAAACCTCTTAGAGAAGCTATAAACTTGAAAAATAAAAATAAAACATTCAGTTATTAACACCATGTAAATGTAGGCTGTTCCTTTGAACAGTAGAAGCAATTAATGTTTGAACCAGCAAGGAGCTAGAGTTTGTTAAAAAAAAAAAAACAAAATAAAACAAAACAAACAAACAAACAAAAACAGTCACACTTAATGGGGGGAGGAGAATAAGATTGTCACCTGACAAGGCCCTTTTCCCATTTCACCTGTCATTTTTCCCAACTACACCATGCTTCCCAACCCCAACTTCCATAGCTAACCTTTTTAGGGTGCCAAATGCCCCGGATCCAATCTGCCAGCTAACCTCATGAGGTATCTCTCCTTTCCCTTGGCAAATGGCAAATTCACTAAGGGTTTGTGCCTTTTTTTCTCCTGTTTCTGGCAAGCCATTTTCCTCTTTCTTTCTCCTCTCACACCATCTCTTCCTGTCCCATCTCTATCTATCTCCTCCCGATATCCATGTCCTCAAACCTTCTATGACATATTTTAAACACATTCCCAAGCCAAATAACCTTCTAACTAAATTCTCCATTTAAACTGTTTTTGAAATAGTTCAAATCAATCTTTCTTGTCCCTTGTTCCTTAAAAAAAAATTTCACTTTTTTTAAACTTTAAACTTCAAGAATCACAATTAAATAACTTTGAACCAAATTTCATAAAACATACATATATACGGCAGAGCTGACAAAATTTTTAAGGCATAACTCATAGTTTACAAATTACCCAATACTTCTAGAAAGCAACATACCATCTGAGTAGGGAGATACAAACATAACCTCCCTTAAGGAAAGCTACTGGCATTTTGTTTTAATAACCTATATTTTAACTTAAAAATCCAATCAAATACAACTTTAAATTCCCAATAATATAAAACCTCTTTGCTATCATATTTCAAATAATGAATTTCACTAAATAGCATAGTTTCTTTCTCTCCCTCGGGCCCCACATTAGTCAGGGAATGAGGAAGGAAAAGAAAGAAATTACTATCTTCACTCTCTGCATGATCCTCCCCAATGTAATTAAATTGCTTTGAAATTTTGAAATTACCAATTGCCAAATTCTCCAACCATTATTCCCAATGGACTTTTCCTAAAGCTCCAACTTTGACCAGAGTTGGAGCCTACAAGAAAGTCAGACCTTTCTCTCTCTCTTTTTTTTCCCTCAAACAAATTCTAGCTCACTGAACATGACAAAGACATTCTACACAAAGACAAACATGGACAAAAATTACATGGAAGAGACCATCCCTTCCCCACTTTCCCACATACAACAGAAATATACAAGTACACTTTTTTTCTTTTTTGTTCTGAAGATTTGAGTTGGACTGCCCCCTCTCAGAGCATTTAATCTCATTCCCTGGTCTCCAGCAAATACACAGCTGACACCCACACATACACGCACAGGGTGGCTTGGCAGATCAGGGTCAGAAGGATTTGCCTAACTATGGAGCTCCCCCATCCTATGCCGTAAATAGAACCCCTTTTCCTGGCCCTTACCCCTTAATCTAGATCACCAAGGCTTGATGATCTCAGGGCCCACAAGAATAGTTCAAGGGCATATTAACAGATAGTGTCTCTAGGATCATGCATGCATGCATAAGTTACCTGGCTCTCTCTTACCCAGATTTCATCTTCTAAGACTTGTGTGCTTCTGTTTGTATCTGAGTGTTTCATCTCTTCTAGGCCCATTCTTCACAGAGAGGGAAGCTGAGTGTCTGATCTCAAGGTCTATTGGAGAACCCAAGCTGGCGCCTACCTTGAATCAGGATCCCAGCCAATCTTTCTGGGAAGCCAGATCCCAGATAAGCTCCCATCAACTGTGTGGGATGAGTCAGGTGCAAGACCCCCTTCCCAATTAACTAATCAGAGGCATCATCAGGTACAAAGAGAAAGTATTTATTTAATCCCTGTAGGGAGAGACCCAGACACACCTGGGAGTCATCCTAACTCCGCCATGTGCTCCTGGAACCTGGCCAGCTTCCATCTTGTCCAGGATTTAAAAGCAAAAGACTCTAGCCTTCTCATTGGATAGACTAAAAGGACATAACCACCACTGACCAATGGTCACCAATGTTGGCTGCCTCCCACAGGTCACATCACTTCCTGCAACTTCCTGTATCCCAGGGTTCAAAGTTCAACCTTATAGAAATCAAATGACCTCCTCAGGGTCCCAGCTCTGGGAACAGGGATCATGTGACTCAATACTGAGAAATATTTCATTCAATCAGTCTCATTCAGTGCCATAGTGCACAGAGTGTTAGGCCTAGAGTCAGGAAAAGTCATCTTTCTGAGTTCAAATCTGATCTTGGACATTTACTAGCTTTGTGATCCTGGGCAAGTCACTTCACCCTGTTTGCCTCAGTTCCTCATCTATAAAATCAGCTGGAGAAGAAAATGGCAATGCCTAAAGTACTGCTACCATCCTCTTTGAAGAAAAAGCTGAGCAATAACAAGAAGCAAAAGATTATGGCACTAATGTTGCAGGAGTAGTCATGAAGTATTAAAATATCCATAAGAAGATCTCTAGAGTTTTGAATATATCTTCTAAGTAAAAATTATGGAAGGGTATAGGAAAGAATCACAGAAAATGAGAAAATGATAAAACTAATGCAAACAAGATTAGAAGGGAAGCAACAAACTGGGAAAACATCTTCACAGTTAAAGTTTCTGATAAAGGCCTCATTTCCAAAATATATAGAGAACTGACTGAAATTTATAAGAAATCAAGCCATTCTCCAACTGATAAATGGTCAAAGGATATGAACAAACAGTTTTCAGAGGATGAAATTGAAACTATTACCACTCATATGAAAGAGTGTTCCAAATCATTATTGATCAGAGAAATGCAAATTAAGACAACTCTGAGATACCACTACACACCTGTCAGATTGGCTAAGATGACAGGAAAAAACAATGATGAATGTTGGAGGGGATGCGGGAAAACTGGGACACTAATGCATTGTTGGTGGAGTTGTGAACAAATTCAACCATTCTAGAGAGCAATCTGGAATCATGCCCAAAAAGTTATCAAATTGTGCATATCCTTTGATCCAGTAGTGTTACTTCTGGGCTATAAAGAAATACTAAAGAAGGGAAAGGGATCTGTATGTGCCAAAATGTTTGTGGTAGCCCTGTTTGTAGTGTCTAGAAACTGGAAATTGAATGGATGCCCATCAATTGGAGAATGGCTGGGTAAATTGTGGTATATGAATGTTATGGGATATTATTGTTCTGTAAGAAATGACCAGCAGGATGAATACAGAGGGGACTGGTGAGACTTACATGAACTGATGCTAAGTGAAATGAGCAGAACCAGGAGATCATTATACACTTCGACAATGATATTATATGAGGACATATTTTGATGGAAGTGGATTTCTTTGACAAAGAGACCTAACTGAGTTTCAATTGATAAATGACAGACAGAAGCAGCTACACCCAAAGAAAGAATACTGGGAAACGAATGTGAACTATCTGCATTTTTGTTTTTCTTCCCGGGTTATTTTTACCTTCTGAATCCAATTCTCCCTGTGCAACAAGAGAACTGTTCGGTTCTGCAAACATATATTGTATCTAGGATATACTGAAACATATCTAACATATGTAAAACTGCTTGCCATCTAGGGGAGGGGGTGGAAGGAGGGAGGGGAAAAATCGGAACAGAAATGAGTGCAAGGGATAATATTGTAAAAAAATAACCCTGGCATGGATTCTGTCAATATAATTATTAAATAAAATTTTAAAAAAAATGAGAAAATGTAGATGGCTTAAAAACTGCATGGTAAAGAGGATGCCACAATAATAAAATTACAAATCTATCAAAGTACATTCAATCAATCATCAGCATTTTACCTGTCACCTTCTATGTGCCAATCACTTGCTAAGTACTGAGAATACAAAGGCAAAAAAGCAATCTGTTCTTAAGGAAATTGTATTCTATCAGTGGAACACACATTGATTAATTAGAGATTACTCCTTAAGTGAAATACAGAATAAATCAAGTCTCCGGATGAACAACTATAAAAGTCCACTATGAAGACTTTGGCTATCTGGTCTGGTTCCTTGATACTTCTACTTTTATTTTCTGGCTCCGTGAAGTAGTTTTTTTTTTTTTTTTCTCTTTAACCAAGTACTCTGAATTTTGATTGGGAATTTTTATTTTGGGGTTTCTCTTAGGAGGTAACTGGTAGATGATTTTCTAATTTCACTTAACCCTCTGTTTCTAAAAGATGTGGCCAGTTTTCAATTATGATTTCTTGAAATATGGTATTTAAGGGGTTTTATTTATTTAATTGTGGTTTTATGGGAATCTGAATGATTTTTAAATTCTCCTCATTCTATTTTCCAGATAATTTGTTTTTGAAAGTACATACCTTACATTTTTTTTTCCATTTTTAACAATATATTTTTATTGATTCTTGCCATCTTTTAGATTTATTGATCTTGATTTTTCCATTCTAAATTTTAAGAAATTCATAAAATTTTCTATCTTCTGTTCTAAGCTATTAATTCTCTTAATTCTTTCCCCTGTAGATCTCATTTCTCATAGGAAGTTTATAATTCTTATGGTCAAATCATTTTTTTCTCCAAGGTTCTGATTTTGCTTCTAGTATTATTCCCTTTTTCTGGACTTACTTTTTGTGCATTTCTTGATCTCTATCAACATATCTGATCAACATATTTCACTATGTTCTATGTGTTGTTCTGTTTACTAATAACTCTGGCCTCATTTCCTGGTTTGGAATTTTGTGCCAGGGAAAGGTTCTTTGCATTACTACACTCCTGGAAATATGAGATGGCTAAATCTTGTTTGGTCACAACCTCCTTTTCCTGGGCTCCTGGTGCTATATTCCATTTACCATGGTGTGTCTAAGCTCACAGGGCTGGCAAGTTTCAGGTCCCCTGAAGAATCCTCATTGTAAGTAGTTTGGTCTTTTGGGCCATTTGTATTATCCCAGGAGGACTATGGTATTCATGTCCCCCTAAAAAATCCTTAATGAGAATTAACCCCACGATAATTATCCCTCCACTGCACACTTTTCCTTGAACTCATTTCCTTCTTTCCCCCTTCCATGCTTTGTGTTCATATTGTTTTCCTAGAATATTCACAAAGATGTGAATCCTCGATTTATTCTCAGGAATTGTTACAATGAGAATCACAGTCAGTTCTCCCAGACTATCCTGTTTGGTCAAAATTCTTCTCATTCAGTCTCTATTGTCTCAGTGATGTAAGCCAAAACTTTTAAATTGGTCTATTCAGTTTTCTAATCTCTGAGACTAGCTAATTAGCCTTTTTAAGAGAAAGTCACAAAAACCTGTTAAAGTCATTATTAGCATATCTTTAGACAGTTCTTGGACCTGGTCAATGAGGTGAATTCCACCTGACTCCTTCTTGATTCCCTTTACTTCATAGATCTTGCCCCACTCACTCCTAGTTTCCAGAGACTTTAAAAGTTGTGTATCCTGAAATGCAAACTGCTCATTTGATATGACTGCCTTCTGTGTTGTATCTGCTTGAGTCCATGTATTTATTTACATTTAAATAAATAGCAAAGCTTTATTACCTGTGGTGGATCTCTCTGATATTATTTCTTTATATTCTCTCTATATTGAGAAATATATGTATTTATATATATAAAGATATATATATATCTTTATATTATTTCTATATATTTCTTTATATATCTATATAATATATTTCTATATATTCAGTTATTAATATATATATACATATATAACTGAATCTTTATTACATTATTTTTATGTAATATTTTTTTACAATCTAGTACTCTTCCAAATCTATTTCTATTTAACATTCTTGTCACCTATTTGATTTCCTCAATACTGTATGAAATAAACTGAATGAAGACCTCTCATGGAAATGCGATTTTGAACTATGCCCTAATTGTGACTTGAAACTTTGTAGTAATAAGATGAGCTACAGCTAAAAAGCTTTTTTTTTAATGAGAAAGAAAAATGAAAAAAAATTGAAAATGTTTGTGTAAATTATTTTAAAATACTTTTATAACTCCCTACAAAATAGATTAGATGAAATGGGAAAGGCATATAATTCCTTACAAAGTAGATATGAAAAAGTTACCAACTCATTAAAAAACAGAATTTGTGAAATGGAAAAAAAAATCCAATTAAATTGGACAAATACAAAAGGAGCTTTAAAAAGGTAACTGAAGAAAATGATACACTAAAAATTAGAATTGAATAAATGGAAGTAAATGAATCAATAAGACTTCAAGAATCAAACAAAAAAAAACAAAAAAAGAAAAAATAGAGGAAAATATGAAATACCTCCTAGGAAAAACAATTGAGCTGGAAAATAGATCTAGAAGAGACAATCTAAGGATTATTGGACTTCCTGAAAGCCATGATGAAAAAAAAAACCTAGACATTATTTTACAGGAAACCATAAAGGAAAACTGCCTAGATGTCCTAGAATCAGAAGATTAAATAACCACTGAAAGAATTCACAGATCACCTCCTGAAAGAGACCACAATATGAAAACTCCAAGGAATATCGTGGCTAAATTTCAGAACTATCGGACCAAGGAAAACATATTCCAACCAACCAGAAAGAAACAATTTAAATACCAAAGAGCCACAATCAGGATTGCCCAGGGCCTTGCAGCTTCCACATTAAAAGAACCAAAGAGCCTGGAATCTGATATTCTGAAAGGCAAAGGAACTTGGACTGCAGTCAAGAATAAGCTATCCAACTAAAATGAGTACTATCTTTTGAAGAAGAAAATGAACATTCAATGACACAGGTGAATTACATCTATCTCTGATGAAAAGACCAGAGCTGAACAAACAATTTGATTTCCAAACACAGAACTTAAGAGAAGCATAAAAAGGTAAAAAAGAAAGAACTCTTGAGAAATCTACTTCTGTTATGGATATACTTAGAGAGTACAAGTATACTTTGATTTTATTATGATAATATGAAAAAGAAACTAAAGATGAAAGGGGATTATACTGGAAAAATAGGAAAATGGAGGTAAAATAAGGGAAACCATCTCATGAAGAGGCAAAGAAGACCTATTATAACTGAGGGAAAGAAGAGAGAGGGATGAGTACTGTGTGAATATTACTCTCATTAGATTTGGCTCAAAAAGAGAATATCAGATATATTTGGTCTCACAGAGAAAGTTGGCTTACCTTATAGGAAAGTAGGAGAGAAAAGGGGAAAAAAAAAAGGGGAAATCTAATAGAAAGGAAAACAGAAGTAGTAAAGAAAGGTGTAAGAAAGAGGGAGGGGCTCTAAAATGGGAGAGCTGTTTGAGCGAGGTAGTGATCAGAAACAACTGAGGAGGAGGGAAGGGGAAAAGGAAAGAGAAAAATATAACTTAGGGTAAATATGATGACAGGAAATACAGAATTTGTTATTTTTAGCTGTGAATGTGAATGAGATGAACTCTCCCATAAAATGGAAGCAGGTAGCAGACTAGATTAAAAGCCAGAATCCTACAATATGCTATTTACAAGAAACACATTTAAAGTATATACAGAGTGAAGGTAAAGGGCTGGAGCAGAATTTATTATGCTTCAGGTAAAGTTAAAAAAAAAAAAAAAAAAAAAAAGCAGGGGTAGCAATCCTGATCTTAGATCAAGCAAAAGCAAAGATAGATCTAATTAAAAGAGATAAGGAAGGAAGCTATATATCTTGCTAAAGGGTAGTATAGATAATGAAGCAATATCAATACTAAACACATATGCACCCAGTGGTATAGCATCCAAATTCCTAGAGAAGTTAAGAGAGATGCAAGAAGAAATAGACAATGGGGGAATCTCAATCTTGCTCTCTCGAAACTAGATAAATTGAACTACAAAATAAATAAGAAAGAAATTAAGGAAGTAAATAGAATGTTAGAAAAGTTAGGTATGACAGATCTCTGGAGAAAATTGAATAGATTCAGAAAGTAGTGCACTTTTTTGGTGGTTCATTGCACCTACACAAAAAATTGAGCATGTATTAATCAACTTGCTAAGAAAAATTCTCCAGGGCCAGATGGATTTACATATGAATTCTATGAAAAATTTAAAGAGCAATTAATTCTAATACTAAACAAGCTACTTGGAAAACTAGGGAAAGAAGGAGTTATACCAATATCTTTTATGGCAGAGATATGGTGCTGATACATAAACCAGGTAGGGTCAAAACAGAGAAAAAAAAAATTATAGACCAATTTCCCTAATGAATATTGATGAAAAAATCTTAAATAAAATATTAGCAAAGAGATTACAGCAAGTTATCCCCAGTATAATACACCATGGCCAAGTAGGATATGTACAATATCCTATATTCTAGGAATGCAGGACTGGTTTAATATTAAAAAAAACTATTACCATAATTGACTATGTCAATAACCAAACTAGCAAAAATCATATGATTATCTCAATAGATGCAGAAAAAGCATTTGACAAAATCGAATACCCATTCCTATTTAAAATATTAGAGGGTATAGGAATAAATGGAGTTTTCCTTAAAATGATCAGTAGCATCTATTTAAAACTATCAGCAAGCATCATATGTAATGGGGATTAACCAGAACCATCCCCAATAAGATCAGGAATGAAAAAAAGTTGCCCACTATCACCACTACTATTCAATATTGTATTAGAAATGTTAGCTTTGGCAATAAGAGAAGAAAAATGGATTAAAGGAATTAGGGTAGGTGATGAGAAAACCAAATTATCATTCTTTGCAAATGATATGATGGTATTCTTAGAGAACCCAAGAGAATCAACTAAAAAATTACTAGAAAAAATTCACAACTTTTATAAAGTTGCAGGATACAAAATAAATCCACATAAATCATTAGCATTTTTATATATTACCAATGAAGTCCAGCAGCAAGAGATACAAAGAGAAATTCCATTTAAAATAACTATAAATAACATAAAATATCAGGGAGTCTACCTGCCAAGGCAAAGTCAGGAACTATATGAACACAATTACAAAATACTTTCCACACAGATAAAATCAGATCTAATCAAATGGAAAACTATTAAATGCTCTTGGATAGGCCAAGCTAATATAATAAAAATGACAACACTACTACAGTAACTTACTTATTCAGTGCCATACCAATCAAATTCCCAAGAAATTACTTTACAGAGGTAGAAAAATGAAAAAGTTCATCTGGAAGAAAAAATGGTCAAGAATTTCAAGAGAATTAATGAAAAAATGCCAGTGAAGGTGGCTTAGCTGTATCAGACCTAAAGTAGCAGTAATCAAACCCATTTTTGATTTGGCTGAGAAATAGAGTATTCAGTGGAATAAGTTAGATTTACAGGACAAAATAGTCAACGAGTATAGCAATCTAGTGTTTGACAATCCCAAAGACCCCAGTTTTTGATATATAGAATTCAGTATTTGACAAAAACTGCTGGGAAAATTGAAAATTAGTATGACAGAAACTAGGAATTGATCCATACCTAACACCCTATACCAAGATAAGGTCGAAATGGGTTCATGATTTAGACATAAAGAGTGATATTATAAGCAAATTATAAGAATATAGGAAGGAATTTGTGGCCAAAGAAGAAACTGGAATACATTACTGAATACAAAATGGATAATTTTGATTATATTAAATTAAATATTTTTGCACAAACAAAATCAATGCAGACAAGATTAGAAGGGAAGCAATAAACTATGAAAAAAAATTTACATTCAAGAGTTTTGATAAATGCCTCATTTCTAAAATACATAGAGAATTGACTCAAATTGATAAGAATTCAAGCCATTTTCCAATTGATAAATGGTCAAAGGACATTGACTATCAATTTTCAGATGAAGAAATTAAAATCATCTGTATTCAGATGAAGAAATTAAAATTCATATGAAGAGATGCTCCAAATCACTGTTGATCAGAGAAATGCCAATCAAGACAATTCTGATATATCACTACACACTTGTCAGATTGGCTATTGATCAGAGAAATGCAAATTAAGATACAACTTTGAGATACCACTACACACCTCTGAGATTGGCTAAGATGACAGGAAAAGATAATGACTAATATTGGAGGGAATGTAGGAAAACTGGGAACTAATGCATTGTTGGTGAAGCTGTGAACTGATCCAACCATTCTGGAGAGCAATTTGGAGCTAACCCTGTCAAAATGTGCATATCCTTTGATCTAGCAGTGTCTCTACTAGGCTTATATCCCAAAGAGATCATAAAGGAGGAAATGTACCTATATGTATAAAAATGTTTATGGCAGCTCTTTTTCTAATAACAAGAAACTGGGAACTAAGTGGAATTAAGCCCATCAGAATGGCTGAATAAGTTATGGTATATGAATGTTACAGAATATTATTGTTCTATAAGAAATGGTCAGCTGGATGATTTCAGAAAGGCCTGGAGAGACTTGCATGAACTGATGCTAAGTGAAGTGAGTAGAATTAGATCATTATACATGGCAACAGCCAGATTATACAATGATCAATTCTGATGGACATGGTTTTCTTCAACAATGAAATGATTCAGGCCAGTTCCAATGATCTGAAGATGAAGAGAGCACCCAGAGAGAGGGTTGTGGGAACTGAGTGTGGATCACAACATAGTATTTTTACTTGATGATGATATTTGCCTGCATTTTGTTTTTTCTCATTTTTTTTCCTTTTTGATCTGATTTTTTTTGTGTGTGTAGCATGATATTTGTGGAAATACACATAGAAGAACTGCACATGTTTAACATATATTGGATTACTTACCATCTGGGGAGGGGGAAGGGAGAAGGAAGGAAAAAAAATTGGAATACAAGGTTTTGCGAGGGAATGATGAATGTTGAAATGTGAATTTTGACATGTTAAATGTTGAAATGTTGAATGTTGAAAATTATACATACATACATTTTTAAAAAATAAAAAGCCTTAATTAAAAAAAGAAAAAGAAAAAAAAATGAAATAAAGAAAGGGGGAAGAAGCGAGGGAAGAAGGGAGAGGGAAGAAAATCAAGTTGTCTCCATTACTACTCATAGAGATTGTTGTTTGTCCTACATTCTTGAAGAGGGCAGTGACATCAGGAAGGAAATAACATGACAAGCAAATGAATTGAATTTAACTGAGAGAAGACTGCAGACACTCAATAGTTAGTCAATACTGTCTGCAGGCACTGTGCTAAGTGCTGAAGATAATAATAATGATAATAATAAAATCTCTGATCTCAAGGAGCTTACAATCTAGTGGGTATAGAAAATATTACACCAAAGGAAATTGGGAAAACAGGAAAAGTTAGAACATGGTGCATGGGAAAGATACAAAAATTGGGATTGGGAAACCTCAGCTTACTAAGGGAGAAGAAAACTTACTTGGTATTATGCAACTTATAAGTTCATCTGAATTGCTTAAGGTGTTTAAAGAGTGCACTCATGACAAACTACACAATGGATAATTTATATAGAAAAGCTAAAATTAGTTCATCTGTCTTTAAAAAAAAAGGCAAGAAAGACTTCAGCTTTTAGTACTATAACAACAACAATAGTTAACATTTATGTGGGTTGTTAAGTTTTGCAAAATGCTATATACATATACATATGTACATATGTATATTTTATATATGATTATAATATATACATATGTACATAATTAGAATATACATCATATATAATTAAAATATATAATTATAATAAATAGGATTCTATAATTATTTCTTTTTTAGAGATAAGGAAAATGAGGCTGAGAGAAGCTAAACAATGTGCTCAGTTACACATGCCTTGTACGTGTCTGATGTGGGGTTTAAATTTAGGTCTTTCTAACTTGAGGTCCAGGGCTTTAATCCACTATACTACACAGTTGACTTATCTATTTCCTAAAGCTTTCTCTAAAACACACACATACACACACACACACACACACACACACACACACACACACACATACAAAACACCCCACCCCCCTCAATATACTACTATTTATTAGTTGTCAAATAGTACAGAATTGTACTTTGAAAATATCAAACTTTGGGCAGCTAGGTGGCTCAGTGGATAGAGCACCAGCCCTGAAGTCAGGAGGACCTGAGTCAAATCTGACCTCAAATACTTAACACTTCCTAGTTTTATGATCCTGAGCAACTCACTTAACCCCAATTGCCTCAGCAAAAAAAAAAAAAAAAAAAAGGAAAAGGAAATATCAAACTTTGCTCAGAAATAGACTATTTTGAGAATACTAAAAATTTGCAAGTTCCCCAGCCTACACCTGACATTCTGGAAGAACACAATACCCCAAAGCAGCAGCAATAGGACCAGCTCAGAGTTTTCCTCCAGATATGTTGTTGCAGAATACAATCCTAAAGTTAAATTGGAACTCAGGAAATAAGCTGGAACAATGAGAGAGAGAGAGAGAGAGAGAGAGAGAGAGAGAATCTCACCATTATCAGCTATTATGACGGCAGAGATTTGTATCAAGACACAAATGTAAAAGAAGAAAATGTTCCAAAACACCTATAAGAAAGGTCTCAGAGAAAAACACAGATTGAGCACAAACTCAACTAAAATTCATGGAAGAGATAAAGTATTAGAGACTTTCCTTCTCAGAATTATCATGTATGCCATATCAGCTGATAGGGTGGACTCAGGAGGTAAAAGGCCATGTCTCTGAGGCAGGAGGCTGTGTCTTATAGGTGTTAGATCTTTTCTTAGGACACAACACTAACTCCATGTATCTCCCTTCTGTGGATCCACCTACACAATGCTGAGTGGGTTAGGCACAGGGTATTCCCAGAAGAGAATAAATATAAATGGCCAGCTGTGCCATAGGCAAGGCAAGGATGCGGAGAATAGTGGAGCGGGGCAGAGATATAGAGAGATTCAGGGATTCAGAGAAGCAGAGACACGCATGCACCTGCTCTTTCTTCCTGCTAACCCCTGCTGAGATTACCAATAAAGAAAGGATATACGGCACCTTTAACATCAGTCTCTTCTCCATGTCTTTTGAGGGAAGATTGGTATGGAGGTTACTATAAAGTAAATATTTTAAAAAGTAAAAATATTATTACAAATATAATAAGAGTGTTTAAGGAAAATTGGAAAAGAAATAAGAACTATGAAAGTAATAATTAAAATGGATATTAGCTGTTTGTTACAAAATCTTGCCCAATCTGTATCCCAAAGAGATCATAAAAAAAGGAAAAGGACCTACATGTTCAAAAATGTTTGTAGCAGCCATTCTTGTAGTGACAAGGAATTGGAAACTGAGTAGATATCCATCAGTTGTAGAATAGCTGAATAAGTTATGATATATAAATGTAATGGAATATTATTGTTCTATGAGAAATGATTAACAAGATTATTTCAGAAAAACCTAGAGAGACTTACACAAACTAATGCTATGTGGAGTGAGTAGAATCAAGAGAACCTTGTACACAGCAACAAGAAGATTATGTGATGATCAATTCTGATGGCCATGGCTCTTTTCAACAATGAGGTGATTCAAGTCAGTTGCAACAGACTTGTGATGGAAAGAGCCATCTGCACCCAAGAAAGAGGACTGTGGTGACTGAATGTGAATCACAACATAGTAATTTCCTTTTTTTGTTGTTCTCTTTTTTTCTCATTTTTTCCCCTTTTTGATCTGATTTTTCTTGTGTGGCATGATAAAAGTAGAAAGAATAGAAGTATTAGAAAGTATAGAAGAATTTAACCCATATTGGATTAGTTGCTTTCTAGGGGAGGAGGATGAGAGGAAGGGAGGGAAAGAAATTTGGAACCACAAGGTTTTATAAGGATGAATGTTGAAAACTAACTTTGCATGTATTTTGAAAAAATTTTTGTTTAATTTTTTAAAAAATTTTGCAAGAAATTCCCTGAAGTGTGGATGGCAATATAGCATTTTCATTCTTTTTGTTGTTATTTGCTTGCATTTTATTTTCTTTCTCATTTTTTTCTTTTTGATTTTATTTTTCTTGTGCAGCAAGGTAATTGTATTAATATGTATGCATATATTAGATTTTAACATACATTTTTGCTATGTTTAACATATATTGGTTTACTTGCCATCTAGGAAAGGAGATGGGAGACAGGAGAAGAGAAATTGGAACACAAGGTTTTGCAAGGGTTAATGTTGAAAAGTTATCCATGCATATATTTTGAAAATAAAAAGTTTTAATAAAAAAAATTCCCTGAAAAAAAGTGTGTCATAAATAGAATTCAATTATTTCATGAGGCAATAAGAAATGTTAAAAATAAAGTCAAAGGCTAAAAAAAAAAAAACAAAATATAAGATGTAACAAAAACAAGTGAATTGTAAAATACATTGAGGAAAAGTATTTAAGAATCACTGTACTATCTGAACTCCACAGACAAAAGAGAGCCTAAACATCATATTTCAAAAAACCTTAAAAGAAAATTGCCCAAATCTCTTAGAATCAGAGGGCAAAACAGAAATAGGAAAAAAAATCCACTGTTCACATCCTTAAAGAAACTTCACAATGAAAACTGGCTGCAACATGACAACAAAAACACAAACCTTCTAAGTCAAAGAAAAAATACTTCAAACATCCAGAAAGAAAGAATTCAGGTACTGAGAAGGCACAGCCAGTGTCACAAACAATTTAGCAACCTGATCAGAGAATTTGGAATATGATATTCCAGAAAACAAAGGATGTGAGCTTACAGACCCAAAATAATTTACCCAGCAAAACTAACTACAATGCTATAGGGGGAGGAAAGGAATCTTTAATGAATTAGAGGACTTCTGAACATTCTTGATGAAAAGACCTAAGCTATGTAAAAACTTTGAAGTTTAAACTCCAAACTGAAGAGAAACATAAAAAGATAAACAGAAATGAATGATGATAAATGACTAAATAAGTGGATAAATTGCTGGCATTCAAATATATAGAAATAATACATGTGTGTTCTCTGAACTATATTATTATCAGGTTTCAAACAGGGAGTCTAATTACACAAAATCTAGGCATGATTTTGTTATATCTTGATGATATTAAGAAAAGAATGAGAAAAAGAAAAGAAAAGGAATACATTGGCAGGGGACAGGGAGACAAAAGGTTACCTCATATAATCAAGGTGCACAAGAATATAACTATACAAAAAGGAAGCAGAAGGTTGGAGGAGCAGTTAACACAAACTTTACTCTCATCTAAACTGATCAAAATAAGAGGAGGTAGAGAAAGAGAGACAGAGAGAGAGACAAAAAGAGGGGGGGAGAGAGAAGGAGCAAGGGAGGGAAAGAGGAATAGAGAGAGAGAAAAAAAGAAAAAGAGAGAGAGAGAGAGAGAGGAAAGGGAGGAAAAAGGGAGAAAGAGAGAGAAAGGGAAAGGAAAAAGGAGGGAGAAAGAGAAATTGGGAGTTGGATAGAAAAAAGGAAAGAGAAAATTAGAAGAAATATAGTGATTAGTCCTAATCAAAACAAACTCTAAAGATGTGCAAAAATATCTATAACTCTTTTTAAAATTTTATTTTACTTTTAATTTGTGGAATAAAACAACATTTCCATAACATAGTACAATTTAAAAAAAAAAAAAAAGAAGAATGAAAAAGGTGGTTACATACAAAACTGCAAATCTACTATGCTCAACTTTCAAATATACAACAAAATTATCATGCAATTTTTTTTTCCTTTTTTTCCTTTCCAATCCTTCACCTACCATTCACTATACCAGGGATGGCTACCATTAGACAGTGTCCATAAATTGGGCAATTGTTAACATGTATTGCTATGTATAAATGTGAAGGGATACTACTATGCTGAATTCCAGAGGACTAATGATGAAACATGGTACCTATTCCCTGATAGAGAGGTGAAGGATTCAGAATGCAAAATGAAACTAATATTTGTTTTTACATGATTAATGTAGAAATTTGTTCTGATCAACTATTCATTGTTATGGGTCAGAACTTGAAATAAGGTGCTAAGTCAGTGGAATTGATAGAGACAATAGTTATCTAATTTAGCATGGTGCTTAACAGTTCTCTAGTTCAGTATATGTACTTAGTATTTACTATAGTTCCACAAGATTCACACCTTTAAGAGAGCATATATAAGCTAGGAGCCTCAACCAGAATTCAGTTGGGAAGATTCAGGAGCCAGAGCTCAAGCTTTCGGAACCAAGACTACAGAAGGTCTCTAAGAAAGCTAATTGGGCCACAGGAAAGGAGACAAGACTTAGAAAGAGACAATAAAAGATTTGGATTTTAATACCTGGCTGCATTTGGGGTGATTACTGAATTGAAACTAAGGCTGCTTCCAAAGACCCCAAGGAAACTTCAATAAGAGAAGATTACATTTTAGAGAATATTACATTTTGGTGCCTGAACAGAGGCAGAAACAATCCTGATTTCAGTGGAAAAGTATCCTTAACCCAGAAATTAGGGTGACTACAAAAATAGACAAGGAAACTTTGTTAAAGGGCTAAAGTAGTACTTCATCTAAAATGGGACAGATGTTTAGAAAACAGCCCTCTTTTCCAATTCAAGGTAAATGTGTAGAGAGCATTGTCAGACTTATGAAAAGCCAAGGTTTGATTATAATTTGGGAGCAAATCATTGAACTTTTAGAAACTATACAGTACACATCTCCTTGGTTCTCTATGGAAAAAGAATTGGATCTAGAGGAGTGGAAATTAGTAGGAGAGCAACTATGTCTATTCTACAATGAAAATGGACCTGACTCAATTTCCAAAGACACACTTAATACATATAATTTAATACAACTGGCTTTAAGAAATTATGTAAGTGTTAGAATAAGAAAAAAGAACAACAAGCAGGAGGGGGAGGAGCCAAATAAACTAGGTGAAAAGGATGAAGAATTAGACAGGAAAGGAGTTAAGTACAATTCTGATGGGCATTCCCCATCTCATGACTCTCCCCCCCTCAATTAACACTTCATGGGTGGAGGGAGAAAGAGGAGAGGGAGAAGCAGTAACACAATCAGTACCACCTATGAAGCAGCCTATGACAAGATTACAAAAGGCACTAGTTAAGACTAAAAAAGGATAGGATATATCTGATTTAATAAATGCATACCCTGTGATTGAAGAGCTTGACTCTTCAGGTCAACAAAGGAGAAGATATTTTTGATTTTTTTGATCTGGAAAAAAATAAGGATTTGAAAAAGAGTGCACTCTTTATGGGGCTACATCATTTATGTTAAGATGTTAAGAGTTTGGCTTTTGAAATTTTAACCCCCAGTGATTGGAAATCCACAGCAAGGACATGTATAGAACCTGGACAACATTTGTTTTGGCTTTTGGAGTATCATGAATTATGTAGGATTCAAGCCCAAATGCAATAAGCAAAATGGAGTTAATGTACAAGTCACCTTTGACCAACTAGCAGGTAAAGGTCAGTATGCAGAAAATTCATAACAGATTAATTACGCCATAGGGGTGTATGAGCAAATTGCTACTGCTGCAACAAAAGCTTGGTTCCCTTCCAGGAAAAGATCAAGGGGAAGCCTTCACAAAAATGGAGCAAGGTCCCAATGAACCCTTTGCAGATTTTGTGGGACGTTTGCAAACAGCTGTCACAAGAACCATTGGAGAAAATGCAGCTATAGAAATAATGATAAGATAACTGGCTAAGGAAAATGCTAATGAGATTTGCAAAAGAATTTACAAAAGAAAAAAAAAGGGGGGGACTACCTTTAAAGGATCATAAGATGTTGTGCCACAGTGGGCACGAATGCTTATTATACCCAGACTATGATGAACATGGGAAGACAGGGTCCCTCTTGGCAAGGAACTTCTAGAGAGAGTTGTCAATGTTTTCAGTGTGGAAAAATAGGACATTTGAGAGATCAATGTAGATTTGGAGATAGAGTGAGAAGACAGGGTGAGAGAAGATGTAAAACCCTATATCCAAAATGCCACAAGAGCTTCCACTGAACCTCAGGATGTAGATTGACCCAGGGAAATGAGAGGTGGGACCTAGCTCCAAGACCTCAATGAAAAGACAGGTGGGGCATGATTGCAGACAAGGTTACACCTTTAGAAGTTGAGGATCTGATGTGATCAATCAGCCAAAAAGCAATCATATGGCAGAAAGGGATTACATGATCAATCAGCCAAAACAGATGGGAGAAAGGGATTACAATTGAGGAGAATACAGGCTTTTTTCACCAGGCAGAAGGGCAGTGTCCAGTACGAGCAGTTCCGATGTAATTGCCAGGTGATGAAGAGAAATCCAGAAAGTGGCAAATAGAAGGGAATTAGACAGGTTAACTGCTTGGGAGAAAAGGATTGCTTGTATTTCTACAAATGGAGAAGGAATCAGATGCGTGCCAATGAACCATATTCGCCTTATCCATCAGAGAGAGACAGAAAAAAAGAGAAAAACCTCAAAACAAAGGAGAAGACCTAAAAAAATCTGACACTGAAAGAGCATGGCTGAAAATGAGATTGTTAAAGAACTTCAATCTGCAGGAATCATTGGATTCCCTGAGATGAAAAATTGTTGATAAGACTATTATAGGACTTCAACAACTTGCAGGAATTATTAGATTCCTGGCACATGAACTAATGGAAAATAGATTCCTTTTGGACTATTTCTAGGACTTATGGACATGTATAATTCCTCATGTTGATTCATGTTATTTGTTACATCACTATTAGCTTGTGTTATATAGCTATGTGCTTATGTAATTTATGTAATTATGTGTAATAACTCCCATATTGATGGATTTATGAATACCTGTTTTAAGAGTGAGATCCTTTAGGAACCCGCTAATCTGATTTAATTTCCCATTTCCTTTGATGTTTTCATCTCCCTGAGACATCAGGGAGGATGTGATCGCCTCTTTTTATGGTGTTTTCACCGCTTTTTGGAGTAGTCAGAGAAGGTGTGATCACCTCTTTTTTAGGGTTCTTGCCTCCTTGAGAAGTTAGGGAGGTAATGGACTTATGTTCTAAAACAAAAGCAGGAGATAGTATGGGCCACAACTTGAAATAAGGTGTTAAGTCAGTGGAATTGATAGAAACAATAGTTATCTAATTTAGCATGGTACTTAACAGTTCTCTAGTTCAGTACATGTACTTAGTACTTACTATAGTTCAATAAGATTCACACCTTTAAGAGAGCATATATAAGCTAGGAGCCTCAACCAGGATTCAGTTGGGAAGATTCAGGAGCCAGAACTCAAGCTCTCGGAACCAAGACTACAGAAGGTATCTAAGAAAACTAACTGGGCCACAGGAAAGGAGATAAGACTTGGAAAGAGACAATAAAGGATTTGGACTTTAATATCTGGCTGCATTTGGGGTGATTACTGAACTGAAACTAAGGCTGCCTCCAGAAACCCCAAGGAAATCTCAACAAGAAAAGATTACATTTTAGAGAAGAATATTACAGTACATGTTTCTTATTTTCTCAAGATCAAAAGGATAAAGGGGAGAGAAAAGAAGAAGAAGGCAGATCTTGGCTGATTAAAATAATGTGTGTGTGTGTGTGTGTGTGTGTGTGTGTGTGTGTGTGTGTATACACCAGATACTATACTGAGTAATATAAATACAAATTAAAAAATCAAAAGGCACTTTCCCTCAAATAGCTTATATTCCATTGGGCAAAATGTCTACATAAAATCATCCACAGAACATAGAACAAATAAATACAGGATTTGTGTAGGGGAAGGACATTAGGAACCACAGGGATCAAGAAAGGCTTCACATCAAAGTAGTACTTCTTGAGCACAACCAGGAAAATATTGTGCACAATAACAGCAAGATTAGGTTCTAGGTTCTAGAGAACAAGGTCCCAATGAACCCTTTGCAGATTTTGTGGGACGTTTGCAAACAGGATTTTTTACTACTGCCTCCAGATCTTAACTCTTCTCAGCAATGTGTTGATCTAAGACAATTCTAATAGACTTGAAAAATTCCATCTACATCCAGAGGAAGAATTATGGAGACTGAATGCAGATTGAAGTTTACCATTTCACTTCTTTTTTTTATTTGCTTTTTCTTTCTCATGATCTTTTCTCTTTTCTTCTGACTTTTCTTTTACAAGACACATGACTCATATGGAAATATGTTTAAAATAATTGTATATGTATAGCCTATATCAAATTACTTGCTGTCTTGGGGAGGAGGGAGGTAAGGCTTGATCCCCTTTTCCAGCCCAATATACCTACCTTACCTTTTCTGGAAATTTCCAAATATCATGCTGAAAACTTCTGAGTCTCATGCCTGATCAGCCAGGGTCTCATTGACCTATCCCTAGGATCTCCCTGCCTGTGACTTCAGAGATGAGAAATCAATCAAATGCCCTTGAATTAAGACCTACTTCTCATCTATAAAATTCATGATTTAGTCACTTCACCAACAAACATTTAGTAAGCACCTACTTTGTGCCAGCCTCTATCATTATATTGCCAATGTGGATGAGACAAATGATTCAAGTATCCTATTGATTAACTAGAAGTTGTATCAATTCAAAAAGCTGCATTCAATTCAAAAAGCATTTATTAAACATCTTCTATGTGCTAAGAATTGTTGTTCTAGGATCTGGGGACAAAAATAAAATAAAAGTCCCTGTCCTGAAAAGGATTCCATGGGGGTGGGGGGAAGGGGAAGGGAGAGGAGACATTTATACAGATAATTAAACACAAAATCTATATAAAGCAAATACAAAATACAAAAAAATTAGAGAAAAGGAGGTTGCAAACAATTATGGCAATCAGGACAAGCCTCATTTAAAGTATTTGATAAGTTAGTTATAGTAGCATTCAAATGGCAGTGCCTCATGGCTGTCAGCATTATCACATTTCAAAGGAAGGACTAAAATATTCTTACATGGCTCTGGTTACATTAGTGGAATAAAGTCTTATTTCTATTTATTCAAAAGTTGACATTAGGCATGGAAAAAAGACTATGACCTTTTCAGCCAGACTCCATAAAGGAAAACTTAAAATATTTCTATCTTCTTAGGCATTATATTCATAGCTGACAGTGGGGGACATAGCTGACAGAGCTGGCATGGCTCCCAGAGTACTATATAGCAGACAACACAAAGAAGCCCTGAGTTCACTTTATGTTGTTCATCAGTAAAGCTGGCTCTACCTTCTTTGAGGGAACGAGGGCATAGGATTGACACAAATGCCTTAACGAATCCTTGTGCCAGGTGACAAGGCCATTTGACCAAAAGGCAAAAAACTCAAGTAGTATCACAATAAATGTTGGTAGTGGTGAGATCTGTGCTACTTTGTTATTTTTATGTAATGGGCTGAGGCTTGAGTTGATGCACTGAGGTCCCAAGCACATGAGGCTAAATAGTAATTGGACCATACTCTATTAATATATAAGCTTGGAGAAAGAATGGCCCCCGCCCACTCTTTGTCCAAGTCCTGATGTGTTGTATAGGAAATGACGATTTTGGTGGGTGGAAGCAGGGGAATGGAAAAGGAAGGGGAAGGAGAGACTACTTGCATTGCGATTGCAGCAGCTTTTCAGCTCAGATCCCCCTCTGTTAGCTGGCTTCCTGTCGCAGCTACCCATATTGCTATCTCAATCCTTCTTGCCCATATTGCTATCACAATCCTTATTCACCTCTTCACTTCAATAAAGATTGAAGATTTTTCCCTTAACCTGAATTCCTGACTCCGGCTGATTTTAAATACGCGGTCATTACATTTTTACCCTAATATTATAATATCATCAGCTTGTACTGAGCTCAGCCAGCTCATACTGACTCTATAAAATTTCCATTTACACCTCAGAAATCAGCAAGCTACAAATAAGAGCTTGATTTTTTCTTTTGCTTTGCTGAATGTCTAGACTTGAGAAAATGATGGAGAAAGTTAATAATGCAGTTTAAATTTGAGTATGTCACATATAGAGATATACTTGTTATGCACTCCCTTCATGTCTCAAACGTTTTTGATTTTAGAGATAGTATGGAAACATTGATTTGAGCTCTTAACTCTGACATATACTGTCTTTGTCAACAAGTAAATCATGTAACCTCTAGAAATTGTAAACTGTGCCAATTTGTATTGGTTGAGGGATTTTCCTAAAATGGTAGTTATTTGTCAATAAGTTTCTGTTTTCTATCCTTTGACATATTTAAATTTGACTAAAATTTTGAGATTCAAATCCAAAATTTTTCCTCTTTGATTCCAAATGTAAGTAAATTTAAAATTGAAACTCTATTTATATTTGGATTTAAACTCCTTTTGAACAGGTGAAGTTTTATCCTGTAAGCAAGAGTAGCTTTCTATATTTTCTTACCCCTTTGACCTTTCAGCATTTCTGCCCTGACAATCCTCAGCATTGGTTCTACCAATTTTCCTCCTGAATTGCAATAAAAGAACCAGTTCTCTACAAATATACCCATATAACCTTAATTGGGTCTTCACTGCTACAAGCAATACTTTTATTCTTTTCTAATGGACTCTTCATTACATACAATGGCTATTACAAAATTTCTCTTATCTCCATCCCTCCTTCTTTATTCTCAAAAGATAATTTTTACCTTCTATTTTTACTGAGATTGTCCTGTCTTCCCTTTCTCTGCCAAACTCCTAGAAAGAATAGTTTAATAAACACTGCCTTCATTTCAGGGAAGAGGATAAAGCACCAGACCTGACATTAGAAAGACTTACATTTTCATCTGATCTTAGAAACTTACTAGCTGTGTGACTGTAGGCAAGTCACTTAATCACTATCTGCCTCAATTTCTACATCTGTAAAATGGTCATGATAATAGCACTTACCTCATAGAAATCTGGTCTCCATTTCCTAGTTACCTTGCTCTTAGCCTAGATTCTCATCTATAAATTCTGATTCCTCAGAACATTGTTCTAATTTATGATTCTCTTTGTTAATCCCTTGATCCTTTATCCCCCAGGATAATTAAGCTTGGCTTATTTATTGGGAACCACGTGGTCCACTCTCTCTCTTTCATCAATTATCTCTCACCTCCTTACACTGACTCTTCTCTATCAACAGAGAGAGGGCAAAAAATTAGGACACAAAGTTTTACAAAAATAAATGTTGAAAACTATCCTTACATATAGTTGGGAAAATAAATACTATTGGGAAGTGGGGGGAGGAGGAGAGGGAGAGAATCTTCTCTATCAAAGCATTCTTCCCAACTTTTTCCAAACTCCTAGACTCTGAAAAACATCAATGAACTCACAATCTGATTTGTACATGTTCTTTCTTCTCTCCTGATCCAAACTTCAAATGTTGAATTTGACACCTGAAGCTTATATCTTGAATACCTATTAAGCCTATTGGATATTCATACACCCTCCTATTACTCACTTTTTTTGGCTTCTCTCCCCGACCCAAAGAATTTCAACTCCTCTCTACTCTCTGTCCTTTTCTGTCATTGCCTAAGCCTGGTTCTAGCCTTTTCTTGACTATCAATGTAGGATTCATTAGGATTAAAAGAAGAGATCTGAAAGGGTTCTCAGGGGACATCTAGGCCTACTAAGGTACTAAGGTCTAAACCTTGTAATATTTTTAGTGGACTAAATGGCATCCTATGACATGGTCCTCTTTAGGAACATAATTTCTGTCATATGCTCTCTTACAATCATTATTACTAACAGGAAACAGTAGACTATATAATCCTAAACATGTAAATTTAGGTTTAAAATACATTATAACTTTTTAAAATATAAATTTACTAACTTAATTATCTTTTAACTAGACTAATATCCAAGTTAATTGTGATTCCCTGAACATCAAAAACTTAACAAGGAGAATGCATAGCTAGAGTTTATTAAAGAAAAGTCAGTGAGGAATGCAATTTTCTTGCTATAATCCAGTTATAGATTATCTGATTTTGGTCTTTAGCCAAAGGAGTTCATTCCTAAAAAAGAGTTCAGCCTAACCAGAAGACAATCTGTCCTATAATTTAATTTACTTATTTAAATTTAATTTATTGTGAAATTAATTAATATTAATTATTAATATTATTTAGGCGTTAATATTGACAGATATTAATAATTAATAATAAAATTAATAAATTAATTTTAAAATTAAGGTATTAAATTTAATAAAAAATTTAAACATTTTTTCTCCTATGGGAGGTTGGAGCAAACTGAAAACTGCTTACACTTATCAGAAGTTTCTAGAGATAAGGCCTATCCTGATCCCTGCACTTTTCACCACCATCCACTCCTCATTCAAACTCCTACAGTATTTTCTTTATGCTCTTACAAATATCAGACTAGATCAACCTTAATAAACAACTTTTTTTCCTATGGAACAAGAAGATTTTATTCCTGAGAAGTATGTTATATTGTATATTACATTCAGAGACATCTGAGTGTTAAGAGGAGTATAACCTCAGTTCTTTATCTCTGACCTAAGCAATGGGATTTCCATGAGAACTTACAGATACTCTCTTCTAGGGAGAGCCTAAATGCATGATAATGTGGAGAAGTGGATCTTGGAAGCCTTGGAAACTGATGATAAGAAGCACTAGATTAAATAGATCGAATCACAGAAAAAAGGCATCAGCAGTCATTGTCTTTTTTATTTTTTTAAATAACTTTTTATTGACAGAACCCATGCCAGGGTAATTTTTTACAGCATTATCCCTTGCACTCACTTCTGTTCCAATTTTTCCCCTCCCTCCCTGCATCCCCTCCCCCAGATGGAAAGCAGTCCTTTACATGTTAAATAGGTTATACTAGATCCTAGATATAATATATGTGTGCAGAATCGAGCAGTTCTCTTGTTGCACAGGGAGAATTGGATTCAGAAGGTATAAATAACCCGGGAAGAAAAACAAAAATGCAAGCAGTTTATATTCATTTCCCAGTAGCTCCAAATTGCTCTCCAGAATGGCTGGATGTGTTCACAATTCCACCAACAATGTATCAGTGTCCCTGTTTTACGACATCCCCTCCAACATTCCACATTGTCGTTCCCTGTCATTCTAGCCAATCTGACAGGTGTGTAGTGGTATCTCAGAGTTGTCTTAATTTGCATTTCTCTGATTAATAACGATTTGGAGCATATTTTCATATGGCTATAAATAATTTTAATTTCTTCATCTGAGAATTGTCTGTTCATATCCTTTGACTATTTATCAATAGGAGAAGAGCTTGATTTCTTATAAATTAGAGTCAATTCTCTATATATTTTAGAAATGACGCCTTTATCAAAACCTTTGACTGTAAACATGTTTTCCTAGTTTTATTGTTTCCCTTCTAATCTTGTCTGCATTTGTTTTGTTTGTATAAAAACTTTTCAATTTGATATAATCAAAATTTTCTATTTTGTGGTCAATAGTGATCTCTAGTTCTTCTTTGGTCATAAATTCGTCCTTCTTCCACAGGGCTGAGAGGTAAACTATCCTATGCTCTTCCAATTTATTTATAATCTCATTCTTTATGCCTAGGTCATGAACCCATTTTGACCTTATCTTAGTGTATTGTGTTAAGTGTGGGTCAATGCCTAGTTTCTGCCACACTAATTTCCAATTTTCCCAGCAATTTTTGTCAAATAATGTGTTCTTATCCCAAAAACTGGGGTCTTTGGGTTTGTCAAACACTAGATTATTAAAGTTATTGGCTGTTTTGTCCTTTGAACCTAACTATTCTCCATTGATCAACTAGTCTATTTCTTAGCCAATACAAGATGGTTTTAGTAACTGCTGCTTTATAATATAATTTTAGATCTGGTACAGCTAGGCCACCTTCATTTGATTTTTTTTCATTAATTCTTTTGAAATTCTTGACCTTTTGTTTTTCCATATGAACTTTGTTGTTATTTTTTCTAGATCATCAAAATAGTTTTTTGGGAGTCCGATTAGTATAGCACTAAATAAATAGATTAGTTTAGGTAGTATGGTCATCTTTGTTATATTTGCTTGCCCAATCCAAGAGCATTTCATGTTTTTCCATTTGGTTAGATCAGACTTAATTTGTGTGGAAAGTGTTTTGTAGTTTTGCTCATAAAGTTTCTGATTTTCCCTTGGCAGATAGATTCCTAAATATTTTATACAATCAATAGTTACTTTAAGTGGAATTTCTTTTTGTAATTCTAACTGTTGGATTTTGTTAGTGATATATAAGAATGCTGATGACTTATGTGGGTTTATTTTGTATCCTGCAACTTTGAGATGTGGATTGTTTCTAATAACTTTTTAGTAGAGTCTCTGGGGTTCTCTAAGTATACCATCATATCATCAGCAAAGAGTGATAATTTGGTTTCCTCATTGCCTATTCTTATTACTTTAACCTCTTTCTCAACTCTTATTGCCAAAGCTAGCATTTCTAATACAATATTAAATAGTGGACAACCTTGTTTCACTCCTGATCTTATTGGGAATGGTTGCAGTTTGTCCCTGTTACATATGATGCTTACTGCTGGTTTTAAATAGATGCTACTGATTAGTTTAAGGAAAAGCCCATTTATTCCTATACTCTCAAGAGTTTTTAATAGGAATGGATGTTGGATTTTGTCAAATGCTTTTTCTGCATCTATTGAGATGATCATATGGTTTTTGTTAATTTGATTATTAATATGGCCAATTATACTGATAGTTTTCCTAATATTGAACCAGCCCTGCATTCCTGGTATAAATCCTACTTGATTGTGGTGTATTATCCTGGGGATGATTTTCTGTAGTCTTTTTGCTAATATCTTATTTAAGATTTTAGCATCAATATTCATTAAGGAGATTGGTCTATAATTTTCTTTCTCTGTTTTGAACCTACCTGGTTTAGGTATCAGTACCATGTCTGTGTCATAAAAGGAATTAGGTAGGACTCCTTCATTCCCTATTTTTTCAAATACTTTATAAAGCACTGGGGCTAATTGTTCTTTGAAAGTTTGGTAGAATTCATATGTAAATCCATCTGGTCCCAGGGATTTTTTTTTTTTAGGGAGTTGATTAATAGCTTGTTCTCTTTCTTTTTCTGAAATGGGACTATTTAAGCAATTTACTTCCTCCTCTGATAATATGGGAAGTCTATATTTTTGGAGGTAGTCATCCGTTTCACTTAGGTTATCAAATTTATTGGCATAAAGTTGGGCAAAGTAACCCCTTATTATTTCTTTAATTTTTTCTTCGTTGGTGGAAAGTTCTCCCTTTTCATTTTTAAGACTACTAATTTGATTTCCCGCTCTCCTTTTTCTAATCAGATTTACCACAGGTTTAGCAATTTTATTGTTTTTTTATAAAACCAACTCTTAGTTTTATTTATTAGTTGTATTACTTTCTATATTATTAATTTCTCCTTTTAATTTTAGAATTTTAAGTTTAGTAATTGATTGAGGGTTTTTAATTTGGTCTTTTTCTAGCTTTTCTGCTATCCACCTCCTCTTTATGGGAGAGTTCATCCCATTCACTTTTATGGTTAAAGTTACTAAACTTAACTTAAGTTACAGGCCCAATTCATTGATCTTCTCTTTCTCTATTTTATTCAAGTAAGCCTCTAAGGATATAAAATTTCCCCTTATTACCGCTTTGGCTGCATCCCATAAATTTTGGTATGATGTCTCACTGTTGCCATTATCTTGAGTGAAATTATTAATTGTGTCTATAATTTGCTGTTTCACCCAATCATTCTTTAAGATGAGATTATTTAGTTTCCAATTACTTTTTGGTCTATTTATACCTAACTTTTTGTTGAATGTACTTTTTATTGCATTGTGATCTGAAAAGAAAGCATTTACTATTTCTGCCTTCCTGCATTTAATTTTGAGGTCTTTATGTCCTAATATATGGTCAGTTTTTGTATAGGTTCCATGAACTGCTGAGAAGAAAGTATACTCCTTTCTATTACCATTCAGTTTTCTCCAGAGATCTATCATACCTAATTTTTCTAATATTCTATTTACCTCTTTAATTTCTTTCTTATTTGTTTTGTAATTTGATTTATCTAAATCTGAGATTGCAAGATTGAGATCTCCCACTATTATAGTTTTGCTGTCTATTTCTTCTCACAACTCTCTTAACTTCTCCTTTAGGAAGTTAGATGCTATCCCACTTGGTGCATATATGTTTAATACTGATATTGCTTCCTTGTTTATAGTACCCTTTAACAAGATATAGTTTCCTTCCTTATCTCTTTTAATTAGATCAATTTTTGCTTTTGCTTGATCTGAGCTAAGGATGGCTAACCCTGCTTTTTTGACTTCACCTGAAGCATAATAAATTCTGCTCCAGCCTTTTACCTTTACTCAGTATGTATCTCCCTGTTTTAAATGTGTTTCTTGTAAACAATATATTGTAGAGTTCTGACTTTTGTTCTAGTCTGCTATCCACCTCCTCTTTATGGGAGAGTTCATCCCATTCACATTTACGGTTAAAGTTACTAATTCTGTATCTCCTGCCATCCTAATATCCCCAGATTATACTTTTCTTTTTCTTGCCCTCCTTCCCTTCTTCCCCAGTATTAAACTTATTGGTCCCACTTGTGTCACATAGCTCTCCCTCTTTAGTATCACCCCCCCCCTTTGAATCCCTTCCCTTTTCTTGTACCCTTGCCTTATTACTCTTTTTCCTTTTCCCTTTTCCTCTCCCACTTTTTAATGAAGTGAGAGAAGAATCTCTGTAAAACAAGTATGTCAATTATTTCCTCTTTGAGCCAACTCTGATGAGAGTAGGATTCATACAATGTTTCTTCCCCTCTCTAAGTTCCCTCAAATATGATAGGTTTCCTTTGCCTCATTGTCACATGTAGTTTCCCTCTTTTTAATCTCCCCTTTTCCCTTTTTCTCACACTATCCCTTTTCATTTCTACTTCCCTTTCTTATGTTATATCGGTAAAATCAAATTATACATATGGTTTTTATGTATATCCACAAAAGAAATACAGTTCTCAAGAGTTCTTTTTACCTTTTTCTACTTCTCTTGAGTCCTGTTGTTGGAGATTAAATTTTTTGTTTAAGTCTGGTTTTTTTCTTTAAAAACAAATGGAATTCCTCTATTTCATTAAATGTCCATCTTCTTCCATGGAAAAAAATACTCAGCTTAGCTGGGTAGTTTATTCTTGGCTGCATTCCAAGCTCTTTTGCCTTTCGGAATATCTGATTCCAGGCCCTTCGATCCTTTAATGTTGAGGCAGCCAGATCTTGTGTGACCCTTATTGTGGCATCTCGGTATTTGAACTGTTTTTTCCTAGCTGCTTGTAAAATTTTTTCTTTAATCTGAAAATTCTGAAGTTTGGTCACAATATTCCTCAGAGTCTTTATTTTAGGGTCTTTTTCAGAAGGTGTTCGATGAATTCTTTCAATGCTTATTTTACCTTATGGTTCTATTACTTCAGGGCAGTTCTCTTTGATGTTTTCCTGTAAAATAGTATCTAGGCTCTTTTTTTATCATAATTTTCAGGTAGTCCAATGATCCTCAGGTTATCTCTCCTAGCTCTATTTTCCAGGTCTGTTATTTTTCCAAGTAAATATTTGACATTTTTTCCAATCTTTCATTTTTTTTGGTTTTGCTTGACTGATTCTTGATGTTTCAATGAATCAGTCATTTCTATTTGTTCAGTTCTGATTTTTAGTGAGTTATTTTCTTCTAGCTTTTTTACTTCTTTTTGTATATGTCCAATTGAGTTGTTTTACTCTATGGATTTTTTTTCATTTCACTAATTTTTTTTTTTAAGTGAGCTATTTTCTTTTTTCCAATTCACCAATTCTGTTTCCCTGCACTTCTTGGGAGTTTTTTATCTTTTCCAATTCACATTTCAGTTCTTTTTCCACTTTATCAAATTTTTCTTTTAAGTGAGTTATATGCCTTTTTTGTACTCTCTTGTATAGCTTCTCTTTCCTTTCCCCATTTCTCTTCTACTTCTCTTTTAAGGTTTTTAATAGTCTCCTCTAGGAGAGCCTTTTGTATTGGAGACCAATAATTGTCTGGAGACTGTCTGCTATTAGTCTCTTCAGGGTTGAAAAGCTGTTCTCTTTCTGTATAGAAACTATCAATCGTTCTTTTGATTTTTTTTTACTCATTTTGTTAAAGCCTGTAGGGTCTGCCTTCAGAGCCAGGAGGTTACCAGCTTCCTCTGCAGAGCAGTGAAAGGTGTATGGACAGGTAGCTGTCCTGCCAGCCAGCTACAAAAAGTAGTGAGGTACTGGAGTGCTCTGGGAAAGAGTTCCCCACCCGGGAGTAACTCAGGCCTGCAGGGTGGACCTGGGAAAGTGCCCTGCAAAGAACCCCCGCTGTGTGAGATAACGACTGCCCTGGGGCTAGATACTGAGCAGTGAGAGTTTCACTACCCCAAGCCAAAGCCTGCCCTAGGGCTGTGGGTATTATCAGTTGGGCAGTGAATGTATTTGCAGGGACAGGAAGTGTCTCTGCCCCAAGAAGCACAGTCTGCTGGGGAAGTTTTATTGCCCCAGGCCGAGCCCCCCATTGTGCCGATTAGAAGCTGCCCAGGCTGTGCCCCCCTGCTGTGCAGATTTGTAACTGCCCCTGCAAAAGCTCCAAACTGCAGGATGTGGCCGCAGGGCTGCGTTACAGTCTGCCTGAGTCACTTCCGAGTTTGAGTGGTTACAGCCAGATCTCATTAGGTTCTGGTATTTTTTAGAGTACCCTCTGTTTTAGGCTTTAATTTCTCTGCCAGTTTACTGCTTTGTAGTCAAGGCAGAGCAGTTAGCCTATAGCAGAGTCGTCTCTATAACTTCTCTAGCCAAAGAGATCACCCCCGCCCCTGGTCTACTCAGGACACTAGTCTCGTGCTGTGTGTGCTAGTCTGCTCCTGGCCCCTCAGGACAAACCCTTCCTGGCGATTTTCCAGGTTGACATTGGCTGGTAAGTTGTAGTGCTTCTAATCTTCATGAATTTAAGCAGTGAAGAGCTATTTTTGAGGCTGAATTAAATAATTGGTTATGAGGGGAATGAGAGGAGCTTAGAGAGTCGTGTGTGCCTTCTCTGTCATCTTGGCTCTGCCCCCCGAAATCCCCCCATCATCAGTCATTGTCAAGAGAAATGAAAAAAAAGAGAAAATTTTCAGGGCATTTGTGCAGGGAGAAAAAGTTGAACTGGAGTGCAGAGAAGAACTAATTAAGTTATGATGATGCTCACTATTTGTGTCCATTTTTATTCATTATTGCATGGCATAGAGAAAAGTTTCTGTTAAATGGAATGACATTGAATCTTATTTCCAAACTCCACAGGGTATTCACAGAATGCTATAAGTAAATAGTGATTCCCATCTATTATGACAATTTTTATCAGCTTCCAAAGAGAGAATTTACCTTTTTGCCTGTCTTCAACCCCCTCCTCAATTTTCCCAGTTGTACCTGTAGTTAACCACAATAAGTTAACAAAAGTTAAAATTCTGATGACAAAAATGATTTTTCATTCCTCTTTGCCTCTAGTGAACATTTCACAGCTGAATTAAAGACACAGGTGGCAAATTTTCATTTGTGCTATCATAAATAGCATCTTAGGTTATTCTCCTACAGTCTCTGTAGAGATAAACTAATGTGACTTTGTACCTCAGGGCCACATGAGCAGAGCTATTAAGACATGAATCCAACCAGACAGAGCTATCATATGTGAACTTTCATTCAACCTCTTATCAGGACATGGAGATACAAATTGCAGATGATTTGGGAAAATATATCAACCAAAATTATTTACAAACCTTGTTTGATGCAAGTGAAATCTATAATCCAACTTTCATTTCAAAACATCTTTTGCTTCTGATACTGAAACCACTAAGAACAAAACATCCATAGTAAGAAAACTGTTCCATAAAAAGCATGTATTAAGCACTTATTAGATGCCATACATCGTATTAAATTTTGGAAGTACAAAGAAAGGAAAAACACAGCCATATCCCTAAGAAGCTCACATTTTAATAAATAAACAACAAATATTTGGACTTTTATGCTATAAAAATTATGAAAATTTCATGCATAACTCATGCATAGTTGTAAACATTAATATTGTTAAAACTCCTAAAGATTATAGTTATGCTATCAAATAAATGCATAAACAATAATAAAAATGAAAAACTGATCATTGTAACATTAGAGACAATGCCAGTTTACTTGGTCACTTTTGTGTGCCTCTACATACTTTGCCCTCTCAATTAAAATAATAAAATTGATAATAAAAATTGCTGACATTTGGTAAGAAGCACTTGGCATGCATTATCTCTTTTGCTATTATTATATAATATATTTGGAATCTTTGAAAGGAGGGAGACCATGGCACAGATTAATGAGTGATAGCCCTCACAATTTCTTTCATTTGACATAAGGGAAAGGAACCTGGCCTCAATAATCCCAAACAGCAGGAAATCCTAAATTATTGGTATTTAGCTTTTACATTATACAAATTTTGGAGACTAGTTGTGCCTTCCTATTTTAGAATAATATTCAAATGAATTCATATTTCCTAAATATATACTAACTTCAGGGGAAACACTGAGAAACCAGGCTAGACTAAAGAGGTCAGATAAGTGGCTAGTGAATGAACTTTTTATATATTTTGTTTGTAAGTTTTGTTCTTTTTATATATTTTTTCCATGTATCTCCATTACATGATAAACAATTTTAAAAGTCCCTCTGATATAGTGGAAAGAGCATACTAGCTATGAAATCACAGGATCTGTATTTAAATCCTACCTCTTATGCTGACCATATATGTGACCTTTAAATCACTTAAAAGCCTCTGGGCCTCAATTTTCTCCTATGTAAAATGAGAGGATTGGGCTTGAAATCCTCTAAGGTTCCTTCCAGATCTAAATCAATGCTTCTATGATCTTCTGACATTGTATTGTGCTCTGCACATAGTTGTAACAAATGACATCCTTTGGGACTTAGGAACAACATTCCATCCAACTTCCAACAGTATTTGTGAATTGCCCCACTTTTGTAAAGCACTGGAAGGATTCTGTAGAAATCTCAAACTATAAGGAATAATGTAAGACAACAAAAGAAAAAACTGAAGATTATCAGTAAATATCAAACATCAAATCCAAAACATCAGAAAACATCAAATTTAAAACCTTTTATTTTACAGATAAGGAGACCCAAGAAAGTTAAACGAGCAAATAACTTGCTCAAGATCATATCACTAAGAAGTGCCAGAAATCAAATTTGAACCCAAGTTCCTTGATTCTTAGAATCTTTACATTCTAAGCATTTTGCTTCATTCCACCTGTGATCTCACATAAGCAAAATCTCCCTCTTTTTAGTTCTTCTTTATTGAGCTAAACGAAGTCAAATTCAAATGGAAAAAGGTAAGTTGCATTGTCTTCACTACAATCTACTAGCCAAAGATTTATAGTGAGCAATGTTGGGCCAAAATAATGGATTGTAGCTTAAGATCTAGAAGGGACCTCTGAGGTCATTTGGTCCAACTCTCTCATGTTATAGATGAGGTAAAGGTGGTCTAGATTGGCTAAATAGCTTTCTCAAAAATCACACAGGAATATAGAGAGTGATAGAGCAAGATGTAAACCCTATTCTCTTGCAATGAATACACAAACTAAATGTCCGAAATAATTCATTTGGAGCCCTGCTCTATTCTAATCAGTATTAATCAATTTGATAGAATCATATCAAAGTTCTTTATATAAGATTCTAGAGGTGTGAGCAGCAGATTCTAAGTTTACTTGTTTAATTATAGGAAGTTAACTAAATGCCCTTCAGCTTTGTTTTTCTTTGTCAGGGTAATCAAGACCAGTATGGCAGAGGTGACTCAATCACATGAAAAATCCCTCACATATTTTTATACCTCTGGGTCAATTTCTTGTCCAATAGGAACAGATGACCATCTTATGACCACTTAAGTCACTGACTATGATAGCTTGTACCATTCCCTCCTGCCTAACTTAAGGAGAAGCATGTCCATCTTGTGAGGAAATAGTCTTTGCTTCATCCAACTTCTAACCTTGCTGACATATTATTTTGATTATTTTAATTTATGTGTCATATGTCAATTAATAGAATTATTCTGTATTTGATATAGTTGCTCTTGAATGTCTGGACATCTAACCCTATAAAAATAGCTTACTAGAAGAAGGAAGCATCTCAGATATTGAGGAAGATCTGAAGCTAACTTCATTGGAGAGAACCATGGACCTTTATTTAATAGCTTTTTATTTACAAGATATATGCATGGGTAATTTTTCAGTATTGACAATTGCAAAATCTTTTGTTCCAATTTTTCCCCTCCTTCCCCCACCCTCTCCCCCAGATGTCAGGTAGACCAATATATGTTAAATATGTAAAAGTATATGTTAAATACAATATATGTATACATATCCATAGTTATTTTGCTGCACAAAAAGAATTGGACTTTGAAATAATGTACAATTAACCTATGAAGAAAATAAAAAATGCAGGTGGACAAAAATAGAAGGATTAGTAATGATATGTAGTGATTCATACTCATTTTCCAGAGTTCTTTCACTGGGTGTAGCTGGTTCTATTCATTATTGAACAAATGGAACTGACTTGGTTCATCTCATTGTTAAAGAGAGCCATGTCCATCAGAATTGATCGTCATATAGTATTGTTATTGAAGTATATAATCATCTCCTGGTCCTGCTCATTTCGCTCAGCATCAGTTCATGTAAGTCTCTCCAAGCCTTTCTGAAATCATCCTGCTGGTCATTTCTACCAGAACAATAATATTCCATAATATTCACATACCACAATTTCTTCAGCCATTCTCCAGTTGATGGGCATCCACTCAGTTTCCAGTTTCTGGCCACTACAAAGAGGGCTTCCATAAACATCCTTGCACATACAGGTATCATTAGCTCAGAGATCCCCCTCAATCTCTTTTACTGTAGGTAGTATAACTTTAATCTCCCACATAAAGCAGCCAAGAATGGTCAGTACTGGTAGATTTATAGAATTTAAAGCTTGTAGAAACCATTAATATGGCCTAGTCCAAAATTCTCATCTTGCAAATGAGGAAACTGAATTCCTTAAAGAGAAATGATTTTGGTCAAGGTTATACAGATGTAAGTAGGAAAGCCAGGATTCTAATTTACGTCCACTATAATATTTTTCCTTTAGTGATGTCCTTCCAAGGCATATATATTTATAGTCTTCCTTTAGGGAAGTAGGTGGCAAGGGCTACTACAATAATTAACATATAATATAATTGAGTTTAGAGGTCATAGATTAAAATGTCCTTACTTCAGCCCCTCATTTTATGCTAGAAATCCAAAACCACAGAGGTTGAATGATTGTTTGAAATTCATAAGTAAAAAGTGGCAGAAGTAAGATTCAAAACCAGTTTTAAATGCACATTCCTTCCACTGTGTTCCACTACTGAATTTAGGTCTTTGCTTCTGGCCAGTTAGTGAGTTGATCTGAGAGGCAGAAATGGAATCTATAAATACTGACTTCATCTCTCTCATGAAACAATGCCCCAAAGCATGACTAGACAGCAATATTTAGGTTCAGTTTTTATCCTTCATACTCTTAAGACATATCTTCCAAACTTCTACAATGCAGAGGTATCTATTTGGGAATAATAGTCTCTTGTCTGATCAGATCTAAACCTACAGGTTATTATGACACCATAGAATTTTGGAGCTAACAAGAACTTGGGGGATAATGAATTATATCACCTTAATTTTGCAGTGAAGAAAATGAGGCACATATTGTAAAAGTAGAGATTTGCTCAAGGTTATATACATCTGGTTAAGGGCAGACCTGGGGTTAGGAGGCTAAGTTTAGAAACCTTAGAGGTCTTTCCATCAAACCATTCCATCAAACCTCACATCAAACCATGTGAAGAGATGAAGGAAAAAGCTGGAAAACCAGTAACTAAGAAAAAATAACACAGATGTTAAGCAAAACCTACCATGATTGTCAGAATGAAAGCAGTACAAACCAAACAGATTGGCAAAGCAATGTCTACCTAGACATTTGTAGCAAGTGGGCATTTCCCACAGTCCACTGGGCATATGAAACATCCCTCATCCTTTTCACACAGGCCATCACCACATACTGAACAGAAGGGGAGAAAAACAAGAACAGAATGTTAAAATGAATAATATCACAGCCAAAAAGAGGAGAATCAATAAAAACAAAAAGCAGAATGGGCTAGGTGGCACAGAGCCCTGGAGTCTAATTAAGAATAAACTTGGATTTAGAACGAGCCCTGATATTAACTTGTAATGCTAGAGAAACTGAGGCAAGATAAAGATTAGAGAATTTTTAATATTTTCTTTTGGATTTCTGAGAGAGAGAGGTTGTGCTAGGGGCAGGCTGCCCCCAGGGCTGATGTCCAAAGCATCCAGCCAAGAATGTGAGTTCTCAATGACATATTTATACACAGTAACTAATCAAAGACAGGGGGGTGGAGTCCAAACTCTGGTGAGCAGGAATCTCCAGGCAGGAACCATCAATCCAGTTCTGACAGGTTGGGAGGTAGGACCGTAAATTCTAAGAAACTGGGAATTAAAGCTGTGTCTAGCTTAGAGCCAGGAAGTCTGGACTCCCCTTTTTGAGTTTATACATTGACAATTTATACCTCTGAATCATACCAGTCTTAATGAACTGGGGGGGGGCGGGAGAGAGGTTTGCAACAAGGGGACTGAGGCAGAACAATTAAGGAAACTGAGGCAGGACCAATTAGGGAAACTGAGGCAGGATAATAAAAGGGAACTGTGGCACAACAAACTAGACTAGACAATGCATTCCATGACTTTGTGTCTCATTTTAATCATGTATAAATTGGGGTGGGGCCAAATGATCTCAGAAGTCTCTCCCAGCTTCAATTTCCTACGAGAGGGATTTATAGTGCCAAGATTTAGTCTGAATATTGTTTTCAAAGAGAAAACATGATTCCATGGGAAAGAGGGAGGAAGTGAGATATGAAATCTAGGACTGAAATCTTGCCCTGTTACTTATTATCTGTATGATCTTGGGCAAGTCACAACTTTTAGTTTCCTCCTTTGTAACATAAGAGGGTTAAACTACATGAATGTAAATAAATGTTCCTCCAGCTTTTAATCCTATGAATTCCAATTCTTTTATTCTATAACTTTACATTATTTCCAAAGTGACTCAGTTTATAAAAATAAAATTAAAAAATTATACCTTAGCCTATTTAGGTAATTCCCCAGGACACTTTGCATTTCACTGAATAAGGAGAGAAACAATTTGCAATTTATAATGGCAAGTAAATGAGAACTTTCCATAGATTTCTTTGTAAATTTCTCCCAGTTCCATTTCTAACAATATCCCAAGAGCACATTTAGAATGAAACTCTTCTATCTCCAAAGTTCCTCCATTCAGGCTACTTGAGTAACCTTCTCCAAAAATGTACTAAATGGCCCCTCACTGGTCTCAATGCAGCACCATTTAGAATGTTAGCACATCAATGCATGAAATAATTTCTGATCAGCTCAAAAGTTAGCACAGTTGTTATAAAGTAGTTTAATTACTGGGTTAACTTAGTCCAATGGAACAAATAGCATGCCAGGGACTATTTTACAAGAATTTAACATGACTCCCTCCTAAGGGACTTGTGATTGGCATTGGACAGGCCCAATACATGCCAAGTTTGGCAAGGAGTAAGAACATAAAATTCAGAATGCTTTCCTGCTGGCACAGAAATGACTTCAGCCTTCCATTTTGCCAAGGGTATGGTTTGTAATTGCCTTTAGGAGTCCTTAAAGGTTCTGGCAGTTTCCTAAAAGATATTGCACATAATTCTATCCAGACATATAGATAAGGTTTAACCTTCTTGTACTCCAATGATCTGCTTAGCATTAAAAATAGACACTTCTTCAAACTACCATGGTAGCTCAGAGACCATTGCCTCCCATGAGTCTAAGGTTAAGCCATCTGGTACAGGGTCTTTATATTGGATTCCCACAGGAGTCACCAAATGGAAAAACTACAGGGATCTATTAGTGAACCCTGAGGGCAGTTATGCATTCAACACATTTCCTTGAGAGCCCAAGCTCCCACAGCTTGGCATCCATCCTATACATAACCAAAATTAAGAATCCTATTGACTAAAATCATAATGAAATGGAATGAAGCTAGCATTCATAACAGAATCTATCTGTCTGCTCCAGTCTGTGTTCATGGCAGCAATCAATGGAGTATGAGTCACTACCTATTGTCCTTTCAATGTTGAACACACATTTAATGATATAGGAATACTCAGATGCTCCAAAAGATTAAGCAGACTCACTAGAGAGTCCAAGACAAGGAGCTGATGAACCTATATCAATTAGCACTGAGAATAAGAATCAATTAAAGAGATTTTACTCCTTTGACCCATAAGTCCTACTACTAGGACTGTATACCAAAGAGATTAAAGAAAAGGTAAAAGGACATTTAAGTACAAAAATATTTATATCAGCTCTTTTTGTGATAGCAAAGAATTAGAGATTAATAGAATGTTCATTATTTGGGAAATGGCTAAATCAGTTGTGGTATATGATTCTGATGGAATATTATTGTGCTCTTATAAGAAATGAGGAGCATGGTTTCAGAAAAACCTGGGAAGACTTATATGAATTTATGTAAAATGAAGTGAGTAGAACCAGACGAACATTGTACATACTAACAGCAACATTGTAACAATAGTCAATTGTGAAAGACTTAGCCACTGACAATTCCAAGAACCCATGATGAAAAATGCTTTCCATTTTCAGAGAAATTATGAATTCTGAATGTATATTAAAGCATAATTTTTTCATTTTGTTTTTCTTTCTTGTTTTTGCAGCATGGCTAATAGGGAAATATGTTTTGCATGACTTCACAGGTATAATTGATATACTGTTTGCTTTCTCAATAGGTAGAAGAGGGGCTACAGGAAGGGAGAGAATTTGGTAAGATTTCTTTTAATGAATGTAAAAAATAAGTAAATAATTTTAAATGAAAAAGACTTCACTATAGGTGATAGACATAGTTATACCTTTTATTTTTATCTTTTATTAAACTTACTCCTGTTAATATCCCCATGTTCTATCTCTTATCACAATGTTTTTAAAAGAAAAAAATAAAAAGCAATTCAACAAAACCAGAAACACATCAACTACATCTGACAGTATATGCCATACTTGTGGAAAATACTTTTTTTTAAAAATTAGAACAATAGAACCACCAAGAGAATGGAACAAGAGAAACAGAGACAGAGACAGAGACAGAGAAGAGAGAGAGTTGGAATCACTAGCAGCAAAAATCTAGATTCAAATTCTGACATTGATATTTGCTATTTGTCTCCTATTTCGTCCTGGAATTATTGTGAAATTCAAAAAAGATATTATATATCAAACCATAAAAGACCACATAAATGTCAGCTAATATTTTTATTAATATCAATGCTCAAGTTCACATAGCAAAGTAGTGACAAAGTAAAACCTAAATCCAAATCACTTGACTCCTAGTTCTGTGCTATTAGAGAGTGCCTCTACAGAGACCTAAATCAGGCATTGAGAAAAGTTCACAGGAAGTGGCCCAGCATGGCCAATCATCTTTGACACATCCCATAATAAACTCCATAGACTCTTTCATTGCGAGGATAAGAAACTATCTTATCTGTAGCAGATAGTACTGTGGTTTGGGCTTCCAAAGCCACCTGCATCTTTCCAACTCTAATGTGAGCAATAAGAGAAGTCAAACCCACATGGATTAACACAACCTAAAAAAGACAAATGCAAACCATTGTAAACGGCATGACTCCAGTCTTGTTAATTCATCCATTTTCTTTTGTTCCTGGGCCTTTCAGAGGCCAATAATGATCTGTTTCCCAGGCATCATTGATCAGTGGCATCAAACTCTGTCTTCCATTCATATGAATAAAATATATAGAATATTAAAGTCACCCTATGGAGATTTAATGCGGTACAAGTTGAATTTGATTCTTCAATTTGAACATCTATTTAGCTACTAAAAAAATAACTTCTCTCTTAAGGGGATACTCAACAGTGAGAAAAGATTGCTCTCATATTCTCTTGATGTTGTTTTTGCAATATCACTTGGAAGTACAAGACTTTCAGAACCAATGTACACAATCAGATGCATGTATCACACATTGAGAATGGAAATGGAACCTATGTTTCTTCCCCTACCTCCACAAAGAATTTACTAAGAAAATATCTTAGACTATCTGATCCATTCTTCAAAAATCACAAGAGAAGTTTCCTCCACATCTACTATTATATGTGTAAATTTCTCTGAATTTGGTGAGGTTTAAATATTTAATTCAGTGATTCCCCAAAACTATAGTCTATGGGTCTCCGTACTTTGGCATTAATGTACTTAGTCCTAGAGTCCATGTATGAATTCAGCAATAATTTTAATAAATTTTTTTTAGAACTTATGATTTCACAGGTATAGGAAACTTCCATGTGAGGAAAATCCCTAAAGTAATTAATGCAGGTTAACAGTTTCTTTGCCACTTAGATTCAGAGAGTTACCACTAGTGTTGAGACTAAGTGACTTGCCCAGAAACGCTTGCCCAATATGAAAGCAGAACTGTATTTAGGTCTTTCTGGCTTTAAGGCAAATTCTCTACCTACTGTGCCACAATTCCTTTTGATAATTTTTACTTAGTTCCAATAAAATATTCATTGAGAATATTAACTCTTGCATTAACAAACATATAATTAATATTTTATTTGTACTTAGGATAAGAACCTGATTTAGGTGAGGAAATTCTCTCTACCAGTACAAGGTAGCATTCTCTCTACAAGACAATTTTTGAGAGCTCTCTCATTTTTTCTAGCCTTTAGGAATGAAATATGAGTTTTTACTTTTATTGAAGTGCTCTTCTTAGAGTGGATCGTTTGAGCTACTTATTTTTAGATGTGATAAACTTGTTTTCCAATTGATAGTATATTTAGTTTTGTTATTGTTTTGTTTCATTTTTAAAAGGGATATTCTCTATCATCTGTTTTTAGTAGTCTTACAAGGCAAGAGCATCTTGCTACGTGCTTGAAAATAGTCTTTTGAGAACAGTACCAGCCATGTCATTAAATGACTCAGTATAGTAACCAAATATAGTTCCTCTAGGCTAAAGAAAAGAACTAGACTTTTATTTTCATTGGTATAAAGAATTTCCAGACCAGGAAATTCCCTGTAGCAATGCAAGTGAGCAGCTACTTTACAAATTATAGTTAAGTATTGAGAGGATAAATGACTTGTCCAGGATCATAAAGCCAGTGTAGCTCAATGGCAGGTCTTGCCCTGATTGTGAGACCCTCCTCTCTTTTCACTATGATCCATTTTGCACTAATTGCAACATGACAGCAAGATGTGGTGTAGTTATGGTCTCTCTCTTCCCTAAACCCCTTCCACCACCCTCGGAGACTTCAGTATTCATGTGGATAACCCATCTAATCCTTATAGCTCATTGGTCCTCTTTGAAAATGAAGGACAAACGATAACAACAATCCATATAATTAAACAAATAGTTGTAGTATCTCATGCCCCTTTTTCCTGTCAATATTCCTGTTTTGCCAAACTCCTTCCTCCACTTTTACTAACATGTTACAGAGTGGAACTAGACAAAATTATGCAATTGAGTCCTTTATAAGCTTTCTTCTCTATATTTTTTCATGATGTTTTCTCCTGATTATATTCCTTCTCAGACAATGGAATCTGAGATCCATATCATGCTCCGTAACTCTGGGTATATCTCCAAAACTCTGTCTTGGATCCTCTTCTCTTTCTACATTTTCTCACATGGTGACCTCTGCAGCTCCATAGATTACACTGTCATCTCTATGATACAAACACACACACAACACACACACACACACACACACACACACACACACACACACACACACAATCCTAGTCTCTCTCTTGAGCGTCATCATGCATCTCCAATCACTTATTATACATTTTAAATGTAAGTACTACAGATGTTTCACACTCAACACATCCAAAGTAGAACTCAATATATAGTACTTCTTCAAAAATGCACCCTGCTTCCAAACTTCCCTAATTCTCTTTCAAGTCACCATTATCTTTCTTGAAGTTAGTGTTATTCTAGACTCCTCACTCTCACTCATCCAGCAGATCCAATCTGTCACCAGATCGTGTACATTTTCTTTTCCTCTGTTAGAACCCTTTGTCCTTAATTGCATCATTCATTTTACACAGAAAAGTCTAATTTTATGGAATGAATGCTTTCCTGGAAAGTTGTCTTAGAAGACTTTTATAAAGTTATACAGATTAAAGTAAACAAAATCAGGTGAACAATTTACACAATGATCATACTCATGTTATAGGAAAACAACACTAAAAGACTTTAGAACTCTAATTAATGCTGTAAATAATTGTGACTTTAAAAAGACCAATAATAGAGCATGTCTCTATCTTCTTTTCAAAGAGATAGTGAATTATAGGTGTGAAATGAGTCATACTATTCCAGAAATAATACTTTTGATTTGCTTTGCTTAATTAACTGTACTTCTTTGTTACAATGAGGAGTTCTATTAGAAAAGACATCATTGGGAAATGACAAGATTTTTCTTGAAAAAACACTAGTAAAAACATTTTTATAGGGGGCAGCTAGGTGGTGCAGTGGACAGAGTACCAGCCCTGAAGTCAGGAGGACCTGATTCAGACACTTACCACTTCTTGGCTGTGTTACTTTGGGCAAATCACTTAACCCCAAATGCCTCAGAAAAAAACAAACATTTTTATAACTGCTTGGTAAGTAAAATTTATCTTTCTATCTTTTTTTATTTTTTTTAATATCTATTCTATTTTCCTCCAATTGATCCTCAATGTAAAGTTATGCGTTTTTTTAAAAATATATTTTAGCCATAAGATGTAAATCAAATTCAAGAATTTAGTAAACTTCTTAAAATCACATAACTGAAAGAGAAAACAATTTAAAAAAAATAAATAAACAACTCTAGCTAATTTCAGTTCATATTGTGCACTTGGTTTGGCAAAATGACTTAAAAATCTAAGGAACAAACAATGATTATAGTTTAAGAACAGAACTTACTATATTGAAAAAGCACTCAGTTTCTAAATATGGAATGTCAAAGGTAACTGAGGTTTCCTTTGGTTGTTCAGAAACTGTTTCCTAGAAGTTTGTTACTGGCTTGTAGAAATGAGCAAATTGACCTGGGTGAGTGAAGAAAAGATGAGAAAAATATTATAGAGATTAAAGATATAAAATGCAGTAATAAATAAGAATAATAGCAATCTAGTACATATCCCTTTTTCTTTTACAAAATATCTTCCCAGATATTCTCTTGAGTGTTCAGTAGAAAAATACAAGGCAAGAAGAGCAGGTATAGATGTTTATAGATGAAGAAATTTAGATTCAAAAGTGTTTTTCATTTTTTTCAAGTTCAAATAGTAAATAGCAGAACTGGGTCTAGAACTCAGATCTCCCAGCCCTAGTTTACTAGTGATCTTTCCAAATATCATGCAACAAAAATTATGATGGGGCTGTAAAAAAAAAAAAAAAAAGCCCCTTCCCAACATGTTTTTATATTGATAGGCAGGCCAGGAGACAGGCAAGAAAAAGTATCTCTGGAGTCAGAGGAATTGGGCTTGAATACTGGATGTTATTCACTCTATTGACCTTGAACAGTTACAATCTCTCAGGGTCTTAGCTTTCTCATCTGTAAAATGAGGTTCAGCTCTAAACCTATGATCCTTTTGTACCATTTTCTAGTAGCAAAATTCTATCAAATGTGAAGTGAGGTTTTCAAGATCCTGTATTCATATGTTTTATAATGAACAAAAATGGTGTTTATTAATAAACAAAGAGATCAGGGAGATAATTTCATAATAAGAAATGCTTCCTAGTAGAGAGAAGGGGAAAAAAAGAAAGATACTCATAACAAAGGTCCTGAGAAGAGTCCAGAAGAATCACCAGACTAGGCAGTAGCTATAGAAAAAGCTATTTCCAAAATGTTTGAAATAACAGCTAGGCATTTTGGGAATTATGGTATGTACTTCCTATCTTTCTAGTATCCTCTCTGTCCCAGCAGAAGATAGAAAAATCATACATTGATATTTGGGGAATGATATCTGACATGTGCAATATAACATCTGGGAGCAAATACTTCATAACTGTGTGATTGTGAGCACATCACTTAACGTCTCTGTGTCTCAGTTTCTCAGAGATAATATTTGCAACACCTCCCTTACAGGGCAATTATGAAAAAAGAAATGTCTAAATCTTAAATTACTATGTGAACTGGGGTTATTATTATTATTATTACTTTAAGGAATGATGGTTTCTTTTCCTATGATTAAAAAAAATTTTTTAAAGAAAAATATGATTTCAACCTAAAAGCTAGGTATTTCACTTGAAAAAAGAGCAAAGGTGACACCAAGAGGTGTAAATGCAGAATATTTTCACCTGCAGCAATACAGTTGAGGAAATGGGGGAGGTGATAAGGGACAAGGATCTGTGCAGAACAGTTCTAGTATGGTGGAGATTTGTCAAAGGAGATGGGGAGGCATGAAAGGGGCACTATTGCCATAAAATATTGGCTGGGGGCAGCATACAGCCACAGAGTGGTTGCATTGCTTATGGTTATAGGATGATACAGGATGGGGGGTTTACCACTAGAAAAAAATGCAAAAATTGGACCTTTTCCCCCACGTGTCTGCTATCTGGAGCAAATTTAGTTATAGCTCAACTTCTAGAGTTGTGATGAAAGTGAGCCAGTCATCCTAGGGGCAAAACAGAAGGTACTTATATAAAGTATAATCACTATTATCATGGCTTAGTTTAAATCACTTTAAAGTTTTCAAAACATTTTACATATATTACCACTTTTAAGCCTCATAACAATCCTGTGGAAAAAGGCTCTATTAATCCCATTTTACAAATAAAGTAAACAAAATAAAAGTCAACAGAAACAGATTGAGGGACTTGTTCAGGGTGACACAGCTCCCAAGATTTGAATTCCTTGCTTCCTGATTCCAAGTTTAGGACCATTCACAGTATTTAACTATATACAGTTCATACCCTCCATTCTCACATTGCAACAGATTTTGCATCCTAACAAGCTGCCTATCTATCATATTGAAAAGTTACTATAGAGAAAGAATACAGAAATTAAATAAAAGAGAAAGGCTCCAAGCCTAAACTTGCAAACTAAGGAAGAAGAAAATCCCTGATTTCTTGAGGGCTGGGGAAGTGAGGACTAATGTGATTTTACAATTCGCAGTAAGGAAGTTCTTTCTCTCCATGAGGATCAAGCACCTGCTCTGCTTAGGGTCTTAGAAAGTTGCTTTGAGAAGTTAAATGATTTTTTATGGGTCACACAACTGGTTATGTCATTGAAAAGATTTACCCTAAGAGGTGGCTCTTTACTTATTAGTACCTAATTCACAGTTTCAAATGACAGTTTTCTCCAGGGGAACCCTGGCCTATGTAATCTATTATAGTATTCACCCTCAAGAGTAAATGAAATCACAGGAGATACCAATTTATGAAAGCATGTGGCCTAAGACGAAGCTTCTTAAACTGGGCAGGATCACATGTGGAGACTGCAAAATTAAATTATGACTTTTCATTAGTAGATGTGCTTATTTTATATACCTAACCAGAGTTGTGTAAAACTTTCTTAGGCAAAAAGGCAGAAAAATCCCTTGGCCTAAGAGGATCTGAAATTTCAGCTAATGTACATAAAATTTGATTTCTCAATTTTTTAATAGCAAATGCTAATAGATATAATTTCTATTAATGAGATATAACTATACTCCAGGGAACTTTGGAAACAGGCTGCCAAACTAGATCCTCCAACAGACACCACAGCACAGCAGGTTTATTTCTGACTGTCCTTGAATTTATTAGTGAAAGCAAGGGTCTCAGCATTGTTTTTCCCCTGGGGCTTTTTCTAACAATTGTGTCTGTAACTCCAAGCTCAGGGAAGCTGCTCAAATTTCTCTGACAGTTTATAAATCCAATATGATGGAAGTGACAGCATAATAAGATTATAACCAGAAAAAAAAATATCATCCCTAAGTTTTAACTAATCAGAAATGTATATTCAGGGTAATTTTTAAGGTGTGAATGAACAAATAAAAAATGTATTCAGCATCTGAGCTTTCTTCTCTACCAGATTTCTGAATTGAAAAATAAGACTCCCTTTTCCCTCCTTTAGTTCTATGTTACAAAAAGTAATACACTGATCTCCTTTGAAAGCAATGATGCAACCCATCTTATTGCACACATACACACACACACACACACATACACACACACTCACACACACAAAAATCATTGCCACACAGATCCATGCTAGTACCAGTTGATTGGCCTAGGAATTCTAACTTTGCAAGGGTATAAAAGTGTTGGGATTGCAGTGAAGATTTTCCCTGGAGACTTATTTAAAAGGAACTAAACAGTAGGTTCCCCTGGCAAGAGCACACTGCAATGAAGTGCTGAGACAGCACTGTAACCTTTTCAATTTAGTGCTGGAAAGACTTGAGGCTTTGTTATGACCCTGGGTGAACCCATGGTCTTTCCTCCATCTATTGACAGCTGTAGTGGTAGGTCATTAAACATTACTAGTACAGCACTAACTATCATCAGTTAAAAACAAGGGAGAGCTTCCAACTTGTATTTTCTTGGACCCAGTCTCTTTTGTTGAGCTTCCTGTGAGAGGTGAGGGAGGAGGAGAGGTATCTTTTACTTTTACCCCAGCAGCATGAAGGCTTCTAAAAAGGCTTGACTAGATGAACTGAGAGTAGCTGCCTTTTCTACTTCGAGTTTCTCAGTACAGGTGACTGAATAGTGATCCTGAGATAGAAGCAGCTTTCTGAGTTCAAAAAAATCAAGTGATTCTTATTTTTACATTTCTGTGAACTGATACAAAATAAAGTAAATAAAACCAGGGAAATGACAAATATAGCAACTATAACAATATAAAAGGGGGGGGGGCAAAACTGAATGCTGTGCAATTATAATACTCAGCTTGATCATGGGGAAGAGATGAAAAATATGCCTCTCCCCTCTTGGTAAAGGTAGAGAATTTGGAATATCAAATATTGCACAAACTGTCAAATATGGTCAGCATGCTGCTTGGTTTTGCTAAATGGCATTTTTTTTTTTTAATCTTTGTTACAGTGATAAAGGGAGAGCATAATTTAAAAAAAAACATATTATAAAACAGAAAGTCATTATAGGATCAAACCTTTGGTGCTAAAAGAAACCCTAGAAGGGCATCTAGTCTAACACCCTCATTTTACAGGTTAGGAAACTGAGGTCCAGAGAAGTTAAATGACATGACTAGGTCTTCTCACTACAAATCTAAGACTTCCTGCCACGGCTATATTGTTGTTTATTCACTTGTTTGTTTGCTTAAGGTGGTGAAAGGAAAGAAGCAAAAAAGGCTTCCCTTGAAGTTGTAAATGAGTCATAATTCTAAAGTATTCTTCTATACATGGGTAGGAGGGAGATGGGAAACACACGCAATTCAGGTGTCAACTTGAAATTAGTCGTATCGTCTGTTCATTAAATTAATTGGTATTACTTTACCTATATTTGTTTTTATTTGTGTTCACTCCTCTTGTCCCCTCATTTCAGTAGAATATGTTTCTTGAAGGCAGGGACAGTTTTGTTTTTGATTTTCTCTACCTAGCACAGAATCTAATAAGTAATAAGTGCTTAATTAATGCTTGCTCAATTGAATTTGAGTGTATTGGATTGAATTGAACTGGATTGGATTAAGATTGAACTGGATCAAAAAGTCATCAAACTGTGCATACCCTTTGATCTAGCAGTGCTACTACTGGGCTTATATCCCAAAGAAATACTAAAGAAGGGAAAGGGATCTGAATGTGTCAAAATGTTTGTGGTGGCCCTGTTTGTAGTGGTTAGAAACTGGAAATGAATGGATGCCCATCAATTGGAGAATGGTTGGGTTAATTGTGGTATATGAATGTTATGGAGAATTATTGTTCTGTGAGGAATGATCAGCAGGATGAATACAGAGAGGCTTGGAGAGACCTACATGAACTGATGCTAAGTGAAATGAGCAGAACCAGGAGCTCATTATATACTTCAATAACAATACTGTATGAGGATGTATTCTGATGGAAGTGGATCTCTTCGACAAAGAGAAGATCTAATTCAGTTCCAGTTGATCAATGATGGACAGTAGCAGCTACACCCAAAGAAAGAACACTGGGAAATGAGTGTAAACTGTTTGCATTTTTGTTTTTCTTCCCAGGTTATTTTTACCTTCTGAATCCAATTCTTCCTGTACAACAAGAGAACTGTTTAGTTCTGCACACATATATTGTATCTAGGATATACTATAACATATTTAACATGTATAAGACTGCTTGCCATCTAGGAGAGGGGGTGGAGGGAGGGAAGAGAAAAGTCAGGACAGAAGTGAGTGCAAGGGATAATGTTATAAAAAAAAAAAAAAATTACCCAGGCATATGTTCTGTCAATAAAAAGTTATAATTAAAAAAAAATTGAACTGGATCAGATTGGATTGGGAAAAAGTAAAATCAGAAATAAGTCATTTGATGGCCTGACTTCATTTATATTGCTCTTTGAGATAATTAATAAAATCATCTATAGAAGTATTTCAAGAAAGAGAAATCAGCATTGGTCTTATGGAAGCACCACCATTATCCTGTGGAAGCACTAGGGATAGCCTTATCAAAAGTCAGAAGAGAGACTCATTAATATGAAGGTTGCCAGACAAGATCCTTAAATAACTCCCTTATAGTCCCAGAAATTCTTACTGAGTCAATTCATCACTGAGTCAAGGGGTTATTAGGATAATGTGAATTATTATATTGAATATTATTATAAATGTGAATTTATAAAGTACTTTAACATTTATCTCATACTATCTATGCTTATACATTATTATCCTAATAATTTGATTTCCACGTATCAAAGTTTTGACTTTATATTTGCAACTTTTTTTTGACCAGCTATTTTCCTTGGATTCTCCAAACACTCCCAGAATAAACCATATTTGCCACACACAACCACTCTACTCTGAATCTTCTTCACTGCAGCCAGAACACTACTCACATAGTTCACAGATCAGTTTCACTGTGTCATTTTGCCAGCAGTGGATAAGGTGTGAGTAAATATCTGTTCATCAGCAGGGATCCATGGACCACATATTCCACCTTTCCCCTTAACCAAAAAAAAAAGATAAGCTGGTTTATTAACTTCAGAGACAAGCAAAAGAATTGATCAGATCAAGTTGATTGAACAGTAAAAAGCAAGTGAAAAAGCGGGGAGCGGGGAAAGCGGGAGGAGAGGGGAGTTATCACCAATAGAATCATTTAATCCCCATCTTCTGATACAAGCTAAGCTTTCAACAAAATGTGATAGAGTCATTCTGAAGAACTCTGAGAATGGCCATCTTATTTCAGTCCCTTTGTTTCCTTCTCTAATATAGTCAGAAGTCTTGTTTTTTTTTTTTTTTTTGGCTCCAAACACATCTCATGTCTTTTATTCTCAAGGAACATCACATAACATTCTCTCAGTACTCAGTGTTAGGTACCTGACATAGAATCATTATCCTGAGCAAGTAAATGGAATACTCTTAACTACCTGCCTACTGAAAAGCATTTGCTTTAGATTTTTTTTGGGGGGGGGAGGGGTTTCTTTAGGCAAAAAGAAGAAGGAAATTTCAGGAGAGCTATAGCAGTATCATCCTTTAAGTGGGTTATTCCAGGGGAACTAGCTCCTACTAACTTAGATGCCAATTATTAAGTTAGTTGTTTTGCTAGTGTCCATCCATTTATTTATTCAGTGAGTGTGTCTATGCTATATGCCGCTTGATAACTACTTAGACCATTTTAAAAATGATAAACATTTATCTTTCTTAGGAAGAAAAGTAGAGATCATTATTCAATTTGCATTTTATTTTCAAATACTTTTAAAAATTCACCTTATATATAGAACTAAGGTTTTAACACACACATTTATTGTTGTTATTTGGATATTTCTAAATAAAGTCTCATAATTTTCTTCCAATGATTTCTGTCAAACTGGCACTGGACCCTGGGCTTAACTGGTGAATAAACTTCCCAAGATTTTATCCACTTTATTCACAAAATAAACTTTCCAAAACTTATAGCCATTAAGAAAAAGATCCTTAGTCATCTACTTAAGAAGTACTTAAGTATTTTCCGTGTGCTTTGTGCTAGATGGCCTAAGTACAATATAACATGTTTGCCCACTAGAAGGTTGCTATCTAATTGGGAGGGGGTGGGGGGGAGAGGCAGGGAAAGCAATAATCATCATTCATTTTTTTCTTTTTCTTTTTTAATAGTATTTTCCCCCAATTACATGTCAAGACAATTTTAGCACTTAGTTAGTTTTATAAGATTTTGGGTTATAAGTTTTTCTCCCTCTCCTCTCTTCCTAAAATGGTAGGCAATTTGATATAGGTTATGCATATGTGATCATATAAACCTATTAGTCACATTCCATATTATTAGTGAAAGAAGAAACAGATCACATTTAACCTATATCAGACTGTTGGCTGTCTTGGGAAGGGGGATGAGGGAGGAAGGAAGGAAAATTGTAAATTTTACAAAAATGAATATTGAAAACTATCTCCACATGCATTTAAAAAAATAAATTATTAGTAAAGATCAAAAAAAGGAGAAACAGATGAAAAGGGGGAAACTACTAAAAAGAATAAAATAAGTGAAAAAAGTATCTTTTTTGTTTTGCATTTAGAGTTCATTAGTTCTTTATCTAAATGTGGATAGCATTTTCCTTCATGAGTCCTTTATACTTGTCTTAGACCATTGTGTTGCTAAGAAGAGATGAATCAATCATAATTGATCATCACACAATGTTTCTGATTCTGTGTACAATGTTTTCCTGGTTCTATTGGATTTTGCTTTGTATCAGTTCACTCAAGTCTATTAGCTTTTCTGAAATCTGTCCATCTTTTTTTATATAACAATAGCATTCCATTATATTCATATGCTACAATTTGTTCAGCCCTTCCCCAATTGATAGAAATCTCCTACATTTCCAATATTTTGCCTCTTGAAAAGGGGTACTCTAATTGTTTTTATATTGTGGATCTTTTTTCCCTTTTTTATGATCTCTTTGTGATACAGATCTCGTAGTGGTATTGATGAACCAACAGGTATGCACAAGCCTTTAGGCAAATTGTTGAAGTACATGGGAAGGGGTTACTCAGATGGAGCTTGTTTCTGGTTTCCTGGGTTGCTTCCTGTCCAGAACTATGCTCCCCTTTTACCCAAGTGAAACAGACTTTTCTTGACAGTCTTCCAAGTTTCTTGAGCTAAAAGATTGTCTCACCCAGTCTTTTTGCTGTTCCAAGATTTGTTTGGAGACACTATTTTATTTTATTTTATTTTAGAAGTGACACTAGAATTACAGTTAAAGTAATTTATTCCTTAGTCCAACATCTTGGCTCTTGAAAATTCTCCCATCACACATTGTTTTAAAATTTAAGTGCCTACTTCATTGACACTATTGTTCACTCTGGATGAAACAAAAGATAAAATCTTATGAAAGATTTTAACCATATATAATGTTGTAGCATAGAGTTTGGTGCATAACCAAGCACTAAATAAAATCTTTTTCATTCTTTTATATTATATTGATGTCAAGAGTATGAACATGGTTACATATTAGAAACCATGTTGTTAGTTATGGGAATTGGGATTTTAAAGGAAGGGATAGATTCAGAGGTGCTATAAAATAGTAAGTAGCAGTGCTAATGTTTAATGATAAACAATGTATAATGGAAAAAGGACTTGGAGTTGAGAGACTCAAGTTTGAACCATACTAATATTGTGATAAAGCATTGGGCTTGGAATCAGGAAGACTCATCTTCCTAAATTCAAATCTAGCCTTAGATACTTATTGGCTGTGTGACCCTGGACAAGTCCCTTAAGCCTGTTTGCCTCAATTCTTCATTTTTGTAAAATGACTTGGAGAAGGAAATGGCAAACCACTCTAGTATCTTTGCCAAAAACAAACAAACAACAACAACAACAAAATAGGATCACAAAGAGTTGAACAAAACTGAAATAACTAAACAAAAATTGTTTAGAGGTGAATATGGGACAGATGAGTCATTTCATCTCTCAAAGCTTGGATTTCCCCATCTGTAAAGATGGAGTGATGATACTCCTAGTACCAATCATTCAAGGGTATTAGGAGAATTAAATGAGATGATATAGGTAAAATGCATTCTTAATCTTAAAGGGCCATCATAGTTACTTATTATTATTATTAAATAAAAATTTATTAACCTCCTACTATGTTCTATTAAACTTGCCATACATAATAAGAACTAATATTTATATAATACTTTATGGTTTGTAAAGGTAGTATAAATTACTTCATTTAATTCTCATAACATCCCTATAGTGTAGGTGCAATTATTATCCCTATTTAAAAGATGAGAACCCTATAGGTGAGGTAGAGAAAATGACTTGCCCAGTCACCCAGCTACTAAGTGTCTGAGGCAAGATTGAAATTCAGATCTTTTTGATTTCAAACTCAGCACTCTATCCTTTTATACCACCTCTGCACTCAGCCCTGGAAATGTAAAACAAAATTTTAAAGTCCTGCCCCCAAGAAAATTTTGTCATTTAATAAATAGCTTCACCCCCAAAGGGAAAAAAATGATAGAAATATCATACTACTAACTACAAACCATGAAAGTCAGAGGACAAGAATGAATGTTGGCATGATGGACACAGCAGTTCTCTCCATTTGCTTTTTTCTAGTTTGCAGGGTATTTTACCTCTTCACAGAATTTCTTTGCAGTAATTGCATTGCTAGACAAGCAAAATGTTTTAAGATTGGTTGGTTTTTCTCATTTCCTCCTTATATTATCCAGTTCTCCCTTTCCCTCCCCCATTTCTATAATTTATATTTCTAGATCCAAAAGAGGATAACCATGTCCTATTTATTAAACCACATATAAAAATAAAAAATCAATAATCCCACATGGGTTTATTTCAGTCACAGCAAATAACACATATTTTCAATCTCTATTTTGCTACTCAGGTCTGGCTTCCTGTGATAGGACACTGTCTATGCTGATGTCTAAATGGAGTAGCAAAAAGTTCTCCAAATAGCAGGTACAAAAATGTGAAACCTTATCTGAAAATTGATCACACAATCAGATATTAGTTATAGTGGACCTATGATAGACTGGGCTAAATAAAACATTCTCTTAGGAACAAGAATACTCCTTTGTTGGAGATCATATACATTTTCTGGGGCACCAAGTTGCAGGAGAAGTTTCCATGAATGAGAGAACACTCTTAAGCTCAGAGAAATTCTCATTTACCATAAGCATCATGTGAGCACCAATTTAGCAAAACAATCGAATATTTCTTGAAGATGCCTTTTTATTTATTCCACTTGGGGTGGCTAGTTACATAGGCAAGAGAAAATGGAAGAGTTCAGAAATCGTTGGAAGGGATTAAGAATACTGGAAGGAATTAAGAAGGATTTAATTTCAGTCTAAGCCAAGCACTTCATTTTAAAGATAAAAACACTACAACTCAAAGAGGTTTAATGATTCCCTATAGTCACATAGAAATAAACAGGATTGAGCAATTAAATACAAAAATCTGATAAATTTTCATAAAAAATATAGCTAACTTTATCTACCTGCTAAAACAAAATAAACAATGAAACCCTTACTTCTCTTCGATTTTTTAAAGGCTGGATCTTATTAATGGCTTCAACTCACTACTTCCCATTTTGGTTATGTAGACATACCAGATATCATATAGTGGTTAACTGGGAAAGTTGCAGCAAAAAGATGAACATGTATTGAAGTACAAAGAATAAGAAACATTTGGTCTTTTGTTAATGGTGAAAATGGTTTCAGATAGCATGTAGACAACCCCCCACTGAAACTGCAATAGACCTTAAAGTCCTAACATTCTCACCACCTTAGGTTTTTGTGGAGGCCACAATTTTAATAATTCATTTCTAATTCAAAAGTATTCATTAGGTACTTTAATCCATTTTTTTGTTCTTAATATGCCTGTCAAATGATTTCTGGGGAAGTGAAATATTTCAGAAGATTTTGCTCATTGAGTAATAATGACCATCATGTCAAGGCAGAGCTGAAGAAGCAGCAAAATATAGTGAGAGGAGCGTTAGATTAATAATTTTCAGCTCAAACACTGCTTAGTCATGTGACTGAATAGGTAGCTTAATTTCTTATCTGAAAAACTTTGAGAGTATTTTTTTCATTAATTATTGAAGAAATAGTAATGATAACTAATATTTATATACTAATATGATATATTTGTTTTACTTATATATGTGTACATATTAGCTATCATTATTGTCATTGTTCCAATACTTCAAATATTTATGATTATATTGATGAGTATTCCCTTTACCAGTGATGATTGAAATCTATCTACAATTTCCATAGATGGTATTCAAGAATATCTGTGGCAAAATAATGATGATGATAAGCAGCCTGCAGCTCATATGTTAATGTTCAGTCTTTTTCTCTTGTCTAACTCTTCATGATGCCAGTTGGGTTTTTCTTGGCAAAGATGCTTGAGTGGTTTGCCATTTCCATGATGAAGCTATGAGGAAAGGGTTAAGTGATCTGAACAGGGTAACAAAGTCAGCAAATGTTTGAGATCAGATTTAGGAAGATGAGTTTTCCTGACTCCAGACCCAGCACTCTATTCATTGTGTCACCTAATTGCTCCAACAAGTTGATAACATTTTCCAAACTTAGTCGTTAATCTTCATAAGACAAATATGGTTCATCCCTGGATACAAACTCAATGTCTTTCTAACTTGGCAAAACCCTCCAGAATTTGAACTTTCTTGGTATATTATTTGAGAAACTACAGTAAGAACCCAATGAATATAGAAGAATAGACCTAAGGGCTATATAGACAGAATAAAGGTAAAAGGCTGGAACAGAATCTACTATGCTTCAGGTGAAGTAAAAAAAAAAAAAAAAAGCAGGGGTAGCCATCCTCATCTCAGATCAAGCAAAAGCTAAAATTGATCTAATTAAAAGAGATAAGGAAGGGCACTATATCTTGCTAAAGGGTAGCACAGATAATGAAGCAATATCAAAATTAAACATATATGCACCAAGTAGTGTAGCATTTAAATTCTTAAAAGAGAAATTAAGAGAGCTGCAAGAAGAAATAGACAGCAAAACTATAATAGTGGAAGATCTCAACCTTGCACTCTCAGAATTGAATAAATCAAACCACAAAATAAATAACAAAGAAGTCAAAGAGGTAAATAGAATACTAGAAAAGTTAGATACGATAGATCTTTGGAGAAAACAAAATGGAGACGGAAAGGAGTACACTTTCTTCTCAGCAGTTCATGGAACCCATGCAAAAATATTAGGACATAAAAACCTCAAATTCAAATGTAGTAAGGCAGAAATAGTAAATGCATCCTTTTCAGACCATGATGCAATGAAAATTACATTCAATAAAAAACCAGGGGAAAATAGACCAAAAAATAATTGGAAACTAAATAATCTCATATTACAGAATGATTAGGTGAAACAGCAAATCATAGACATAATTAATAACTTCACTCAAGAAAATGACAATAATGAGATGTCATACCAAAATATGTGGGATGCAGCCAAAAAGGTAATAAGGGGAAATTTCATATTTCTAGAGGCCTACTTGAATAAAATAGAGAAAGAGAAGGTTAATGAATTGGGCTTGCAACTAAAAATGCTGGAAAAGGAACAAATTAAAAACCCCAAATCAAACACTAAACTTGAAATTCTAAAAATAAAAGGAGAGATCCATAAAATTGGAAGTAAAAAAAACTATTGAATTAATTACTAAAACTAAGAATTGATTCTTTTAGAAAAAGAACAAAATAGAAAAAAGGAGAGAAGAAAATCAAATTGTTAGTCTTAAAAAGGAAAAAGGAGAATTCACCAATCATGAAGAGAAAATTAGAGCAATAATTAGGAGTTACTTTGCCCAACTTTATGCCAATAAATTCGATAACTTCAATGAAATGGAAGAATACCTTCAAAAATATAGCTTGCCCAGATTAACAGAGGAAGAAGTAAATAGTCTAAACAGTCCCATTTTAGAAAAAGAAATAGAGCAAGCTATTAACCAACTCCCCAAGAAAAAATACCCAGGACCAGATGGATTTATATGTGAATTCTACCAAACATTTAAAGAACAATCAACTCCAATGCTATATAAACTATTTGAAAAAATAGGGACTGAAGGAGTCCTACCTAATTCTTTTTATTACAGACATGGTACTGATACCTAAACCAGGTAGGTTGAAAACGGAGAAAGAAAATTATAGACCAATCTCCCTAATGAATATTGATGCTAAAATCTTAAATAAAATATTAGCAAAAGATTACAGAAAATCATCCCCAGGATAATACATTATGACCAAGTAGGATTTATACCAGGAATGCAGGGCTGGTTCAATATTAGGAAAACTATTAGCATAATTGACTATATCAATAACCAAATTAACAAAAACCATATGATCATCTTAATAGATGCAGAAAAAGCATTTGATAAAATCCAACATCCAATCCTAATAAAAACACTTGAGAGGATAGGAATAAATGGACTTTTCCTTAAAATAGTTAAGAGCATATATTTAAAACTGTCAGTAAGCATCATATGTAATGGGGGAAAACTGGAACTTTTCCCAGTAAGATCAGAAGTGAAACAAGGTTGCCCAATATCACCATTATTATTCAATATTGTATTAGAAATGCTAGCCTTGGCAATAAGAGTTGAGAAAGAGATTAAAGGAATTATAGTAGGCAATGAGGAAACCAAACTATCATTCTTTGCAGATGATATGATAGTATACTTAGAGAATCCCAGAGATTCTACTAAAAAGCTATTAGAAATAATTCATAACTTTAGCAAAGTTGCAATATACAAAGTAAATCCACATAAATCCTCAGCATTTTTATACATCACCAACAAAATCTAACAGCAAGAGATACAAAGAAAAATTCCATTCAAGATAACATAAAATATTTGGGAATCTATCTACCAAAGGAAAGTCAGGAATATACGAGCAAAATTACAAAACACTTTCCACACAAATAAAGTCAGATTTAAATGATTGGAAAAATATTAAGTGCCCTTGTTTAGGCCGAGCAAATATAATAAAGATGACAATACTCCCTAAACTAATCTATTTATTTAGTGCCATACCAATCAGATTCCCAAGAAACTATTTTAATGACCTAGAAAAAATAACAACAAAATTGATATGGAACAACAAAAGGTCAAGAATTTCAAGGGAACTAATGAAAAAAAAATCAAAATCAGGTAGCTATACCTGATCTAAAACTATATTATAAAGCAGCAGTCGCCAAAACCATTTGGTATTGGCTAAGAAATAGATTAGTTGATCAGTGGGATAGGTTAGGTTCACAAGACAAAATAGTCAATAACTATTGCAATCTAGTTTTTGACAAACCCAAAGATCCCAACTTTGGGGATAAGAATTCATTATTTGACAAAAGCTGCCGGGAAAACTGGAAATTAGTATGGCAGAAATTATGCAAGGATCTACACTTAACACCATATACCAAGATAAGGGTCCATGATTTAGGCATAAAGAATGAGATCATAAATAAATTAGAGGAACATAGGATAATTTACCTCTCAGACTTGTGGAGGAGGAAGGAATTTGTGACCAAAGACAAACTAGAGATCATTATTGATCACAAAATAGAAAATTTTGATTACATCAAATTAAAAAGCCTCTGTACAAACAGAGCTAATGCAAACAAGATGAGAAGGGAAGCAACAAACTGGGAAAACATTTTTACAGTTAAAGGTTCTGATAAAAGCCTCATTTCCAAAATATATAGAGAATTGACTCTAATTTATAAGAAATCAAGCCATTCTCTAATTGATAAATGGTCAAAGGATATGAACAGACAATTTTCAGATGATGAAATTGAAACTATTTCCACTTATATGAAAGTGTTCCAAATCACCACTCATCAGAGAAATGCAAATTAAGGCAATTCTAAGATACCACTAAAATGGAATATCTATCAGATTGGCTAAGATGACAGGAAAAAATAATGATGACTGTTGGAGGGGATGCGGGAAAACTGGGGCACTGATGCATTCTTGGTGGAGTTGTGAACGAATCCAACCATTCTGGTGAACAATCAGGAATTATGCCCAAAAATTATCAAACTGTGCATACCCTTTGATCCAGAGTGTTTCTACTGGGCTTATACCCCAAAGAGATACTAAAGAAAGGAAAGGGACCTGTATGTGCCAAAATGTTTGTGGCAGCCCTGTTTGTAGTGGCTCGAAATTGGAAAATGAATGGATGCCCATCAATTGGAGAATGGTTGGGTAAATTATGGTATATGAATGTTATGGAGAATTATTGTTCTATGAGAAATGACCAGCAGGATGAATACAGAGAGGCTTGCAGAGACTTACATGAACTGATGCTAAGTGAAATGAGTAGAACCAGGAGATCATTATATACTTCAACAACAATACTGTATGAGTATGTATTTTGATGGAAGTGGATTTCTTTGACAAAGAGAAGATCAAATTCAGTTCCAGTTGATCAATGATGGACAGTAGCAGCTACACCCAAAGAAAGAACACTGGGAAATGAGTGTAAACTGTTTGCATTTCTGTTTTTCTTCCCAGTTACTTTTGACATTCTGCCTGTACAACAAGAGAACTGTTCAGGTCTGCACACATATATTGTATCTAGGATATACCATAACATATTTAACATGTATAGGACTGCTTGCCATCTAGGGCAGGGGGTGGAGGGAGGGAAGGGAAAAGTCGGAACAGAAGTGAGTGCAAGGGATAATGTAAAAAATTACCCAGGCATATATTCTGTCAATAAAAAGTTATAATAAAAATAAATAAATGTAAAAAAAATTAAAAATGAAAAAAAAAAAAAGAATAGACCTAGATTCTATCCTGAGAATGTTTAGTGATTCTGGAATCTTCAACAAAATACTTATCTTCTCTGAACTGCCATTTCCTTTTCTGTAAAATATGAATAATAATACTTGTTCTGCCTACTCATAGGACTTGTGGTCCTATGCATATGAAACTCTTTGTAACAATGCATATGAAAACTCTTTGTAAACCAGTGGTGATAATGAGAACATAAGCATGTGCTCCCTAAAATCATACCACCAATCTAGTAAATTTGAAATTAAGGTAGCTTTTGCATTCTGTACAACTTCAGTGGCATATCTTTTATTTTCATTTTCAATCTGAATAACATCATTCCACAGGAACAAAATTTTTATCTAGGAGACAAGAATGACAATTTCAGTTAATTCTTCACTATTCCATAATGCATTTTACATTATCTGAAAAACTGGTAGTTTTTTTCTAAATCATGTTCATAGCTGACTGAATCACAGCAATGTTAAAATACCTGAATCTTCCAGTTAAATTTAAGAAAAAGAAAAGAAAATCTATTTTGTAATCTTGCTCAACTCTTACAATAAGTTTCTCTTCGTGAGTCATGCCATAGATGTTCTGTACAAATGTAAGAAGAAAAATACCCAAATTGAAATGTGAAAAGAATTTCAATAAGGGAAAAGCAGTGGTTTTTATGTGAGTGTTACATATTCCTATTTTTCTTATGCTGAAACTGGTTTCACAATTGGCTCAAGTCATTTAAGTTAATTGAATTGAATGAAGATTTAAATACCATGCAGTCATAATCGATTAATATAGAGGATCATTTAACACAATAGGTGAAAAAAAATCTTAGCAAAATCTTTCACCAATTTGATTTCTGTTATTCCCTTATTCCCTATGTATTCTATCCTCCCATCTAAATTTTTCACTAGGATGATCATGATTTAATGAGCTTCAACAAGGTTCTAGAAACTCTAATAAAGCACATTAGTTTATTTCACTGAAGAGAAAACAGTAGTCAAAAAATAAAAAAGAAAGGAAAAACAAAGAGGGCTTGAAGGGAGCTGGTATTTTGTTTGCACAGATCATTTAGTCTCTTGTATTTTTGAGCCTCCTTTTTCCCCCCTTTTTTTTTTCTGTTTTTGTTCAGTTTTTTCAGTAATGTCTGACTCTTTGTGACCTCATTTAGGACTTTTTAGGTGCCTTCTCCCAGCTCATTTTACAGATGAACGATTGAGACACAGTTAAGTGACTTGTCCAGAGTCACGCAGCTAGTAAGTGTCTGAGACAGATTTGAACTCACACAAATGAATCCTCCTGACTTTAGGCATGGCATTCTATCCACTGCACCCTCTAACTACCCTAATGAGCCTCCTTAAAACCACTCTTTTCAACCTTATCACTACGTTTCTAATAGTCTTTTCCTCTCCTCTCTTTGGCTAAACTAGAGGCAAGCATTTATTAAACACTTACTATGTTCCAGGCAGTGTGCTAAGAGGTAATATAACAAGCAGTTCTTGCTCTTAAAGAGTTCAAAATTGCTTTGGTAAGAAAAAGTGAAATTCAAAAACTTCACTGACACTCATGGAAAAGTAAACAGTGTAAATACTTAATGCACAATGACCCAAAATATGGAGATATTTAGAAAATTTATTAGAATTTAAGGTTGGAAGATACCTTTGAGATCTTTTACTCTGTCTCCCTCAATGAATAGATGGGAAGATTGAGGCCTTCAGACTCAAAAGTGATTTGCCCATGACCACACATTAGGTTAGTGAAAAAGCCAGTTAGTGGAAACCAGATTCTTAGACAGCTATGTCAGTTCTTTTTCTACTATGCTATGTCCCTTTCCACACTATCATTTGTACTAACTGTCAGATGTGATGGTGCTATTTAGTATGCAAAATTTAGTATGCAGTCATCTTTTCCACAGGGAGGGAGGGGAAGCTTAGGAATGATCTAGAAAATTCTCATAAAAATTTTTTGGCCCTTCCTTCATAAGAGAAGAAACCTAAATTATTATGGTGTTAAAAGATAAAATATAAAAGATAAAATAAAAAAAGTATTTTACTATACATTTATTTTATGCATCCCTGAGTTCCTAAATTTTTTCTCATCATCTGCTAGCCTTCACATATTGTCTGTGGTGAGGCTGAGCCAAGATGGCGGAGTCAAGACAGGAGCTTGCTCAACTTCTCCAAACCTCTCACAACTCCTGTAATAATTCTAAGCATATCGTCTGTGGTGTCTACAAAACTCCCCCCCAAAAGAATCCCATTTAATTTCTTATAGCAAGTCATAATATATCACAACTACAATGGGGAAAGTCATGATGTAGAAAGGATAATTGCTTATCATGGCATGTGTGACTGATGTCTCTTAAATACATGCAGTGTATGCCATCTCTGACATCATTGTTTTTTTCACCATTCTTCTGGCACTACTCCCTATGTGTCTTTTCTTTTTTACTTCCTATAAAAAAAGGAGAAACCCTGAGAGCAAAGGGGTAAGAGGAGAAAAGTGACTAATATGCCAAACTAAGAAAGTTTTCAGTATTTTCTCAATTCACTCTCATAGAAAAATATTAAATCATTTGACCCAATTCTTTCAATTTAATTTGACGTTGTACCTGTTATGAGCCCTGCCAAAGGGGATAGTGCCTCTATTCATTCATTTTAGCAGAATTGCTTTTTATGTTGAACATCCCTCAGAGTGGATGGCCATCACAAAATAAATAAATAAATAAATAAATGAACCTTTTCCCCTCAATGACGTATATAGTTTTATTGAAGAAAAAGTTCTTACTTTGGGCACAGTAGGGTCTATCTTATTATCCTTTTATCCTCCTTAGCCATTAACTCAAGTAGGGTTGTAAATAGAGAAAGAGAAAGAGAGGCTCCCCTTTAAGTCTGATCCAGAACAGGGTAGAAAGATACCAAAAATAGTTACATAGGACTCTCCTTAATCCTTGAGATGTCCACCAGCTAAAACCAATTACCAGAGCTGCCACTGATTTTGCTAATGGTATTCAAGCTAACAGGATTTGACCTGTCATTTACAGCCAATTCTCAGTTAAGTAGACATTTATTGGATAGTTAATTAACTTTCCAGGTCTTAGTTGTCTTTTTTCCATCTTTTGGGCATTCCCAAAGTACTTGTAGCACTTTGAATTGGAGAAGCAGGGAATAAAAGTGTAGCTCTGGTTTTAAAAAGGTGAGGACAAGGGGAATTGTAGTAGGAAAGAATACTGAAGCTAAAATTATCTAAAGTGATATATTTAATTTATCTATGGGTGATATTCTCCATTATCAAGGATAATTTATGTGACTGTTCATGTCATCTACCTGCACCAACTTTCCATTGACTGCAAAAGAATCAGTGAATATCCAAAAGCAATCTAACCAGAAAGAAAGAGGTCTAGATTCAATCATCACATATATTACAATTTATTTCCACAAGTAGCCATTGTTGCACTCATCAGAGAATATTGGAAATGCATGGGATTAGTATATGTTTTGAAACTTGAAGAAACCCCTAGGCAATGCTATACTTGTGGGAAAGGATTACATTTCTAATAGCACAGTCTTAAAAGTCACCTGAAGCAGAGACAACTTAGGTCACATTAAAGGTTCTCCACTACTAGCTTTCTCTGGTGGCCACTGAACCCATGCCATCTCTAGACCTAGAAAGAAAGGATAGCTAAATAGCATTAATTATTCCACACTAAACAATAGCAAAGCACAAGACTTTAATTTGCTAATCACTTCTGACTTTTGACTGTTTTACTTTTAAAAAAAATTATTTACAACCAAAAGGGATCAAGAAAATCAAGAATTGGTTTCCTATCTATTCAACCCCCACCAGGCCACGCCACTATTTCTGTCAGAAATGATAATATCAGTATTTCTGAATTGCTGGGACTGCCCTCAGTCTTCAGAAGAACAGTGTTTCACAATAATAGCACATGGCTTCTGAAGAAAAAACGTACCCAAAGCATTCTTTATGGGAAAGAAGTTATATATATATATAAAATATTATATATTATATTATGCTATATTATATATTATATATATATATTATATATCTTTGGAAGTTCAATTACAAAAGTGTGAGTTTGATTCCCTCCGGTGGTTGAAAAGATGTTTCCTGCCACTGGGCAACTTGCACTTGTAACATAGGGAAAAATCAATATATCTGCTTTTTATTTTCAAATAAGAACTCAACTTACATTGGCATGATATAAGTTTTTTATAATGGCTTACAACACATTAAATTTACTTTTAAAGAAGATAAGCCATCTCTCTACATATAATTTTCACTCCTTAAAAAAAGAAAAAAACCCAAAACCATTTACAACTACTTCCTAGAAAATAAGAAAAAGTTAAAGAAATAAAGCCAAATTGGTACTTATCAAAACTTCCTTGTTTCTTTCTTTAAAAAGAAATAAATGTTCTATTGATTTTGTTGTTCAGATGTTTTAAATTCTTCATGACTCCATTGGGGATTTTCTAGGCTGATACTAGGGTGGTTTATCACTTCTTTAATTCATTTTACAGATGAGGAACTGGGGCAAACAGGGTTGTGACCTAGTAAGTGTCTGAAGTCAGATTTAAACTCAAGTAAATGAGTCTTCTTGACTCCAGGTCCAGTGCTTTATCCCCTGAGTCATGTAGCTGCTCTGTTTTATTGTATATTTTTTAAAAATATATTGTTGTCACTTAATGTTTCTGGGACTCAGTTTCCTCATCTATAAAATGAGGGAACTAGACTCAATGACTTATGAAGCCCCTTCCAAATCTATGATCCTTTCCCCTTCAAAGAATTCCCCTGCTAAACAAAGAAATTCTGCTAAGTTTAACAAATCAACATAATGAACATGTATGACAGTATATTCCTCATCCAACACCCATGTATCTGATGGGAAAAGTGCAGAATTTAGAGTTGGAAGACCTCAAATACTGTTTCTTTTTTCACTTTCTGCTTTTTTGAATTTGACAACTTACAACTTCTCTGAATCTCATTTTTCTAAACCTTAAAGTAAACAGCATTGTACTACATGGCTTCAAAGGTCCATTCCCTCTTTAAATCTATGGTCCTATAAATTTGTGCTCCACCATTTATCCAGGGATAAAAAAAGAGACATTGTTCACTGAAGTTGCAATTAGTCATAGCTTCCCTGTTCCTTTGAAAGTAAAGAAATAAGTGACCCAAACTACATTAGAAGATCCCATGATTTCACCTGTATGGTCAGTCTTTCAGCTTACATATATTGTATCTTGTCTATGCCTTAGTCCATTCTCATCTGATCTCCTAAGTTAACTAGACTAATCCTCATACGACTGAAATACAATCATATTTACCAAGTATGTTCTCAAAGTCTTCTCATTTTGGAGGGATATGATAGAGTTTGAATGCTACTAACAGAGACTTTAAGGATCCAGAATCATCTCCATACCACATAATATTTCTAAAATGGATTATAGTGAGGTAGGATGCCACAGTAGATAAAGAGCAAGCCTTACTCTTCGGACATGATGTTGCGGTGGATTTCTGCTTGTGGAGCGGGTTATCATGCACAGAAATAAGTCCAGAAGACACCTGGGGACCTTCTTCATCTGCAGTTTCTTTTCCTAGAATAGAGGGTTATCATGCACAGAAATAAGTCCAGAAGACACCTGGGGACCTTCTTCATCTGCAGTTTCTTTTCCTAGAATAGAGGCATTAGCCTTACAGGCATTGTCCACCTCGAGACCCACATGTAGGTCACCTGCTGGACGGGTCATTTGGCACCCAACGTGGGGCCCCGAGGCTGGACACCTGCCTGGCAGATTAGGAAGAAGCCTATTTGTCCGGACCTGCTACGAGACCGCTCCACGGAGAGCCCGCAACTGAAAAATGACTCCGGTTTGCGCCCTGCTGATCCCCCTCCTGGCCTATGACATAGTTCGAATTGCCATGACACAACATATCATGAACTATACTTGGACAGTCAGTAATGGTGCAGGCGATGTTATTTGGGGTACGTCTAGACTCACACACGAGGTCTGGTGGCCCACATTATATCCAGACCTTTGTAAACTAGCCCTGGGGGCTCCGGCCAATTGGGACTTAGAAGGATATTATGACCAACATAAGGCCCCCTCCTCTCCCTCCCCTCGGGGAGACTTGGTCTTGATCCATGGGGAGGCTGTGGTGCGCATAGCAGGAGAAGTATGTTGAGAACGATCACCTTCTATGTCTGCCCTGGTTTTCATAGAGACCATTCTTGGAATTCAAAATGCGGTGGCTTATCTGATTATTACTGCCGTAGCTGGGGGTGTGAAACAACAGGAGATACTTATTGGAGTCCCTCTTCCTCGTGGATTTTATTACTGTAAATGCTAACTATACGCACCACAAACCGGGAAGTGCAGGATGGACAAACTTGCCAGAGTGTGCAGGATGGTGTCACCCCCTGCGAATCCAATTCACTGACTCAGGCAAAAAATATAGAGAATGGACTCGGGGTGTCTCATGGGGCCTAAGACTGTACAAAGAACGGTATGATGATGGCCTAATCTTCACTATAAAACTTAAGAAGGAAGCTCCTAGCCAATACCCAACAGCAGCCATAAGCCCCAACCCGTGCTCAAAAAAGATTTACCCCCTCTCCCCAGAACTCCCCGCTCTATGGTCCCTGTATCCTCTAAATTACCTCCTGCCTCTATTATTCCTAGACCTACCTTATCTGCTAGTCCCTCGTCCTCAACTCAGTTATTACTTTCTCTTGTGTACGCCTCATCACATGCTCTCCACAATCTTAATTACACCCAGGATGAGGAATGCTGGGTCTGTTTCTCAGCCATGCCACCCTTCTATGAGGGCATAGCCCGCCGAGGAGACCTGACATTTTACCAACAGCCCCTCTAGTCTCCAATGGAACACAGGCTCAACAAAAGGACTTACCCTGAGTAAAATTGCTGGCCTCGGGCTTTGTATAACAACTCCCGACAACCCCTCCCTCTCGCCCTTGAGCCTATTTGTGATACAACAATTGAAATCAACTCCTCTTACATATATGTGGCTGCCCCAAATGGGTCTTACTTCGCCTGTTCCTCTGGGCTCACCACCTTTGTCCCTTCTCAAACATTCATCTCCTCTCATGACTTTTGTGTTCTCGTCACGCTCCTCCCTCACATTACCATTTGCCCGCCTGAGGACCTTCTGTCTTTTTGGAACACGGGCACCTCCCCCCATGCCAGGTCCAAAAGGGAACTCCTGACCGCCATTTCACTTGCTGTTATAGTTGGGTTGGCGGGAGCCGGTACCGGGATAGCCTCCCTAGTCACCTCTAATCAGCAATATTCTCAACTTAGTGCTGCTATAGATAGAGATCTCTGAGAACTTCAGACAGGTCTAGAACATCTCAAAGACTCGGACGTCTCCTTAGCAGAAGTGGTTCTACAAAACAGAAGGGGATTAGACCTGTTGTTCTACTATCAACACCTTCCTAAGGCAGATTCTTATGAAAACCTCAACATCAACGAGCCTGGTGCTGCTTTTTTTTTTTTTTTTTTTATTTTATTTAATAATAACTTTGTATTGACAGAATCCATGCCAGGATAATTTTTATACAACATTATCCCTTGCAATCGCTTATGTTTTGTTTTTTCCCCTCCACCCCACCCCACCCCACCCCAAGATGGCAAGCAGTCCTATATATGTTAAATATGTTACAGTATATCCTAGATACAATACATATTTGCAGAGCCGAACAGTTCTCCTGCTCTGGTGCAGCTTTACAATTTTCTACCATGGTTATGAATGACCCCTGGTATCGCAGATGGTGGACTTGGTTGAAGTCCCCCTGTGCCAGCTGTGGGTGAGCCAATGATGGGATTATTGTGGCCCCATATTTCAGGAACATCATACCCTCTGGCTGCAGGAACACCCAATGACGGGATTATTGTGGGCCCGATCTCCAGACGCACACCCCGGAAGTTTGATGCTGGGGTGCTGGGACGGATGCCACCCACATAGCCTAAGATAGGGGTCCTGCCTTTTTTCTGGCCTTTAAGGTCGGATTATTTGGGTACTGAATATGGACACCGGCCACATAGCCTAAGACAGGCCTCCCACCCATATATAAATAAAAAAGGGGGACATGCTAGAAACCATGTATAAAAGACTCTCCTATGTTGGAGACAGGAAACAAAGAGCCAAGAAGAACGTGACCCTCCAATATGGTTAACAAACAACACATCCTAAATTCCTGAGATAAGATAATGTGTGTCCCAGGAAATTGGCCATCTCCGCCCAGGAACTAGATAACGAGTATGCCCCAGGATGCCAGCCACACCTGTGGTCTGACATTCTTCTCTTTATATTGCAACCCCCCACCCAGAAATCATATATAACTAAGATCCTTTTCGTTCAATAAATGAGAGACCTTGCTCCACCTCAAAAAAAAAAAAAAAAAAAAGAGCAAGCCTTAGAGATACTTAGGTTCAAATCCTGTTTCTCACCCATACTGGCTGTACGACTAGCCAAATTACTTCTTTCAGTATTCTAAGCAACTCTCTAAGCCCATAAGAAAAGGTGCTGACCTACATTAGTAGTAGTAGTAGTAGAGTTTCCTCATCTGGAGTTCTTAATATTAATAAAAAGGAAGGTCCAGTCCTCATCTTGCCCACTTTCTTGTTTTCTTTGAAAATTTATGCTATGTGGTTTCTTATTTGTGGATGGGAATAAGGGAGAGAACTTAGACTCAAAAAATTTAAAAATAAATGTAAAAAAATTGTTTTAAATATAACTGGGGGAAAATACTAAATAAATTAATCAAATACTAAAAAAAATATAAAAAAGAGAATGTATCCAAAATATGAATTAATTTTCTAAAATAAAGGTCCTAATTTAAAGTAATTCTACAACTATTATTGTAATGTAAACTATGTGCAAAATACCAGATGCTGGGCATAAAATAACATATATGAAAAAACTAAACATCAACTATTATACTGTACTATAAAATCACAATACCATTAGAGATAATTGAAGTAGGTAGAGATATTTATCCCTGCACTAAATGTCCTCAAACTGCTTAGCTTTGGGAATGCTTCTATCAGCTTTTATAGTCTTTTTTTGTCTCTTTCTTTATTGTCAGAGCTAACAGAAATTGTTTATTATGAATGTGTTTGACTACAGCAGGTACCACTCCCCTCCACTAGAAATGGACTGAAAAACAAAATAGCCAAGACTTTGTACTAAATAAGAATTAAGGGATTGAGTAAGGCCCAAAGAAGGGAGAAGGTAGGAAGAAATATGCATTTATATAGAACCTATTATGTACTGGGCACTGGGCTAAGTGCTTTTCTCATACACATACACACACACACATACAGAGAGAGAGAGAGAGAGAAAGAGAGAGAGAGATTTGTTTTTGTTTTTGTTTTTTTTTCAATTGAGGAAACTGAAACAGACAGAAATTAAGCGATTTGACCAAGGTCTCACAGATCTCAAGTTTGTGAACTCAGGTCTTCCTGATTCCAAATCTGGGATTCTATCTGCTGCTATACCAGCTGCCTCTACAGAGATCTATCATTTGAACGAAGTGCATGATCTTTAGTGCATGAACTCTTTTGTAATCTTTCTAAAGATTCTCTTTTGTGTTTTCAGGGACTTTTTTTCTGCTAAGTTCTCACCTGTTTCCCCATAGTTTGATTACTAGATAAATAAGAGACCACTACCATATATTGTTGTGCTACTAACTATTTCCATTAAAAAAAAGATTAACGTTTTGTTATTAATTGATTTCTTTTAACTACCATTACCTCTCTTAATGGACTTAATTAAAACTTCCAAAATGTATAATACAAGAAAAGAGGTAATTATAAAGAAAGCATCTGGTAAAACAAATGTTATTATTTAAATAAATAAATAAAGCCAAGATGCTGAGCTTTGAGGTATGTTCCTGGACAAAGTCCCTAACTCAAGCATTCACTTTTTTTCTAATTTAGTATTTTTTTAATAGTATTTTATTTTTCCAAATACATGTAAAGATAGCTTTCAACATTCATTTTTGTAAGATTCTGTGTTCCAGATTTTTTCTCCCCCTCTTCCTTAGCTTTCTTCTCCCCAAGACAGCAAGCAATTTAATGTTATATAGGTACAATACTTAAAAACATAGTTCCATATTTATCATCGTATGCAAAAAAAATCAGATCAAAAAGGAAAAAAATCTTGCAACTCAAGCATTGTCAACTTTTTGTTTGTTTGTTTTTATTTTGAAAAAATTTCTTTACAACATTATCCCTTGCACTCACTTCTGTTCTGACATTTTCCCTCCCTCCCTCCACCCCTCCCCAAGATGGCAAGCAGTCCTATACATGTTAAATATGTCACAGTATATCCTAGATACAATATATTTGTGCAGAACCAAACAGTTCTCTTGTTGCACAGGAAGAATTGGATTCAGAAGATAAAAATAACCAGGGAAGAAAAACAAAAATGCAAACAGTATACATTCATTTCCCAGTGTTATTTCTTTGGGTGTAGCTGCTTCTGTCCATCATTGATCAATTGGAACTGAGTTAGATCTTCTCTTTGTCGAAGATAACCACTTCCATCAGAATACATACCTCATACTGTTGTTGAAGTATATAATGATCTCCTGGTTCTGCTCATTTCACTTAGCATCAGTTCATGTAAGTCTCGCCAAGCCTCTTTGTATTTATCCTGCTGGTTATTTCTTACAGAAAAATAATATTCCATAACATTCATATACCACAATTTACCCAACCATTCTCCAATTGATGGGCATCCATTCATTTTCCAGTTTCTAGCCACTACAAACAGGGCCACCACAAACATTTTGACACATACAGGTCTCTTTCCCTTCTTTAATTTCTCTTTGGGGTATAAGCCCAACACTGCTGGATCAAAGGGTATGCACAGCTTGCTAACTTTTTGGGCATAATTCCAGATTGCCCTCCAGAATGGTTGGATTTGTTCACAATTCCACCAAGAATGCATCAGTGACCCAGTTTTCCCGCATCCCCTCCAACATTCATCATCATTTTTTCCTGTCATCTTAGCCAATCTGACAGGCGTGTAGTAGTATCTCAGAGTTGTCTTAATTTGCATTTCTCTGAGCAAGAGTGATTTGGAACACTCTTTTATATGAGTAGAAATTAACTTTTTTTTTTGTATCATAGACCCTTTTGGAAGTCTGGAAAAGTCTTGGGACCTCTTTTCTGAATAATTTCTGTTGCCATATAGATATTAAAGGAAATGCTTAATTTCATTTAGAGATTACAGAAAATAAAATGTCAATTTTTTCCACCCAAGTACATTAAAATCTATCTATGAACTCTTTAAGAGTCTGTGAACTCAAATTAAGAAACCATGCTCTGAGTTTGTGGAATTTGTGTGATAGTCACAATTTGCATGAGTTCTGACATGAAGTCTGCTACCATTTCACATAAGCAGAACTGAAAGCATTCCTTGAGATCAGATGACAACCCCTGAACTGTCTGTAACAATTAACACCCTACTTAACATTATCCTAGAATTCATATTGGGAGAAAAATATATTTGGAAAAACATATTGTCTCCAAGCCATGGGCCCAATGTAGGCAAGAAGTAACCAAAAACATCTCTCTCTCTCTCTCTCTCTCTCTCTCTCTCTCTCTCACACACACACACACACACACACACACACACACACACACACATAAAACGTACATATTTTTAATTCCAGAAAATCCTGTTCTCTGGAACCCTTAAGTATTTATTCTGTGATAATTCAAGTTGTATATATAGGATTAAAGCCTTTGGTAGATATTAAAATATTCAATTTTTAAACTTTGCCTACATTGCACAAATGCATTGCCCATATAGATTTTGTATGTGTATATTCTGATGTTTCAGCCATTCCAATTGGAGTTGATTAAGGGTAGCGACTAATATTTGCCTTCTTTGTATCCTCACTGTTTAGTCAGGGTCACAATAAGCACTTCATAAATGCTTCTAGATTGATTGAATGCAAAAGCAGTCAAGTTTCCCAAGAGAAAACAACCATTTAGTGTAACAGAGGCTGGACTCCTATAAGTTAAATAAGATGTTTCTACAGAAATGCTCATATTTTTCTGGGGGACCAGAAGATCCACACCCCCCACCAGCACCAATTCTAATTCCTATTAGCCTGCCACAACATCTAAATATTTGAGCCCTTCCTCTAGGTTAAGTACTAAAAAGCCCCTGTTAAAATGAAACTATATTACCTAAAATGGGAAACACAATGACCCATTCTATTATGAGCCAGTGACACTTTAGCCTTGATTACAGGTTATCAGAGCAAGGCGTTTAGAATATAAAGCACTGAGGAAATGGGACAGATTTTGATGAAAAAGGGAAAGAAGGGTCTTGGCACTGCTCAGCAAAGACAGGGCACCATGAAGTGCCACAATGAAGACTTTGGGGAAAGGGGTAGAGAGAGGCATTGCAGAATAGGGAAGACAAAAAGTCCAAAGGCAATAGGAAATAGGAAATACGAACTTAACCTACTTCACCACTTATCTACAATCAACTCTGGAAACAGACTTTTGAGTTCATTATATTAATAAGTGTTTTTTCCCTGAAACAAAAACATCTTATTTTGTGGGCATCTTCAGACTTAGGATTTCTACAGGGGCAAAGAGATGACTGGAAAGAATACAGCTAGAGACAAAAGCATTTAGCATGGATATTGAATTCAAAAAAGCTAGGGCAATACAGAGTCAGAATGTTAAGATGAGACATGTAGAGCCACTGAGGAAATTATCACCAACATGATTCAGATTTCCCCTTTTTCCTGGCTTTTCTGAATTTTTTGTCTTTGTCTTCCAACTAAAAGATTCTGTTCTTGGATCATTTAAGGTTGTAAAAAATGGTTTATCTAAAAATTACCCTCACAAAGGAAACCCTAGTAATGGATCCTTACAGAATCATTTTGACCTTTTCTAATCCTCACAAAACCAAAAAGTATAGAATCAAGAAAAGATGACAGGGCATATAGCATGACAGATTTTGATGTCATGTCTAAAAGTCTTGTATTCAGTGCAGATAATGTTACTATGACAACCTTTAAAATGTACATTTAATGTTTAAGTTTGGAATATATTAACACTTTGATATAAATCAAACTGTGTAGGCTTATTTTGCCTTAATTCTGACTTATTTAATTTCCATTTATTTTATATATATGGAAAAATCTAATTACATTATGGTAAGTTTGAATTTCTTTATAACTTCAAGTTCTTTAACAGATGGTAGCTTCCATTTAATTTTATGAGTTAAAATAAGGGGGCCTCCTACTTCACTGAGAACTAGGCCATTCCTGTTAACTCCTGCATCACCTTCATGCCCACTTTAACAGATGGCTAGCCTTACACTTAGCCTGTTCTCTGAGTGTTCAGATTCAGGAGGAATCATCTCTCCTATTCTCTAAAGCTAGCTATATCCTTGATTCCATTGCTTCTTGTCTTCTAAAGGATCCTGCTCCTATACATCTCCACCACTAACATTCTTCTCTCATCCTATGTCTCTCTGTCTCTATTTTTTTGTTTGTCTTTATGTTTTTTCTGTGTTTAACTCTTTCTTTCCCTTTCTCTCTCCTTTTGTCTCATCTCTCTGTTTTTGTCTGTTTCAGTCTTTCTGTCATTTTTTCTGTTTCAATATCTGTCTCTGTCTCTGTCTCTTCCTATACGTGTCTCAATCTCTACTTCTCTCTGTTTCTCTTACTGTCTGTCTGTCTGTCTCTTTATCTCTGTCTTCCTGTGTCTCTCTCTTTCCCCTGCTTCTTATATGCTGCTATTTCCTTCAGCTACAAGTATCTCTACCGTTTCTTTCCTTTCTTTGAATGTTTTACCTTTCTGCATACCTTCTATTATTTATATTTTCTCTTTACACACTCAATATTTAAGGTTCTGAAATATGACTTCTATCTTTCTCGACCCAGATACTTTTTTCTAAAAGATGATCAATTATTTTTTGACAAATTCAACAGATTTTTTTATTTCCTTGGATTTTCCTACATTTTGATACACCTTAAAATTTGTTCCTTCTTTGACCTCTGTGCCATTGCTGCTTTTATAACACTATCTTTCTATTTCTGTTTTTATTTACTTGACCCCTTATTTAGAGCCAATAGTAGTACTTTGTCAATTATTTATCTATAAATGTAAACTTTTCTTGTCCTTTCTACTTGACTCCATATATATATGGAGTCTCTCTATATAGTCTCTCCCCTAAAGATTTTGTTCATTTTCATGATTTCACCTCTGATTTCTGTGTTAATAACTCCCCAACTCTATTTGCTGTTCAAATCAGGCTAGCCTACCAAGCATTTCATCCTTCAGACACAGTCTGTCTGCTATCACCTGCAGGCTAGAAGTTTACATATAGAACATAGAAAAAATTCTCTCAGGAAATATTGATCTCCTAGTTTTCAGTGCCTCTGATCTATTGTTGTGCTTATTTCCTTAGTTTATGATCTTGAAGGACCTTGCCTTGATTTCTGATACTTGTGTTTTTTCCAAGTCCTAAATACTAAACTAGCTTCTGAATCCTAGTTTCCATTACCACTTCTAGTCTCTAAGCACTTTTCTGAAGCTAGTCTCCTTTGATAACTCTTACATTTCATTTTTTAACTTACCTTAACTAGAGTTTTAGCCTTCCTACCATGTCAGTGATCTTCCCCATCCATTATGTTAATATAACACTATATTGATTGTAGAGGCAGGAACTCTAAAAAAGTATACTTAAGACTCAGTTTGATTGATGACATAATGATTCTGTAGCTAATGATGTAATCACTCTAGTTAAATATATATATAAACTTAATGTGCTGTAGTGATATAATGCTACTATAGCTACAGTTGCACATGCTCAGTGTGTTTGCACATATTCAGTGTGATGTAGTAACTTAATCATACTGGAGTGTTTAGGAAGTCTCCGACACAGAAGACTCTCTGCCACAGCTCTCAGCCACAGACACAAGAGAAGACACCAGATTCCACACTCCATCTTTGACCAGCCATGTGATCTTCCTGCCTCTTTCGCTCCTCCACTAAAACCAAGGACTCAGGTTAATCCCGAGGTCCTTTGACAGCTAGTCCAGACATTACATGTTGGCAGCCAGATGTGGGGCCCTAGAAACAAAGGGCCTTGCAAAGAAGGGCACAAAACAATTAGACTGACTTGGTTGTAAGCTCAGTGGAGAAGTCCCCTGTGACCCGGAAACAGGGTGAGTATAAAAATAGACAAACAGGAAAGTTTGGTAAGGGCTAAACTAGTCACTTTCTTTCTTCAGCTGAAATGGGGCAAATACTAACAAAAGAGTTCCCCCACCCCATCACAAGGGAAGCATGTAGAATACATACTTGGGTTAATAAAGAACCAAGGTTTGTTGGTAACTTGGGAGCAGATCATTGGACTCTTAGAAATATTAGAATACACATCTCCTTGGCTCTCTAAGGAAGAAGAATTAGAGCCAAAGAAGGAGAAACCAGCGGCAGAGCAGCTAACTGAATATTACAATGATAATGATCCTGATTCAATTTCTAAGAAACATTCTATATACACAACATTATATAATTGGCTTTAAAGAATCACACAAGTTCTAAAAAAAAAAAAAAAAAAAAAAAAAAAGGAAAAGTTCTAAGGAGAACAGCCAGACAAGGAAGTGTGAGGAGAAAGAAGAGGGGGGAGATGGTACTGACAAAGCAGCTGAAAAACATGGAGAGTTGGATCTTAAGTACCATACCAATAAGTTTAAAGAGTGTGGTGCTTCTCACTTTCACAGCTTAGTTATACCCTAGGAGGCACCCTTAGGGCATTCCTCATTTCCTGACCCTCCCCTCTCAATTTCACCCTGTGAAGTGGAGGGAAGAGGAGGTGGGGAAGGGCAGTGACATCATCAGCACCACCCCTGAAGCAGTTTTGTCCACCCCCTATGACATGATTACTAAGGGCATTAATTAAAGCTAAAGAGGACGGCAGATTATATCTAATTTAAAAATAGAAATATACCCTATGATTGAAGAGTTTGACTCTTCAGGTCAAGAAAAAAGAAAATACACTCTGTTTAATCTAGAAATTATCAAAGATCTGAAAAAGGCTTGTACTCATTATGGGTCTACATCATCTCATATTAAGAAAATATTAGAAAATTTGTCTTTTGAAATTTTAACCCCTAATGATTAGAAATCTATAGCAAGGACATGTTTAGAACCTGAACAAAACTTGTTGTGGCTTTCATATTGCTGCTGCTAATCAAAGCATGGGGCACCCTCCCAGGAAGATAAGATAAGAGGGAAAGCCTTCACAAAAATAGCACAAGGTCTAAATGAACCCTTTGCTGATTTTGTGGAACATCTGCAGCTAGTTGTCATACAAATTATTGGTGAAAATGTAGCAACAGAAATTATAGTAAGACAGCTTGCTAAGGAAGATGCTAATGAGGTTTGTAGAAGACTTAGATGAGGACTATACAAGGATACTCCTTTAGATGAAATCATAAGATGCTATACCACAATGGGCACAAATACCTTTTATACCCAATCTATGATGCAGACTTTTCAAGTAGCATCAGGTTTACTGAAACATATTCCTGATAGACAATCTGGTGATATTTACCCAGATTTTGACTACCAACAACAGAATCCAGGAATATTGTAGACTTTAGTTGTTACAGCTGACCATCCTATGCTCACTATCTATGTGAATGGCATATCATTGAAAGGGTTGGTAGACACAGTGCAAATTGTACAGTCATTAGAGGTCACAATTGGCTCAGTCATTGGCCAAAGATTAAGACACCTATATGTCTGGCATAGGAGGATCAATAGCAGCTGAAATTAGTGCTACCCTTTTGAGATGGACCTTTGAAGGTGAAACAGGAGTTTTTACTTTTTTGTAGTTGAAAAAATTCCCCATTAATCTGTGGGGAAGAGACATTTTACAACAGTTAGGATTACAAATGAGTACTTCGGTTTTTTTAGACAGGGCTGCCATTGAAGGCCTGCCAACATTCTCACCTGCTTCTAGTCAATGGAAAACTGATGTACCAGTGTGGATAGAACAGTGGGCTTTAGCTAGTGATAAAATTCAGGCCTTATTAGATATAGTACAGGAGCAACTTGACCAAGGACACTTACAACCTTTTCTAAGTCCTTAGAATTCCCTTGTATTTGTTATAAGAAAGAAATCTGGAAAATGAAAGAGGCTGACTGATTTAAGAAAAGTAAATGAACAAATGGAAATTATGGGAACTCTTCAGCCTGGCCTTTCATCTCCTACTCATTTGCCTAAAGAATGGTATCTTTGGGTTATAGACATTAAGGATTGTTTCTATTCTATCCCTCTGGATTGGGAGGATATTATAATGGGCCAGAACTCTACTTGAAACTCTTAAGTGTTAACTCAGTGGATTTGATAAGACAATGGTTATCTAGTTTAGCATGGTGATTAATAGTTCTCTAGTTTTAGTATGATTGATTTAACCTTACAATAAATAATGATTCACTAGTGATGTAATTATTGATTTATATTCAGTATGATTGTTATGGAGTATTTAAGAGGTCAGAGTCAGACCTAGAGAGGACCCAGAGACAGATTCAGAGAAGACAAAAACTGGAAGCTGAAGCTCAAGGCCTCGGAGCCAAGGAGAGACATTCATTCCATCTCCCACCACTGTGGTGGTTGGTCTATCCTTCACTTCTCCACTGAGACCAAGGCCTGTCTGAAGGGCCTCCAGAAAGCTAGCCCAGGCCCCAGGTGAAGGAAACAGACTGTGAAGGAGACAATAAAGAATTTGGACTTTATCACCAGGCTATTCTCGTTGTGATTACTCTGCTGAAATGAAGGCTGGTCTAGAAAGCTAATCAGAACACTACAGGATATGAAAAGATTTGCTTTTTCAGTGTGCAGCATTAATTTACTTGAGCCTTATAAAAGATATGAATGAACAGTTTTGCTACAGAGAATGAAAAATAGCTCTTCTACGTGTCAAATGTATATGACTGCTGCTCTTACTCCAGTAAGAAAAGCATTTCCAAAAGTTATGTTATTACATTACATGGATGATATATTGGGATATGCATCTGAGGAACAAATGTTAGAAGTATGTCTACAAAAGACCACAGAAACACTAAGGAACTACAAATTGCATATAGTTCCAGAAAAAATTCAAAGACACACTCCTTCTTTTCAATATTTAGAATATTAAGTATATCCTAAGATGCTTACAATACAAAAGCTTTCTTTAAAAACAGAGAAGTTGAACACTTTCAGACTTTCAGAAATTGATAGGCGATATCCAATGGATATGTCTAGTGTTAGGGTTAACTACCTATCAATTACAACCATTATATGACATTTTAAGGGGAGACAGTGCTTTAAACTCACCATGTCAGCTTATAAAAGAAGCTCAAAAGGCTTTGAGAGAGATTGAACTGGCTTTATCCAATGTGGTTAAAAGAGTTACTCAAAAACCCTTAGAAATATCAAGTTTGTGCTACAAAAGAGGCACCCATAGCAGTTCTTCATCAAGAACAAGTGTGATAGAGTGGGTGAACCTCCCAGAGGAACCAGAACAAAGCTTTACTGCTTACCCTGTGCTTGTGGCTAGAATTTTATTAAAGGCCACTAAGCGAGCAGTACAATTATCTGGGATAAGACCTGACAAGATATATACCTTTTATACCAATGCATAAATTAATGTATACTGTGAAATCATCCTGGAGTGGAAAAATTTATTGGCCAAATTTTACACATGGGTCTCCATTAAAAATAACCTGGCTATTATATAATTGACAATGGATTTTTGAAGAAAAGGTTTCTAAAGTTCTTCTTAAAGGACCCACTATCTTTACAGTTGCATGCAAACATAACATTTGTGCTGTATACTCTCATGGAATTAATTATAAAGAGAGTAGTCAGAACTCCTTTTCAGTCCAGTCAACAGAATAATTGTATGCAATCATGCCAGTTCTTATTTATTATCCAGAAGCTGTAAATATAATATTTGATTCAGCTTATTCAGTAGATATGGTAAAAAGAATTGCCACAGCCCAAATAAAATTTATAGGTTCTAATATATATCAGCTCTTTAAGGAACTTTAAGAGCAAGTGAGAAGACATCTAGGTGAGATTTATATCTTGCATGTCCACTCTCATAGTAGACTTCCAGGTCCTATTTTTTATGGAAATTCAAAGCCAGATCGCCTTCTAACTATGTTAACCAATACTCCTTTATTTCAGGCAGTCCAAGTATCTCATTCTAAATATCATCAGGCTGCTCGAGCTTTATGTTTGCAGTTTGGGATAACAAAAGAGTAAGCTAGGAGCATAGTAAAAGCCTATACAGCTTGCCTTTCTTTCCACACTCCTACACTGCCTCCAGGGAAAAACCCTCATGGTTTGAGACCCAATGAAATATGGCAAATGGATGTGACCCATTATAAATTTTTTGGTCATCTGTCTTTTATCCATGTTGTAGTAGACACCTTTTCAGGATTTACTTTTGCAATACCAGCAGCAAAAGAGACAGCGAAGTGATCACTGAATTCCTTATACAAGCTTTTGCAATTATGGATGTGCCACAAGCAATAAAACCAGACAACAGACCTGCATATACTTCTAAACATTTTGTACACTTTTGTGCCCTGTATCAGATTTTACACACCACTGGCATACCTTTTAATCCTTAAGGACAGGCAATAATAGAGAGAAGAAACAGAGACATTAAGATGCTTATCCAAAAACAGAAGAAAGGGGGACTTTTTTAATTTAGTGGCTTTTTAAATTTAGCTCTCCATACTATTAATTTTTTTATTTTTGATAAAGATGAATTGGCTCCAGCAGACAGGTTTTATAACCTGCCAGATAGAAAATCGCCAGGTGATGTGGAGAGATCCAGAAAGTGGTAAATGGAAGGGACCAGATAGATTAACTGCTTGGGGGAGAAGGTTTGCTTGTATCTCTACAGATGGAGAAGGAATCAGATGGGTGCCAATGAGCCATTTTTGCCTTGTCCATTGGAGAGAGACAAAAAAGACCTTTGAAACAGAGGAGAAGATCCAAGCAACATCAAATGGTTCCATCATTGACTGTGCCCATCACTGAAAGAGCATAACAGTTATGGCAATTGCCTCATGAACATAGAAAATTATTAATGAGACTGATGCAGGACTTCAAAACCACAGGAGTCATTGGATTCCCTGAGATATGATGTGACTGATGCAGGAATTGAAAACCCTCAGGAATTATTGGTTTTCCTGACACATGATAAGACTATTGCAGGACTTCAAAACTTGCAGGGATCATTGGATTCCCTGACATGTGAAGTAATGGACAATAGATTGGTTGTGGACCATCTCTTGGCTGCTGAAGAAGGTATATGTGTGATTGTTATTTATATACCTTCCTTCTAGGACTTATGGACGTGTATATTCATATTGTTTGTTACATCACTACTTGCATGTATAATTCATGTTTGTTACACCACACTGAGCCTGCGCCAGCCTGTGGGGAGAGCCATCACTATTAGTCTGTGTTATATTACTACGTGCTCCCATGTTGATGGATTTATGTATACCTGTTTCAAGTAAGATCTTTCAGAAACCCACTAATCATATCTGATTTGACTCCCCATTTCCCTTTGGTGTTTTCACCTCCTTTTCTGAGAAGTCAGGGAGGGCATGATCACCTCTTTTTGGGGTTTCTCATCTCCCTCATATGTCAGGGAGGGCATTGACCCCTCTGTTCTAAAACAAAAGAAAGTGGGAGCTGTAGAAGGCTGGAACTCTGAAAAGGTATACTTAAGACTTAGTATGATTGATGACACAATGGTTCTCTAGCTAATGATGTAATCACTCTAGTTAAGTACATATACTTAATGTGCTGTGGTGTTGTAATGCTACTATGGCTACAGTTGCACATGTTCAGTGTAGTTACACACGCTCAGTGTGATGAAGTGACTTAATTGTACTGGAGTATTTAAAGGAAGTCTCAGATACAGAAGACTCTCTCTCTACCACAGCTCTCTTGGCCACAGCTCTCGGCCACAGCTCTCAACCACAGCTCTCAACCACGGACACAAGAGAAGATGCCAGATTTCAGACTCCATCTTTGATCAGCCATGTGGCCTTCCTGACTCCTTCATTGCTCCACTAAAACCAAGAATTCAGGCTAATCCCAAGATCCTTCAGAGAGCTAGTCCAGACATTACAATTGATGACCTCATTTTCCCACTTACATTGTATTCAAAACCTTTAATATGAATCTTCTTCATGTCCCAAATCCAATCTTTTACCATCTTGTTTCCTTTGAAATATTTCTTGTTTATCACTTCAACCAAATGATTATCTCACCTCTTCCAAGAATTTAATCTCTATTCTTCCCTTCTTGGGATTTTCTCCTAATCCATCCTGTATATTAGCAAATTATTGCCAAAATCGTCCTCCCTAAAGTTAATATTCTGTTCAATTGCAGATTTTCAGGTATTCCATTCAAACATTTCTATGACTCATTCACTAACTAGTTAGTGTCCCCTCCCTCAACCTTCTATTGTTCCTAGATCTGCCTGCTAGGCCCAAACACAATAAATTTAATCCTTCTTCCATATTACAAATTTCAAATTCATGAAGAATTTTCCCCAGAAAATCCCCCAAACTATACATTTTTTGACTTATTGAAAAATTTTCCAAACTACACATTTTTTAGATTTATTGAAATTGATAAATATACACATCTCCCTGAATGTCTAAATATACTATAGGGACATAACAAGAAGATTCTTTTCAGAATAAGAATAATGTATCAATCCATCTATCATCTGTCTGAAAGGAGAAAATTATTTTCTTCTATAATTTGCCCTGGAGGGTTTTTTGTATAGGGAGAAATGACCTGTAAAGTTGGTTAATTTTGGTAAAAAAGATTATTAAATTATACTTGTCTTTCAAGAAATAGAAATCACAATAAAGAAGGCAATGAGCAAATATATGGCAGAACAAAAACATTTTGATGTATAAATAAAACTCCTTTTGAATAAGCCTAAACTTAAGTAAATGTAGTATGAGGGATAATAAACTAATTTTTAGGGAGGAAGCTTAATGTAGTTCAAAAGAGAACTGTACAATGGAATCAAGACTCTGAAGCATTTATTATTATTTCCATTTTGCAGTTGAAAAAACTGAGTTTAAATGACTTGCTTAAGATCACAAAGCTTACACATATTTGAAGCCAGATTTTATTTCAGGCCCAGTTTTCTATCCACTACATCTATCTGAACGGTATTGATGAGATTGGAAAGACAATAGAAAAAGACAAATAGAATTAGCATACTATATTGCTGCATTTCTACAGCCACCTATTGATAATGATCATGAAACAACTGCATTTGGAATCTACTATTACATACAGCATGAAAAACGGGAGGATGGGCAGCATTTGAGAAAATAAAGTCACAAACACTTTACCAAAAATATACAGAAGAAATAGATGTTTAAAGATTTCATTTTGAAGACTCTCCAATCTGAGAAACACAAACAGCCCCCTCTTCCCCTCCCCAGACATAATTTAATTGATGTGCAGGACTCTTAATGAAGTTACCATTGCAGATCAGCAACTGTTCCGCAACTTAAAATTTTGAAGAGTTGCTTGGTGCAATGATTTTCAAAGTGTGTAGAGGAGGGGAGGAAGGAGGAAAAAGGTGCTTACCTAAGCAATCATGGTCATCCCAAGTTCTGTGTTGTCAATCAATCTGGTGGAAACATAGTGACAACTCACCCTCTACTCAATAGCCACTCATCTACACCAAAAGTAGCATTGGCACACAACATTCCTAAGTGTGTCTGTGTGGTTCAGAAATGGTCAGGGAGTCACCATTTAATTTAAAAAAAAAAAAAAAAAAAACTGGAGAGCTCTCTAGAAGCAAAGCAAAGTTTATTATACATTCTCGCGAGAAGGGAGTCCCACCCATCGAGCAGACAATCGAAGGGAGGAAGCAGCACCTTAGGGTGAGGGTCAACGCTTTTAATCCCTAACGCAAATACCCCCTCCCACCATTGATCCTCATCCTTATTGGCTGAGGATCTTACATTCTAAACTTGGGAACTACCCAAGTAATTGAACTTGACCAATAAGTACATAGTTGCCCATATTTGACTGAAATAGGGAGACTCTGATGTCATGGGAGGATAGCCAGAAGGGGACTTAAGTATACCCTTGACTCAATCTTCAAAGTCTTTCAGGCCTACTCAAACTCTGAAGTAGATGAAATCTTACTCGATTTTCACAACTGTCTTGAAAGCTCTCACCTCATCTCGTTCATGTCCAAACCAGATTAAAATGTAATTGGGAAATAGTTAACAAAGTAAATAAAAATACAATAAAACAAGAATAATATTTTAAAACTGAGTCAATATGTGGCCCTCTACAATCCTTATATGCAATTTAGTTACCCTTGTTTCAGCAGCATTTGACACCACTGATCTATACTATACTTTTACCCTTTATTGCTAAACAGCCTCCAATTCCTCTCCATGCCACCTCTGACTTCTTATGGCTGCTCTGGGTGTCAATTGGGACCCAGGCACCCACAGCACCTAGGCAAGCAAAATCTCTTGACCATACCCAGATCATCTCATTCCTGTAACAATTGCCAGGGTCTGCACCCTTCCCCTTTTCATTTTTGGTGGAACAGAAAGAGTTAAATCACACAGGATGAGTAGGCATGGATAGGATACAATCCATACTGAATATCTCTTTCTATTTTCTTTTCCCTCCAAATCCATCCCTCTTTCAAATTTTCCTATTACTTTTCTATTTCCAATCCTTGATGTCATCCTTTAATCTTTACTATCCTTTACACGTCCAAATGATTGCAAAAATTTGTCATTTCTACCTCAATAACTTTTCTCACTACTTTTCCCTTGAATTATTACAATATATTACTAATTAGCTTCATGTCTCTGCACTCCAAAGTGGCTTTCACATAATATTAAAATGGTTTTTCCAAAGCGCAAAGGGTTTGATCTTGTCACTTCCCCACAAATTAAACTCCAGTAACTCCCTATTGATTCCAAGACCAAATTTTAGAACTCAAAGACTTTACTTTTATATTATACTTCTTTATTTCAATTTGTCTTAAGTTTTTTGATGTATATAATTACTAACATAGTAGAACATTTATATAATGAATGAATATACACATGCATATATACACAAAATTATTTTATGATATGAAGGTAAGAATAAAAAAAATGCTTAGAGATCACTAACAGGCCACTTAATTTGTTAATAGTTTCAAAACCAGAGGAAAATCTTGAGTCCAGGTCTCCTGGAGTTTGAGACCAATTCCCTACCCATTACACCACAACACTACCTTGTCTACATAGCCCTCCAAAATATCCCAATACTAGAATTTGTTTTGCTTGGCTACAAGATTTTTGTTTTTCTTTTTTTTCAAAGTGGCTAGAGAAGATAGAAAGAAATGGGGTAAGAATAGAGGTGGTGAAAGAAAGAAAGGGAAGGAGGGAGGGAGGGAGGGAAGGAGAGAAGGAGGAAGGAAGGAAGGAAGGAAGGAAGGAAGAAGGAAGGAAGGAAGAAAGAAGGAAGGAAGGAAGGAAGGAAGGAAGGAAGGAAGGAAGGAAGGAAGGAAGAAGGAAGGAAGGAAGGAAGGAAGGAAGGAAGAAGGAAGGAAGGAAGGAAGGAAGGAAGGAAGGAAGGAAGGAAGGAAGGAAGAAGGAAGGAAGAAAGAAGGAAGGAAGGAAGAAGGAAGGAAGGAAGGAAGGAAGGAAGGAAGGAAGGAAGGAAGGAAGGAAGAAGAAAGAAAGAAAGAAAGAAAAAAGAAAGAAAGAAAGAAAGAAAGAAAGAAAGAAAGAAGAGAGAATCATTGAAGCAGTTTTTTATTTAAAAGAGAACAGAATGGAGATCCCACTACACACCTGTCAGATTGGCTAGAATGACAGGGAAAGATAATGCAGAATGTTGGAGAGGATGTGGGAAAACAGGGACACTAATGCATTGTTGGTGGAACTGTGAATACATCTAACCATTCTGGAGAACAATTTGGAACTAAGCTCAAAAAGTTATCAAACTGTGCATACCCTTTGATCCAGCAGTGTTTCTACTGGGCTTATATCCCAAAGAGATACTAAAGAAAGGAAAGGGACCTGTATGTGCCAAAATGTTTGTGACAGCCCTTTTCGTAGTGGCCAGAAACTGGAAACTGAGTAGATAGATGCCTATCAATTGGAGAATGGCTGAATAAATTGTGGAATATGAATATTATGGAATATTATTGTTCTGTAAGAAATGACCAGCAGGATGATTTCAGAATGGCCTGGAGAGACTTACATGAACTGATGCTGAATGAAATGAGCAGAATCAAGAGATCATTATATACTTCAACAACAATACTATATGATGATCAATTCTGATGGACCTGGCCATCTTCAGTAATGAGATAAACCAAATCAGTTCCAATAGAACAGTAATAAACTGAACCAACTACACCCAGTGAAAGAACTCTGGGAGATGACTAAGAACCATTACATAGAATTCCCAATCCCTCTATTTTGTCTGCCTGCATTTTTTATTTCCTTCACAGGTTAATTGTACACTATTTCAGAGTCTGATTCTTTTTGTACAGCAAAACAACGGTTTGGACAGGTATACTTATTATAATACTTAATTTATACTTTAATATATTTAACATGTATTGATCATCCTGCCATCTAGGGGAGGGGGTGGGAGGAAGGAAGGGAAAAATTGGAACAAAAGGTTTGGCAGTTGTCAATGCTGTAAAATTACCCATCCATAAAACTTGTAAATAAAAAGCTATTAAAATTAAAAAAAAAAAAAAAAAGAACAGAATGAAGGCCAGAAAAAAAATCACAGACTAGCAGGAAAGCTTTATGAGTTAGTAGATTAAATTTATTATATCCTTTAAAAGAAGAACAAGCTGTACACAAGAGAGATTTTCAGTTTCCTGCAGAATCCATTTTGTTTTACCAAATATATACATGTATATCTATGAAAATACAAATTGTTTTTATTGTTAATGTTAAGCTCAAAATAAAAACTCCAAATAGCCAATACCATATAATATTTTTTTTCTTCCAACTGAAGGTTTTTTGGGGTTTTTTTGGGGTTTTTTTTGTTTTTGTTCTGTTTTGTTTTGTTTTGTTTGGGGCGGGGGGGGGGGGGTTGTTTGTTTGTTTTTTGGGTTCCTGTTCTTGTTTTTAAATTAGATTCTAATAATGAAAAAAATGAATATTATTCAATGACTACCATCTGGTGGTCAGTTTAAGTATTGGAAATCAAATATTTGAAATCACAAAGCACTGGAAGCAGAATGGGCTTTAGAAATTAACTAATCTAATCAGTTAATTTTAAAGAAGAGAAAATTGAAATCTAAAAAAGAAATGATTATTTCAAAATTACTTCATTTGGCAGAGCAGAGAGTAAAGTCCAAGCATCTTAACTCCCAATATTCCTTTCTACCATATTAAAATTTAAAGCATTTTATCAAAAAAATAGTCTGCTTCAAAAAATAAAAGTTAAATAAAAGTCTTTTCTGAATATAAGAAATAATAAAAATTTTGATAAGAGAGGAAAGCTGACACTGAACTGTTGTTGTTGTTTTTTTTTTTTTTTTTTTTTTTTTTTAGAAATCACGTAAGAGGTAATTTCATTGGATAATAGGACATGGTGGTCACCAAATTCTTAATGGAGCTAACAATGAGAAATGCTCAGAATGTTCAAAAAACCCAGAATTTTAGCATCTTAGATTAATATATAATGACAGTTAAACTCAATCAGGAATGAAAAAACTTAGCGTTTAAATATGCCTAAAAATATTCACACATAGACTAGAACTAATATTTGAAGAAAAGAAAGAAAGTAAGAGAGAGAGAGAGAGAAAGAAAAGGAAGGAAGGAAGGAAGGAAGGAAGGAAGGAAGGAAGGAAGGAAGGAAGGAAGGAAGGAAGGAAGGAAGAAAGAAAGAAGGAAGGAAGGAAAACACTACTTGCAGAACCAGTGGCTCAAGACAATGAGGAACTTATAAATATGTCCTCTAACCAGAAAGACAGAGGATACTGATGAGGTCTGAATTTCAAGGTTAACTGGACGTTGTAAGTTGCTATTCTCAATAATGAATTAGTTCTCTGAGGACCTGATAGTGAAGTATGAGAAGTTGAATAGACAACAAAGTCTCTATCCTATTTCTCCTGTATCACTCCACTCAAAGAATCAATGAGATTCTGAGAAACCCTCAATTTTTTGGCCTATTGTTTCTAACATTATTATTTGTTTTATTTCCTTATCTTTCCTTTCTTTTCTCTGTTTTTTGTTTGTTTTGTAGATAGTCCATTAATTCTATCAAGAAGCTAAACTGAATCAAAAGCAGAGAGGATATCTCTCAAAAGAAAAGAGTATTTCCCTTGAGTGGGTCCAAGGATCATGAGCTTAGGGATTGGGATGGCAAAGATATAATCTAAAAAAGAGTTAAGGTTAGTCATCATTCTTAATTCCCTATGAAAGCATTTGAAAACAGGATGCTCAGTGAATAAAGCACTGGGCCTGGAATCAGGAAGATATGAGTTCAAATCTAGCCTCAAACATTCAATAGCTATATGACTCTGAATATTTAATGTCTATTTGTGTTAATCTAGTGGGGAAAAAATGGAAACTTCCCACAGTATTTTATCAAAAAAAAAAAAAAAAAAAACTCCACAGTGTCACAGAATAAAAATAAATTAACAGTAACATGAATGGATCGTGCTACTATTCTACTCACTTCCCCCATTAAAAAAAAGTCCAGATAAGATTTTAGACTAGAAAAATATTTCTTGATATTTCTAGGAAAGCGAGAAAGAAGACTTTTAGTATATGGAAGCAAGCTTAGCTTTAACTTTGATCAGTTCAAGAAGAACCATGAGCAGAAGCTACAGACTTAAGATCTTGCTCAGGACTTTTGCAAGGTCTTGCTGCCTGGCTTACTGTGTCTATAGAACTTGTATTCCTTAATCCCCACTTTCCATTTGAAAGTCTGAAGAAACTATGTCTCACCATTTTTCTCTCCTCTTTGAGCAGCTGAAGGGTTCTCTCTCCCTCCTGGTCCTTTGTAGGGTCTTCTCCCCCTCCAAGTCTTTTTCTCAGACAATAAATACTTTTAATTGGTGATAAATGCACTTTAATTTTAAGTTTCTTTACAGGTCTGGGAGTCATTTATTAAAAGCTTAAATACTTACATTTTGGAAAACTGTTCTCCCCTGGACAAACACATGTACACCAGTTACTTTTCTTTCTATAATTGAAAATTGCTCTATTTTTCAATAGTAATCAATAAATTTTACACTCTTATACCCAAAAAGATGTTTTCTAATTATTGAAGTCAGCTCAATCTATGTGTCCTTTAAGTGCCTCAACAACCACCATTAAAAAAAAAAAAAAACTTATTTTAACAGCTTCAAGACTTCTCAGTTTCTGTGCCCAGAAGGTTTGACTTTTAACCATCTCTACATTCTCTTTACTTTTTGAGGAAATTATTAAGATTCTACCATATCATAAAATGGTTTGCATAGTTTTGTAGAATTTGTCTTCCAATCAGTCAAGTGTTCCACAATATGATCAGAGAGAGGTCTTTATTCCACAGCTCTAGAAATAATAATACAAATAATATTCTTACAATTATACCCTTTTTATCATAGTGGTATTGTGATTGCAGTGTCAAATCAACAAGCTGTTACTATATGCTTCTGTACAAAGTACTAGAAGTATAAAGAAGGGAAGAATAAGGGGAAGGCATTAGCAATTAAGAGGACCTCCAGGACCTTACTTATGCAGTATGAGTTTTGAGTTTAGTCTTACAAAAAGTCCAGGAAATTAAGAGACAGAGCATTTTAATCTAATGAAAAGGCTGGGAGACAAGAGATAAACTCTTATAGTTGAGGACCTACAAGTTACTCACTGTTGCTAAAATATAAAATGCATCAATAACTATAATAATCTAGTGTTTGATAAACCCAAAGACTCCAGTTTCTGAAATAAGAACTCACTAAATAACAAAAATTGGTGGAAAAATTGAAAAATAGGATGACAGAAACTGGACATTGACCAATATCTAACAGCTTATATTAAGATAAGGTCAAAAAGGGTTCATGATTTAGACATAAAGGGTGATACTATAAGCAAATTAGGTGATCAAAAGGTAATATACCTTTCAGATCTGTGGAGAAGTAAGGAATTTATGGCCAAAAAGAACTAGAGAACATCATGAACATTATGAAATACAAAATAGATAATTTTGATTACATTAAATTAAAAATGTTACACAAACAAAACCAATGCAGACAAAATTAGAAGGGAAGCAAAAATCTGGGAAATTATTTTTATAGCCAGTGTTCTTCATAAAGGCCTTATTTCTAAATATATGGAAATATATATTTAAGTCAGTTTATAGGAATTGATAGGAATACAAGAGTTGAACAGAAAATTTTCAGATGAAGAAATGAAAGCCATTTCTAGTCATATGAAAAAAAAAAAAAAAAAAAAAAAACTCTAAATCACTATAGACTAGAGAAATGCAAATTAGGACAATTCTGAAGTACCACTTCAGACCTCCCAGACTGGCTAAAATTCAGAAAAAAATAATGATAAATGTTGAAAGGGATATGTGAAAATTGGGACTCTAATGCAGTGTTGCTATAGTTGTGAAATGATTTAACTATTCTGGAGAGCAATTTGGAACTATGCCCAAAGGGCTATACAATTGTACACAATTCTGGAGAGCAATTTGGAACTGTGCCCAAAGGGTTATACAACTGTACACAGCCTTTTATCCAGTAGTATCAATACTAGATTTGCATCCCAAAAAAAGATCAAAAAAGAAGGGAAAGGACCCATGTAATGGGCTGAGGCTTGAGTTGATGCACTGAGGTCCCAAGCACATGAGGCTAAATAGTAATTGGACCATACTCTATTAATATATAAGCTTGGAGAAAGAATGGCCCCCGCCCACTCTTTGTCCAAGTCCTGATGTGTTGTATAGGAAATGACGATTCTGGTGGGTGGAGACAGGGGAGTGAAAAAGGAAGGGGAGGAGAGCTCAGACCTCTCTCTCTGCTAACTGGCTTCCTGTCACAGCTGCCCATATTGCTATCACAATCCTTCTTGCCCATATTGCTATCGCAATCTTTTTTCACCTCTTCACTTCAATAAAGACTGAAGATTTTTCCCTTAACCTGATTTCCTGACTCCGGCTGATTTTAAATACGCGGTCATTACAGACCCACATAGGCAAAAATTTTTGTAATGTTATAGGCCAGAACTCTGTACCCAAAACAAGGATTCTTTTACAAGGTGCAAACTCAGTGGAATTGATAAGACAATGGTTATCTAGTTTAGCATGGTGATTAATAGTTCTCTATTTCAGTATGATTGACTTAATCTTACTACAAATAGTAATTCCCTAGTGACATAATGATTGGTTTATACTCAGTATACTGTAAATGATCTAATTATAATAGAGCATATAAGCTGGGACAAACTTAGCCAGGGTCAGATTCAAAGAAAACAGAGGACTGGAGGTGGGAGCTCAAGCTCTTGGAGCCAAGAAGATAGATTCAAAGACAGATTCACTGTAGCTCACACCACCATGGCAGCTGGCCTGTCCTCCTGCATTTCCTCCACTGAGATCAAGCTAGCCCAGGCCCTAGGCAAGGAGACAATAAAGAATTTGGACTTTATCCCTGGCTATTCTTGTGGTGATTACAAAATTGAAGCTAAGGCTGGTCCAGAGACCTCCAGAAAACTAACCTCTTTTTGTAGTGGCAAGAAACTGGAAATTGAGTGAATGCCCATCAACTGGAGAATGGCTGAATAAGTTACGATATATGGATGTAATGGAATATTATTGTTCTACAAGAAATGGTTTGCAGACTGATTTCAGAAAAACCTGGAAAGACTTACTTCAGCTAATGCTGAGTGAAAAGAGCAGAATCAAGAAAACATTGTATACAGTATCAGCAAAATTATGTGATCAACTATAATAGACTTGGCTTTTCTCAGCAATGTGGTGATTCAAAATAATTCCAATAGACTTGGGATGGAAAATGTCATCTACATCCAGAGAAAAAACTATGGAGACTGAATATAGATCAAAGCATATTTTTGTATTTTTACCTTTTGTTTGTTTGCTTGTTTGTTTGCTTGCTTTTTCTTTCTAATTGTTTTCTCCTTTTTAGTCTTATTTTTCTTGCACCACATGACAAATATGGACATATATTTTAAAGGACTGCACATATTTAACCTATATCAGATTGCTTGCTGTCTTGGAGCAAGGCTAAGGTAAGGGAGGGAGGAAGAAAAATTTGGAACACAAATTTTACAAAAATGAATGTTGAAAACTATCTTTACATGTATTTGGAAAAATAAAATCCTACTGATGAAAAAAAGAAAAATAAAGTGCATGAAAAAGAGGAAAGTATAAGAAGACTGCAAGTGTAGGGAAGAGATAGGTCAAGAAAAGATTTAAGTGCCCCAAAACTAAAATTAAAAAAGGAAACTTGCATTTTATCCTGAAGCTCAATGAGCAGGGAAGTGGGATGGTAAGATTAGAAAAATCACCCAGGAAATTTAATAGATGGGTTGAAGTTGGAAAAGATTTGAGTTAGAAGACCAAATAGAACACTTGAAATAGTATAGGTGAGAGGTGATGAAGAGCTAAACCAGAATTGTAGTTGTATGACTAGAAAAGGGGGGACATATTGTGAGATATTGAGATATTATGACATTTGGCAAGGGATTATATATGTACATCCTGGAAGTGTGAAGAATAGATGACACAAAAAGATTGTGAACCTGGGCAATTGGAAAGATAACAGTGTCTTTGACAATAATAGGTGTTAGAAATAACACTCTTGACACTAAAAATAAGGTATCAAGGAAAAATTATTAAAGAAGAATTTTAAGGAATCATCTTAACATTTCTGGCTAGAAGCGGGCCCCACTCCTCTTTGGGAAGAGGGAACACTGAGTATAGAAGTGGGGGAATCTTTATACTTGCTTGTGTCACACAGCCCCTCCCTTCAGAGAATAGATTGGTCCATTTTATCTGGAATATAGTCTTTCTAATATGCCCCCTACATGTTTCCCTTTAATATGTATAAAATATATTTCACCACCACCACCATCATACATCCTATGTTCAAAAATGGCAGAAAACTCCTCTTCTGGGGTGTGTTGTTTAATATTCAATTAGACTATTAAGCAGTAATGATTTGGCCAAGTGATTTGGAGACTCTAAATAACGTGACTGACCTTCCAGTCAGAGAATTCAGATGTTGGTGCTTCCTCGGAGGGGTGATGATGTATGCTGTATGTTGTTTGTTTGTTATAGTGGCCAGTGTGTTTTTTCATTGTGTTACTTTTGTGCTGTGAGTTTTCTCTTCTCTTATGTCTTATTTAATTCTGAGCAATAATAAACTTGTACCCATCCTCTTTAAGACTATGATTGTTGAAGGTGAATTCTGAACCTAGGTCAATTTTACATAAATTGGCATCATGAATAGCATTTGCAGTCAACATGCTGTTCTTAAAGTGAAGCATAGATAAGAAAAAAGAAAGAAACTGATACTCATGGATGAAAAGATCTGCCTTACAATAGTTTAGCAAAAAGAGTGGACTAAAGAAACAGTCCTCTATGAGGACTGGGGGAATTGTTTAAAATCACTCCCTCAAGTCACACAGTGTATAAAGCATATATCTTTAGAAAAATAAAAAGTAAATAGAATTAAGATGGTGAAACACAAGTTGAAGAGGTCAAGAAAAGAATTAGACTGGAATGATAAAGTTTAAGCATGTTGGAATGAAAAAACCATGGGCTGAAAGAAGGAATTTGAAAGTTTGGGAACTCTGAAAACAGAAAAACAGTTGGTTGCTTTTAAAACCTGGCAGCAAACAGCTTACTTTTGCATAATCAGTTACTTAACCCTTTTCTGATTCAGAGGAAAGAGAAAAGATTTGTGTGGATTAGCAACAAAAATCAAAAGGTAATGTTTATTACTCTGAATACCTGTAACTGTCCTCCCAATGAAGGAATTCAGATTTTGGTGTTTCCTCAGAATGGTGAGGATATATGTTGTATGTTGTTTGTCTGTTTGTTATAGTGGCCACTGTGTTTGTTAATTGTGTATTACTTTTGTGCTATGAATTCCTCTTCTCTTATGTCCTATTTAAATCAAGGTTCTGAGCATTAATAAACTTATACTCATTCTCTTTAAAACTATGCTTGTTGAATGTGAATTCTAAATCTAGATTAAGCTTACATGTGGCCAGATTTCCCTGAACAGAACTGAAGCATCTTATAACATTGCAAAAGGTTCCTATAGTATATGGAGTTCAAGAGCCTGGCCCTAACAAATTAGGCACCAGAACACTGATGTTTGTCTACGATAAAGGCAACTCTATTCTTTTTGTCTTGCTCTATTCTATATTACAATCTCCCTCCTTTCTGGGAAGACTTTTGCACTCTTGTGTATACCTTGCCCAAATTATTCTTATTTGAAGGGACCATTCCTCTCTGGCTAAAGTTGTCCCTCCACCAGCAATGGAGGCTTACTTTCCTGCCCATTGTAGCCCTGTTGGCATCTGTTGAATCCCTGACTGGTGCTACAGTCACCTTGGCATGCTGTACCTGTCTTTTAAGAATCTCTTAGCAGAACTAATCATCAGCCTAGAGCATACAGGATAGCTTGTCATATGGCTCCAAAAGCAAGCTGATTCACTTGCCCTAAGGATATTGCAAAATCATAGAGTGCTGGATACCCTAATGACTGGGGAAGGGGGCTATGACATCACTGGGGAGGAATATTGTGTCAACTAATTCTCTCAAACAGAGAAAGACTTCAGTGTTCTAAACAGAAAAGCAGAATAGGGGCCAAAACATTCTGAACCATGAGTCTTCACCTTCCTTTGATCTCTCCTGGTTGCCTGGTAACTTTTGCAGAATTCTCCATTCTGTCCTTCTTGGTCTGATGTTTCTCTTCCTTTTTTGCTTGTCATCTACTTTGGCATTTGCTTTGTAACTCACTAGTTCTTACATTAAATCAAAATCATATCTCAAATGAATTTTTCTCCTCCATCTTTAGGGTCAACCCAACCTTTGATTGAAAGGAGGGAATGGGAAGACAATTATTATGATTTTCATATTAATTTATTTGATATATATTAAATATGTAAATATATATTTGTTTTATAATATAGTTATGTGTTATATTATATTAAATACATAAATAAAAATTAAATTAATGAATGAATAAAATAATAAATATATTAAATAATAAATGAAATTAAATATTTAGTATATATTAATAATTTAGATTTCTCAGAGCTGCCCTTTTTAGCTTGAAAATCAGAAACTCACAATGTAGCTTAAAATTATCAATCATTCTAATAATGACTATATTCTTGTGCTATACCATATCTGTGTACAATAATAAAGCAAATCAAGAATTCCAGAAAACTGTTCCAATCATAGAATTCTGGTTCTGTAGCCTGAGGAAAGAGTGGTCACAACCCTCACAAAACCCAAGAACTGTTTTATTGTCTTCCATTCATGGGCATAGGGAAATTGCTCAAAACCTGAGAATTATTATATTATAATCTACCTTCCTGTTAGAATTCTTACAAGGTCAGTGGAATTGATAGAGACAATGGTTGTTTGTTTTGCAGGGTGCTTAACAGTTCTCTAGATGTACTTAGTACTTATTAGAGTTCCACAAGAATCACACCTTTAAGAGACATATATAAGGAGGAGCTCTCAAGCCCACTAAAGAGGAAGCCAGACACAGAAGCCCACAAGCCCACTCTTGGAGGCAGAGTCAGATTCATTCCGTATTCCACCTTTGTGCTGGCTGGAGGTTTTGGATTCAGAGGGAGCTAGAGGCAGAAGCTGGAAGAGACAAAGGACTAGCGGCAAGAGCTCTCGGAACCAAGGAGAGAGATAGGCCTCTAAGAAAACTAACCAGCCTATTTTGAAGGAAACGATAAAGGATCTGGACTTTAACTTCTGGCTGCATTTGAGGTGATTATTACTCTGAACTAAGGCTGCCTCCAGAGGCCCCCCAAGAAACCTGCTCCCAGAGAACATTATAGTTTAGAGAAGAACAGTACACCTTCCCTCCATTCTCACTTATAATTTGTGTATAAAATTTTTACCTTTCCTGCAACATATGAAGCTCAATTTATAAACTATATTCCTTATTCAGAAAATGATTAACTAAATCTCTACTCCATTTCAAAAAACCTGTTTCTAGGCATGCTTTGTTTAACTCCAGCTATTCACAGTTTAGAGACCAATACAGTAAAATTCTCTCTCCTTGATACACTGAAAAGTACCAAGAACCCAAATTTATATATTACTTTGAGATTTGCAAAACATTTGATCTACTTTGTTAGGCACAGAGTTAAAGCTAGAAACCTCTTACTTCTGTTAAGATGTTGAGACAAGATGAGAAACTTGCAAGTCTCTAAACACTGAATAAAGGAGGAAGTTTATCCTAACATAGTAAGGTTATTAAAAAAAAAAAAAGATACAATGGCACTTAATTCTTCTGAACACAGGAAACTCTTCTGGTCAGAAAGTTATCATCATATGGATATTTATGTGGTATCAGACACCTATGAATTCTCAGAAGTCCCAATTAAATGCTGCTAGGACTTTTGATGCCTTGGATCAGGAAGCTGTATCAGGAAAACTAGGGCCAATGTTAAGTTATGTGGAGTTATATATGGAGAGAAATATACATATGAGAGTTAGAAATATATATGGAGAGTTATATCTGGGAAGCCAGGACTATCAGAGAGAAAAATATTGTTCCTATCACATATATAATATTTCATTTATTCTGTAACATTTTCCCTCTCCCATCATTTAATAATAATAATGAAATAATAAATATTAATGTTAGAAATTAAAGAGAAGGAGGCAAATATCCTTTCAAGAATAGACACACAAATATAATCTTTCTGAGGCCTGTTCTCATGGATGACTGCTGGCAGCAATACCTACCTCAGGTATTGAAATGGCACACCCAAAAACATGAGCAAAATGAATGTCTACTTAGCTAGTAAGATTACAATTGTCAAATATAGGGTAAGGACAAATAATAGTGGTTCTGACTCTGGTTCTGAGCCATCTGAGTATCAGAGTCTTCTTTTGTCTTTTTTCCCCCTCTTTTGAAATGATGCTTAAATGATGGGAGATGGGAATAAAGAATGTCAGTTTGAAAAGACAAAAGTCTCAGGGAAAAGGGTAGGGACAGAAAGGAGATAATCTGGAGCTCAATTTTTTTAAACAAACATTAAAAAGTGTTTTTACACATAATTGGAAAAATAAAATATTCTTAAAAAAAAAGAAGAAGAAGAAGAAGAGGCAAAAGATTAGTATAATGAGGGGTTTTTATAGGGTCAAGGAGATGCCAAGGATCATATCACTAGTGTAATGCATTTCATTATATAAGAACCAAAGAAAGCTTATGTTCTAGATGTCTAGGTGGCAAGGTCCCTACACATTACTATTTTTCTGATTCTAAATGGCTTGTAATCCTACTTACTCTACAGGTTGAGCACATTCCCCCTTAAGGTCTATCAACAGAGCAACCTAGGGGCATCTCTTTTTTAAATCCTAACTATTCTCTAGAGCCTGCTGATATTCTTGTAATGTGTTAGGCCTGACCAAAGCCTACCAATGTCTATTAATTATACTACCACAATTATTAATAACAATAGATAACATTGTTGTTTAAGCTGTGAGCTGACTCAACCACTCTGGAGAACAATTTGGAGCTATGCCCAAAGGGCTCCTCCTGAGTGTGTATTCCAAAGAGATCTTAAAAGAGAGAAAAGGACCCACATAAGCAAAAATATTTGTAATAGCTCTTTTTGTGGTGACAGAATTGGAAAATGAGTGGATGTCCATTGTGTGGGATGGGATGCTAGACTCTGCCTTATCCAAATTGACTATTCAGAGGCATCTTCAGATACAGACAGTTTTAATTCAGTTTTTGCAAATGGGCAACATACTATCTGGGCAGTCCAGAATAGTGTAGCACAGGACAGAAACAGAGAGTGGATTTCATAGTAGAAAAGACTCCTTCTTGTTGATTTTTAAATTCATTGAATGGATTGAAAAGGAATTAACCATTGACCAATAGCTGTCTACTTCCTGTGAGTCATGTGACTTCCTGAAGCTTAGACCTAGGGTTTGGCCTTTTCTGCCTGACAAACCTCTAAGAATAGGGATCACATTACTTTCTGAAACTTAGGTCTAAGGTCTGACCTACTCCTCCCATAGACTTTTTAAGAAACCTTCACCTAGTCCCATTCACCATCATTTGGGGAATGATTGAATAAGTTATGGTATATGAAAATAATGGAATATTAGTGTTTTATAAGAAATGTTGAAGAGGTTGATTACAGAAAAGCCTGGAAAGACTTAACATGAACTGATGATGAATGAAATGAGAGAACCAAAAACATTGTACAAAACAACAGTAAGACTCTGTGATGATCAACTATGATAGACCTAGCTCTTCTCAGCAATTCAGTGATTCAAAGCAATTCAAATAAATTTTGTATGGAAAATGCCATCTGCATCCAAAATGAATGCAGATCAAAGCACAATGTTTTCATTTTTTTTTCCTTCTGCTTTTTTTTTTTTTTTTTGTATTTCTCATAGTTTCTTCCTCTTGTTCTGGGTTTTCTATCTGAACATGAGTCATGGAAAATGTAAAAAAAAAAAAAAAAAAAAAAAGAATGTATATATGTATGTAACACACACAAAAAAATTAAGATGATAATAATAGTAGCTAACTAAATACAGTACTTTTAATGTAGGTAAAGCACTTCACCTCATTTGAGTCAGAAAACAGTTCTGCCAGGTATTAGAAGTGTTATCCTCATTATATAGATGAGGAAACTAAGATTGCTATTGACCTTTGTTACTCAGCTGTTAAGTATGTGAGGCAGAGTCTGAAAAAAAGGTCTGTCTGATTCCAAGTTCAACATTTAATTCATTATACCACTGCATGGGCCCACTCATACCCACTTTCTGGTGCTAGGGTTTTTCAAATTTAAATAAATTGCATATTATATTAACATCTATTCCTAGGCCTTTGACAAAGCCCTTTCCATCTGAATATGACCTCTCAGTTTTGTGGGAAGTTGTTTTTGAGTCTGTCTTGGATTTGCATTATATTAAAGATAAGGAAATGATTCTAAAATCTTTTCTATTTTGATCTTTTTAGCTGTAGGAGCCAGTGTTCTTTCTTTACTGATTGCATATCTGCATGAATTACCTCCATGCCTATGTACACAGTTTTTATCTGCTGAAAGTAAAAAGCTATTTGCTTATGAGTCATACTGACTAGGCAATTTTTTTCTATATTGTTTATGCTCCTCTTCCTGTGACCTCTTACTTCCCTCTCTGCTTTTCTTCTTTCCCACTCTCTATTATGTATGTATGTAATCCACTCTCTGTTTTTGCCCTGTGCTACACTATTCTGGACTACCCAAATAGTATGTTGCCCACTTCTTTAAAAACTGAATTAAAACTGTCTGTATCTGAAGATGCCTCTGAATAGTCAATTTGGGTAAGGCAGAGTCTAGCATCCCATCCCACACAATGGACATCCACTCATTTTCCAATTTTGTCACCACAAAAAGAGCTATTACAAATATTTTTGCTTATGTGGGTCCTTTTCTCTCTTTTAAGATCTCTTTGGAATATCCTTACCCCACAAAAGTGAAAGCAAGGTCAATAGATATTGTTAATAAATTAGATAAAACATTAAGCACTTAGGGAGGAAGAAGAAAATCCTAGATAAGAATGATCAGAATGTAAAATGTGAAGCAGCTCTCTGAGCAGAACAACTGTGGAACCAAAGATAATCATGTTGTACGTATATGTGTGCATAACATCTGTGAATAAAGAAAGCTGATTCACAAACTGGAATTGGTCAATTGGAAAACTCCTTTCTTGCTTCTTTCCTTCTTTCCTTCCTTATTTCCTCCCTCTCTCCCTCTTTCTTTTCTTTCCTCTGTCTACATGCCATGTCCTCAAAGTGTAGTCTAAAGTTGGGGTCTCTGAAATCCTTTCAGAGGGTCTACAAATTCAAAATCATTTTTTTATTTCTAATATAGTAAATAGCTATAAATATAACCCATGTGAACAAAAACTCTTTGAACAGATCCTCAATAGGTTTTTTAACAACATGAAAATACTGAGAACAAAAGTTTGAGAACAACTGACATAGGGTATCATACCCTTACATATATATATACATATATATATATATATATATATATATATATATATATATATATATATATATACATACACATATACATACAGTTATTTTGCTGCACAAGAAGAATCGGACTTTGAAATAATTATAATTAACATGTGAAGAAAATCAAAAATGGAAGCAGATAAAAATAGAAGGATTGAAAATGCTATGTAATGGTTCACACTCATTTCCCAGAGTTCTTTCACTGGGTGTAGCTGGTTCTAGTCATTATTGAACAAATGGAACTGATTTGGTTCATCTCATTGTTGAAGAGAGCCATGTCCATCAGAATTGATCATCATATAGTATTGTTGTTGAAGTATATAATGATCTCTTGGTCCTGCTCATTTCAATCAGCATCAGTTCATGTAAATCTCTCCAGGCCTTTCTGAAATCTTCCTACTGGTCATTTCTTACAAACCAATAATGTTCCATAACATTCATATACCACAATTTATCCAACCATTCTCCAATTGATGAGCAGTCACTCAGTTTCCAATTTCTAGCTACTACAAAGAGGGCTGCCACAAACATTCGTGCACATACAGGTCCCTTTTCCTTCTTTAAGATCTCTTTGGGATATAAGCCCAGTAGTAACACTGCTGGATCAAAGGGTATGCATAGTTTGATAACTTTTTGAGCATAGTTCCAAATTGCTCTCCAGAATGGCTGGAGAATTGTATTCACAATTCCACTGACAATGTATCAGTGTCCCAGTTTTCCCACATCCCCTCCAACATTCAGCATTATCTTTTCCTGTCATCCTAGCCAATCTGAGAGGTGTGTAGTGGTATCTTAGAGTTGTCTTAATTTGCATTTCACTGATTAATAATTACTTGGAGCATCTTTTCATAGGGCTAGAAATAGTTTTAATTTCTTCATCTGAAAATTGTCTGTTCATATTCTTTGACCATTAACCAATCGGAGAATGGCCTGATTTCTTATAAATTAGAGTCAATTCTATGTATATTTTGGAATTGAGACCTTTATCAGAATATTTGACTGTAAAAATGTTTTTCCAGTTTATTGTTTCCCTTCTAATCTTGTCTGTATTAGTTTTGTTTGTACAAAAGCTTTTCAATTTGATATAATCAAAATTTTCTATTGTGTGATCAATAATGATCTCTAGTTCTTCTTTGATCACAAATTCCTTCCTTCTCTACAGATCTGAGAGGTAAACTATCCTGTGTTTTCTAATTTATTTGTAATCTCATTCTTTATGCCTAGATCATGAACCCATTTTGACCTTATCTTGGTGTAAAGTGTTAAGTGTGGGTCAATGCCTAGTCTCTACCATACTAATTGACAATTTTCCCAGCAGTTTTTGTCAAAAAGTGAATTCTTATCCCCAAAGCTGGGGTCTTTGGGTTTGTCAAACACTATATTGTTAAAGTTATTGACTATTTTGTCCTGTGAACCTAACCTATTCCACTGATCAACTAGTCTATTTCTTAGCCAACACTAAATGGTTTTGGTAACCGCTGCTTTATAATATAATTTTAGATCTGGTACAGCTAGGCCACCTTCATTTCATTTTTTTTTTTCATTAGTTTCCTTGAAAGCATTGACCTTTTGTTCTTCCAGATGAATTTTGTTGTTATTTTTTCTAGGTCATTAAAATAGTTTTTTTAGAAGTCTGATTGGTATAGCACTAAATAAATAGATTAGTTTAGATAGTATTGTTATCTTTATTATATTTGCTTGCCCTATCCAAGAGCACATAATATTTTTCCAATTGTTTAGATCTGACTTTATTTGTGTGGAAAGTGTTTTGTAGTTTTGCTCATATAGTTCCTGACTTTCTCTTAGCAGATAGATTCCCACATATTTTATACTACCGGCCATTATTTTAAATGAAATTTCTCTTTGTAATTCTAACTGTTGGATTTTGTTAGTGATATATAATAATGCTGATGATTTATGTGGTTTATTTTGTATCCTGCAATTTTGCTAAAGGTGTGGATTATTTCTTTTTTTATTATACCTTTTTATTTACAAGATATATGCATGGGTAATTTTTCAGCATTGACCCTTGCAAAAACTTTTGTTCCAGTTTTTCCCCTTCTTCCCCATACCTCCTCCCCCAGATGGCAGGTAGACCAATACATGTTAAATATGTTAAAGTATATGTTAAATTCAATATATGTATGTGTATATATATCTCCATACAGTTATTTTGCTGCACAACAAGAATCAGACTTTGAAATAATGTACAATTAATTTGTAAAGGAAATCAAAAATTCAGGGGGACAAAAATAGAGGGATTAGGAATGCTATGTAGTGGTTCATATTCATTTCCCAGAGTTCTTTCACTAGTTGTAGCTGGTTCTATTCATTACTGAACAAGTGGAACTGATTTGGTTCATCTCATTGTTGAAGAGAGCCACTTCCATCAGAATTGATCAAGGTGTGGACTTTTTCTAATAGCTTTTTAGTAGAATCTCTGGGGTTCTCTAAGTATACCGTCATATCATCTGCAAAGAGTGATAGTTTGGTTTCCTCATTACCTACTCTAATTCCTTTAATCTATTTCTCAACTCTTATTGCCAAAGCTGGCATTTCTAATACAATATTGAATAGTAATGGTGAGTGTGGACAACCTTGTTTCATTCCTGTTCTTATTGGGAATAGTTCCAGTTTATCCCCATTACATATGATGCTTACTGATGGTTTTAAATAGATGCTACTGATTATTTTAAGGAAAAGTCCATTTATTCCTATACTCTCAAATGTTTTTAATAGGAATGATGTTGGATTTTATCAAATGCTTTTTCTGCATCTATTGAGATGATCATATGGTTTTTGTTAATTTGGTTATTGATATAGCCAATAGCTAATAGTTTTCCTAATATTGAACCAGGAATGATGTTGGATTTTATCAAATGCTTTTTCTGCATCTATTGAGATGATCATATGGTTTTTGTTAATTTGGTTATTGATATAGCCAATAGCTAATAGTTTTCCTAATATTGAACCAGGAATGATGTTGGATTTTATCAAATGCTTTTTCTGCATCTATTGAGATGATCATATGGTTTTTGTTAATTTGGTTATTGATATAGCCAATAGCTAATAGTTTTCCTAATATTGAACCAGCCCTGCATTCCTGGTATAAATCTTACTTGCTCATGGTGTATTATCCTGGGGATGATTTTCTATAATGTCTTTGCTAATGTTTTATTTAAGACTTTAGCATCAATATTCATTAGGGAGATTGGTCTATAATTTTCTTTCTCTGTTTTCAACCTACCTAGTTTAGGTATCAGTACCATATCTGTGTCATAAAAAGAATTTGGTAGGAGTAGTTCATTCCCTATTTTTTCAAATAGTTTATATAACATTGGAGTTATTTATTCTTTAAATGTTTGGTAGAATTCACATGTAAATCCATCTGGTCCTGGGGATTTTTTCTCAGGGAGTTGGTTAATAGCCTGTTCTATTTCTTTTTCTAAAATGGGACTATTTAAGTAATTTACTTCCTCCTCTGTTAGTTTGGGAAGCCTATATTTTTGAAGGTAGTCATCCATTTTACTTAGGTTATCAAATTTAATGGCATAAAGTTGGGCAAAGTAACTCCTAATTATTGCTCTAATTTCCTCTTCATTGGTAGAAAGTTCTCCCTTTTCATTTTTAAGACTAACAATTTGATTTTCCTCTTTCCTTTTTCCAATCAAATTTACCAAAGGTTTATCTATTTTATTGATTTTTTCATAAACCAACTCTTAGTTTTATTTATTAATTCAATAGTTTTTTACTTTCAATTTTATTAATTTCTCCTTTTAATTTTAGAATTTCAAATTTAGTATTTGGTTGGAGGGTTTTAATTTGGTCTTTTTCTAGCTTTTTAAGTTGCAAGCTCAATTCATTGATCTTCTCTTTCTCTATTTTATTCAAGTAAGCCTCTAAAGATATAAAATTTCCTCTTATTACCTCTTTGGCTGCATCCCACAAATTTTGGTATGTTGTCTCATTGTTGTCATTCTCTTGGGTGAAATTATTAATCGTGTCTATGATTTGCTCTTTCACCCAATCATTCTTTAGGATGAGATTATTTAGTTTCCAATTACTTTTTGGTCTATTTAACCCTAGCTTTTTGTTGAATGTAGTTTTTATTGCATCGTGATCTGAAAAGAATGCATTTACTATTTCTGCCTTTCTGCATTTAACTTTGAGGTGTTTATGTCCTAATATATGGTCAATTTTTGTATAGGTTCCATCATAGCTTTGCCTCTCCAAACCGTTTTCTTTTCAAAACTCATGCATAGATAGTTTTCAACATTACTCTTGCAAAACCTTATGATTCAAATTTTCTTCTTCCTTCTTTCTTCCTTATCCCCTCCCCTAGATAGCAAGTAATCCAATATATGTTAAACATGTAATTCTTTTGTACATATTTCCACAATTACTATTGTTGCACAAGAAAAACTAGATTTCCTTCTTAAGGACTAGGCTTTAAGCCAAAATCAGTCTGATTGTCATTGGCTACCAATAGGTCCTAGGCCATGCCTCATTTGATCTTTTAGTCCCTAGAGATTCAGATTGAATGTAAATAGCAATCTTTTCTGCTTTGGGCAGAAACTCTAAGGGCCTTCCTCTTCCAGATTATACATTGATTTATATCTGATATCTATTATTTTTAATTCTATTTTTTGAAGGCAAACAGAAAAAATCTAATTTCTCTTCTACATCATAGTTCCTTAAGTCATTCTGTATATGGTATGGTTTTGAGTCTTGGTGGCCCTTTTGTGGATAACCTTCAGTTTTGCAATGTTTTCTCTAAATTGCAGCACTAAGTCATCCAAAAATGTGTACTCTAGATAGGATCTGGGCAGAAATATCACCCTATTTGATTTGGTTGGCCCAAAATAAAATTCTTTTATTTGGCTACTGATGAGGTGTGAAGCTGGGCTCGGAGGAAGAGGAAAAGAAAGAGAGATAGAGAGAGAGGCAAGTCCACGTGACAAGAATTCACGAACCTTAGTTATTAGTTATCTATGGCAAAAAATAGGAAAGTTTATTTCTTTTTTCACTAGAAAAGAATTCTCTTAGTGGACAAAACCCCCTAATTCAATCAGGAGGTTTTGTGAAGAGGTTTGTTGATGGTACTTAGTTTTATGGGCAGACCTTGGCCTAAGGATAGGGACAGTTGAAATCACACCGGAATCTCTGATTTGAATAGAGAATTTTTCAATTGAATGAGATGTCCTAGACTAATTTTCAACTCAATAAGAGAGCGTAATCAGTAGTGAGCGGCCAATGACTATCACTACTAATCTTATGATATATTCATATTACATATGTATACATATATGTATTGTAAATGCATACATATATAATATATGTATATTTGTTTTCAAAACACATGCACAGTTTTTGTATGTATATATACAGATATTTGTACAGATGTTCAGTTCATTGAGATCTTTTTTAATCCAATCTTTGTAAATTCAAAGGGATAGCTATTCCTCCCAGCTTTACATCATCTGAGAATTTGCTAACTGTACCAACCATGCCTTCAATCCACATACTGAAATTGGGCTGTATTAAGAAAGTGAGTTAAGGGCAGCTAAATGGTATAGTGGATAGCACACTGGCCCTAGACTCAGAAGGACATGAGATCAAATCTAGACCCAGATACTTACCATTAATTGGTAAATAATAGGTTATCAAATAAATAAATATTTACCAAGATAAATAAATAAAGAGTGATATTGATGTAATAGGACTATCCCCCTGACCTTTTCTTTGGGGGGAAGGGGGAGGGACAGGAGAGGAGTGGAGGAGCCAGAAGCCTGGATTAGAAAAATCCTGAATCTCAACCCCTCCGGGCCTCTGGGAAAATTCCTAAAATGATTCCCCTCCCTCCTACTTGGTTACCACAGAAACTCCCACCTTCAATTGATTTGAAAATTAGTCTGGTTTGGGAAACAATCACCACCTTTTATTGATGTGGAAATTAGTCCCTTAAATCGCTCCCTAGCCCTAAGCCATAGAAAGCTAAATAAAATCAAAACTCTTTTCCCCAGTCTCAGGAAGGAGCCCCTTGAAAGAGCTTCTCAGTGAAAATAAACCTATTTTTGCCAAACCTCACTTGGAGACTGGGACTGTGAATTCTTTCACAAAACCTGCCACACTGGCCTGAGGACCCCCATTCCTGTTAGGGTATCTCACCCCTCAACAATATTTTCCAGGAATAAGGAGGTAACAGTTTCCCTGTACTCTCCACCAGACTACATTTTAAGAATTGTGTTCAGTTTTTGGCACCATAGTTTAAGAGGAACATTGATAAGCTGATGTGTCTACAAGAAGACAGTCAAACTGATGAAGGGCCTTAAGTTCATGTTTTAATTAAGAGGACAGGCAGAAGGAATGGGAATGTTTAACCTACAAAGAATAGATTCAGTAAGCTCTCTGGGGACAAGGACTGACTTTGAAATGGTGACCCAAGTGAAATGGACAAATGGGACTCCTTTTCATCCTACTTCAAAGGCCTTGGGCTAGCAGAAGAAAGTTTGCTCAGCTAGATTGGGGATTTCTTTTGCATTTCAAAGGGCCAAATCAACAATGTTCTTTAAAGTGTCTGTTCCAGGAGGCTGGTCCACCTAAAACTTGATTCCTATCTATGTTAAAACATCTGCCCAGATGCGAGAGTCTCCTCTCATCCTGTCTTCCTGTTGTAAAATGCGAATCACAGTCTAATGTCAAAATGTAACAAGCCGAACAGAAAATACTTATAAGGCTGTCTTTAGTTCTGTGGGAGACGGAATTCGATCAGAACTCCATCCCGAGCTCGGTACCCAATAAATTCTAAATTTTCTTCATTGCGGCTGTCTTGCATTTTATTGCCTGGGCTATTTCACAAGATTTGAAAAGAATCTTTTGTTCTTTGCTCTTAGCCCACTTCTGTTACCTTTCCCCTTCTAGGGTGCAAGCTCCTTGGAAATGGACTGGCTATGTAATAAAGAGGTGGAGACTTATGTCCTGTAACTTCTGTGTATGGGATAAAGTGGGTAAAGACTCTCTCATAAAGATATGGCTTAGACCTGTGTCCTAATTATTATTTGAGACTTAGCAACAAGTTGAGCTATAGCTAAAAAGCTGGAGGTGTTCAATTATCTTGAATGAACATCCCCCTCCTCTTTCTTACCAGCTCTTAATTAGCATTTAAGTACTTCTTTTAAAAGCAATTTTTTTGTTGTTGTTTCTAGATTTTCCACCTTTAGAGTATAAGCCTGGACTCCTCCAGATAAATGGAAGAAAAGGTCAAAAGGTGGGAGGGGAGCTTCTGTTCTACTTAATCTTATGTTTTGCAGTTTGTGCTTTGCCCTCCTTTAATTGAGACCTTGTCAATTAGAAGTTGCCCTTTCTGGAGAAATCATAATAAATCCCTTTTTGCATTTTCTTACTGTGTGAGTCTCTGATTTTAATTTGGATTTACTATCCCACACAGTTTGGGGACATATCCCAGATATTTCCTGTTGTGAGGGATCTCTCCCATACTAATTCCTTGGGCAGGCACCCTCTGGAGAGTTCTCCCGTGATCTTCGAATGTAGCTCAGGAACACTCATTCTGATCAGGTAAACTCCGGAAGAGAGACATTAGAGAAAGCAAAAATGGAAGTAGCTAGCAAAGACGGAGAATTAATTCAGCTCAGGAGATAAGTCAGATGAGAAAAGTATGAACTCAGTCAAATAAATTGTACATAACTCAGGTGAGGGCAAGAATTAATAGGGGGTAAGGGAGAGAGACTCTTAAGTAGTTAGAGCTATAAGAGGGCTTTCCCTTTGCCAAGAACTGGTGAGCCACCTGGGTGACTGGCATTGAGACTGGGAAAACTTGGGGAATTAAAATCCATAAAAGTTTTTTCCCTTTGCTATTCCTTTAGTAAGAGTGGTGAGTCCTCTGGACAACCTTGGAAACATTGGAAAGGAAGGTAACTGGCTCCAAACCTATCTAGTATTCCAAAGAAGATAGCTCTTTAGGAATAATGGGGATAAAATATCAAAATGTATGGGGAAATACTGTTGTTTTGTTTGGATAGATGCCTGTTTGCTAGGAAAAAGAGTCCATCCCCCAGGGCTAGATATAATAAATTCAAAGGTGCTTTCAATATAGGCCTGCCAACTCCTAAAGTACAAAGAAAAAGATCTAGCTATTTGGGATTTTAAAAAGTGTTTGTTTTATATATAATTGGACTTTTGCAAATAGCTTTTTAGCTAGAGAGAAAAGACTAGTTCTGAGATGGGGAAAGTTTTTAACCATCACACCAAAAAGAAAAAAACTGACCTTTCTGGTTCACCTAGAACTGGCCAATTTGGGTCTGCAGAAATATTTAGTTAAAGTTACAGACCTGCTAAAACATTTTGATAGATTCTGGGGATTTTGAGACCAATCATTAAATTGCATGGCACTATCAGCTAATTTGATTTAATTTATTGAATTTTTAAATAGACCAAAGTTACCAGACAAAAAGCCTTCTAAGTACTAGAACTTGAAGCTTACAGAAAAACTGCCGAAGGGAAAAAACCACCATCTCTGAGATTTCCCAAGCTTTTTAGGTTTATGGAATCGGTCCTGTTTCCAAATTTAGACTTGTAACCCTCAGTGAGCTGGATTCTTCTGGGATTTGTGCTGGTACCCCAACATTTTTGACATGACCTCTTCCCCCCCTCATTTCTGGCATAAAAGGTGAGCTAGTCAATGAGGCACAGATCTGCAGCTGGACACCAGGGTCCAAATTTCCCTGACCTTTTCCCCCAGGGTCCTTAAGTCTGCTAATTTCTTAAAGCCTCATAAACAGTCTTGAAAGGGCAGTTTTCTGCATCCTTAAATTTTGGAGCTGTGTGTGTTTAAATTGGAATTCTGATTCTGAAACTGTATGATATAATCACTATTAACTAAATTATGAATTAAAATTATGAACTTGTTTATTCTGATATGAGATTTTTAGAAATATGTACACTAATATTGAAGAATTGCTACTAGCAAGTTAAATCTGTATTTGATTTGATTTTAAGTTAAAAATTTTGATTCCCTTGTAACTTACCTAAAGAGGTCACATGTTTGTATCTCCTAATTAGATATTTAAGCTACTATGTTGCTCTCTAAATTGTTTATTGGGTAATTTGTGTTTTAACATTTTGTCAGGCCAGTTGGATATATGGCGTAAATTTTGTGAAATTTGGTCCAAAGTTATTTAGATATTATCTGTATTCTGAATCTTAAGGTTTGTCTTGCTTTCTCTCTTTAACAAAAAAGTAAAAGCAAGAAAATTTGTCAAATAGGGATGTGTGTAATTGCAAAACAAATTGTACTTGAAAGGTGTGTAATATGTCTAAAGATAAATAAGAAGGTATCGAGGAGGTATTCCTCCAAAGGGAGTGAGCCTGGCTCCAAAACAGGTTAGGTTTTAATAAAATCACACCAGTGGAGAAACTGAGATGTAATGGAGATGGGTGGAAGCTTTTTTGGGTAGAATATGGATGCTATTTTAAGAGGGATTAGTGAAATAGCATTGGAACAAATTGGGCCTAAGTATTGATTGATAGGGACTACTGATTGTGATAAAAGAACATATTTTACTTCTAAGATTTTATAAGAAATAATAGGGAGAGACTGCAAATTGAGTGGAAATTCCATTCACTTGGGCATCTGCCTTCATCAGGGAAAGTGGAAAAAATGAATCAGATTCTTAAAAAACAGATTACTAAATGGATGTGAACCAAATGTTTACCTATTGCTTTATTAAAGAATTAGAACTGTTCCCAGAAGTGATCTGGGACTTTCCTCATTGGTTTTATTTTATTTGGTGCTTCTTCAAGGACCCACTCCCTCGATTGGACAAAGTTGAATTAATATTTTTTAGGATGAAGAAATTATTAATGTTAATTCTGATAGGGCTATTTAATGTGAAATTAGGATATTCTATAATCTATGTGAGTTTTAATTGATTATATTTGAGTCATTTTAAAGATGTTCCCATTGTTTAGGGAAGTTCTGATAACAGTGGTCTATGTCTTTGTCTCTTTGAACATGATTATTACTTGAACATGTATGTGTTGACATAGATTGGTTATTGAACATCTTAAAGTAAAATGATTTGTGTGATGTTAAATTTCAAACCTTTCTACTTAGACGTCAAGATAAACTGCAAACTTTCTAGGATGAATCTCTTACTGTTATCAATGTTAAATAGGTATAGTCAATACTTATTTAGGGTATGTGATCATTGAGAGCTAAATTCACCTGAAGCTTTGATTAATGAGACTTGCTATTTGTGGCAAAATCTCTTGGAACTATAGCTGATATCATTTGGAGTTTTGAATTCAAGTATGATTGTCTGATTTGGAGTTTGGAATTCCGGTATGATTGTCTGATGGATGCCAGTAATCCATACCTTTTGAAAGGAATATGCCAAAAACTATTTAGAGGAATGTGATCCTGATTTGTTACAGTTGGAAGTTAGTATCTGGATAAGAGTTTGGAGGACAACCTTAAATCCTTCTAACTCAGTTTCCCACTGGTGTTTCGTTGAATAAGAATTCACCTAATTATGTCTGAGTCTGTCTATAAGGTGAAATTATCATTACATACAATTAACTAAGGATGCTTTATCCCATCATGTATGTTCTCTCAGGCTGAGATCTGAAAGACAGTTTTTGATTAAAAACATGTTCCTAATTTTTCTTCTTATATCAAATTTCTATAATCAGGCCAAGTGTTCAGTAGATAAGATCTTGCAGTTTATTATCTAAAAATATGTGATCACTATATCCTAAATAAGTAAGTAAGCAAATATTTGGCCTAGTCATATACCTATTGCTAGATGCATATACATGTCTGTTTCTTTTAGTATTTTTGTTTTTGCTGACTTTTGTGATAAGCATTTTTACTAAATACTGGGGACACAAATGGTTGGAGTGATAGATGGGAATTGGGGATACAGAACCTCAATTTGTATGCTGAATAGGCTCATTAGACTCCAGACCATAATCAAAATAAATAGATTTGAGAGAGTATGTAGCTAGCAAAGAAAGGGGTTTTAACAATTAACAATGGAAAAGATAAGTTCTTCCCTCGAACTTATAATTTCCCAGTAGAAAGGGACATGAGGTTGGGGCATGCCCTTAGCTGACAGACTAAAACCTGAAAGGGACTTAGCACCCTAAAAGAGTTAGTTAGCTGTAAAAAGAACAAATGGAATTGGAAAGCATGGTGGAATTAGGAGAGATACCATGTGGTAGGGGAGAAGGGAAAAGACACCACAAGGAAGAATTCTGTGGTGGGCTAACCCAGGGGAGGGTAGCAGCCACGGAGTTACCCACAAGTAGATTTTGTAGGGAAAATTTAATCTCGGGGACATAATGGAGATTTCCACAAAAAAATAAATAAATAAATAAAATAAAGATTGAACAACCTAGAGGAGGAGATCTAGTTAGACTTGAACCTTTAGAGGTTGGGAACAAGGAATCAAACTAAAAATGCAGATGGATCTCAGTAGAGAAAAAAGACAAACCAGACCCAGAGGGATTGGAGACTGAGAACAAGATGGTTGAGGAAATGTATCAAGAATGGTGTGAGAGGTCTTCAAAAGTTAATAAATAAGAAGGAAGGATTGTATGGGATAAACTGAGTGAAGACTCTTGAATAAGGCTATGGCTTAAATCTGTGCCCTAATTATGATTTGAGACTTTGCAATAATAAGTTAGGCTATAGCTAAAAATCTGCAGTTGTTCAATTATCTTGAATGAACATTTCCCTTCTGTTTCCCATTGCCTCTTAATTAGCATGTAAGTACTTCTTTTAAAGGCAACTTATTGTTTTGTTTCTGGGATATATTTCCGTGTTTAGAGTATAAACCTGGACTCTCCCCAGACAATGGAGGAAAAGGTCAAAGGTTGAGAGTGTAATGCTAGAGAAACTGAGGCAAGACAGAGATTAGAGAGTATTTAATATTTTATTTGAAAGAGAGAGATTTACTGGAACCAAATGGATCCATGGTTTGGTCCCAGAGCTGAATGAGACTATCGTCTCCAAGAATCCAGCAGTCAATCTGAGTTCTCAGTGACATACACACACACACACATGTGGCCCAGACTGAGGCAGAGGTGGGGTCAGAGTGCTGAGAGTGGGAACAGGACTATGGATCTGTTTCTGATAGAATGGGGGGAGGCATGGGGGACATCTGATAAATTACAGACTGGGGAGAGGCACCCAACATTCTGATGATGCCTAAGATAGAAGGTCTTTCTCCTTATCTGGATCATCATGATTAGGAGGGAGGGGTGATGTTGCAGGATTGACCAGAACAATTAGGTCACAATTCAGGGAAAGTGAGTCAGGATAATAAAAGAGAACTGTGGCACAACAGAAAAGGGCTTCTGTTCTATTTAATCTTGTGTTTTACAGTTTGTGCTTTGTCCTCCTTTAACTGATACCTTGTTTATTAGGAGTTGCCTTTTCTGGAGAGATTGTAATAAATTCCTTTTTGCTTTTTCTTACTCTGAGAGTCTCTGATTTTAATTTGGGTTTACTGTCCCACACATTCTGTAGTATCCAATTAATGGGGAATCAGGGGAAGGACTTGTGCTTCAGGATAGGAGGTAAAATACTGTTTTTGGAGTTTCAAAGGTATGTCTACTCATCTAGGCACCCATTCTTGAAAGAATGTAAACTAAATCTTTCCTGCATTCAAAAAAAAAGAAGAAAAAATAGGAGTAGATTCACAGGCAGACATGATAGTCATCTTCAATTATATGAAGACTTATCATGTGGGAGATAGAGGGATTAGACTTTTCTGTTTGAGCTAACAAAAGAACTAAAAGAAATAGAAGCTGCAAAGAAACAAATGTAGATTTGACATCAATCAAACTAACATTCAGCTCTTATTTATTAAGCACCTACTATGTTCCAAGCACTGTGCTAAGCACTAGGAATATGAATTAGAGCTTTTAAGATGCAGATATTCCTGGAAGAAAATGTGAAATATTATTAAAGGAACAGATAACATAATAGCTGGCTGAGAAGATCTCAGCTACTAAATCAGAGTTTTGACGGAATATGAGAACTCCAAGATAGGGGAGATAAAAAAGAAAAACAAGCCTGAACAGGCTACTGAAATATAATCACTTGTACAAAGGAAAATAGGAGACTGGGGGGGAGGGGGGAGAAGGGGAGGAAAGAGGGAGAAGGGAGAGGTTATGACTAGATCTGCTGACTTCTAATGTTGGCTAAGATCCTAAAGGATCTTTGTGCCATTGTGTCAGTGAAAATCACTTTGTGAGTTAGTGTTAAAGGAGTTGGGGATTGGAAGATATACTAATACTCTGTGGATAGTCGTTCATTGATTCATGCCTTCTGGAAAGCAATTTAAAACTGATTCAGAAAGTGATTAAAAGTTCCATCTTCTTTGGCCCAAAGGTCCCACTATAAGACACATTACACTGGCAAAGACAGAAATAAAGTCCCCATATATTCCAAAACATTTATGGCATGACTTTTGCACTATCAAAGAACTAGAAAGAAAGTAGATGCCCATCAGTTGTAAATGGCTAGAAAAATCATAAATGTTAGACAATTATAAATGTAATAGAATATTATGGCACTGTTAATTAATGGTGACTATGAAAAATTCAGCAAAAGAAAAGATTACATGAACAGATGAAAAGTGAAAAGCAAGGAAAATTATATAAACTCTGCTAGTGAATAGATTTGGGAAAAAATTAATAATGTTTAACTATAATGACCAAGCTTAAGCCAAAAGAGTGGGTAAGAAAATGTACCTTGATCACTTCTTTGCAGACATAGGGGATCCACAATTGCTAAATCTTGCATATATTATCAGATTCAGGGAATACAATGTTTTATTCGGCTGAACTGCTTTCTTTTTATTTTTTTGTTGTTAGAGAGGAAAGTTCTGGAATTGGAATATTTGTGGATGAAAGTAATGTGAAAACAAAATCAATGTAAAAAACTTCAATTATCTTATGTCTTTTACAAGGTACTTATATGTAACTGGCATTTGAACTGTTGTTTTTTTTTTTTTTTTTTAATTTACCATCTTTTTATTGAAACTTTTAAAAAAATCATCACCATTTCCCAATTATTCTTTCCAGAGAGACAAGCCTTGTAACAAAGATTTTTTTTTAAAGAGTGGAAAAATTGGTTTTTTTTCTAAAGTTGCTAAATTGCTTTTAGCAAAACAAAGTAATACACCAACCACATTTAACAATGTATGCAACATTCTCAACCGAATCTTTACAAATAGAGAAGACACATTTCTCCACTCTTCTCTGTAAGAGAAATGATTGTTTTTCTTTTATATTATTAAATTAGGAATAAGATTTTTCCTTTTATTTCCTCATTCAGGAAACAGCTTCTGTAGATCATTCATTCAGTTTCTGGAGGGCATTGTTGATAGACAAAATTGCTCAAATTCTCTGGGTATGTGCTTCTCCATTTTGAGTAGGATTCCACCCAATTAGAAGACCTTACAAAACAGAATCTGGTCTAGATGAGTTCTTGACCTTAGGAAATAAGCCCCTGTACTTGGAACTTTCCATCAACATTTAGGATGATCCAGCTTATGAAGAAAAAACAAAACAAACAAACCAAAAAAACCCATCAAAACAGTGGGGAAAGAGATGGATTCTTTTGTCCAGCTTGCTGAAGGTGGTTGAGTCTTATGATCAAATTTCTTCTCAGCAAGAGGAGCTGAAGACTTTTAGTTCACTTCCTCATCAATATATGAATTCATTTGTTAATTGTTCACCAATCAGAATTGATTTTCATCTGTCAAAGCAACTATCTGGATTTCTGAGGTTTTGTCTTTAATTATTTAGAGAGACTACTGATTATCCATTTATTATCTGCTAGCCTAATTAATAAAATTATTATTAAGTACTCATACTCTGTCAGGCTTTTCATTTGTTTCACCTGAAGTCAAACTTGATCTGTATAACATTCAGAATTATTGCTTTACAAAACAGTTTTGAAGAGATCTAGATTTGGGGTACCTAAATGAAATTAGGGTTTAATGACAGGTTCGGTATAGGGAGTCAAATAGAACTCCCCTGCAACCCCTTTGGATTTGGCGCAAGGAAATGAGGTCTAGTAGTGGCACAAAAGTTCCTTGTAAAGGAATTTACAGACCCGAAACCCTGGATTGATAAAAGAGGTTTATTATGGGGTTTGGAAGTAAGGTTAAAGTCTAGTTAGTAAAAGGTGAAGGTAGAGATAAGAGGGCACCAGAAACAGTGTTCCAGTGGGCAGAGATCCTTGACATACCAGGCGTAAGGCTGGCATGTTTAGAACCTCTGCAAAGAGAGGACTTCAGCTTGGCTCTTTTATAATGAGAGATTTAGCTAAAAGGGCCCGTGGGTAGAGTCCCAAGTTGGCTCCTCGATGGGTTTCAGTGAGGGCTAGAATTTGGGAAACCTGAGCAGATCATTAGAATGGGGGCTGGGAGAGCTCAAGTTGGCTTAGATCCAATGGGGGCTGGGAGAGCCCAGATGTCCTATTGGAATTCAAAGGGATGCTTTTGACCAGGATTTATGAATCAAAGGGTCCTAGCTTCCTCAATATCAACCCATCAGCTAGGAGGGGTTGGGAATCAGAAAGGAATAAATCAATCTGAAAGGACGAGTTTCTTAAAGAAATCACAAACCCGCATCATTCTCCCCTCAAGCAGTTAAAACAAATTCATTTAAAAGGAAAAAAAAAAAAAAAAAAAAAAAACGGTCTTAGGGCAGAGTCTCTTACTGGGGCAGAATTGAAGATTTTCTCCTTCAAGGATTTTCCAAGTTTGGGGGTCCCCTCTTCAGTTTGACAAATTCACAGTTCCATCAATGATATATTAGAGTATCTTTTCCTTCTAACTGTAACTATCTCCATATTTGTTTCATATTGAAACAACAAAAAAAAAATAAGCACATTACTGACATTTAATTAAATAGAAGGTATTTTCCTAAATTACATTCTACGTGAAAAAACTGGGACCCTGAAAAATGGTGGGATTTTTTATATATGCACACAACCTATAGTAGAGTTTCTCTTTCCCTTATGTAATCTGAGTTCCAAAGCTAATTCTTATGGGACTTTCTTTTCATTAGTGGAGATTAATCCCCTACACCTGGATAAGGGGTGGGGTTCCAGTTGATTCAGTTTCTTCAGACTGTTCTTAGAGCTCAACAATCATTAAGAGTGCATTAGGCTTCAATTTTAAAAGAAAAAATGGTGTCAAGTCCCACTTCAGGTTGTTGAAAGAATAAGACAAGGAAGAAGCTAACATGATGGGAATTGATAGTCTTCATTACATTCCTACCCCCAGCTTGTTACAAATGGAGATAGCAGGGTAGTTTTCCCTTGGAAAAGGCTTTAGTTAAGCTGTGTTTTATTGACTTGGATAAGTGGATTTCTTTGCAAATTGCTATATGTATGTATTATGGAATTGGCATTTGGTGGGAAAGGAGTCCAGCCTTGAATATAAAGATTGGAATCTTCTCTCTCCCCCTCCCCCATTGAAAAGCAATCAGAGGTTTAGCTTCAGCTTGAAAACCACATCCTCTAGGTTAGCAGATAAATAAATTCAAATCCAATTCTGTAAAGAGAATATAGCAGTCAAACTTCTGGCTCTAAGCCCTACTTCCCCTCCTGGAAAAAAATAAAGTCTCCCTTGGAGAAGAGTGGATGGAGAAGAGGATATATATGTATGTGTATATGTATATGCATTCTGCCTCCTTTCCAGCTATAGTACAACACTCCCTAGCTACACCTGGGAGACAGAACTCTCTACATTCTTCTGGACCCCACCCACTGGGGTGTGGTGCTATCCAGGCTGAGACTTTCATTCTCAAAGCCTAATCTCTCAGTCCAAGGATTAAATAAACATTAAACCAGAAAATTCTTGTTTAGGGAGAAGCCAGGTGTGTCAGATCAGTTGTGAAGATCTAGAGTCAAACGTTAAGGATATAGGGTGCCATATTGAGAGAGAGAGAGAGAGACTGAAATCAAGGTCATCTGAGAAAGAAGGCAATGGATTGGGAGAAGGAAAAAAGGAGGCGCATAAAAATCTGATCTTCTACAAAAAGCTTTCATGAACCTTTCTTAAGTTGAGTGCCTTTCCCCTGTAAATGTGTAATAGAGTTGGGTTAGCATATAGTTAGAAAAAGAAAAAGACAAGTTCTCTCAGGGGAACTTCAGAAGAAAGGAAATGTTCCATGAGGTGGAAGAAAGACATAGTCTGGCAGGTTAGACTGACCAGAGTAGCTAGACTAAGGAGAATGGTGCCATTAGAGGAAAGGCATTATAAGGGAAATGGAGAACCTCACAGTGGGCTTAGTCGAGAAGAGAATTTAGCAAAGATCATCATAAGCCATTCTTTTATAGGGGAAATGTAGCCTTGGGGATTGCAAAGGTGCAAAATGAAGAGAGAGAAAGCCAGGTGGCAGACCAAGTCTCAGACCTGCCTAAAGATATACCAATCAAGATAGTTTGGATATCAAAGAAGAATTAAGGATTGGCTTTTGTAATCAAGGGTAGTAGCCAGAGATTTGTTCTTTGACTCTAGCTCTCCTTATTTATCTTACCACTTGTAGAATGTCCTTGGGGGCAGGGACTGGCTATGTAATGAGGGATGGAATAATTTCTGTAACATCCAATTAATGAGAATCACGGGAGGAACTTGTCCTTCAGGATAGAAAATAAAATACTGCCTTTGGAATTTCAAAGGTGTGTCTACTACTAATTTAGGCACCCATTCTTGCAAGAATGTAAAAAAAATCTTTTCTGAATTCATCAGTGAGTCAGTGGAGTTCTTGGTAAGATATTTTGTTTCTTACAGTTCCCATTAAGGTGATGCTACCTAGACAATCTTGGAAACCTAAGTTCCCAGGATGAATGTTTTAACGTTTCTTGCAAAAGGGAGTAAGCTGGTTTCAGAATTCACATCGAGGAGACTGCTAGCCACTCTACTTTGTGTCATAGTCTTTTGCCACTTCATGTTATTAGTGTTGGCTGTGGGGAGATCCTTAGAGAAAGAACAGGTTCAGTAGTAACAGAAAGAGGGGAAGATTTCTTTCCTGGAACCTACCTGTCTTTTCTCCAGTTCCCATGGAGCAGAGGTGAACTCTTTGAGGAATGGGTTATTCCCCAAAACAAAAACAACTAAATTTGTCCTAGGGCTAAGATTTCTAATTACAATTCTGGACCTACGTTATATCTCTCAGAGCTCATGATACATAAGCATCTTATTCACATCCCTTATAGAGATGCCATGTTTATGTTGTCCTAACATAACTAAACATTCTTTGGTGGGGGAGAGAGGGGGAAGATAACCTGAGGAGAGGAAGGGCAAAGTCCAGAGGACTCCTATTCAAATCTGAAACCCCCACCCCTAAAAAATTGAGGTCCTTGTGGGTTTCAACTTTCTACTTTGTTTCATTTCTCCAATTTAATTTTCACAATTGTAAAAATCAAATAAATGCCCATCCATTTCTTTCTCTTTTTAAATTTTTTTTCTAGTTATAAATGTACTTTGATTTTTTTAAATACACATTTCTTTATGAATCATTGTTGAGCTTGGGAAGGGATCCCAAAAGGTTGGGGGGGGTCACAGACCCGGTGCTGCAAAGTGTCTCAAAAGAATTTGCAGGCTTGAACCCATACCTAAGTCAAGGGACAAAGTTTATTGTAATTATAATGCCAATTGAAGTGGTTTAAATTCCAAGAAAATTTAGCAAGGAGAAAGGAGACATCTTAAATATTTATTTATTTGTTCATGTCATTGATATGCTAATTTTATGGCCTAGAACCAAGGGGTGATCTCAAGAATTTGGTTATCATTGACCAATAGATAGTAATGTTTGTAGGACTATTCTAAGGCCAGAAGACTTGAAATCATTGACAGATTGTTAGGAAGAAATATTATTACATTCCTAGGCCAAAGAACTTTTATCGTCATTGACAGAACAATAGCATTCTTAGATCAGAGGGCCTCAGGATCATAGCTTCCAAAGCCAGAAGATTTAGAATCACTGAAGATTGATAGAATAGAAGCTCCCTAAGGTCAGGGGACCTTAAAATTATTGCTGACTCCCCCTAGAAGCTATATTACATCATTTCCCCATTTAAGCAGTTTGCACCCCAAATTCTTTTGGGACAAAGGGACAGAGATCTCATTTTCTGGAGCTGCTTTATGCTGATAAGGGATATAGAGCTGTTCCTGCCTAGTGGGATCCAGACTAAAGAGGGAGAGGCACATGGGTTAAAGATAGTGGAAGCAGCATTCAGAGGGCTGCTGAGTGTCAGAATTAGTTACCCGATGATATTCAGGGTGAAAAAATAGAAAGTTCATAGCTTGGAATATGGAGGAAACAAATCTACCAAGAGAAATGTTAGTTCTCAGAAGGTTATGAAGAAGTTTCAAGGAAGTTGGTGTAGAAGCATCATGAGTGAGTTTGCCAGAATAATTTTAAAATACATATACCATAATTATTATGTGAGTAAGAGATCCTTTCCAGCAAGAAAATAGGGGACAGTCAGACTTAAGTTATTCCCCTACAGAGGTAGCTAGTACAAATGGAGTGGCATCCATTTTGGATGGGTGGGGATGGTGACATTTGGGAATGGGGCCTTGGCAAATAAGGCATCAAGTCGAATATGTGGACTGTCTTGAGAATGCTGAGGGCACACCCAACAATCCTGAATGATAACAAAAAAGGAAGAAAGCTAGAGTGAGGGAGAGGACAGACAATTTCACCCTTCTTTATACAGTATTTCCAGGAATCCTGCGGAAGAGTAGTTTCAGGTCCTTTATGAGTTCACAGGAATTTTCAGTAATGTCTGAAGAAGTAATAGGAGTAGCATTTTTAAATCCAGAAACATAAGTCTAGCTGGGAAACTCTCAAATTTGACTGAAGTTGGTGTAGTTAGAATGATCTTATGTTATCCTTCCTAATGGAAAATTCTTTACCCAATTCTCTGGAGCTTCCAGGCTTAGTTTATTAAGGATGCACGTGAAGATATTATTCATTTCCTTCACCTTTCTAATAGACTGAGGCTGCCAGACAGGGTGGATGGAGATGATAAGTCATATTAATACTTCTGCTATCTTTAGAATTATTTAAGAAATGAAGTATGGGCCATTGTCACTCTGCAACTGGGTGGGCCAAAGCGAGATATGATTTCTTTTAGCCAACACTTTGATACCTCCTGAGCTTTCTCAGTTTTGCAAGGGAAGGCTTCTATCCAATTAGTAAAGTTGTCAACAGAAACCAAAAGCAGTTTGAAGCCCCTAAGAGGGGAAATATGTGTAAAATCTATTTGCCTTTCCTCCTCAAATATGTACCCTTCCTCCAGATAGGCTTCAGGAGAGGGGGGATTCAGCAGCCCTTTCAGAATTTACTTGGGCACAAACTGGGCAGATCTGACAGATCAGTTTAATTGTTTCTCCTAGCTCATGAACAATGAAAATAGGTTTCACAAGGGACTGGAGAACATTTTTCCCCAAGTGGGTCGCTTGGTATAGGCCAAAAAGAAGTTTCCACTGACTTGCCTCTGGGATTAAAAGCTGGCCTAAAGATATTTGAAACCACCCAGAGGGACAAAGGATGTATTCCCTTTCTTCTACAAGGGCTTGTTTTTGCTGTGTGAAGGGAGCTGAAGAATTAAAGGTGCTATGGTCAGGGGCAATTGAGCAGCAGCACAGGCAGCTGGATCTGAAAGCCTGTTCCCCTTGGCCTGAAGTGAATCTCCCTTCTGGTGTCCTTTACAAAACATAACAGAAACCTCTCTAGGTTCATGGACAACTTGCAATAATTATAGAATTTCCCTTGCATATTTAATAAGATAATTTTTTGCTGTCAAAAGACCCCCTTCTTTCCATATAGCCCCATGAGCATTCAAAATATGAAAAGCATATCTGGAGTCTGTATAGGTGTTCACTCTCATTCGCTTCCCCAGTTCCAAAGCTCTACTAAGGGTAATGGGTTCAGCTTTCTGGGCAGAAGTCCCAGGGGATGTGTGGCTTAGCCTCCAAAGGGCTATTGAGGGCACTATAGAATAACCTGCCTTCATTTCTCCATTTTCAAAAAACTGGACCCATCTGTAAACCATTCACCCACCATCTGGGTTGTCAAGAGGGATGTCCCTCAAGTCAGATGGACTGGAGTAGATAGAATCAAGCTTTCTCACATTTATGAATCACCTAAGTGTTTTCAGGAAGTAGAGTAGCAGGTTTAAATACACTTAAAGTCAAGTGGAAGGTATCTAGAAAAAGAGCCTGATATCTTGTAAGCTTCCCTCCAGCAAGCCACTGATGACCTTTGGCTTCCATAAAGCTCTAAACACAATGGGGAGTTAGACCCTCCAATAGTTGGCTTAGGGTGAGTTTGGAGGTATCCTCAATTAAAAAGATTGTAGCAGCCATTGCTCTAAGGCAGGAGGACCACCCTAAGGACACTGAATCAAGTGTCTTTGAGAAGTAAGCAAGGGTTCTAGGATTGAGTCCAAGAGCCTGAGTCAAGACCCCTAGGGACTGGCCTCGCTTTCCATCAATGTATCCCACTTTCAGCAGAGGCTAAGATTGTCTTCCCAACTCTTACCCAGATAAGACGTCCACCTAGACATTTCAGGAAGGCATTCCTCTGAGTAATTTATGCCATTCTCTCAAATGGTGGATTACTGACTTAATGATCAAGCGATCAAATTCAAAACTCACAAGAATATCAGTTACAGTGCCAGATATTTTATCTCTAATAGCAAATTCTACTAATTGCAGCTTAGCGCTAGATACTTTATTTTAAAGTTTACTAGGACTTAATCACATGAGATTTCTGTTTAACATGTTTTATATGTTTATAACTTATCCTGGTGCAAAGGATCAAACAAACAAGCTTATAGACTCTTAGTAAACTGATTTCTTATTTAGAAATTAATTATACATCCTAAATAGGTTCATTTCTCAGGACTGATGACCTTGCTTATCCTGATGGTTTCAAGAAAACTGGCAAGCTTGCAAATTAAGGGACGTTGACAGAGACCCCAGAGTAGGGGCTGAATTCAAATCTGGCCTCTGACATTTAATAGTGGTGTGATCCTGGGCAAGTCACTTAATTCTATTGGCCTCAGTTTTCTCATCTGTAAAATGAATTGGAGAAGTCAATAGCATGTCACTCTAATATCTCTATTAAGAAAACCTCAAATATAGTCACAGAATCATACATGACTGAAAATGACTAAACAACAAAAAAGCATCTATTCTGCAGCAAACTGGGGACACAAATACAAAAGTGAGATAGGACCTGCCAGAAAGGAGATACAATTTGTAAGCATATAAGCTAGGCAGCACAGTGGATAGACTACTATCTCTGGAGTCAGGAAGACCTGAGTTCAAATACTTAGCTAACCCTACAAGTTACTTAACCCTGTTTGCCTTGGTTTTCTCTTCTGTAAAATGAGCTGGAGAAGATAAAGGCAAACCATTCCAATATCTTTCCCAAGAAAATTCCAAAAGGAGTCAAAAAGAGTTGGACACAACTAAACAGCAATAACAATAAGAGTTGAATATCAGACTAGATCTTGTTTTAAGGCCTGAGTTCAATATACCAGTCTCAGATACTTGCTAGCTATCTGATCCCAGGCAGGTCACTTAACCTTTGTTTTGCTCAGTCTATTCATCTGAAAAATGGGAGTAAAAGCAGCATCTATCTTATTGAGTTGTTGTGATGCTACATGTGTATGATCTGACTTGAAAAAACAAAACTATCTAGAAAAAAATAAAAAATAGTAATTATGTTATACAAATGAGGTGTAGAGGAAGAACTTTCACAGAGCCAGAGAGGAGAACTGATAGCCTGAAAATCTATTCACATCAGGAATGTGTTAAAAAGGAAACAATACACATACATACATATATATACACATACATACTAGATGGGTATAGCATTCTCCAAAATCTATGAAGAAATAAAGGGGGACACTAGCTCTGAAGTCAGTAGGACCGTAGTTCAAATCCAGCTTTAGACACTTAACACATACTAGCTGTGTGACCATGGGCAAGTCAACCCCAATTGACTCACCAAAAAAAGAAAGAAATAGAAGAGAGGGAATAGTGAGACAGAGAGTTCAGAGAGAGAAAGTGTATAGATTAATGGGAAAGCAATAAAGTGAAAGGGAAAGGGGAGGGGGAGAAGGTAAAGGAGAGATCCCTGAGTAGAGATAGTTAAGGAAAAGCAAAGCAAGTCAAGGAGTAGAATTAAAGTAGAAAAGTTAACAGGGATAGGACAGAAGAGATATACACAAACACTACAACAAGGATCAGGCTTAGAACTTATTAAAAATAAAAAGGAAGGTTAGTAATCATTGATCTCAGACAAAATGAAACTTAAAGATTCAATGAAAAAAGAAATATACATTATGTCGGCCACACTAATATTGTTTTAAATGCATGTTTACATATGAATATATGCATGTATGTGTATAGGTATAGATATAGGTATATGTGTGTATATAAACATGTTTATATACATACATATATATCCATGCTTAATTGTAACCTGCTTGGGGGATGTGAGGGGAATAAAAGGGGAAAAATGAATAAAGTAAAAAGTACACAGCAGAGAACAGAAGAATATAAGGAAGTGAAGAAAAGATGGACAATCACCAATATAATCTTTTCTATTACTATATATGTTTTCTTGAAATGGAAATTTATTTTTTATTTTTTGAATTTTCCCTGATATTCTGCTGGGCACATGACAATGTTTTATTTTCCTTATTTTCCTTTTCTGTCTTTCTTTTTCTATTTGTAAATTTTAGTTTAATAAAAATCTTATAAACTTATAAAAAAGAGAAAGGTCTCATATTCCACAAAAAAAAATAATAGTTTTAAATTACTTTACTATAATTCTACCAAAGTTTTGAATGGAATAGTTCCATTACTATGGAAAAGTTTGAGAACCACTGTCTAAAGTGAACACAGACATCTATCTCTACACTCTTGATGCCCTAAGTGAGCCTAACCATATGGATCTCCCCACTCTTGTGGCCCACTGCTAGATTTCTGTAAGTTTATCTTCTGCACAAGTACTATGTGTATTAGGGAGAAAGTATGAAACAATTTTATAGAGGCACTGTTATATTTTGATTATTCCTTCCATTTGCCTTCTACTTAGCAAATGTCATATAAATACTATTCTTGGGTTTTAGTTCTTTTTTTAAGAGTTAATGAGTTCCATCAATTAAGAAATGACTAAATAAGCTGTGGTATATGATGGTAATGGAATATTATCATGCTATAAGAAATGACAAGCAGAATAATTTCAGAAAGACTTGGAAGGCCTTATGTGAATTGATGCAAAGTGAAGTGAATAGAACTAGGAGAATATTGTCCACAGTAACAGCGATATTGTTTGATGAAGAACTGTGAATGATTTAGCTATTCTCAGCAACATGATACAAAACAATCCTAAAGGACTAATGATGAAACATACTATTCACCTCCAGAGAATAAATTGATATTATTTGAATACAGACTGAAGCATGCTATTTTTCATGTTCATCTTTTATTTGAGTCTTTTTATGCAATATTACTAATGTTTTCCATGATTCCACATGCATAACCTATATCTAATTGCTAACTATCTTAGGAAGGAGAGAGGAAACAAAGGAAAGAACAGAATTTGGAACTCAAAGCTTTTTTTAAAGTTAAAAAGTTGTTTTACTGTAGGGGAAAGGTCATGGCTGCTGTTGGGGCAGGACAAGAGTTGAGAGGTTGAAAAAAAAAGAGTGAGAGGTTGGAGTGGAGGCAGACAAAAAAAGACAAAGGAAGAGTAGGAACCAATAAATCTTTGAAAAACCTGAGAGCTTGAGCATGTGCCTGGTGTCCACAGACCATCTGTTGGACACAGTAAAGGTAAGGCTGAAAACTCAGCTAAAGAGCCACCCAGGACAACCTTTCTTCTACTAGAGGAATTTTGTTTCAGACAGACATTTGTTAAAGAAGTATTTGAAAACTATTTCAAGGAATGGTCATTCTAATTCCTAGGTTTGTTGTGTGCTTCTTGGGTTTTGATTTGGGGTGATGGGGAGGAACTACATCAGAAGAACCTAAATAATGCCTTGAATTATCCCTAGCTGTTTCCAACTGGGATTTCATATGGTGAATTCACAATAAATGATAATCACTGGAGAAAGAATCAAGTGTCTATTACAGGTTTAAGCTTCTTCAGGAGAAACAAAATACATCAGTGCTTTGGGGGGAAAAAAATTGCATCAGGAAGCTGAAAATAAAAGAAGGTATCACATCCTTATAGAAAGGTTTTACATCTGTAATGATCCATGCCTTCCAGCAAAGGTGGCTTGTTTCCTTGGCTTTGCAGCTATTATTTATTTCACTCCTTGGCTTTGACCTTAATTAGGTCTCACCAAATTTTTGAAACTCAGAAATCTAAAGCCTTCCAGACAATAGAGGAGTACAATAACTAGGAAAGGGACAGGACTGAACACAACTTAGCAAGAGGCTGGGTGGGGTAGGGTTTGTTAGGATGAAAAAATCAGAGCACTCAATGGACTTTGTATAACTTTTATCTTAAAAAACATTCTTTTGTTGGTACAGTGTATACCATTTGAAATGAATTCTTTTCTTAAGGAAATTTCATAAGACTTTGGAGATAAAAGTCAGTAGCTACTTTTGGACCTATACCATCGCTATCCAAATCTTATAAGTCTGTCATGGAAGACATTTTCTTCGGTTCCATAGAGGCCATGAGTCTTACTAACAGTACCAGAAACATATTTTTAATCGCAACAAACTGAAGTGGACAAATAGCTCTTCTGTCCACCTCGGGCCAGCAGAAGAAAATTTGCTCAGCTAGATTGGGGGATTTCTTCTGCATTCCAAAAGGCCAGCTCAACAATACCCTTGAGGATATCTGTTCCGGGAGGGTGGTACCGAGAGGGTGGTACCCGAAACCATCTATCTATGTTAATGCCCTGGTGGGATTTCTCCTCTTATCCTGTAAAACCCCCTATCTTCCTGTTGTAAAATGTGAATCACAGATTAAAATGTAACAAACTGAACAGAAATGCTTATAAGGCTGTCTTTAGTTCTGTAAGGTACGGAATTCAATCAGAATTCCGTCCCAAGCTCAGTACCAAATAAATACTAAATCTTCCTCATTGCGGCTGTCTTGAATTTTATTGCCTGGGCTATTTCATTTGGAGGTCCCCCAAGATAAGCCTTTGGCTCAGTCTGACGGTCAATCCCTCTCCCTGGAGGGCGAAGGGGATTACGGATTCTAGGGAGTGGTCACCGAGAGATCTTCCTCGGCCCCTGGTGTCCAGTAATCTCTCTTCTGCGAACCAGGAGAGTGAGACCCAAATTTCGAATTCGGTCCAAAATTGGCATAAAGCATTCTAAAAGCCAGTTCTGGTTGTTCTGTGGGGCCCCTGCAGCTGCAGCTGATCCTGCAAGCCGCCTGTCCATTGAGTACTCCTGATTCGGTGCAGGTGGGGCCCAGCTGGATGCAGTGTTTACGGTACCCCCTGCTGGCTCTTCACGGGACGCCATCGTAAGAGTCCTGACCTGGTTCTGGAAGACTAGTCTGTATGTTCTGTATGTTCTGTATGTGATTTGTCTGGTGTTCTGTGTGTTCTGTATGATTTGTCTGTCTAAAGGCTTTGTTAGTTTCAACATTTGGGAGAGTAACTGTGTAGTCTGTGTGATGTGTGTTCTATGTTCTGTGTGATTTGTTTGTTTATTATGTTGTTGGTTGGAAAAAAATTTTTAAGAACAATGTTGCAACTGTGCTTAGTAAATTGGAGCTCCAAGTGTGTCTGTGTTAAAAGTTAGCAATCTTGTAAGAGATAAGAATTCAGTCTCTGTGTTGCAGACTTAGAAAATATCCAGAAGTTTGCAAAATCTTTCTCTCTCCCTCCTGTCTCTGGCTGACTGCAGCAGCCTGTGGGAAAAAGGGAGAAAAGGGAGAGAAAGGAAGAAAAAAAAAGGAAATGAATAAAAAAAAATAGATTGAAAGGGATTTGAAAGTTCGGAAAGTTTATATATATATAGAAGAGCAGTGTGCTAACATTTTAAAGGAAAGAAGTTTGAATGGAATATCTAGGCATTCTCTGTGAAAGCAGAGAAAAGCACTAAATGGGTTTGGAAGTTCACAGAAACTCCTTTGGATTCTGGAATGGGAAAAGGGAATTCAAAGTGAAACAAACTTCTCTCTGGGGATGGAGGTCTTGGAAACAGCCCCTAGTCTGTTTGCTGATTTAAGAGTTTTGTTAAGTTTTAAGAACAATGATTAAGGAAAATTTGCTTGTGATTTTAAATTTTTTTTAAGGAAAAGCCTACTAGAGTAAAGAGCAATAAAATTCAAGCTTAGCCTGGCCTGGGCAATAAAAAGCTCTGGAGATAAGATGCTAATAGCTGTTAGAAGAAATGTGTGGAAAAGAAAGAAAAGAAAAAAGAAAATAAAACAACTTTTAAAAACAGCTGTAATTCGTTTGATTCAGTTTGTTACCTTCTGAAATATGAGTTATTTGTTAACACAAGTTATACTTTAAATCCAGCTCTGCTGGACATGTGTGGGTTTTGTGGAGGTTTGGGTTATTCACTATGGTGTGAATCTTACAGGTTTTTGAAGGAATGCAGGTGATTTGTAGGGGCAATTAGAGGTTTGCATGGTTTTAGGAAGGTGAAAGACTTTTGGGAGTAGGTAAAGAGGTGGGGGAGGGAGCCACCCACTCTCACTGTCTTCTGTTACTATACTAAAGGAGCATCTGGGTAGGAAAGTTCTTTAAGGAGATTGTTCAAGTATATGGCTAGAGAGAAGGAGAAAGTTGGAAAGGGGTGGATTTGGGAAGTAACCTGATGTTAGGAAACTGATGGGCTAAATCTTGAAAAGGATCCCCATGTGGAAATTTGAGTGGGGAACCTGAGGGAAGTTTTTTTTTCCCCCTAAGGGGCAGGAGTGGGGGAAGGGTGGCCACGTGGAATCCTCTCCTCCCCTCCCCTCTCCTCTCTAAGTATGTTCCTGCCGCTTTTTTTCTTAACTGATTGCGGCAGTGCAGCAAACTGTGGTTTTTAAGGACATGCTTACTTTTAGGTTAAATTGATTGAATACTTGTTCTTTTTTTTGATAGATAAAAGTTTTCTTGGTTGAGGAATATGGTCATAAATGTGATCCATACTTTGGTCCGAGTATTTCTAAAAGTTTAATTGCTATGTTAAAAAAACCTTCTTGAATTCTTCTATGTGGAATTGAGTCTTTTGTATAAGTTTAAATTGATTGTATTGGGTCATCCTGAGGATATTGAAAGGGCCTCTGAACATAATAGTTCTTTTCTTTGTCCTTTTGAAAATGTTTTTGTTATGGACAATATGCAATTTGGGATATTTTTTTATGCATTGGGTATTTTAAAAGCAAAATGATTTGTATGTATAATGTTCACTTATGTAACATCTACCTAGATATGATAATTGGTCTAAGTTGTGAACTTACTGAGACGAAATTTCTTTCTGTTATTACTGTAAAATTATGATAAATCTTTAAGATTTATCAGAAATTTGATTAATGACATCTGTTATTGGAGATAAAAGTTTTTGGGCTTAGAGTTAATTAGTTAATGCTATTTGGGAGTTTTAAACTCCACCCTCTGACAGTTACTGGGACAATTGATAAGCAGTTAGAATTCAACTGCTTATGTTATTATGTTCTTGCATTTTTCCTTCTGTAACTGATCTCTCTGATCAGAGCAATGGTCAATAGAAGCTGTTAATGCAATTCAGTTATGTCATGCCTTGCTATTTTCAGTCTGGTCATATGTAATCATTGTATCCTAAATGCTTGGGCAACTAAGTATTTCGCCTGGTCATCCATATATTACTGGATATTTGTGTTTTGTAACTTTAAGATTTCTACATGATAAGTGGACAATTAACAGAGGTCTGTAACACTGCAGGTGTTTGCTTGGCCTGTAAAGCAAACTCGTCTTGTCACATAGGAAACTGCTGGCCAATTTATTTTGGCCTCCTCATATTTTGCAACAGTTTGGTGAACTGTGTCTTTCTATCTGAGACTGATCTAATCTTTAGGTGTTAGATTTGTGTTTTTGTTCTAGATTTTGGTCAAATTACAGATACTGGTTTGCTTTTGGGACCTGGATCAGCTTTGATCAGCTTTGATTGTCAGCATGACACACCCACTCTGCATGGAATGAGAGCCTCCTATCACTTCATAGTCTGAAGCAGCAGTTTTAAAATGAGACCATGGACTGGACCCTGTATCTAGTGTACTTTGGACTGATATGAGGGACTTTGGGAATGGTTGATGACTGACTGTTAAACTTTGCCTGGATCATCTATTACTGTGTGTTTAAGATTTGGGATGGGATTTGTTAAAATTGTGTAATTGTTGCTGTTATGTTTGAGGGATTTTAAGAAATGCTACTGTATTAGTCTGTTATATATAGGGATTTTGATTCACTCTTGGGATTTATATGAGGAATGGTCATTTGATAATTCCTTTCCGTGAGAAAAAAAGGGGAAAAAGAGATAGAACATTGGGGAAACTGGTGTGGTGTGTGTGTGTGTGTGTGTGTGTGTGTGTGTGTGTGTATTTGTTCAAAATACCTATTAGTATTTGTAGATACTTTCTCAGGGTAGACAGAAGCCTTCTGAAAGGCTCTCACAGCCGAAATGAAACAGCTCTCACAGTGGTTAGGAAGATACTAAATGAGTTAATGCCCTGCTTTGGTCTTCCAATAGCCATAGGGTCTGATAACAAGCCTGCTTTTGTTGCCAAAATATCAGAAGGCATCAGCAAGGCCCTGGGCATTGATTGGAAACTCCACTGCGCATACAGACCGTAGAGCTCTGGGCAAGTGGAAAGGATGAATAGAACACTTAAGGAGTTCCTTTCAAAGCTTGTCTTGGAGACCCAGAACTCCTGGGTCTCGCTCCTGCCATTAGCATTACTGAGGAGTAGATGCAGCCTAACAAATTAGAGTTAACTCCCTTTGAAATTCTGTTCGGGAGACCACCTCCAATTCTGCCCTTGGTCAGGGAAGACTTGATGGCTGAAATTTCTAACTCTTCCCTTATCAAGTTTTTACAGGCCTTACAGAAAACTCAGAAAGACCATCTCACACCTTGTCCGTGAGGTCCTTCCCGTCCCTCTCACTGACCCCGTGCATCGGTATACTGTGATCCTCACCACGCCCACTGCTGTAAGAGTTGAATCAATCCCTGCCTGGATTCATCACAGCAGAGTGAAACCAGTTGTCACCACTGAATGGAAAGCAGAGATCCATAAAGATCCCCTGAAACACTGATTCATTCCTCTAGTCCTTGATTTCCCCTAAAAGACACTGGGTGGGAAAATCCTGGAAAGTTCAATCCTTGTATTTACTTTGTTACTGTTTGAGATTACCCTAATCTGTTTGCATAAGCTCCTATAAAGGCCCCTTCCCCCTTTCGCAGTTTCTCCTACTGTATTGTCATGGGGTTTTTTCTTAGTCCTCCTCCTCCCTATGCAGGAAGGAAGTGGAAGCAGTCCCAAGCTTTCACCCTTTGGTAGCGGTCTTCAATTCAGCCACTACCTCATAGTTCAGTGTAAAGATCCCCTCTCCAAGCCCGTGGAACCTCTGACTGCTTTACTAGTCCCACCTAGACCACCAGTCCTGGCTGATCCTATCCTGCCACCATCATCCCTGGCACCGCAGGACCTTGTCATGACCCAAAGTTCCCCTATTCTTCCTGACCCGTTAGTGCCAATTGACAGCCCCTCTGAATCTTCTGTTTCTGCCGAGATTGCTGGCTCTGCTTTAACTCTGAACTCCCTTATTTTGTTAAAATTGCCCTGCTAGACTCAGTTTTGGGAATTATTATTTTTATTTATTTATTTATTTTTTTAGAAAAGTTTTAGAACTCAGACACCTGTCCTGGGACTGGCAGTCTCTCTGATCTATTTTTCTTCAGTCCTGTAACCCCAGTTCATTAAATATTTCAGCATTTCAAAGGACCTTGAAGTTTGGCATGAGGCACCTAAAAGTTCGGGGTTTGCCTGCCATGATGTGCATAATCTGCTCAGAAATCTGTATTCTAGTAGCAGCCCTGCCTATTTCTCTGGGTGGGGACTGGTGGAGCTACTACAGCCTCACCCTTCTCCCCTGGAGAGATCTGCCCCTCTGAATGGGCTTGAGCCTTTGGCCCTGCTGCTCTGTAAGCAGACTGAGTTAAGTGCACAAATGACCACAGATCAAACTGTCCATCTCAAACTGGATTCTCTGGCTGAGGTGGTGCTCCAGAACTGTAGAGGACCTGACATGCTTGCAACAAGGGAGCCTTTGTACAGCTGTTAACTCTGGGGTTATCAGGGAGAGACTTGCTCTTGCCATATGAGTCCTTACATTTTTCTAGTTTTATTTTGGCCCATTTGCTTTACATAAAGTGGGTCAAAGACCTCCTGGGTACCTAGAGGAAGGTGCTAAGATTAAAAGGTTTGAATATTTAGGAGAGAGAGTGCTAGGCCACATTTCTCCTTAACTGTCCTGACTCAGTTTCCCTGTATGAGTTTCTTTTTGTCTCAGTTTCCTTAACTGTTCTGTCTCAATCTCTTTAATTGTAAATCCCCCCTCTGACCCAGTAAGACTGAGGACTATTTCTTCGAACGTTATAAATTAGCAAGATAAACAAGAGAGTAGACCTCCTGACTCTTTTGTGTCCTCAAGAATTTACAATATCCCTCTAAAATGTTCCAAGATATCTCATTGATATCTTTATTCAGACATCCTGCCTCTGGGTTCTTAAAATTTGTGGCCTCCCCCATCTTGATAGAGATTTTCCCTCACTTCTTACCCCTTCTTTTGTTTAGAGAAAAGGTATTTAAGAAGTTGGGGTTCCTCCATTCATTGCTGGACTCCTCCAGCCCTGGGACCAACATGGATTCCTTAGTCCCAGTATATCTTTATCTCTGTCTGACTGGATAATTTGAGACAAGAGTCCTGTCCAGTCAATCAGACTCTGCCGTTGATAGAATGTTGGGAGCTCTCTGGTCTCTGTCTTGCCTCAGTCTCTCCGGCATTACATTTGCCTTGTTAGCTCTTAGATCGGTGCAGACATTAGGACCCTGGAGGGTCTCCTTACTCATCTAGGAAGGTCAGTGGGCTCCCTGGCAGAAGTTGTGTTACAGACCCGTCGTGGGTTAGATCCATTGTTCATGAAGCAAGGGGTCTGTGCATGGCACTGCATTGGCCTCAGATGGGTCACAATTATGAACGTGAAAAGGGGAAGAGTGAAATGGACAAATAGCCCTTCTGTCCACCTCGGGCCAGCAGAAGAAAGTTTGCTCAGCTAGATTTGGGGATTGCTTCTGCATTCCAAAAGGCCAGCTCAACAATACCCTTAAGGATATCTGTTCCGGGAGGGTGGTACCGAGAGGGTGGTACCCAAAACCATCTATCTATGTTAATGCCCTGGTGGGATTTCTCCTCTTATCCTGTAAAACCCCCTATCTTCCTGTTGTAAAATGCGAATCATAGATTAAAATGTAACAAACTGAACAGAAATGCTTATAAGGCTGTCTTTAGTTCTGTAAGGTACGGAATTCGATTAGAATTCCACCCGAGCTCGGTACCAAATAAATTCTAAATCTTCCTCATTACGGCTGTCTTGAATTTTATTGCCTGGGCTATTTCACAAACCTTTAGTTGCAAAATTGTTCAAGTGCCAGTCAATAAACACTTAATTCTCAGGATATCTTTTAACCTTTGCTTATACAGGTTGAAATGTGACAATTTACTGTCTCCATTTCTGCTATCTTTGGTATGGATGCATAAGAATATATCATTAATCACAAAGTGGACTAAAATAGCATAATCCTAGTAGAATTGTATGGATGAATAACTTGTTCCCCATCCAAATCCTACCCTATGAATAGGACAATTTTGAATTGAGTTAATTAAATTGAGTCAGGGAATAAGCATGGTTAAATCAGGTGATTGGGGGAATCTGTTCCGCTTATACTTTTTGTGCTGAAAGGATCTTCTTTTATCAGAAAAAATCAATACCATTTTTACCTCTGTGGGGAAAAAAAAAAAAGAGTTAACAATGTCATTGTGACTAGTCTGTAAAGTCAGCAAATCAGGTTTCAGGAGCTACAGTCATGAATAGATGTGGTTTTCAGATGTTGAGAGGGTGTTGTAGCCACGTGGCCACCCATGACTTCCTCTCCCCCTCTCCCCAACCTAGGAAAATCCAGAGTGAATCCAAATTGGTGTGCATGAACCAATCCATAGAGAGAGAGAGAGTGAAAGAGAGAGAGAGAGAGAGAGAGAGAGAGAGAGAGAGAGAGAGAGAGAGAGATAACGAGAATTTTGGGTTCCATGTTGGCATGGAACCCAAAGCCCTCTCTCTTTTTTTACTTTTACAATCATATTAGGCTACAGTAGTGTAGTATAGTAACATACTATAGTAGAATAGAACCCAAAGCTCTCTCTCTTTTTTAACTTTTACAATCATGTTAGACTACAGTAGTGTTTACTATGTAGTGTTATAAAGGGGCTTGAGAAGTAAGAGTTCTGATATACTCTGCACTTACCAGATTATATCTGAAGTACATGCATACCACATTTAATGAAAGATACTGATAAATGAGACAATGTCTAGAGCATTCAGAATGATGACAGAACAAAAGATCATGCCATATAACAATGAATTTCAGGAATTTGGGATCCTTAGCCAGAAAAAGAGAAGACATTTCAGGAAGGGTAGACAAATTAATTGTCTTCAATTACTTGATGGGCTATTTCAGGTGAAAGAAATTATATTTTTTTCTATTTGGGTCCAGGTGATATAACTAGAAACAATAGGTAAAAGTTACAAAGAGACACATTTAGGTTTGATGTGATGAAAAAACTTGCTAATAATTAGAGATAAAGGTAGAACTGGGTGAAACACCTATCTTTGACACTTCTTGTTACCCCCAAACAACTTTCTAAGATGATTAGTTATAAAACAGTTGGCCATTGTTTTGATAAAGGGACTTTCCTTCATTTTGGACCCAAAATTAAATACAAAACAGAAATTAAATTATATCATCCTCTCCCTAGCACCTTGTACAAGAATAACCACAACAACTTTACAGGACATAGTAACCTAAGCTACAATATTTGTAAAAATTCCCATTTGGTTTTTTTTTTTTTAAATGACATTTTGTATAAGAGATTCTTGTTCAGATATGGGTGGAATTATGAATTCCCTTCCAATGATATTAACATGATGTTAGAGGGATAATATGAGTTCATATCTTATTGAAAAAAAATTCATCAACATAGGAACTAAGGTTTTCTAATCTACTTTAACTTTGTTAACAAATAATTAATCTTATGAAACTGTATAGAACTCAAAAGAAGGATTCGGGAAAGAATTATCAACCTTTACCTGGGCACACAACTGTAACTTGTTGTACCTTTAAAAAAAAATGACTTCTCATCTAGATTTGTTCTCCCCAAGCAAAGGTGATACTATGGAACTAAACTCCAAATTGGTCTCTACCTAGACAGATGTATGTATTAAAATATAAAAAATGATAAATTTGTACAATATCAAAGAGAAATATTATAACTAAGCCATGGAACAAAAAGTACTGAAGTAAGCATTTCAGCGTAACAGTATTCTAGTGAGTAGATTAGAATTCTCAGTTAGATCTTGAACTCTGATCTGATAAATGTATAGCCTGGTTTGCTGCCACAATACTCTTTTCTGTGCCATTTTAGTACATTAGATTTTTGACTGAGAAAGGGAGTATAACTGCCAGCAATACCACTTCCTTCATTCCAGCAAGAAATTTCTCTATCACAATTTTTTCCACCTCCTTGAACTTTCCTGTAGGGTGATGGAAATGGAAATGGAAATTAGGACAAGGTCCAGAAGAAGCCCCACCCTCTTCATAACTGAGTATAAATACATAGTGCTGTGGTGTAGTCTGCAGAATTGTTCTTGCTGATTCTTTCTCTGGATTGCTTAATCTGTGAAGTGGTAAGTAAACATTTAAAAAATTATTTTAGAGATTTATACTAGAGACACAGCCTCTTGTTCCTGGTCCAGAGATAGGATTTCTAGATTCTTTGTATAGATCTCTAATTTGACATATTGAAATAATTGAGATCCAGAACTCTAGATATTGGAGTATTAGACAACCTCCAAAACTAAGTCTCAGTCTTGGTTTTTCTGCATAAGAGAATTGTGATAAAGACTGTAGTTTAGGTTGCTAGTCCCTGTAACATTGTTGTAATTAATTAAATGCTAGAGGATTGTGTTATTTAATTTCTGACTGTATATTTTGTATTTAATTGGCATAGGCATCCTAGAGGAATGTCATTCAAATTGCCAACTGTTCTACAGCTAGTTGTCTTAAAAAGATGTCTGAGGACAATGAGAAGTTAGAGGATTTAGCCAAAGGTACAGAGCTAGCATGTGTCAGAGGCAGGAGTTTAACCCAGCTCTTACAGTCTTTGAGGACAATTCCAATACTGATGATACTCTGAGCTTCTCTTATTATTTAATGTTTACATCTTAAGTCACTGACTTAGCAGAAAAACAGATGAAATGAATGGTGAGGCTATTATCAAGTAGTTTGTAATTCTCTTGAGGGTATAAGTTAGCCTTTTACATCTGTCAGGGGCATGAAAAGTTAAAGACAGAAGAGATTGCATGTATTAACCACATTGCCATGATTGCCAAGAATCTTTGAAGGAAAAGAACACTAATTTGGCTAAAATAGAAACCAGGACTTTTTCAATACTATTGAAAGTCCTCCTTCATGTGTGAGTTTCTTTGAAATATAAATGAACTGTGAGAATTCCTTTATTTAATTGATTTGCTACTTTTTGGTTTGGTTTCTGAACTAATATGATTTTTATTAAAACAAACAGAAAATCACTGATTGCACTTGGAGAAACAAATAAGAAGAAGCACATTGCAGTGACATGCACAATGAAAAGTTTTAGTAATAGTAATAATTCAATTTTGGTGTTCTGAAAAGCTCTTTTTTGGTCACTTCCTTGAAATCAATTATTTGTTAGTTTTCTTTCGTAATGCCTTGTGCTAAAGCACAACCTCTCTATGACTCAGTAGGTGAAATTTTAGCTATACAATAAGGATATACATCAAAAACTAGTCCAGAAGTATGAAGATAAATAACTTGTGGTAATACAACATGTGGCAACACTATTACCCAAGTTACCCTGTTCTTCTACACACACATACACACACACACACATCCAGATACAGTATATTATACAGAACTCGCTGTTAATACTTTTTATTAGCCCTCACTTCATACTGATATAAACTATATGGAGAAGCATACTAGTTATCAGCTTAACTTCCTACTAATTAATATTCCTAATAGCTAATATTGACATAATGCTTTAAAATTTACAAAAATACTTTATAAAATACTATTTAATTTTATCTTCAAAATAATCTTGAAAGGAAGGTGCTATAGTTATTAGTGGATTCTGGTGAGACATATATTGGTTACATGACTTGTCTGTGGTCACATAGCTAGTAAATGTCTGAGGCATTATTTCAACTCAGTGTTTCCTGATTCCCAATCTATCACTTCCACTAGGTTGCAGCTATGTATAGAGCCCTACTTTTCTGTTAAAAATTACAAACCAATATACTGACCAATGAAGTTAGGCTAAATGATTTGCCTACAGTCACAGAAGTAATAAACAGCAAAGTCTAGATTTGATTCCAAATCTGATTCCAGATTCAGAGCTCATCTCACTATATGGTGCTGTGGTATCTGCAGGTAATAGAATTTAATTGTGTCCTACAAAATTTACCAATATAAAAAATATGAAGAAATGCAGAGAAATTTATGAGAAATCATTCAGAGAGAAAAAAGATAGAGTCAAAACACCTAACTGATTACACTTACCTCTAAAATGATAGAAGAAAAATATCAGGAAAATACACAAGGGAATTACTATTTCAGAGGGAGAAAAATGAAAATGAAAAGGGTACATTTGTTATTATCTTGTTAATATATGTCGTGGGGTTTTTTTAACTTAACATTGAAGTTTATGGTTTCAAGTAAAATAATTTTCTACTCTCATTTCTCTTGGATATTCTTTTTACATTTTTTAAAAATGGAAATAAACCAAGAATCTAAAAGAAATAAGCTTGAATTTTTTCCTGTTTTAAATGGGAGAAATACTATGAACCAAGAAAATAAAAAACGTAAGATTTTTTTTTTTTTACCCTTAGAATTTATGGAAGAGAAATAATAATAATAATAAAAAAAGTTAAATGGTTATGAATTGAAGGTTTACAGTGCCATCTTGTGGTTAATTGATATTAACATGATTTTTTTTTTCCACAGAAGTCAGGGTTTCTTCTTAAAGGGAGAGAGTTATGGTATGCCAAGATTAATTTGACCACATTAATTTGATTGAGCATAAGGAAGCAAAAAAAAAAAAAATTAGCAGTATCTTCATGCTCACAAAGCAATATCGTCAGGCAATGTTCAAAAAATTAAGTTTTGGAAAAATAAAGTTACCCAACATAATGTATTCAATCAGTGATAGAGCTGAGCTTTTCTTTCTTTCTTTTTTTGAAGCAGTTTGTGTTAAGTGACTTGCCCAAGATCACCCAGGTAGTCCAAGGTCAGATTTGAACTCAGGACCTCCTGACTCCAGGGCCAGTACTCTATCTGCTATGCCACCTCACTGCCTCAAAACTGGCATTCTAACATAGATCCTCTGACTCCAAACCTACAATTCTCTGGGCCATGCCACAGTTGCTTCTTCATTGCTGCAAAATAATAGCAAACATAGTAACATCTGTTCATTACATCCTAGATAAGAAGTGTCCATTATATCCTAGAAAAGTAACAAAAGATTTATGCAAAATAAATACACAGTGATGAGGAAAGTAACAAGTTGGGAAGTCAGGAAAGGAATCTTAAAGATAATGTCAGTCTAGTTAAGTCTTGAAGAGAGACAGGAGTTTCAAGAGGCAGAATCAAAGCATAAGGTCACTACAGGCATGGGAGAAGATGGAATCATATGTGTAAGAATCAGCAAGTAAGTCAGTTAGCTGGAATATGGGCCATTTAAGGTAAAAAGGACCAAACCAAAGGGCCAGTCATATTAAAAAGTGGAATTCTAGAGTGTGAAAAGTGAACAAGACCTTTAAAATTACAATTTTCCCCTCTCATTTTAGAGAGGAAGCAACTAGAGCCCAGGGAAATAGAACAATTTCCCCCACATTTCAATGGTTAGTAAATGGCAAAGTAAGAACTCAAATCCAAATCCTCTGAAGCTAAATCCAGAGTGGGATTTCCTCACTTTTGATAAAGGGTAAGTAACTATGGGAAGTTAATTGCTAGATTATATTTGATGATATGTTTCTATCTCCATTCCAGAAGCTTCAAGATGGTTTATGCTAAGTGCTGGACATTGAAGAAGCACTTTGAAGGTCCACCAACCAGAAGTGACTTTGAGCTAAAAGAGGTTGAGTTACCAGCCTTAAAAAATGGAGGTAAGTCATGTTTAATTTCTGGAAAGTTTAGCCAATTAGCACTTATTAAGAATCTACTATGTTTCAGGGACAGTCTTAAGTATACAAGAAAGGCACAAAACAAACCCTTCTCGCAAGAAGCTCTAACAGTCTAAGGAGGAGACAACATGCAAACAACTATGTAAAAACAAGATATATAGAGAATAAACTGGAAATAATCCCAGAGAGAAAGCACTAAGATTGAGGAGGATAAGAAAAGGCTTCTTGTAAACGAGGGACTTTATCTGAAACTTGGAGGATGCCAAAGAAGCCAGAAGTCAGGAGACAGAGATGAGAAGGGAGAGAATTCCAAGTATAGTGTAAATGCTCAGATTCAGGACATGGAATTATATTATTCACAGAACAAGGAAGCCAAAGTCTTTGCCTCATAGTGTAAGACAATTGGAAAAGTAGAAAGGGAGCAAATTATGAAGTGCTCTACAAGCCAGAGGGTTTTCTATGTTTGATATTGGAATTAATAGGTAGCCATTGGCATTTTTTAAAGGAGGAAAGATGTGATATGATCAGAATGGCACTTTTCTAAGACGATCAATAAGGCACCAGAGAGTATGTCATTATTTTGTTTTTCTTCATGATGGCAGCCTGCTCCTTTATTAAGAAGTTTACTACCTAATTGGGAAAGGTGAGAAGAAAAATAGGTGAGAAGGGCAACATGAAACAACAAACATTTTGCAATAAAAAGACTTAGGTTTTAAGTTCTAGTTCTAACAACTTATTAGCCCTATGATCTTGGTCAAGTCACCTAATACCTCTATGTTTTTGTTTCTTCATCTATAAAACTAAGATATTAATATCATGCTATAGTGGAAAGAATGTTGGACTTAAAATCAATTTAGTTCAATTAAATCAACTTTATTTAGGTGCCTCTTCCGTAAAAAACAAAACAGAAGAAAAAACTTTGTGGACACTAGGAAAAAAAGATACAAATAATAATCAATATTCTTTTCCTCAAGGAATATATTTTGAGTTGGAGTCCTCACTCTGGCCCTTTTAAGTGACTGGGACCAATCACTGAATCCCTCTTACCTCTTTTTTTTCTCATTTGTAAAAATATTTATAGGCCAGTGTATAAAGTTGTACCCTTAAAAAGTGGTAGCAGACGACTGACATGGTTAATTTTTTATCAAAAACAATTTTGTAACTATGTGGAAATTGGATTAGAGAAGGGAAAAAATGAAAATAGGAGAGTGGTATATATACATATATGTTTGTGTGTATATATACATACATATAGAGACATATATACATATATACACATAGACAGGTAACTGAACTGTAATAATGGTTTTGTGAATGAAGAAAAGGGGATAAATTTTCAAAATGTTTAGAAAATTTACAAAACTTTACATTTGGTTGATTGGGGGGGAGTGGAAAGAGAAGAGAAAAAGAAAGGAAAGTGAAAAGTGAAAGAAATAAAGCTGAAGTTTTAAAATTGGAAGGATGATGATATCCTCAGGACTAATTGAAGATCAGTGACTTGGGAATCAGGGGGCTTGTATTTCATATCCTACAGCTGAACTTACTACTCAAGTGATTTTGGGCAAGTCATTTGTTTTAATCTCACTAGACCTCAGTTTACTCATTTTTAAAATATGGGGATTGGGCTAGTTGACCTCTTTAAATCTGTCCCTCTCAGCTCCAAATCTATAAATCACTCTATAAATGGGAGTTAGTATTGTCATTACCTACTTGATAGAATTCACATGAATAATAAGGGAAATAATATGTATGAAAGTGTTTTGTCACAGTAAAGTACTGTAAAATGATAAGTATTGTTATTCAGAAATTTTGGGAAACCCCTGCTTAAAAAAATTTCCATTGCATATGGCATATCATATGCATATTATGGCATATCCTTCATGGTGAAAAGCAATGATACAATCAAGTATTTGTGATTATGTATAGCTCCAGGTATACATTATTTCTGCTCTTTTCTTCCTGATTCTTCATCCGGACTTTAGATGGCTTTTTTTTTTCCTTTTCCTTTTTTGCTTCTCCTTTATGATCGCTCCAGATTACTATTATAATAACTGTCTAGATCAGTTCACTTTTTTCCAAGGCAAGAGCCTAATTTGTGATAGGAAAATTCTTAATACCATTTCTACCAGGAAAGATACATGGGTTTGGCTGGAGAAGGTTACTAGATAAGTCAAGAGGGAATTTGGCATCACAAATCTTGAATTCTGAAATGTTCTTGAGTTCTGAATTGTTAGTTACAGTTCTCTGAAATGTAACTATCTTCACATATAATTGGAAAAATAAAATATTATTGAATTTTTAAAAAGACTATATCCCAATATAAATCTAAACAAGAATCTTCTTTACAACACTGCCAATAAGTTGTTTCTTGAAAACTTCCTATGAAGGAAAAAACACTATTTTCCCAAATAGCCCCCCAATGCAGTTATTTTTTCTTTTCAGTTTTTATTAACATCTTCTGTTTCTTACATTGTCATAATTATCTTAAGTAATCCTTACCCTCCCAGAAAACCATGTAACAAATACTTTTTGAAGAGGAAAATCAGCATTAATACGTTGAAAAAATTACACATAGAACATGTAACATTGTAGACCTCTCACTTCCACAAAAGTGTGGGATTGGGATGTCCCTTCATATCTCTGCATTTGAGTCCTGTTTGAGCTTTGTAATTTTGTTATATCTACTTTGATTTTTTTGCTGCATAGTATTTCTTTCCATTTACATTGTTGTAGTTCTGTGTATATTGTTTTCTTGGCTCTTCTTACTTCACTCTGTATCAGTTCACATAGATCTTTCCATGCTAAAATGTATTGACACACATCATTTTATAGTACAATAATACTTCACATACTATCACAATTTAACTATTCCCCAGTTGATGGGAATTAATTTCCTCCCCTCCCCCCCAATTCTTGGCTAACAAAAAAAGTGCTGCTATATATATATATATATATATATATATATATATATATTTTTTTTTTTTTTTTTTGCAGAGGCAATTGGTGGTTAGAAGTGTTTGGAAGTGTTAAGTGTCTGAGATCAAATTTGAACTCAGTTCCTTCTGATTTCAGGGCTGGTGCTCTATCCACTACACCAACTACCTGTCTCTTGTTATAAATATTTTGTAGCACATGGCGATTGTCTTCTTATCAATGACTTCCTTTGAGTATTAACCCAGTAATGGTTGAAATAATATAAACAATTTCATCACTTTATTTGCATAATTTCAAGTTGCTTTTGAGAATAGTTGTACTTTTTCATAGCTCTATCAAAAATATATTAGTATGCCTGTTATTCCATAATCCTCCAAGATTTATTATTGTCATTTTTGATAATTTTTGCCTGTTATTAGGGTGTGAAATTAAGCTTCCAAATTATTTTGATTTGTATTTCTCTTATTAGTGATATAGAATGTTCTTTCATGTGGTTGTGACACTTTGCAATTCTTTTTTTGAGAATTATTTATGTTTTTTGATCATTTATTTATTGAGGAATGGCTATCAGTCACATTTATATAAATCATTTATATCTCATGAATACCAGATCCTTATTAAAGAAATTTGATACAAAGTTTTTTTTTTCCCATTAGACCATTTTCATTCTTATCTTATACACATTAATTTTTTTGTGTGTGTATAAGTTTTTCAGTTTCATGTAATCAAAGTTATCTATTTTACCTTTTTGTAAAATTGTTTTTATCTGTTTTGGTTAAGATTCCTATCTATGTTTCATTTTTCACCTGTGAACCTCATTAGAAAGGTAACAACCCTCTAATGGTAGGCTACTGCAATAATCAATGAGCATGTGTATTTAATCATCTAAGTCAGGAGTTTATGGCTGTGTTTGTGAACTTTAAAAACAAAAACAAAAACTGTTTTTATAAATGTATTTCAATAGAGTTAATTTCTTTGTAATTTTGTGTGTTTTATTTCATGCATTTAAAAAAATATTCTGAGAAAATGTTCATGAGTTTTACCAGATAACAAAAGAGGGCCAGGATATGCAAATAGATTAAGAATACCTGTTGTTAAGCATACTGTTTAAAAAGTAATTTTGTTTTTTAGTTAATAAGTTCTGAAATTTTGTTTTGCAGAGGTCTTGCTTGAAGCTTTGTTCCTCAGCCTTGACCCCTACATGAGGTATTATTCTTTTTTAAGTATAAGATTCTTTAAAATGACTGTGGGCATAAAAAGGTTCCCATAATAGTCTGTTTGCTTTTTCCATTATAACCTGTGGCTCAGAGTGCTCAAAGCTCTAGTTTCATATGGATTAGGTTTGTCCTTGGGGATTCTCTCAAAAATGTCATTTTCCTCAGCATAAGATATCCCATTCAAATATTAACTATTTAGGATAATATTTTAATATAATTTGTGTCCAGCTGATGGACACAAATTGTTGTTATTGTTCAGTCACGTCTGATTCTTCCTGACCCCATTTGGGGTTTTACTGCTTGAAATAGTTTGCTGTTTCCTTCTCATGTCACAGTTGAGGAAACTGAGGCAAACAGGGTTAAGTGACCTGCCCAGGATCACATATCTAGTAAGTATCTGAGATTTGAACTCTGATATTACTGACTCTAGTCCTAGTTCTCTATTCATGATGATACCTACTTGCCCCAGATGATGTGTAGGCTTCCACAAATATGGGTAACTATGTCCCTAGTTTCTTAACAAGCACTCAACACAAAAAAGATACATATATGCATACATATTTGTTGGGATACAGGAGCCACCTAAAGGTGGTTGCTGAGGTCTAACTCAGACCTGTAGAATGGATCTCTTCAAGTTAGAGGCAATTGCTGTTCTCTGACCTCTCCACTGAGAGGCAGTTGAGTTGTCTGACCTCTCTCCTCTTCCCTCTGCCTCCGATTCATTTCATTCCCAGTCCACAAGCAACACCTGTGTCAGTAAAGGCTGCTTTGCAACTCCTTTAAATGTTATGATTCACAGCTGTGGAGGCTCTTGGAGAATTGATCTGCCCATTTACTTAGGCATAGTCCTTAACACATATTTTATACATACATACATACATACATACATATATACATACACACACATATATATACAAATTGGTGAAGTATGATATAATATGACATAACATGATATGATAAAAAGCAGCCTTTATTTAACTCCATAGAACTGTTTGGTTTCAAGACTCTCAAAAATTACTGTTTTTTTTTATTTATATGGGATATATATTGCCATATTAGAAATTAAAAATCTTATTATTATTATGAAAATAGTTTTAACCTCAGAGACACCCAGAGGTCACTAAACCATACTTTGAGAATAACTGCCATAGAGAATGAAGTATATGAAAAAAAAAAATGCATTCACAAGAGCCTATAATCAAACACGGGAATCATAAACTATCCACAATAGTTCATAAATAATCAGCACAATTCTCTTCCTTCTTTTGTGAATGCCACTTCCTACACAGTCCCTCCTACAACTTTTAGTGCCACCCTATTGTTTGGACTCTTCCCAGGAAGATAGACACACACACTAGAGCTACTGAAGTGTATGAATCACTTACAGTAATAACAAGGAACAAAATACAGATCTCCTCCCCTCCCCTGTTCTCCCCTCTGCTGCCATATCATGGCTTTCTGAAAAGAGTGAGGGAAGGAGACGAGGCAACCTCCAAAAGTAGCTCTGCCTAAGAAATCTCCTTTTACTGGAAGGCCTCCTAGCAAATCAAAATTCCCCAACCCCTCATCATTCCCATCATAGGGGTTCAGAAACATGGTCCATATTCTCCCTTCTCAGACCCAGAATGCAAGCACAAGCTATCTTATGTTAGGCATTTGTGCAAGAATTCTTGATATTCTACCATCACCCAAACTGCTTCCATCTTTGGGGATAGAAAAAAAATTAGCTCCATTTTCCAGTCTTTGAACTATATTCTGAAGATAAAACAAGAGTCAGAAGGTATCAGGAAGCCTTTTCAAGCTTTGCCATCAGGAACATGCAGCTTGCAATGAGTTTCTGCTGAAAAACAAATTTAGTGATCCCTAGTAAGGAAAGAAGAGGGAGAAATCCTCTTCTACCTATCCACCTAAGGTGGTACTAAGAAAGAAAGGTACAAGTGATAGATACATACATACACACACACATATATACATATATACTTACATGAATAAATAAATGGATCAGTGAATAAATAAATACATATAATTTCTATAATGTTTTAAAGTTGGCAAAGCCCTTTACAAATATTATCATATTTGATTCTCACAGCAACTCTGAGAGGCAGATGCTATTAGAATCCCTGTTATACAGTTGAAGAAAATGAGGTTAAATGATTTGCCCAAGATCTCACAACTAACAAATATGTGAGGGGAATACTGTGCACCTAACTACTTCAAAGAAAGATCTGTGGAACATTCTCTACAGGTTAGCATAGAACAACAATCATTATGAAAATAATCTATTCATCTTTCCAAGAATCTCATCCTTGGTAACAGTCCCAGTCACTATTTAAAAGCACCAAGGGTTGATCTTAACCAGATAATCATTCTGAGGCAAAGTTCCAAAGATTCAACCAATAGTTGTCTTCATCCTTCCTACAAGGACAATGGGCATATCCTCAGTTCATAAAGAAAGATACTTTCAAGTCTCAGACAAGGTTTACCATTCTGCAAGTCCATGTTTTGCCCAGCTGAATCTCTACCAAAAACCTCTTACTGAGAAGAGGAAAAGAGAAGAAAAGTGGGAAAATTCAAATCATTCTAATAAAAGATTTTAGTATCAGGAAGAATTAGAAGAAAGGAGACACTGACAATTTATCTTAGATTGTGAAAGACTTTTCATGTAATCTAAAATTAACTGTAGTAATACTTTATTAGAAACATTTATGTTCTCAAATCCCTTGGACTAAAGATTACTTTAGGAATCTATTCCCCTGCTACTAGAGCAAAAACAAACAATACAACCTCACTATTTTAGAGATGAAGAAAAGGAAGCTAGGTATTATAAGAGATAAGACATTGAGCCTGGAGCCTGGAAAACTTCAGTTCAAATATGGCTTCAGACACTTAGTAGCTGGGTGACTCTGGACAAGTCAGTTAATCCAGTTTGTTTCAGTTTCCTCACCTTTGTAATGATCTGGAAAAGAAATGGCAAGCCACTCTAGTATTTATACTAAGAACACCCAAAAGAGATCACAAAGGGACAGAAAGAACTGAACAACAATAACATAGATAGGGAAACTAAAACAAAGATGAAAGGACTTGCTCAGAGTCATATAATTAAGAAAGAATTCAAATTTGAATTCAGCTCACAATGTTATAGAGGATGGGAATGCCATATTTGAAAACTGTAACTAAACATTATTTGAATGTAGAGAATATGAAGGTAATTAAATGTAAAAAGTCTAGATAAGTTGGAAGGGCCCAGATTATAAAGAGCTTTAAATGACAATTAATGTCATTTATGACAAATAATGACAAATAAAAGAGAATATATTATATCCTGTGAGTAATAGCAAGTCAGTGGAGCTCCTTGAACAGAAGGGTGATCTTTACAAAACAAAAGTATTAATATATAAAATATATTCATATATATATATATATACATTTATATGTGTGTATGTATATTATTCACATGTTATATATACATAAATATATATGTATACACATATAGACATTTAGATATGTTGTGTTTTATAAATATGTCCATGCTATGCATTTATTTTATGTTTGTGCATGCATAGATATGCATATGTTTGATATGTGTATATATAGATATACATATCTATCTATCTATCTATCTATCTATACACACACACACACATACACACACACATATATATATACACACACAGGTAGAGAAACTCAATCTCAGAGGGAGAGAGAAAGGTCTCAGGAGATGGTGTTTCTCTATCTCACCCAAGCTAAAATGTCATCTACAACCTAGCCTCACTAATATTTGGAATACCTAGTTAGCTTAAGTCCTGCTGCAACTCAGAACTCCTGATCTCCCACACTTCTCCAGCCTCTGTTTCCCCCCTGTAATAGCAAATATAGTAGCATACCATTGCATTCAACTATAGGCTACAGATTGAAGAGTATTGTTAGAAACTCATTTATGAGTGTAAATGATACATAACTCACTGTTTACTTGGGAGTGGAGATATTTAACAAACCATTTCTTTATCATAGGCACAACAAACACATTTATGTCATTTCACCATCATATTGATATTACCTGAATAGTTTTCCATTTCAAAGTGACAGGTATAGATTTCTTCTTTCCAGATTTTCTGAAATAATTACAAATTCATTATAAATGAACTTATCATTATTATTTTAAACCCAAGATAAAATAGTCTAGTGTATCCAGGATACATTAAAAAATGTATCACATGCAGAGAGCCATCTGGGGAGAACTATGGGGACTGAATGTGGATCACAACAGGGTGTTTTCACCTTTTTGTTGTTGTTCGCTTGCCTTTAATTTCTTTCTCATTTTTTCCCTTTTTGATCTGGCTTTTCTTGTGCAGCATGATAGATGTGGAAGTATGTATGGAGGAATTGCTGTTTAATACATCTTGGATTGCTTGTTTTCTGAAAGAGGAGAGGGAGAGAAATTTGCAGGGGTGAATGTTGAGGACTGTTTGCACATATTTTGAAAATAGGGGGCTATTTTTTTTTAATGTATCACTATTGATGTTCTTATTTTTCAGAGTTGCTGTGAAGAAAAGTTTGAAGGAAGGTGATAAAATGATGGGAAGCCAAGTTGCCAGGTATTTGACCACATTTGGTTTATCTAGCTCTTTAAAAAAAAAAAAGTGGGGGCTCTTTTGTCTCACCTCAGCTCTGTGTCTCTAAACTTAGAGTCTTACTGAAACATTCTCCACACACACCCCCCATAGAAACACAAGTGCCTTTACTTGCTGAGTTCCCTCTCTTGTCAATTATTCGAAATACATGAAAAATTCTCTAACTTCTCTCATAAATCAAGAAAGGTGGAATTTCCCCCTTTCCTTTCTCGGTTTAATTTACCATTATTCTTGTGTTTGTTGACATACCTACTGAATTCTTATAATTAGTATAAAAATTATCTATGTTTGAATTTATTTATTAATGATTTTTTCCAATTTGTATATGTGTTCTATTCACACATACATGTGCATACATATATAACAAAGAGAACTATATAGATTATTTATATCTATATCTACATGTTCACACATGTATGTACATGTACACACACATGTACATACTCTATCCCGTTTGGTTTAAATGATAAACTATTAGATTAATTGGAGTAGGGCATATTGTTTGGCTCTTTAGAATCAAAATCAATAAGTATTTTAAAGCATCTTCTATGTACAAGGCATTGTGCTAAAATGCTGTAGATACAAGACAAAGTGAAATAGTTTCAAAAAGCTTATATCCTAATGAGAGAATCTATATGTATATAAGCATATAAAGAATGTGTAAAATTAATAAAAGGCAGTTCTGAGATAATTAATAATAATAACAGTGCTTTAAGGGTTACAAAGTACTTTGCAGGGCCAGCTGGGTGGTACTGTTTTTAGAGTACTGGCCCTGGGGTCAGGAGGACCTGAATTTAAATATAACCTCAGACATTTATTAGTTCTGTGACCCTGGGCAAGTCACATAAGCCTGATTGCCTCCCTAAGACAAAGGCTTTACAAATATTATTTCATTTGATTCGCATAGCAATCCTTGGGGGGGAGTAGTGAGTTGCCATTATCTTCATTTTACAATTGGGAAACTGAGTCAACAAAGATTAAGAGACTTTCCTATAGTCAGACAATAACTAAAGCAGGATATTAACTCAGATCTTCCTATATATAGGTCCATTACTTTCTTCACTGCATTATTTATCTGGTAGAAATAGGTGGGGAGATCAGAAAAGACTTCATATAGAAGGTGGCTTCAACTAAGTCTTGAAGTTTCCTTTAAGAAAGTTATAAAGCATCCTTTAGGAATTCTAAGATGTAGAGATAAGAAAAGAGTTCATCCTAGGCTGGTAGATAATCAGTCCAAAGATCTAAATAAAGAGCATTATGTGAAAGGAACAGTGCCTATAGGATAGTAGGACTGAAATTTGGAGCACATGGAAGATATTAAAGTATTAAAAAAAAAAAAAAAACACTAAAGGACCCAGTTTGTGAAGAATCAATGTGAAAAATAAATGTTGAAAATTATCTTTACATATAACTGGAAAAATAAAATAGTATAAGAAAAGGAAAATAAAATTATACTTTGCATTAAAAAAAAAAAGAAAGAAAAAGAGAGGAGAATTTTGTGTTTCACTATTTTGAGTTCTTTTTCTTTCAGAGTTGTGGAAAGTAAGAATTCAGCCTTTCCAGTAGGTAGCATTGTGGTGGCTAATTCAGGATGGACAACCCACTCCATTTCTAATGGAAAAGACCTAGAGACATTGCCTGCTGGGTGGCCAGACACATTACCTATGTCTTTGGCTCTGGGGACCATTGGCATGACAGGGTAAGTCATATATATTTATTTTATTTAACACAGTAAAATTGCACTCTCCTACAGTTTTAATCTGGGAAAATATGTTTCTTAAATATGTAAAACTTATATGAAGAATAAGAATTTTGCACCTAACAAAGCAAAAAGAAAGCCTAGAAAAAATCGGCCTTAGGCTTATGTTACCCAGAAATGGCAAAGGGACTTAGGAGAGTAGGAGAGAATGGGGTGAAGGGATAATAGTATCATGGTCCTAAGGATCCTCTGACCTCTAGCATGGGCACAACTGAGAGAATAAGAAAGGGCGTGGAAGACATAAATAAGGGTTTACCTGTTAACTGTCTTAGTGGCAATCATAATTAATCGAGATTTTGTGGGTGTTGTGCCTCAGACAGGTTACAGTACATCACAGCACCAAACACTTTCCCAAGGACATATTCAATATAAAGCAACACAAATATAGACACAAAGAGAAGGCCACATAGGTAGCCAGGGTGTCCAGAATCATATGGCTGTGTCAAGGAAAGCTCTCAGTTGGCTCTTGTTGCTCTCCCTCCTTCTAATACAATTAGCTCTGTAGCCATTGTATAAGGATCAGTTTAGAAACAGCAATCCAGAGGTCTACACTTATCCTGATTACAGGCTTCCTATAGGCAGCTATGAGTGTGGGGAGAGGGGAGGGAGCAGAAAGGGAATTACATTGGAGTTGTTTTTCAAGTTTATGTCTTTCTACTTTTCATGGCTCAATTGCATAGCCTTCCTAAGTGGCTGCTTCATCTAATTTCTACTTTACAAAACAATTAGTGGTATTACATCTCATAAAATTCTCACAAACTATCTTGGGTGATACCATAGTACCAAGACAACAATCATTTCCTTCTTCCCCCTAAAATGTTCCCTTCCCTTGACCTATAAAACATTTTCACCAAGATCCCTGGGAACTTTCCCTACTCTTACACCCACACACTCTGCTGGGTATCTCCACCATCATCAAAAAAAAAAAAATATATATATATATATATATAATTCATTGGTTTGTGTTTTGAAGGTGACCCAACTGGTTGAAATTAGTTATCTTTCTATATAACATTAATAAAAGTTACAAGGTAAAATGCAATTACATGATGCAATTATTTCCATAACTAAGATGTTATAAATAGAAAGTTGAATTCTAAGCAGTCAAATCAGGCTATAAATTCATAAATACAGAAATCTGAAACCATAAGAGGGGAAAATAGGGAGTGAGCTGGGTAAAGAAGGCTTGCTTAAATGTGATCACAATAATAGATGTGAGGAGGAAACTGGGAACTTCAAATTATCAGGATCTCTGAGGTTTGTAATTCAAAGATAAGAAACATGTATGAATTCATGTGAAAGTAAATTATCAGATGAAGTAAATAATAATAATAACTCTTTAATAGCCCTTTAATTTGCAAAGTGCTTTACATATATTCTCTCATTTGATCATCACAATAATCCTATGAGAAAGTTGCTATTATTATCCCCATCTTGCAGAAAAAAACTGAGATTTAGAGTGGTTAAATGACTTCCTCAGAATCATACAGCCACGTATTTGTCTAAAGCAGGATTTAAACGCACATCTCCAAGTCTATTGATCTATGTGATGTACTACCTGACTGCAAAAAGAATCTAGTGAAGTTCTAGAAAAGTAATGAGAAAACAAGCTACTTCTTTTCTCTCAAAGAATCTCTTAAACTTCATTTTAGATCTAGTTAGAAATTATGGAATGACAGTATCTCAGTGTTGGAAAGAACTTCAGAGTTACAAGTAAGATATCTAGCATTGTTTAAAGCTCTCTGATGAGGCAACATCATAGTTGCAATCGAAGTCAATTCATTACTACTGGACAGCTCTGGTTATTTAGCAAGTCAATCAAATCTTAACTTGCCTCTTTGAAATTTCCATCTTTTAGTCTTAATTGGAAAGAAGGGATAATGAAAGGAGAGTAGAACAAGTCTAATCCCCTGGAAAAGGAGTTAGGGTTATTATTAGTAGTATATATTATTAGGACAATTGATTAGGACTTTGAGCTTTTAGGTGATCATACAAATCCCCTTATTCAAGAGCCTGGGAGACCTTGCAAGGGATTGCAATTTTGAACTTGTATAAGTCAGGAAAAAACCTGTTAAAATCTAAAGATTTTTTTTTCTTTTCCTTTTTCTTTATATTCTAGAAGTAAATAAGTAGAACATTGAACTTGAAAGTTCTTTGTTATGAAGAAGATTCCAACTGTTTATGTAAAGAATTTAAATTTTAATAATATTCAAAAACTCTAGTGAAAAACAGAAACTGAAATTAAGATCCCAGGATGATCTCTGGGAATCCATCAAAGCATGTTGCAGTTGGTATTTAAGATATTAATGACATTATTGAGAAATACTGAGATTTGTGTGTGTATGCTTTTATTTTTTTTAATCACTATATATTTTTAAATTACTAAGTGATTTAATAACAACTTCTAGACTATAGTCCTCTAAGATTTAAATGCATACTTGTTTCTTTTTTTTTTTTTAATAGCTTTTTATTTACAAGTTATATGCATGGGTAATTTTACAGCATTGACAATTGCCAAACCTTTTGTTCCAGTTTTTCCCCTTGTTCCCCCTTTCCCTCCCCCCATGGTAGTTGACCGATACATGTTAAATATGTTAAAGTATAAATTAAATCCAATATAAGTATATATGTCTTAACAATTATTTTGCTGTACAGAAAGAATCAGACTTTGAAATAGTGTACTATTAGCCTGTGAAGGAAATCAAAAATGCAGGCGGACAAAAATATAGGGATTGGGAATTCTATGTAATGGTTCATAGTCATCTCCCAGAGTTTTTTCGCTGGGTATAGCTCGTTCAGTTCATTATTGCTCTATTGGAACTAATTTGGTTCATCTCATTGTTGAAGAGGGCCACGTCCATCAGAATTGATCATCATATATTATTATTGTTGAAGTATATAATGATTTCCTGGTCCTGTTCATTTCACTCAGCATCAGTTCATGTAAATATCTCCAGGCCTTTCTGAAGTCATCCTGCTGATCATTTCTTGCCAAACACATACTTGTTTCTTAAAGAAAAAAAAACCACCCATCATCCTAGGACTCATAAAGGACTTCATTAGAGGAATGCATTAGACTGCATTAAAAGACTGGTAGCTTGAGGGAATAATAAATGAAGATTGCTTTTCCTCTATCTACTTCCCTTTTTTCTTCACCTTCTCTTCTTCTCATCCCCACCCTTTAATGAACTCAAGTAAAGAGCTGCTATTGCTTTATTTGATTAGTGAAGTCCACAGTTTGCAGCTGACAAGATGTATGCTTGCCTCTCCTTAGCTTAACAGCCTACTTTGGCCTCCTACACATCTGTGATCTGAAGGAGGGAGAAACTGTGATTGTCAATGCGGCATCCGGAGCAGTGGGTTCAGTAGTGGGACAGATTGCTAAAATCAAAGTAAGTGATGGTACCAATTACTTTATATAACAGGACCTCATTTACCTCATCTATAAAATAAAAGGATTGGATACAATTATCTGTATGATCCCTTCCAGTTTAGAAATTCAATGATTATGAAGCTATTATTCCATCACTCACTTCAAGTAGAAGAGGTCTTTAAGCATGTCAAAATAGGGTTTGGAGAAACAGATCTGAATCCTTTCAAAATAAATTGTATGTTGGTATTTGAGAAATCAACACACAGGTTCAAATCAGAAACTGTGTTTCTCTAATTCAAAAACCCTTAGCCTTTGTGTGTGTGTGTGTGTGTGTGTGTGTGTGTGTGTGTGTGTGTACGATGAGTGCCTTTGCAGTCTCATGAAGCCTGATTGGATGGCAAGTCTATGATACTTAAAATTCCTAAAGCCTCTTTCTTCCAAAGAAAAGGAGTTACTATTTAATGACATGAAGTTCTTCTGTGACTAGACAGGATTCAGTTATAACCCATCTTTGAGTCTTTTAAAAATCACTGTTATTTTTTCTTTTTTTTTTTTTTAGGGCTGCAAAGTGGTTGGCTCTGCTGGTTCAGATGAAAAGGTTGCAATCCTTAAAAAATTTGGTTTTGATGTTGCCTTTAATTACAAGACAGTAGAATCTTTAGAAGAAACACTGAAGAAAGCTTCTCCAGATGGCTATGATTGCTATTTTGACAATGTAAGTCCAAATTGTTTTCACCAAAGAGACTCTTACCCCATAATAACAAAGCATTGTGCCTGAGCAGACACATCCTGGATCCTCATATGTGGAAAAAAAGAAAATCATAGAAGATTTGTATGAGGGTTTTACAAAGTCTCATTAGGCTTGTTTCCATGTGTGGGATAAAGGAATGAAAATTTCTCCTATAATTAATCGAGATAGAGGATTAGGCTACTTATAGAAATTCAAATCCATTCTCAGGGACCTAGTGGCTTTGATTCGTCTTTTTTTTTTTTTTAATAACTTTTTATTGATAGAACGCATGCCAGGGTAATTTTTTACAGCATTATCCCTTGCATTCACTTCTGTTCCGATTTTCCCCCTCCCTCCCTCCACCCCTTCCCCCCGATGGCAAGCAGTCCTTTACATGTTGAATGGGTTGCAGTATATCCTAGATACAATATATGTGTGCAGAACCGAACAGTTTTCTTGTTGCACAGGGAGAATTGAATTCAGAAGGTATAAATAACCCGGGAAGAAAAACAAAAATGCAAGCAGTTTATATTCATTTCCCAGTGTTCTTTCTCTGGGTGTAGCTGCTTCTGTCCATCTTTGATCAATTAAGGCTCTCTTTATTGAAGAGATCCACTTCCAGGCTTTGATTTGTCTTGAAGTAAAAAAGCATTTTATAAACAAACTTGATATTGGAGGGGAGGTTGAGGGGAATTCTGCAGTTATTTCAGAAAAACACAGAAGATAGACAACTCCTGATGTACCTGAAGAGTTCTAGTCCTGCTATGAGTAAGAAACCTCAAGCCTCAGCCCTGCTTCATTCCCTATCATGGAAGGTCTCTGTTTCCACTATGGAAGCCTCTCAGCCCTAACACATGTAAGATTCATTTAAAGGATCACAGAATCACTTACAAAACTAAACATAAATGAACTCTTCAAGAAATAGATTTACTTCTGAGGGTTTAGATATAGTTATTTCAATGAATGTAATGTATCTTTATAATTATATTCCGAGAATCACAGAATCTCAAAGTTGAAAGAAACCTCAGAGGCCTTCTAGTCTAGTCTAGGTCATCTAGCCTTAAGAAGGAATTTGCTTTACAATATCCCTGATCATCCAGTCTCCATTTAGCTTCAGGCTTGGTGCGCTGTTCACTATGCCATCTAGCTACCCCTGTAACTGCCCTTGAAATATCTAAATATTTACTCTTACTCTTAAAATAGGTAAGTCAAACATTCCTAGGTATGTCAACAGGTGCTCAGATATAATCTGACCAAGACACAGTGTAAAATGCTATCAGCTCTCTCATTCTGGACGTGATACATAACTATCAATGCAGCCTAAGATGGAATTGGCTTTTTGTTTTTTTGTTTTTGCTTCCATGCCATGCTATTGATGACTATTGAGCTTGAATTACTAAAATTTGCAGATTTTTTATCCTCAAAAATACATTTATCAGGGAGTAACTCGATAGCACAGTAGATAGAGCACCAGCTCTGGAGTCAGGGTTCCTGAGTTCAAATCCAGCTTCAGATACTTAATACTTCCTAATTGTATGACCCTGGCCAAGTTACTTAACATTTAATACCTCACCAGTATATAGTTACACCCACACACTTATCCTTATTAGATTTCATGTCATTAGATTTGTATCTCATTCTAACCTATCAAGAACTTCTGAGATCCTGATTCCTTCTGTAAATGTGTTAGCTATGCTTCTTACTTTGAGTTATCAAAGCAGGAATCATTCTTTAAGCACCTGTTATATGTTAAACATTATGCTAAACATTGGGATTATAAAGAGAGAGGAAAAAAATTCTTGCCTTCAAGGGACTTACAATCAATAGGGAAGACAATATTCAAATTCGAATAATTTCTGGTGGAAGGCTTTAGTTTTAAAGTAACCTGGGAAAGTCTTCTTACAAAAGGCAAGATTGTAACTGAGATTGGAAGGAAGCCAAGAGAAAAACAAAGGAATATTTCACCCTAAAATTATGCATGCAGCATATATTTTCATCCATTTTTCTGACAAATATATGACCAGCACAAAATCATGGACTTCCCCGAGGTCTGTAGAGACTTTTCTCTCTGGATGTCTCATTAACAACTACTCTTTAAATACAATCATTCAACTAGATCCAAGTCTATCTAGTGCTATTTAATCTAACAGTTATCCCTTCATTGTGTCCACAGGATATTATAAGAAAAATTATCAAATGTTTACTGAAATACAGTTAACCATGTTTTTGCTAATCTATCAATTCAGTCTGCTTCTCTTCTACTCTTCTACAAACCATTCCCTTAACAATGTACAACAATGCATGATAGAATTTTGCTAGGAATCAAATTTAAAGTCACTAACCTATAGTTCAGGGAAGCAAGACTATTCCCTTTTAAAAATAAGAACATCTGTTTACCTCCATTCTATGGCTTATTTGAAGAGAAAAAAATGTTTCTAGAAGAAACATCCAGCAAGGAAGCCAGAAAAAAATTAATACTGAAGTGATGGAGATAAATCAGTATTAAGAGAAAAGTGATGATCAAGCAAATTAAAACAGAGAAACTACATTATTCTATGCAATCTAAGGTTTAATTCTTCAAGGGTGAGTGCTACTCTCAGGTTCTAAAGATTCATTGTATTTCCTAATTATGTGTGACCTTCAAAAGATAGAGGTTACATGATAGAGAGCTGGACTTTGAGCCAGGAAACCTTGAGTTAAAATCCCATTTTTGACACATATTGGCTGTCACTCAACCTCTAATTCTTTTTACTCTTCTCTAAAATTTTAAGTTGGAAAGAAGGTACCAATCTGTCTTAGTAGAGGAAGTTACCTTATCTAGGAGTTCCCTAGGCTGGAGTAAATGATCTTTAAAATCTCTTCCAGAAGAAACCAAATTATCACTCTTTGCTGATGATATGATGGTATACTTAGAGAACCCCAGAGAGTCTACTAAAAAGTTATTAGAAACAATCCACACCTTTAGCAAAGTTGCAGGATACAAAATAAACCCACATAAGTCATCAGCATTCTTATATATTACTAACAAAACTCAACAGTTAGACTTACAAAGAGAAATTCCATTTAAAGTAACTACTGATTGTATAAAATATTTAGGAATCTATCTGCCAAGGGAAAATCAGAAACTTTATGAGCAAAACTACAAAACACTTTCCACACAAATTAAGTCTGATCTAATCAACTGGAAAAATATTAAATGTTCTTGGATAAGCCGAGCGAATATAATCAAGATGACAATACTACCTAAACTAATCTATTTATTTAGTGCTATACCAATCAGACTCCCAAAAAACTATTTTGATGACCTAGAAAAAATAACAACAAAGTTCATATAGAAAAACAAAAGGTCAAGAATTTCAAGGGAATTAATGAAAAAAAATCAAATGAAGGTGGCCTAGCTGTAGCAGATCTAAAATTATATTATATAGCAGCAGTTACTAAAACCATCTGGTATTGGCTAAGAAATAGACTAGTTGATCAATGGAATAGGTCGGATTCAAAGGACAAAACAGCCAATAACTTTAATAATCTAGTGTTTGACAAACCCAAAGACCCCAGTTTTGGGGATAAGAATGCATTATTTGACAAAAATTGTTGGGAAAATTGGAAATTAGTATGGCAGAAACTAGGCATTGACCCACACTTAACACCATACACCAAGATAAGGTCAAAAATGGGTTTATAACCTAGGCATAAAGAATGAGATTATAAATAAATTGGAAGAGCATAGAATAGTTTACCTCTCAGACCTGTGGAAGAGGGAGGAATTTATGACCAAAGAAGAACTAGAGATCACTATTGACCACAAAATAGAAAATTTTGATTATATCAAATTGAAAAGTTTTTGTACAAACAAAACTAATGCAGACAAGATTAGAAGGGAAACAATAAACTGGGAAAACATTTTTACAGTCAAAGGTTCTGATAAAGGCCTCATTTCCAAAATATATAGAGAACTGACTCTAGTTTATAAGAAATCAAGCCATTTTCCAATTGATAAATGGTCAAAGGATATGAACAGACAATTCTCAGATGAAGAAATTAAAGCTATTTATAGCCATATGAAAATATGCTCCAAATCATTATTAATCAGAGAAATGCAAATTAAGACAACTCTGAGATACTACTTCACACCTGTCAGATTGGCTAGAATGACAGGGAAAGATAATGCGGAATGTTGGAGGGGATGTGAGAAAACAGGGACACTGATACATTATTGATGGAATTGTGAACACATCCAGCCATTCTGGGGAGCAATTTGGAACTATACTCAAAAAGTTATCAAACTGTGCATACCCTTTGATCCAGCAGTGTTTCTACTGGGCTTATATCCCCAAAGAGAAAATAAAGAAGGAAAAGGGACCTGTATGTGCCAAAATGTTTGTGGCAGCCCTGTTTGTAGTGGCTGGAAGCTGGAAAATGAATGTATGCCCATCAATTGGAGAATGGTTGAGTAAATTGTAGTATATGAATGTTATGGAATATTATTGTTCTGTAAGAAATGACCAGAGGGATGAATACAGAGAGAACTGGCAAGACTTACATAAACTGATGCTAAGTGAAATGAGCAGAACCAGGAGATCATTATATACCTCAACAATGATACTGTTTGAGGATGTATTCTGATGGAAGTGGATCTCTTCGATAAAGAGATCTAATTCAGTTTCAATTGATCAAGGATGGACAGAAGCAGCTACACCCAAAGAAAGAACACTGGGAAATGAATATAAACTGCTTGCATTTTTGTTTTTCTTCCTGGGTTATTTATACCTTCTGAATCCAATTCTCCCCGTGCAATAAGAGAACTGTTTGGTTCTGCACACATATATTGTATCTAGGATATACTGTAACCTATTTAACATGTAAAGGACTGCTTGCCATCTGGGGGAGAGGATATAGGGAGGGAGGGTAAAAATTGGAACAGAAGTGAGTGCAAGGGATAATGCTGTAAAAAATTACCCTGGCATGGGTTCTGTCAATAAAAAGTTATTTAAAAAAAAATCTCTTCCAACTCTAAATTGTTTTAGCCCATGAAGGTCAGAATATATTAAGCATATAAGTTAAGAGGTAATAAATCACTTAGCAAAATAATTCACCAAAAATTCCTTTAAATCCAGGCAGTACTGTGACATTTTCACAACTATAGACTTTAATTCAAAAAAATTAATTTCACTTAAAGAAATCTAATTTAGGGGAAGCTAGATGGCACAATGGATAGACCACCAGTCCTGGAATCAAGAGGACCTGAGTTCAAATACAGTCTCACATACTTAGTAGGCATGTAAATCTGGGCAAGTCACTTAACCTGATTGCCTCCAAAGAAAAGAAAAAAGAAAATATGATTTATATATATTCTTTTGGAAAAACATCTACAAAGTGAATCAAATCATTCATATAAAATTGACAGTTATGTGTGCATGTAGCACCCACTCTGGAATACTCCTCCAATTTAAGCTTATGTCCTAAGATATAGACTACAGATAGCAATTGCTACTCCTATATTTTAAAGTACTTTCTGGACTTGAACTTCTGCCACTATAGCTTATGAATTTCTACTACTATATTTCCCATTGTGCCATTTACATAATTAGTTCTTAACAAAAGCATTTAATAAAGTGGCATAGCAAAAACTTTAGATACATAACATTTCCCCAGTAAGCCTATGTCACATTCTGACAGAAGTACACATACATTTGTGGGAAGAGTAGGCATAACTTTGAGTATGCTAAAAGTGAGGAACATGTGTCTGAGCCAAATCACAACTCTAGAACTTCAGGTTTCTCTGCGTCCTTTCTATCCCACTGGAGTCATTATCTTACAATGAATCTTTGAACATAATAGTCTGGTCATGGAGTTTTAGATCTACCCACAGATTGCATGCTTAAAATGTTCTCATAGTTAAATAGCTAGAAAAGAAAAGGGAGGCAAACTACTATCCTATTCTTCTGTTATTCAACTTGGGAATCTCAGTGACCATAAGACAGGAGTTATACAGATACTTGTAAATATTAACCTTTATTCTCTGATTTTGTCTTTGATGGTTTAGGTAGGTGGAGCATTTACAAATGCAGTTATCCCTCAGATGAAGAAATTTGGAAGAATTGCTATTTGTGGAGCCATTTCCACATATAATAGTGAAAAACCTGAACAAGGTAAGGTAATCATGTACAGTCACAGATGTGGATTGAATAAGTAAAACTGTAAGAATATGATAATATTCTTATAATTTTACTTATTTATAATTGTTTTACAGAGAATAATACCATTTTAAAATAAGCTTCTATATATAAGCAGGTAGCTATATCGAACCACTTCCTTTATCTCAGTTCTTATATAACAGCCAAAAAAGACAATCTAATCTTTCTCCTTTTCCTGAGACCAAAAACAAACTAGGAGATTAGAAAGCATCTAACTATTCCTCTAAACATAACAAAATGTCCCCAAACTGTGAATCCAACATGTCTATGTAAACAGTTTTATTGCCAGGTCAGTTTAATTGATATTAGCATTTTCCCAAAACTCTATTCTATCTGATTATTCCATTCACCTCTTCATTTCTGATTGTGGTAGACAACAATGTCTCTGGCTTCCTCCTTTCTCTTTCTCTATCCCCATTTCTAATTTCTTTTCTGTAATGGATTGGGATGAAAAACTGGAATAAATAACGCCTCATACTCCTCTTTGACGTTTCTCTTACCTTTGAAAGGCCTGTCAACACAGTACCTTTTAATTTAATGGTTACTTTTAGGTACAACTCTGGCCACTTGACATTTGAAAGAAAATGTCTTACACTAAATATTGTGCCCTTTTTCCTACTTACAGAATAGCAATGCTTCCTGTCCAAAATATGGGATGACTTGCTAACACTCTTCAAAGATATCAAAAAGCATTATTTACCCAATCAGTAGTAATCAATTGTTTTTCATGTCTATAAAACATACAATGAAATGGTACCAAATGAAGTAGAAGCAAACTAGGTAGAAGGAAGAATTCTCTAAAAAAAAAAAAAAATTAGGGAGCAAGACTATAAATAAAGATAGGAAGTTACATAGACTTAAACTTTTTCCACTTTTAAGCCCTTTTAACCCAAGAAATTTCTACATGACCCCAGATACATAGGTATATAAAACAAGTACACAAATCAAATATTTACAGATAATAAATCATAATTTTACAACCCCCACATTCAATAATGAGACCCCATATGAAGTCGTGAATTACTGTTAAGAAGTGGTGACTTAGAACACAATATACTAGGAGTAGAGGGAAAAGGATACTAGAAGACACAAGGACACTTCTCAACATACTTTTTATAAATGCACATGTTTTTCAAAGTCAGAAAATTCTGCTTTCCTGGTTCTTTTATTAAGAAAGTGCTCAAAGATACAACAGGGGAGAGCAAGAAGCTTTTTTCAGAGCTCTGAGCCCTAAGGGAATTCACCAGGGCTCATCTACCAGAGAGAAATACTAGAGTCCCCTGCTGCTGCCACCTTCCCAGAGGGATGAAATTGACTTTTCCTAAGTGGCACTGAGACCTGCTTCCAAATTAGTCATTCTGTGGTAATATAGCATTGTTGGAGACTAGTAATTAATGACTATAGAGGAGGTGGAGGGATGACAAATCAGGAGTTTGGGTGCGTGGGACTCCTCAGTCGTTGAACTAAAGAACAGAATACTGAAGCTGGGAGTCAGTGTGTAGAATAATACAGAGTGGAAAGAAAGGAGACAAATGGAACCAGTTCTATACTCACTGAAGTCATGTGGTATAGAGACTGAGCCTAGTGAAAAGTGAATTCCCCAGTGTGATGTGTGGGAAGAGGGAGAGAATGTTTGAGTTCCAACTTTTCAGGGGATCTGCCATCAAAAAAAAAAAAAAAAAAAAAAAAGATTCAGAAACTGAAGGATAGGGGAATAAAAAAAAAGACTGAAGTTACCTAAGATTCCAGAAGAAAATTCTGTTTAAAAAATTGAGTGCATGCAGATATCAACAGGTTAGTTATTAATTATAGAAAGGAAGACGACATCTAAACAAAGTCAGAAATCTCTGAGTAATTATAAAACAGAAAAATGAAGCAACATGTGATGATGAGGCAGCAAAAACTTTGGATTCCAAGAAAGTGTGGAATCCTAGCAGGATGTTTCTGAATGGTACAAGAAGCACAATGTTTGGCCTATACAGGAGAAATAATTGACAGAATTGAAAAAATTGAATCTATCTTAGCAAATCTCTTCAAAAAAGAGATAAAGCCTTAATTCTATGAAGAACACAGAGTAAAAAGTAAATAAAACTGTATAAGGACAATGAATGAAAGAATAAAAATTTGGAATAGAGAGAAAAGAGAATTAATAAAGATAAAGGAAATCCTTTTTGGAAAAAGACAGAATATTTCAAAACAAACAAAATAAGTTAGAGGAAAGAAAAGAAAAGGAAGGTTTTAATCAAGTAATGGAGAAAGAAAAATAATTAAATTATGTAAAAAGAATGAAAAAGGAATTAATACATAAACTCCAAAAAGTATGGGAAAGGATGACAAATACAGGAGGTAGGGAGAATGGAAGAATAGTTACTTGTAGCATTCCTTTTTCTATGGTTATTGAATTCTGGATTTTCTTCTTCCCTCCTCCTACCCATTGAGAAAGCAAAGCAATATGATACCCATTATATTTGTGAAATCAATACTCAAAACATTTTTGAATTAGTCATATTGGGGGAGAAAAGGCAAAAAAAATTAAAATGAAAAACAGTATTCTTCAGTCTGCACTCAGTTCATCTATTTTTTCATCATGAGTCCTTTAGAGTTGCCTTGAGTCATTGTACTACTCAGAGTAGTTAGATCTTTCATGGTAGACCATTATTACTATATTGTTTCTGTGCATAGTATTCTGCTTGTTCTGCTCACTTCACTTTTTATAAGTTTGCTTATGTCTTCCCAGGTTTTTCTGAGACCATCCTGCTCATCATTTCTTGTATTGTACCACAACTGGTTCAACCATTCCACAACTAACAGAATTTCTAATTCTTTGCCACCACAAAAAGAGCTGCTATAGATATTTTTGTATAGATGAATTCTTTTTTCTTTTTTGTTTGATGTCTTTGGGATACAGACCTAATGATGGTATTGCTGGGTCAAAGAATATGTACAGAGTATGCTCTTTGGGCATGGTTATAAGTTGTTCTCCAGATGAAAGGACTTATTCACTATACCACCAGTGCACTAGTACCTCTTTATTTCCACATCCTCTCTGGCATTTGTCAGTTTCCTTTTCTGTTACACTGGCCAATCTGATGAATGTGGAATGATACCTTAGAGCTATTTTGGTTTGCATTTTTCTAATTGTTAGTGATTTGGAATATTATGGATGTATATTGATTTCTTCTGCCTGTGCATGTCCTTTGACCATTTATCAACTAGGGAATGAAGGGAGGAATTTAACTGTAAAGAGAAGAAAACGCATAGAAATAGGGCTTCCTTCAAAATAGATTAAGCAATAATAACTCAAGCGACTATCTTTATGCATTTTTTTAAAAATATGAGCTCAGAAAAAGAAAACCATATTAGTGACAAAAATAAAAATATAAACTTAACTCATAACTTTACATGTTGAATGAATGAAATAATCCAATAAAACAAAAGAGTTAGAAATTGAATTAGAAGACAAAACCAAAATTTGTTGCTTATCAATTTTAAGTTTTTTCTTTCCTCAATGGTATTTTATTTTTCTAAATATAGGTATAGTTAGTTTACCTGTTTACACTACTCATTTTTATATAATTTTGTGTTCTAAACTTTTTCTCCTTCTCTCTTTTATGTCCTCTCTCAAGACAGCAAGTAATCTGATAGAGGTTGTACATGTATAATACTTTTTTTATTATTGAGGAAATATAGCATAAGGGTAGACAGCTAATACAGGAGTCAGGAAAACTTGGGTTCAAGTCTTGCCTTGGACTGATACTATTTAAGGGCCTCAGTTATATTATTTTGCTTTTCTTGGACAACAAATTACAGAACACTTGCCTGTGTTGGTAGAGAAATTTCTTATTGGTAAATTGTTACACTGCTGAAACCATAAGTCAGGGCTAGTATCCCAATTTTTTTAATTAGCATTATGTTACTCACTGATTTGCTTCATGGGTTGCCACAAAGGTAGATGAGGAGAGGTCAGCATTTCAGCCAATAATTCTATATCTTGGGATGCTACATCTTCTGAAGAATCAAAAGATATACAATATTTAAGCATAATTCCATACTTGTCATATTGTGCAAGAAAATAAATCCAAAAAGGGTGTAAACAAAAACATGAGAAAGAAAAAGCAAACAAAAGAAGAAACAAGTGAAAATAGTATATTTTGGTCCACATTTAGTCTCCATAGTTCTCTCTCTGGCTGCAGATGGCATTTTCTGTAGAGAGCCACAGACAGTGGGAGAACTCTCAGTGAGGTATAAGACCCTTCAGCCCAGAGGGAACCTGATGACAATGTCTGGTTTGGTTCTCATCTCCTCTTGGGGCATCTCAGCCTTCCTGAGAAGTCAGAGGCAGAGTGGAATGGGACAACCTGTGTTCTACTTGAAACTGAGATACTTGCAGTAAAAGAGATATTTACATAATAATAGCAGGGTACTTATAGTTAGCACATGCCCAGTGTGCTGTAGTGATGTAATTATACTAGAGTTAGCAAATGCCCAATGTGCTGTAATGATGCAATCATACTAGAGTTAACACATGCTCAGTGTGCTGTGGTCATAATTAAAACATGCTCAGTGTGCTGTAATGATGTAATTGTACTAAGGTATTTAGGGCCAAGAGAACTTAAAATAAAGGGACCCCATGTTTGATCATCCACATGGCTCCCTGCCTCATCACTCCTCCACTAAGACCAAGGACTCGGGCTGGTCCTGAGATCCTCCAGACAGCTAATCTGGATGGTATATTTTGGCACCCCAACTTGGGGGCTCTAGAAGACACACTACAATTTTCCATCCCAGAATTGTCTTAGATCACTGCATTTCTGAGAAGAGCTAAATCTATCATAGTTGATCATGGTTGATCAAAGGTTCTCCTCACTACACTCAGCATCAATTCACATAAGTCTTTCCAGGCTTTTCTAAAATCAGCCTGCTCATCATTTCTTATAGAACAATAATATTCCATTATATTCATATACCATAACTTATTTAGTCATTTCCCAATTGATGGGCATCCTCTAAATTTCCAATTCTTTGTCATTACAAAAAAGACTGCTACAAACATTTTTGCATAAATAGGTTCTTTCCCCTCTTTTATGATCTGTTTTGAATACAGACCCAATAGTGACAATGCAGTTATACTATTTTCAATGCACAGTTTTATGTCTTTTGGGTTTAGTTCCAAATTGCTCTCCAGAATGGCTGGATCATTTCACAACTCCACCAGCAATATATCAGTGACCCAGGTTTCCCACATCCCCTCCAATATTTGTCATTATCTTTTCCTCTCATCTTAGCCAATCTGAGAAGTGTGAAGTGGTACCTCAGACAACTCTGAGGTATGTCTTAATTTGCATTTCTCTAATCAATAATGTTTTAGAGAATTTTTTCATATGAATATAAATGGCTTTAATCTCTTCATCTGAAATTGTCTGTTCATATGCTTTGACCATTTATCAATTAGGGAATGATTTGTATTCTTGTAAATATGACTCAGTTCTCTATTTTAAAAATGAAGCCTTTATCAGAAACACTGGCTATAAAAATTATTTCCCAGATTTCTGCTTCCCTTCTTTTTTTCTCTGCTTCCCTTTTAATCTTAAGATCTGTTTGTGCAAAAACTTCAATGTAATCAAAATTATCCATTTTGCATTTTATTTTGTTCTCTAGTCCTTCTTTGGGTATAAATTCCTCCCTTCTCCAAAGATCTGACAGGTCAACTATCCTTGCTCTCCTCATTAGTTTACGGTATTGCCATTTATATCTAAATCATGTAAGATTTTGGTCTATTCCTAGTTTTTGTTATACTATTTTCCAATTTTTCCAGCAATTTTTGTCAAATAATGAATTCTTATCCCAGAAGCTAGAATCTTTGGGTTTATCAAATAGTAGATTACTTTAGTAGTTGATTATTGTGTCTTGTGTACCTAATCTATTCCACTGATCCCGTACTCTATTTCTTTCTTTCTTCTTTTTTTTGAAGTAATTTGGGTTAAGTGACTTGCCCAGGGTCACACAGTTAGGGAGTGTTAAGTGTCTGAGACCAGATTTGAACTCAAGTCCTCCTGACTTCAGGGCTGGTGCTCTATCCATTGCACTACTATCTGCCCTACTACTCTATTTCTTAATCAATTCCAAATGGTTTTGTAACTCCCACTTTATTTAGATATGGTACAAGTAGGCTACCTCCCTTTACATTTTTTTTTTCATTAATTCCTTTGATGTTCTTGACCTTTTGTTCTTCCAGATGAATTTTGTAATTATTTTTTCTAGCTCTATAAAGTAATTTCTTGGCAGTTTGATTGGTATGGCACTGAATAAGTAGATTAATTTAGATAGAATTGTCATTTTATTATATTAGCTCAGCCTACTCATAAACATTTGCTATTCTTCCAGTGGTTTAGATATTAGTTTATTTGTGTGAAAAGTGTTGTGTAATTGTGTTCATATAGCTCCTAGGTTTGTCTTCCAAATATTTTATATTGTCTACAAGTATTTTAAATGGTATTTCTCTTTTTATCTGTTGCTGCGGGACTTTGTTAGTAACATATAGAAATGTCGATGGTTTATGTGGCTTTATTTTATATTCTTCAACTTGGCTAAAATAAATTGTTTTAAGTAGTTTTTTAGTTGATTCTCTAGGAAATATATTATAATATAATATGCAAAGAGTGATATTTTGTTTCCTCATTGCCTACTCTTAATTCCTTCAATTTTTTATTCTTCTCTTTTTGCTAAAATCAACATTTCTAATACAATACTGGATAATAGTGGTAATAATAGGAATGCTTCAAGCTTATCCCCATTACATATAATGCTTGCTCCTTTTATTGCTACATTCTCTAGTGTTTTTTGTTAGGAATGAGTGTTGTATTTTATCAAATACTTTTTCTGTATCTGTTGAGATAATCATATGATTTTTGTTAGTTGATATGGCCAATTATGCTGATAGTTTTCCTTATGTTAAACCAGTCCTGAATTCCTGGTATAAGTATCATCTTCTAGTGATGTTTCTGTAATCTCATTGTGAATATTTTATTTAAGATTTTTGCATCAATATTTATTAAAGAAATTGGCTTATAATTTTCTTTGTTTTAATTAATTATTAATTAATTGATAATTTAATAAATAAATAGATTAATTAATTAAATAAATGAAAAGATTAATTAATCTTCCTGGTTTGGAAATCAGTACTATATCTCTGTCATAAAAGGAATTTTGCTGGACTCCACCTATTTTTCCAAATAGTTTATATAACATTCAAATTAATTATTCTTTAACTGTTTGGTAGAATTTACTTGTAAATCCAACTATTTTACTTGTATTTGTAATTTACTTGTAAATCCTGAAATTTTTTCTCAGGAACTTCATTGATTGTTTGATCAATTTCTTTATCTAAAAGGGAGCTATTGAAATATTTTATTTCCTTTTCTGTTAGTTTGGGCAATTTATATTTTTGTAAATATCCGTCCATTTCACTGAGATTGTCAAATTTATTATAATATAATTGGGCAAGATAGCTCCTAATTATTGCTTTAATTTCCTCTTTACTGATGATAAGTTCATCCTTTTCATTTTTGATAGTGGTAATTTGGTTTTCTTTTTTTCCTTTTTCTAATCAAATTAACCACAGGTTTGTCAATTTTAGGTTTGGGGGAGGGGGGATTGTTTTTTTTTTTTGTTTGTTTATTTGTTTTTTGTAAAACCAAGAGGATTTTTAAATTTTTATTGGTTTTTTTTTTCCTTTAAAAAATAGTCTTCTCACAAAGGGGGAGAGGTACCAGAAGAAATTGGGCAATGTAACAAAAAATTATATCAATAAAAGATTTTAAAAGAGGAAAAATGCCAAGCCCAATCCTCTGTATTACAATAGAGAAGGCATTTGATGGGCCCATAGAGGACACATTTTTCAAATTTGGAAAATAATACATAGTCCTGGCTATGATGACAAGGGCAGAGAATAGGCCTATGATTTCATAAGTAGAGGGAACTTTCAGGTGAAGACCTCCCTTTCTCTGCAACTTATAGTCAAAGAGTTTCCTGGAATCTAAGAGCTTAAGCACTGCCAAAGTCACATATCCAGTCTGTGTAAGAGGTAGAACTTGAACCCAAATTTTCCTGGCTAGGTCAGTTCTCTGTTCACTACTCCAAGTTGCCCTAAACTATGATAGGAGAAGAGGCCAAAGACCGTAGATAGTAAGTAACTCAGATGGGTTGTTCAATTTCTCCTTCCAAAGTTGATTCAGGCCCTTTATAATCTAGTTCTATGTTTCCAAGATTATTTAGTACTATTTTCCTTTGCAATTTTATACTCCAAACCAACTGGACTATTAAATTGTCCTTTAACTCAACATCTCCTATCTCCACACAAGTCTACAATGTACTCCTTTATCATCTCTGCCATTCAGAGAAAGAACTGATAAATAGAAGTGTGTACAGAATGATTTTACATATTTATGTGTGTGTGTGTGTGTGTGTGTGTGTGTGTGTGTATACACACACATATATATGTAGATACACATATACACACATAATTTGTGTCTCTAGGGCAGGGATGAGGAAGGAGGGGAAAAAAAGAAATTTACATTATAATCTTATATATATTTAAAAGGAATTACAAGTAATATATAATAAATTTGCAGTCATTTTTATTATACTGTGTTATGGAAATGTTTGTTTTATTCCATAAATTAAAATTCAAAAGCCTTTTTTTTCCAAAGCTGAAACCAGGTACCATTACCTTTGTAAAGCCATCCCTGATTCCCCATCCCTTTCTCTTTCTATTTTCCTGGTACTATAATTACTTATTCCCCACCCCACCCCAAATAGAATGTAAGCCTCTTGAAGTCAAGGACTGCTTCCATTTTGTCATCATATGGAAGGAAGGAAGGAAGGAAGGAAGGAAGGAAGGAAGGAAGGAAGGAAGGAAGGAAGGAAGGAAGGAAGGAAGGAAGGAAGGGAGGGAGGAAGGAAGGAAGGAAGGAAGGAAGGAAGGAAGGAAGGAAGGAAGGAAGGAAGGAAGGAAGGGAGGGAGGAAGGAAGGAAGGGAGGAAAGGGAGAAACTGAGGATGACTTTGAGGTTGTGAACTTCAATGATTAAAAGGATGTGGTAACTGACAGAAATAAGCAAGCTTGGAAGAGGAGATAGATATGGGAGGCAGAAATAATGAGTTCTGTTTTGGACATTTCCCAAGGTGCTTACTAAATGTATATTGATTTCTATTGGATTATAATAATAACCCAGAGAACCACTTGCCTGAGTTGCTTTAGAAGAATGATTGGACATTTTCAAGAAGTCCCTTTTAGTATTCTGGTTTTATGCTGCAGTATCCAAGCCAGCTACTGACAACCCAAATAAGAAACAAAAACATTGCTACATCAAGAAAAAGGCATATCCATCTCAACTTTTATTTGGGCCCTTTGTGCAACAATTTTCCTAGAAGTAACTAGAAGGTGATGTTGATTTTAAAAAAATTTTAATATACTTTAATCAGTGTCTTTTGTCTTTACAACATAGTAATTTCTGAGTAAGGTAAAGCACACTAGGCCTGGAGTTAAGAAGACCTGCATTTAAATTCATACTCAGATGTTGACTAACTGTAACTCTGGACAAGCTGTTTAATCCCTGTTTGCCTGTTTCCTCAACTGTAAAACTGAAATAATAATAGTACCAATCTCACATGGTTGTTGTGAGGATCAAATGAGATAATATTTGTCAAATACTTGGCATATAGTAAGCATTATATAATGTTTCTTCCTTTTCCCTACCCAATCCAGATTATACCACCCATTAGACCAAAGAAAAACTATTAAAAAACACCCCTCCCAAAAGAACAATTGAATTTGACAATGCATAAAACACTTTGCTCTACTAGTTCTCGGCCTCTTTTTTTGAAGAGAGAAGTATATTCTCTAAGATTATCCCTAGTTTTTTCACTAAAGAATTTGGATTACATTATTGATCTTTTTATTTATATTGCTTCAGTTATTATTATAATATTTTGATTCTACTTATTTCATTCTGTGCCAGTTCATAGAAAGCTTTCCATCTTTCTCTGAATTTCTCATCCACATAATACTGTTCTACAGTCATATACCATATTATTTTTTTTAACCATTCCCCAGTGGGTAGATACTCAACTGGGTTTCCAAAAAGTACTATTATGAATATTCAGGGATTCTTTGGACTTTTTTTTTCTGTCTTTGATTTCCTGGATTTAGATGTCCAGTTTATGAAATTACTGGGTCAAATCATATGGACAATTTAGAATGAAACTGATACTTGCTGAAAAATGTTAAGCTTTGTTTTTCCTTACTTTTTCTTTTCCCGTATACTTATAAAGCCTCAGTATTAATTATGTCATATGTTCTTCCTTACAGGAATCTATATTCAACATCCCTTTATTTATAGTGAGCTACGCATGGAAGGATTTATTGTCAGTCGCTGGCAAGGAGATGTCCGCCAAAAAGGCCTAAAAGACTTGATGAAATGGGTCTTAGAGGTAAGAGAGTACAATTGAGATTTCTTTCTTCTAGAATTCTACACTGGAATTTTCTATCACAATTCCTTCCATACACAAATTTCTTTTATATATAGTCTAAGAATGTCATGAATTTGGGATCTTTAAGCTATGGCAATGATGTATCTTGGGCGGACTGTAACAACAATTCATGGTCTCCTAAGTTCTTTGAAAATAGAAATATAAATCTTTTATCTTAAAAAGTAAAACTTCCAATTTACCTCAAAATGTCTTATGATGATATGAAGATAAAATGTCAATGGAGTGCAAGTTCTGCCAAGTTCTACAATGCTAGAAAGACTGTAAGTCTCATCCAAGCTAAATTCAGTATCTGCTCTGCAAAGAATAGCATAAATAAACTGAGAAATCATTACATAAAAGCTGGTTACCAGATGATTGAATATTTGGTAATGCCAAACCACAAAGCAAAGAAAATTGCAAAATAAGGTGCAGTCCTGGGTATTCCCTTTCAACTTTTTCAATGATTCTGAAGTAAACGAAAAGGAAAAGAAGTAGAAATTTCTAAGAATTGCATAGCTTTTATACTATAAATATTAATGTAACTGTTGATGCTATATTGTGAAATCCTTGTCCAGTGACCAAATGCACATAGCACAGTAGAAAATAAATCATCATATGAATATTAATGTTCTTATTAAAAATGAAACCAGGAGACAAATGAAAGTAGTAGTTAAAGACGGCTCATAGATCCTTCTTGGAAAGACAAAAGAACTAGTAAAGTATGTATTCAAAGGTTGCAAGAAACATTTTATGGGGGACAGCTATGTGGTACATTGGCTAGATCACCAGCCCTAAAGTCAGGAGGACCTGAGTTCACATCTGGTTTCAGACACTTAACACATCCTCGCTGTGTGACCCTGGGCAAGTCATTTAAGCCCAATTGCCTCAGCCAAAAAAGAAAAGAAAGAAAGAAAGAAACATTTTATGGGATGGTATGACCACCATATAGAAGTGCACAAGTTGAGCATATTTCTAAAAGATCAACATGAAGATAATTGTGGCTTGTGTTCCTGTTTCTGGTACAAAAGATGGGAAAGGAGAGAATGTAAACAACTTGACAAAAACATTCAAATTAAATCAACATGTACTTTAATACTTCATTATATTAAAGCAGAGGAGGGTACTAGAGAAGATAATAAAATATAAGTTGAAAAATATAGCTCAAGGATATTCATTGAAAGAGATCAAAGGCCTACTGATGAATTATACCATATGTCATGAACCCTCACTTAATGAAGAAAGTTGTAAGGAAATGAACATTGTGAATATAGAATAATATCAAAAAAGAAGCAAAATTTATTGTATCTTGACTGAAGCAGGAAAATTTCCACATTGTGCAGAATCAGATCATTGACTTATTAAAGCAAAGTCAAAAATCAATACTAAATTGGAATAAGAGAAGAGGATACATATTTGAGATAAATTGCAAAGGTGAAATTAGCAGGTCTTGGCAACATATTGTGTATGGGGGTAAGACTGAAGAGAAGAAGATGATACTTAAGAGTGCAAACTTAAGAGAAGAGGAGGTGATGTACCCTCAATAGTAATAGGAAATCTTGGAGGGGATGGGTTAGATGGAAAGATGAGTTCCATTTTGTACATAGTGAGTTTAAGGTGTCCACTGGACAGCCAGTTTGAGGTGTCTAAAAGGCAATTAGAGATATAAGACTGGAGGTCAGCAGAAAAGTTGGGGTAAATTTGAGAATCATAAATCTAGATAATTAAATCCACTGGAATTGATTAGATCAGCAAGTGAAGAAGCAGAGAAAAAAGAGAAGAGAGCCATATAGGACACCTGCATTTAGAAGGTGTGTTCTGGCATATTTTATAGCTTTGTATGCTCCATGATGCCTTGCACAGTGGGATTTTAAGAAATATTCACTCTTTGTGATCTCATTTGGGGTTTTCTTAGCAAAAATACTGGAGTGGTTTGCTTTTTCCTTTTCTAGCTCATTTTACAGATGAGGAAAATTGTAAGCGACTTACTCAGGGTCACACAACTAGTAAGGATCTGAGGCTGGATTTGAACTCAGGTCTTCCTGCCTCCAGACCCAACATTCTATCCACTGTGTACTTAATTGCTCTTATTCTTATCTCCTGGGATAAAACTGTAATTAGAAGTTGGTTTATTTCTTTTTATTTTTTGTTTATTTATTCTTCCCACAGGGCAAAATCCAGTACCAAGAATACATCACAGAAGGTTTTGAAAATATGCCAATGGCATTCATAGGAATGCTAAAAGGAGAGAATTTGGGGAAAACATTAGTGAAACCATAAGGGATCCAAGAATACATCACACTGGAAATCTGAAGAGCATTTTAGTGTGTTTACTTCGTTTACTAAAACTTTATGGAAAAGCATGCCTGTTATCTTAAAATACTAAAAATCACCAATATAATTAATTCTGTGTTTAGTCAATTTAATAAAATAAATGAAAAAAAATTGTTATATAAAAATAACAAGTGAAAATTCTTTAGTCAGTGAACAATCACCAAGATATAAGAATTATAATAACACCTTATATTTAACAGCATTTTGTAATTTCCAAAAGTCCTTTGTTCACTCACCTGTGAGGCAGACAGTGCAAGTTTACTTCTCCCCATTTAAAGGTAAGAAAACTGAGGCTTATAAAAAGTTTTACATGAGAACAACCAAGGCTTAACTTGGGGATATTAGGGATTACCCTGATAAAAAAAGACTTCCATAAAAACATATCTAAAAAAAACCAAACAAATAAAACCATTATCACACATTTTTCACAAGGGGCAAAGGCATTGATACACCCACAGTGTGACAGTGGATGGAGTATCAGCAAGGAGTCAGGAAAACACATATTCAAGTCCAGCTTAAGCTGGATTTACTACCTGTATTCTTGGACAAGTCATCTAACTTCTATATACCTCAGTTTCCTCATCTGTAAGGGGATTATAGTAGTACCTACTTCTCAGGGTTGTTGTGAAGATTAAATTATATAATTGTCAAGTGCTAACCATAGTGCCTGGCACACAATAAGCACATAATGTTAATTATTGTTATTTATTATTAATAAGGGGTCAGAGCACATGATCAGTTCCAGAAGTGCCTACAATCCATTACATGCTTCCCTATACAATATCATAGCAGGGACCATAAAAATTATATCTAATTTAACTTCTTCATTTGGCCAATAAGTAAACTGAGGCTTAGGGAATTTAAATGACTTGTGTAAAGTCATACAGGTAATTATCATGAAAGGTTAAATTTCAACTCAGACCTCTGAATGCAAAGCCCATGAATTCCTATCTCTAGTCAATCATTGAACATTCATTAAGTAACTTTTATGTGTTAGATACTATTAGGCACTAGCTATACAAAGACAAAAATCAAAAAGGTTTTGCTCTCAAAGATGGAGATAACATACACATGTATATACAAAATAAATAGTAATAAAAAGGAGGTGAAGGGCAGTGAAGGAATACCAGTAATTATAGAGGGAAAAGTCCTCATGAAAGAAAATCTGAGCTGATTTTAGGAAAAAACTAGGGATTTTAAAACAAAGACATAATGAGGGAGTACATTCCAGGGATGGGGAGATTGATCTATTTAATGGCATAGATACAAAAAATGAAAGGTCAGGTATAAAAATCAGCACAGCTAGTCTGGCTAGACCATGAAGGGGAATGATGGGGCCAGGTCAAAAATGTATTTAAATGTCAAACAGAGTAGTTTGTATGTAATCCTATATGTCATTGGGAACTATGCCTGTAATTTCAAAATATCATATTGACAGCAATTCTAATTTGCCTTTGATCTTAATTTGCTAAAAGAATAAGACCAATATTTAGCCGATATCTGACTTCAATTGAGCTATTATAGGAATAACCTGAAGAAAGATTTTAGAAGTACAGAACAGTTATGCCTGAGTTAGGTTAGACCACCTAAAAAGGTGGTCTCAAGCTTGTCAAGATCACTTGGGATTAGGCACTAATGGCATGATTTTCCCAGACACTATTGCCAGAAACCCTTCTGAACCAGTCAATCAAGCACTTATGACATGCCAGTTATGTGCCAAGCACTATGCTAAGTGCCAGGGTAATAAAGGCAAAAAACAATCCCATCTCTTCTCTCAAGGAAATCACATTCTAACAAAGAAGACATCATGTAAATAATATACAGACATGATATATATACAGGATAAATTGGAGACGATCTCATAGGGAAGGCATTAAGGTTAAAGAGGTCTAAAAAAGACTTCTTGTGTAAAATAGAACTTTAGATGACACTTAAAAGGAAGTCAGGGAAGTGAAGGAGTAAAAATGAAGAGGGAGAGATTTCCAAGCATGAGGGACAGCCAGTGAAAATGCTTAGAGGTAAAAGGTGGAGTGTAAAACATGTAAGGAATAAAAAGAAGTCATGTCACTGGATCACAGAGTATAATTCTATGACCAATTGAATATTCTAATCAACTGACACTTGGCCTAAGAATAACAAATTCCTTCTCCTTGCTCCTTTCATCTCTATAGTTCTGAGGTTGACAACCCAGGCAGAAAGTCTTTTCCCCATACAACATCTTGCTGAATTCTTATTTCTATTTACTTAGGCCCTCCACTGCCCATTTTCTCTGATTTTTTTACTTCAACATATTTTGGAATTCTGACTCTTATTTTACACACTCCTTCATATTCTCCTCTTCCAGTCTTTACATTTTTTGCTACTCCCTAAAAACATGTATATACAAATTGTCTTGCTCCCAAAGATGCTTCATCCCAGGCCATCTTCTCCAGAGCTGATCAATGAAACTAAAATCAGCATACTTGATCTTCCTCAATTAACATATGAAAACACTCTCTCCACCCTTATCACTCAACAATTTCTGTTCACTGAAAGTTCTCCATTCTTCTATATCACCCCATCTAAATAAATGTTAAAGTTACTCTCTTTACTTTTATATCCAGTTTACTGCCTTCCTCTTCACCCCCTTTGCTACATGTTCTTAGTAACTAATCAATCAATAAGTATTTATTAAGGACCAATTCATTTGGTTTCTCAATTACTGTGACTCCACTTTCTACTTAATGGAGCATGGGAATAGTCCAGGAGTGTGCCAGACAAAGGCAACTTGAACAGGAAGAGCTGACAGTTAAATTTTCAATGTTAGCATTTATATCTTGGAAATATTACAAATCAAGCTGACTTATATTTTTTGTTTTTGTTAATTATTTAGACATAAGAAAATCATAGAAAAAATGTTAATTGATTAACAGAAATGTGTAATGCATACTTTTTTCCTCCAGACAGCTAGTGTTGTTCCCCAGTTTCTCCAATTGTCCTATTTAGTTATTCTGCCTTAGGTTATAATCTTTCCCTCTTAATGTTTGAGATAAAGGTTTTATTTCTTTAGGTTATAGACGTTCCTTCTTAATGTTTGACAAGATAAAGGTTTATCCATTTTAGATGTCATTAGAATATCAGTAACCTCCCCCACCATTAGGTTATCCCCATCTAGGTGCCTCCCCCACTATGTCATTGTTCTTGTTATACTATAAAAAAGCTTGCTGTCCCTATACTGGGGCTAGACTCTTTGAGATGATAGTCTCCTCTAGACCTGGAATCAACCAAAGATCCATTGGTCCCAATATTTCTCTCCATTTAATAAACTATTGAATTGGTCTCTAATCTCTTGTCTTACTCATTTTCTTCAGCATTACATTTTGGAGGCTCCCTAGCGAGATAATTAGAAAATGAGCAGGATTAGAGATAAGAGACTATCGGGTCTCTGCCTTGGGCAGGGTGGCTGCGGATCTGAATTCTTGGCCTGTAGAGGCTGGGCTCCCCTGGATTTTTTTCCAGAGCCTCCGGGAAAGAGAGCAGTTTCCAGCCACAACAGCCTGATGGTAGACAACCCCATTTTGGCCACAGGAGAGTAAGTTTGTCTGGGTACCTTTTGGGGTATCATCTGGTTATGTCTTAAGACTTGTTTTGTTTGGTGTGCTAGCATCTGGATTCCCAGAATTATGGGCATAGATTCTGGGAGTAGGGTCTTCTGGACACGGGACCCTACCTGAGTGTCTCCTAAGACACATCTGATATGCCAGTTAGCACAACTCTGGGCATTCCAGAGTATAACCCTGGGTGTCTTTTAAAGACACCACTGGCTTATCCTTGTGTGTGAATAACCAGACACGGTTGTCACTATTGGAGTGTCCTTTTTTGGGATACCATTTGCTTAGTTGGTTAGTGTCTAATTGAATGTGGTTGTCACTATTGGGGTATCCTTTTAGGGTACCATTTGGCTTGTTTCTTGATAAAAATCTTTCCTGGAGCAGATGCTTTGCTTGAGGAAATTTCCTCTGTCCAAATCCTTTTCCAGAGAGAAAGGCCCTTCCTTTGCTTCTCAATGCATTTCTACGAGAGGTCCTCCCCGACCCTTGCTTTAGCCTTTCTTCCCACTTCTTCCATCGAATAGGGAGTGTATACATTTGAAAACGGGACTCAGTTTCCCTGATTTGGTCATCCTGTGTTAGAGTAATGCCCCTCCCATCACAGCCTTTTAACTATAGAAGCCTCAGAATTACGCTTTTGCATGCTCAGGGGGCTGTTTTCAAAGACAGGGGATTTTAAAACGCCATTTGGCTTGGCTTTAATGTTAGTGTCCTACTGAATATTGTAATTGTGCAGTCTAAGTAGAATCAGTGTTCTGTATGTCTTGTATGTTATTAGACAGTCTAGTTGTGCTCTCTGTTCTGTGTGATTTTTGTTTGTGTCAAATTGTTTGTAATTTGTTTGTCTGTTTTGTTAATTTAAGCAAAAGCAAAAAACTGATCTAATTAAAAGAGATAAGGAAGGGCAGTATATCTTGCTAAAGGGTACATAGATAATGAAGCAATATCAATACTAAACATATATGTACCAAGTGGTATAGTATCTAAATTCCTAAAGGAGAAGTTGAGAGCTGCAAGAAGAAACAGACAGCAAAACTATAATAGTGGGAGATCTCAACCTTGCACTCTCAGAACTAGATATATCAAATCACAAAATAAATAAGAAAGATGTTAAAGAGGTAAATAGAACACTAGAAAAGTTAGGTATGATAGCTCTTTGGAGAAAACTGAATGGAGACAGAAAGGAGTACACTTTCTTCTCAGCAGTTCATGGAAGCTATTCAAAAACTGACCATATATTAAGACATAAAGACATCAAATTCAAATGCAGAAAGGTAGAAATAGTAAATGTATTCTTCTCAGATCACGATGCAATAAAAATTACATTCAATAAAAAGCCAGGGGAAAATAGACCAAAAAGTAATTGGAAACTAAGTAATCTCATCCTAAAGAATGAGTGGGTGAAACAGCAAATCATAGACATGATTAATAATTTCGCCCAAGAGAATGACAATAATGAAACTTCGTACCAAAATACGTGGGATGTAGCCAAGGTATATTAAGGGAAAATTTTATATCTTTAGAGGATTACTTGCACAAAATAGAGAGATAATCAATGAATTAGGCTTACAACTAAAAAAGCTAGAAAAAGAGTAAATTAAAAACCCCCAATCAAACACTAAACTTGAAATTCTAAAAATAAAAGGAGAGATCAATAAAATTGAAAGTAAAAAAAAAAAAAACTATCGAATTAATAAATAAAATTAAGATTTGGTTTTATGAAAAAAACAACAAAATAGATAAACCCTTGGTAAATTTGATTTAAAAAGGAAAGAGGAAAATTAAATTGTTAGTCTTAAAAATGAAAAGGGAGAAATTTCTACTAATGAGGAGGAAATTAGAGCAATAATTAGGAGTTACTTAGCTCAACTTTATGCCAATAAATTTGACAATTTAAATGAAATGGAGGAATACCTTAAAAAATATAGGTTGCCTAGATTAATAGAGGAAGAAGTAAATTGGTTAAATAGTCCCATTTTAGAAAAAGAAATAGAACAAGCTATTAATCGACTCCTTTAAAAAAATCCCCAGGACCAGATGGATTTATATGTGAATTCTACCAAATATTTAAAGAACAATTAACTCCAATGCTATATAAAGTATTTGAAAAAATAGGGAATGAAGGAGTCCTACCAAATTCCTTTTATGACACAGACATGAACCTAAACCAGGTAGGGTGAAAACAGAGAAAGAAAATTATAGACCAACCTCCCTAATGAATATAAATGCAAAAATTTTAAATAAAATCTTAGCAAAAAAATTACGGAAAATCATCTCCAGGATAATACACCATGAACAAGTAGGATTTATACCAGGAATGTAGGGCTGGTTCAATATTAGGTAAACTATTAGCATAATTGACTGTATCAATAACCAAATTAACAAAAACCAAATTATTATCTCAATAGATACATAAAAAGCATTTGATAAAATCCAAATCCCATTCCTATTAAAAAACACTAGGGAGTATAGGAATAAATGGATTTTTACTTAAAATAGTCAGTAGCATCTATTTAAAACCATCAGTAAGCATCATTTGTAATGGTGATAAGCTGGAACCATTCCCAGTAAAATCAGGAGTAAAACAAGGTTGCCCATTATCACCATTACTATTCAATATTGTATTAGAAATGCTAGCTTTGGCAATAAGAGATGAAAAAGAAATTAAAGGAAATAGAGTAGATAATGAGGAAACCAAATTATCACTCTTTGCAGATGACATGATGGTATACTTAGAAAACTCCAAAGATTTTACTAAAAAGCTATTAGAAATAATCCACAAATTTAGCAAAGTTGCAGGACACAAAATAAATCTACATAAATGATCAGCATTTTTATACATCACTAACAAAATCCAACAAGAGATACAAAGAGAAATTCCATTTAAAATAACTGTCGATAGTATAAAATATTTGGGAATCTATCTGCCAAGGGAAAGTCAGGAACTATATGAGCAAAGCTACAAAACACTTTCCACCCAAATGAAGTCAGATTTAAACAATTGAAAAAATATTAAGTGTTCCTGGATAGGTTGAGCGAATATAATAAAGATGACAACACTATCTAAACTAATTTATTTATTTAGTGCTATATCAATCAGACTCCCAAGAAACTATTTTAATGATCTAGAAAAAATAACAACAAAATTCATCTGGAAGAACAAAAGGTCAAGAATTTCAAGGGAACTAATGAAAAAAAAATCAAATGAAGGTGGCCTAGCTGTACCTGATCTAAAAGCAGCGATCACCAAAACCATTTGGTATTGGCTAAGAAATAGACTAGTTCATCAGTGGAATAGTGTTATGGGCCAGAACTCTGAAACAAGGATTCTTACAAGGTATTAGAACTAAGTAGTTTAATCTAGTTTAGCATGGTGATTAATAGTTCTTTCAGTATTGATCCATTTAATCTTACAACAAATAATGGTTTCCTGGTGATATGATGATTGGTTTTTACTCAGTGTAGAGCATATAAACTAGGAGCCTCAGCTAAATTCATTCAGAGGCAGAGAAGACAAAGGACTGGAGTGGGAGCTCAAGCTCTCAGATTCATTCAATCTTTGGTCAGGTTCCTAGTGGCAGGCTTTACTTCTTCATTTTCTCCACTGAAACAAAGACTCTGAAAGGCCTCTAAGAAAGCTTCCCAGCCCCAGGCAAAGAGATAATACAGACCTAACTTATTTCCCTAGGTCAGATCTGTCTAAGATTTCTTTCAAATGTATTATGCAATAGATCTTATCTTAAAACAACAAAGAATATTTTCTGCAGAAGTCAAACTCTTATATCTCTTGTCCCCAAATTCCAGTATAGACTCATTAGTAATGACCCTACAATAGCCTAAACTATTCAGAAAAAAAAATCTATTTGAAATTTAATCATATTGGTGGTGAGAGAATTTTCTGCTGCAATAAAGGAAATAAGTATGTTTTGCCAGGCACTGTCTTATACCTCATTTGAACAACAACCCTGGGAGATAGCTATTACTATGATCCTCATTTCACAATTGAGGAAATCAAGATAGACAGAAGTTAAGTGACTTAGCTAGGGTCACAAAGTTACTAAGTTATCTGAGACTGGATTTGAATTCAGATCTAACTCCAGGCCCAATGTTCTATCCATTGCACTGTGTCTGCCCAGTGAAGAGGACATTCTCTTGTTCTATCTGTAATTTACACAATTCTGAAAAACCTGCGAGGATATAACAAGAACAAAAATATATCTCTATAATCCATGTACAATTAGACTTCTTTTTTTTTTTTTAAATAATTTTTTATTGATAGAACGCATGCCAGGGTAATTTTTTACAGCATTATCCCTTGCATTCATTTCTGTTCCGATTTTTCCCCTCCCTTCCTCCACCCCTTCCCCCAGATGGCAAGAGTCCTTTACATGTTGAATGGGTTGCAGTATATCCTAGATACAATATATGTGTGCAGAACCAAACAGTTTTCTTGTTGAACAGGGAGAATTGAATTCAGAAGGTATAAATAACCCGGGAGGAAAAACATAAATGCAAGCAGTTTATATTCATTTCCAGTGTTCTTTCTCTGGGTGTAGCTGCTTCTGTCCATCTTTGATCAATTAAGGCTCTCTTTATCAAAGAGGTCCACTTCCATCAGAATATATCCTCAAACATTATCATTGTTGAGGTATATAATGATCTCCTGGTTCTGCTCATTTCACTCAGCATCAGTTCATGTAAGTCTCGCCAGTCCTCTCTGTATTCATCCTGCTGGTTGTTCTTACAGAACAATAATATTCCATAACGTTCATATACCACAATTTACTCAACCATTCTCCAATTGATGGGCATCCTTTCATTTTCCAGCTTCTAGCCACTACAAATAGGGCTGCCACAAACATTTTGGCACATACAGGTCCCTTTCCTTTCTTTAGTATCTCTTTGGGGTATAAGCCCAGTAGAAACACTGCTGGATCAAAGGGTATGCACAGCTTGATAACTTTTTGAGCATAGTTCCAAACTGCTCTCCAGAATGGCTGGATGTGTTCACAATTCCACCAACAATGTATCAGTGTCCCTGTTTTCCCACATCCCCTCCAACATTCCCCATTATCTTTCCCTGTCATTCTAGCCAATCTGACAGGTGTGTAGTGGTATCTCAGAGTTGTCTTAATTTGCATTTCTCTGATTAATAATGATTTGGAGCATATTTTCATATGTCTATAAATAGTTTCAATTTCTTCGTCTGAGAATTGTCTGTTCATATCCTTTGACCATTTATCAATTGGAGAATGGTTTGATTTCTTATAGATTAGGGTCAGTTCTCTATATATTTTGGAAATGAGGCCTTTATCAGAACCTTTGATTGTAAAAATGTTTTCCCAGTTTATTGTTTCCCTTTTAATCTTGTTTGCATTTGTTTTGTTTGTACAAAAACTTTTCAGTTTGATATAATCAAAATTTTCTATGTTGTGGTCAATAGTGATCTCTAGTTCTTCTTTGGTCATAAATTCCTCCCTCTTCCACAGGTCTGACAGGTAAACTATCCTATGCTCTTCCAATTTATTTATCATCTCATTTTTTATGCCTAGATCATGAACCAATTTTGACCTTATCTTGGTGTACGGTGTTAAGTGTGGGTCAGTGCCTAGTTTCTGCCATACTGATTTCCAATTTTCCCAGCAATTTTTGTCAAATAATGCATTCTTATCCCCAAAACTGGGGTCTTTGGGTTTGTCAAACACTATATTATTAAAGTTATTGGCTGTTTTGTCCTTTGAACCTGACTTATTCCATTGATCAACTAGTCTATTTCTTAGCCAATACCAGATGGTTTTAGTAACTGCTGCTTTATAATATAATTTTAGATCTGGTACAGCTAGGCCACCTTCATTTGATTTTTTTTTCATTAATTCCCTTGAAATTCTTGACCTTTTGTTTTTCCATATGAATTTTGTTGTTATTTTTTCTAATTCATCAAAGTAGTTTTTTGGGAGTCTGATAGGTATAGCACTAAATAAGTAGATTAATTTAGGTAGTATTGTCATCTTTATTATATTTGCTCGCCCAATCCAAGAGCATTTAATACTTTTCCAGTTGGTTAGATCAAACTTAATTTGTGTGGAAAGTGTTTTGTAGTTTTGCTCATAAAGTTTCTGATTTTCCCTTGGCAGATAGATTCCTAAATATTTTATACAAACAGTAGTTACTTTAAATGGAATTTCTTTTTGTATCTCTAACTGTTGGGTTTTGTTAGTGATATATAAGAATGCTGATGACTTATGTGGGTTTATTTTATATCCTGCAACTTTGCTGAAGGTGTAGATTGTTTCTAATAACTTTTTGGTAGAATCTCTGGGGTTTTCTAAGTATACCATCATATCATCAGCAAAGAGTGATAATTTGGTTTCCTCATTTCCTATTCTTATTCCTTTAATCTCTTTCTCAACTCTTATTGCCAAAGCTAGCATTTCTAATACAATATTAAATAGTAACGGTGATAGTGGGCAACCTTGTTTTACTCCTGATATTATTGGGAATGGTTGCAGTTTGTCCCCGTTACATATAATGCTTAAAGTCCATTTATTCCTATACTCTCAAGAGTTTTTAATAGGAATGGATGTTGGATTTTATCAAATGCTTTTTCTGCATCTATTGAGATGATCATATGGTTTTTGTTAATTTGATTATTAATATGGCCAATTATATTGATAGTTTTCCTAATATTGAACCAGCCTTGCATTCCTGATATAAATCCTACTTGATCATGATGTATTATCCTGGGGATGATTTTCTGTAGTCTTTTTGCTAATATCTTATTTAAGATCAATATTCATTAGGGAGATTGGTCTATAATTTTCTTTCTCTGTTTTCAACCTACCTGGTTTAGGTATCAGTACCATGTCTGTGTCATAAAAGGAGTTTGGTAGGACTCCTTCATTCCCTATTTTTTCAAATAGTTTATAAAGCATTGGGGCTAATTGTTCTTTGAATGTCTGGTAGAATTCACATGTAAATCCATCTGGTCCCGGGGATTTTTTTTAGGGAGTTGATTAATAGCTTGTTCTATTTCTTTTTCTGAAATGGGACTATTTAAGCAATTTACTTCCTCCTCTGATAATCTGGGAAGCCTATATTTTTGGAAATAGTCATCCATTTCACTTAGATTATCAAATTTATTGGCATAAAGTTGGGCAAAGTAACCCCTTATTATTTCTTTAATTTCCTCTTCATCAGTGGTAAGTTCTCCTTTTTCATTTTTAAGACTGCCAATTTGATTTCCCTCTCTCCTTTTTCTAATCAGATTTACCAAAGGTTTATCAATTTTATTGGTTTTTTCATAAAACCAACTCTTAGTTTTCTTTATTAGTTCAATAGTTTTTTTTACTTTCTATATTATTAATTTCTCCTTTTAATTTTAGAATTTCAAGTTTAGTAATTGATTGGGGGTTTTTAATTTGGTCTTTTTCTAACTTTTTAAGTTCCAGGCCCAATTCATTGATCTTCTCTTTTTCTATTTTATTCAAGTAAGCCTCTAAGGATATAAAATTTCCCCTTATTACTGCTTTGGCTGCATCCCATAAATTTTGATATGATGTCTCATTGTTGTCATTATCTTGAGTGAAATTATTAATTGTGTCTATAATTTGCTGTTTCACCCAATCATTCTTTAAGATGAGATTATTTAGTTTCCAATTACTTTTTGGTCTATTTACACCTAACTTTTTGTTAAATGTAGTTTTTATTGCGTTGTGATCTGAAAAAAAAGCATTTACTATTTCTGCCTTCCTGCATTTAATTTTGAGGTCTTTGTGTCCTAATATATGGTCAATTTTTGTGTAGGTTCCATGAACTGCTGAGAAGAAAGTATACTCCTTTCTGTCACCATTCAGTTTTCTCCAGAGAAAACCTAATTTTCATCAATACCTAATTTTTCTAATATTCTATTTACCTCTTTAATTTCTTTCTTATTTGTTTTGTGATTTGATTTATCTAAATCTGAGAGTGCAAGATTGAGATCTCCCACTATTATAGTTTTGCTGTCTATTTCTTCTCGCAACTCTCTTAGCTTCTCTTTAAGGAAGTTAGATGCAATACCACTTGGTGCATATATGTTTAATATATATATATTGTTTCATTCTCTATAGTACCCTTAAGCAAGATATAGTTTCCTTCCTTATCTCTTTTTAATTAGATCAATCTTTGCTTTTGCTTGATCTGAGATAAGGATGGCTACCCCTGCTTTTTTGACTTCACCTGAGCACAATAGATTCTGCTCCAGCCTTTTACCTTTAGTCTATATGTATCTCCCTGTTTTAAATGTGTTTCCTAACAGATTGTAGGGTTCTGACTTTTGATCCAGTCTGCTATCCGCCTCCTCTTTATGGGAGAGTTCATCCCATTCACATTTGCGGTTAAAATAACCAATTCTGCATTTCCTGCCATCCTAATATCCCCAGATTATACTTTTCTTTTTCTTGCCCTCCTTCCCTTCTTCCCTATTGGTCCCACTAACGTCGCACAGCTCTCCCTCTTTAGTATCCCTCCCTCCTCCCTTGGAATCCCTTCCCCTTTCTTGTACCCTTCCCTTATTACTCTTTTTCCTTCTTCCTTTTCCTCTCCCACTTTTTAATGAAGTGAGAGAAGAATCTGTGTAAGACAAATATGTCAATTGTTTCCTCTTTGAGCCAACTCTGATGAGAGTAGGATTCACACAATGTTCCTCCCCCTCTCTAAGTTCCCTCATATATGATAGGTTTCCTCTGCCTCATTGTCGCATGTAGTTTCCCTCTTTTTATCTCCCTTCTTCCCTTTTTCTGGCACTATCCCCTTTCCATTTCTACTTCCCTTTTTTATGTTATATCGGTAAAATCAAATTATACATATGATTTTTATGTATATTCACAACAGAAATACAGTTCTCAAGAGTTCCTTTTACCTTTTTCTACTTCTCTTGATTCCTGTTGTTGAAGATCAAATTTTTTGTTTAAGTCTGGTTTTTTCCTTAGAAACAGATGGAATTCCTCTATTTCATTAAATATCCATCTTCTTCCGTGGAAAAAAATACTCAGCTTAGCTGGACAGTTTATTCTTAGCTGCATTCCAAGTTCTTTTGCCTTTCGGAATATCTGATTCCAGGCCCTTCGATCCTTTAATGTTGAGGCAGCCAGATCTTGCGTGACCCTTATTGTGGCATCTCGGTATTTGAACTGTTTTTTCCTGGCTGCTTGTAAAATTTTTTCTTTAGTCTGGAAATTCTGAAGTTTGGCCACAATATTCCTTGGAGTCTTTATTTTAGGGTCTTTTTCAGAAGGTGTTCGATGAATTCTTTCAACGCCTATTTTCCCTTCCGGTTCTATTACTTCTGGGCAGTTCTCTTTGATGATTTCCTGTAAAATAGTATCTAGGCTCTTTTTTTCATCATAATTTTCGTGCAGTCCGATGATCCTCAGGTTATCTCTCCTAGATCTATTTTCCAGATCTGTTGTTTTTCCCAGTAAATATTTGACATTTTTTCCAATCTTTCATTTTTTTGGTTTTGCTTGACTGATTCTTGATGTCTCAATGAATCAGTCATTTCTATTTGTTCAGTTCTAATTTTTAGTGAGTTATTTTCTTCATTAGCTTTTTTTACTTCTTTTTATATATGTCCAATTGAGTTGTTTTGCTCTGTGGAATTTTTTTCCATTTCACTAATTTTTTTTTTTTTTTTTTTTAGTGAGTCATTTTCTTTTTCCAATTCTCAAACTCTGTTTTTTACCTTTTCCAATTCACATTTCAGGAAGTTGTTTTCTTTTTCCACTTTATCAAATTTTTCTTTTAATGAGTTATGTGCCTTTTCTGTACTCTTTTGCATAGCTTCTCTTTCCTTTCCCCATTTTTCTTCTAGCTCTCTTTTAAGGTTTTGAATAGTCTCTTCTAAGAGAGCCTTTTGTATTGGAGACCAACAATCGTCTGGAGACTGTCTACTATTAGTCTCTTCAGGGTTGAAAAGCTGTTCTCTTTCTGGGTAGAAACTATCAATCGTTCTTTTGATTTTTTTACTCATTTTGTTAAAGCCTGTAAGGTCTTCCTTCAGAGCCAGGAGGTTACCAGCTTCCTCTGCAGAGCAGTGAAAGGTATATGGACGGGGTAGCTGTCCTGCCAGCCGGCTACAAAAAGCAGCGAGGTACTGGAGTGCTCTGGGAAAGAGTTCCCCACCAGAAAGTAACTCAGGCCTGCAGGACCGGGCTGGAAAAGTGCCTTTCAAAGAACCTCAGCTGTGTGAGAAAATGACTGCCCTGGGGCTAGACACTTAGCAGTGAGAGTTTCACTTCCCAAGCCAAACCCTGCCCTGGGGCTGTGGGTATTAGCAGCTGAGCAATGAATGGATTTGCAGGGATGAGAAGTGTCTGCCAGGGAAGCGCAGTCAGCTGGGGAGGTTCTATTGCCCCAGGCCGAGCCCCCCACACTGCCGATTAGAGGCTGCCCAGGCTGCACCCCACTGTCGTGCAGATTAGTAACTGCCCTGCAAAAGCCCCGAACTGCCGGATGTGGCCACAGGGCTGCGGTAAAGTCTGCCTGAGTCACTTCCGGGTTTGAGGGGTTACAGCCAGATCTCGTTAGGTTCTGGCATTTTTTAGAGGGCCCTCTGTTTTAGGCTTTAACTTCTCTGCCAGTTTACTGCTTTGTAATCAAGGTAGAGCAGTTAGCCTATAGCAGAGTGGTCCCTATAACTTCTCTAGCCACAGAGATCACTCCCGCCCCTGGTCTGCTCAGGACGCTAGCCTCTCGCTGGCTGTACTAGTCTGTTCCTGGCCCCTCAGGACAAACCTTTCCTGGCGAGCTTCTGGATCTGCTGGTAAATTGTAGTGCTTCTTATCTTCATGAATTTAAGCAGTGAAGAGTTATTTTTGAGGCTGGATTAAATATTTGGTTATGAGGGTAATGAGAGGAGCTTAGAGAGTCGTGTGTGCCTGCTCCGCCATCTTGGCTCCGCCCCAGAAGTCTCCCCAATTAGACTTCTTACAATTTCTCCAAAGAATGTAAGTATTCTTTGGTTATCGTTTGTATGCTTTCTGGAGGCCTTTTCTGTCTGAAAAACTATGGCGGTAACAGTGGCCAAGTTTCTTTTGATTAAGGGAGCATTATTTAACAGCTCTTCAAGGTTCTATAAACTTTCCACCATCCCTATTCTCAGAATTCAAGAGAAGTAGAAAGAACTAATGGACTGAAATTTTAACTGACCAAATTATGGAAAAAACTTTTTTCCCAGTAGGATGTACTCCTAATTATATTCTAATCTATATCTTAATCAAACTGTTTATCTCCCAAGGAAATAGTTACAAACAGGTTAAGGATGATCTACTCTTGGTTCTTACCAGTTTATTTACTCTGCTCCAGTATATTCTACAATAATTATTTTGTAAGAAGCTTTCCAACTTTTGCTCAATCCTCAATTGCCTGTACTCAGGCCCCAACCGGTGTAATGTTCTGGTTGGCTTTCTTGAGGGCCTTCAGATTAGCCTTGGTCTCAGCAGAATAATCACCATAAGAATAGTCAGGGATAAAGTCCAAAATCTTTATTGTCTGGGGCTAAGCTAGCTTTCTAGGGGACCTTCAGATGGGCCTTGGTTTTCTTAGTGGAGGAATGCAGGAGGCAGGAGAGCTACAAGAAGCTGCTCAAGTCTTCTTTTCTGTGTTGAGTTTGTTCCCAATTTATATACTCTATTACAATTAAATCAATCCATCATACTGAGTATAAACCTATCATTCTATTACTAGGAAACCATTATTTGTTATAAAATTAAATCAATCATACTGAACTAAAGAACTCTTAATCACCATACTAAACTAGATATTTTTCTTATCAATTCCACTGAGGTAACATCTTTCTCCAGAGTTTTAGCCCATTATACTACTCTACTGTTTGAAACCAGGATGTTAGTATTAGAAGAAACAATTGCACAAAGGAAACTAGATGGAAAGGGCTCTAACAGGTACTTTTAATGCTTCCACTATTGTCAAACTTACAGATATTGATAACTAGGTCCACATTTCCCAGAGCCAACAAGATAAGTAAACCATTTCTCTAGAGTTCTCTCATTGGACGATTCAGTTGCAAATCATCAGAAAAAAGCTTCCCCTGAAGCAGACAACTCCAAAAAGTAGTCAGAATTCTTCACTGACAGAAGATAGGCCATGATATGGATACCTTGCTCTATTTACTGTGTTGTACTTTACAGGGTTTCTACAGATTGTACATTGAGTCAATTCAATCAAATCAAGATAATGTCCTCTTTGTACTCATGGGATACTTCAGTTCTATTCAAGTCTGCATTAAGAGATACAAAATATTCAGAACAAGTAATAGTTCCATTACATTGTGTCTATTGGTCTATTAATATTTAGATGACAGTTTTACAAAAAGATATAAGGAAACTTTCTAGTAGAGAATGAATAAGAGGGTAAGAAGACTGGAAAATGTCCAGAGAAGGACTGATTAGAAGAAATAGGTACATATAATCAGAGGAAATTGAGACATGGAAGGAACATAACTGTCTTTCTAACATCTGACAGGTTATCATATAGGTTATCAGACAGGGATCTGAGTTATTTTCCTTGGCCCTATCTGGCAGAATTGAGAGAAACAGGTGAACACTGCAAAAAAACAGATTTAAATTTGGAGGACATAAAAATTCTTAATGGTTCTGAAGTCAGGAGGGCCTGAGTTCAAATCTGACCTCAAATACTTAACACTTCCTAGCTGTGTGATGCTAGGCAAGTCATTTAACCCCAATTGCCTCAGAAAAAAAAAAAAAAATCTTAATGACAAGAGTTAACAAAAAGTAGAATAAATTACCTTGGAAGACATTGTGTTCTCATTAGAGATCTGCATGAAGATGGAAAACCCACTTGTAAGGGATGCTGTAAAAAGAATCCCTGGCTAGGTAAATAAAATGGAATAACCTTTAAAGTAATGGTTAGCTCTTTGGTTCTATAATTCGATTATGAATCTTGTTTTACTTGGCCCAAGAACATAGTTTAAATTGTAGAATATAATAGCAAGAAATCTGAAAAAAAAATCATAGGTCATTGTATTTACAAAGTTTCCCTTTATTACAATTTCTTTTATACTGATTAAAATGTGCTCTCAGATTGAAACTTTTCTGACCATCAATACTTTCAATAATGTTTCTTTCCGATATGAATTCTCTGATGTTGAGTAACATGTGCTCTCTGGGTAAATGCTTTGCCACACTCATTACATTTATAGGGTTTTTCTCCAGAATGAATTCTGTGATGTCGAGTCAGGTTTGCCTGCTTGGTAAAGGCTTTATTACACTCATTACATTTATATGGTTTCTCTCCAGAGTGAATTTTCTGATGCTGATTTAAATTGGCCCGCTTAGTAAAGGCTTTTCCACATTCATTACATTTATAGGGCTTTTCTCCAGAATGAATTCTTTGATGAAGATTAAGTTGTGAAAGGTAGCTATAGTCTTTTCCACATTCATTACACTTAAATGGTTTCAATGCAAGATGAGTATGCTGATGTTGAGTAAGGGTAGACTGCTTAGTAAAGACTTTCCCACATTCATTACATTTATAAGGTTTCTCTCCAGAATGAATTCTTTGATGTTCGGTAAAATTTGCCCACTTGATGAACGCTTTCCCATATTCACTACATGTAAAGGTTATCTCACCAGAATGATGGGTATAATGAACATTAAATTGTGAAATCCATTTGAAGGTTTTTCCACATTCTTTACACTTAAAAGGTTTCTCTCCAAAATGAATTTGCTGATGATGAGTAAGATTTAACCTCTTAGTAAAGACTTTACTACACTCATTACATTTATAATTATCTAAGTTTTCTTCAGAATGAATTCTCTGATGTTCAGCACTGTTTACCCACTTAGTAAAAATTTTCCTACATTCATTACATGTACAGGGTTTCTCACCAGGATGATGGTCATGATGAAGATTAAGTTGTGAAATGTGACTAAAGGCTTTTCCAAATTCTTTATATACAAAAGGTTTCTTTCCTGGCTGGATCTTTTGATACTTAAGCAGCCCTAAGGTATCTTTGATGTTCTTTCCATATATATCATATTTATACATGTTTTTTACTATAGGAATTTGTTCTGTATCTAGGATTGGCCTCAGGTTGAAACTTCTCTCAAATTCATTACTCTCAAAGCCTTTCTCATTACTGGAAATTTCCTCATATATAACAGTTTCTTGCTCCAAATGCTCATGGTGGCCTTGCTGCCTGACTAATCTGCCATAACAGTGAAAATTTTCTTTCAGTATGAAGTTCCAAGAACTATGTTTTCTGGGTCTTTTCATTATTGCTTCCTGAGGTGATTCTTCCACAGATGTTTCCCACTTTTCAAATGATGCCTTGGCTTCAGGAATGATGACTGAATCTGAAAGAAGAAAGAAACTGTTGCATGATGAAATAGTTCATATTTCTGTAGCTGCTTTAAAGTTAACAATACATTTTTCTCATAACAACCCTGTGAAATAGGTAGTATAAATATAATCAGCATTTTCTAGGTGAGGAATAGAATTTTCTCTCAGTCCTTGTCAATAGTTTAAAGGTTTTGAAGAGTTTCTTGGATCAACATTTCCAACGTGTTTTCTCTCTGACCAACAAAATGAGCTGTTGCTTACAATAAATTCCTGTCTACTAGTTTTTCATTTACTCAAACAGACAAATACCTCTGGGGGCTTCACTTTCTAGCATCCATGGCATTTCCCCATGTTCCAATTGGGAGACCACTTGGAAGCTGAAAGACCTGTTCATGGAAAAGAAAAGTGAAATGCATATTTCTGTGGTAGAAAAATCATTCCATGACCAGCAGGATGAATACAGAGAGGACTGGCGAGACTTACATGAACTGATGCTAAGTGAAACGAGCAGAACCAGGAGATCATTATATACCTCAACAATGATACTGTTTGAGGATATATTCTGATGGAAGTGGATCTCTTTGATAAAGAGAGTTAATTCAGATCAAAGATGGACAGAAGCAGCTACACCCAAAGAAAGAACACTGGAAAATGAATATAAACTGCTTGCATTTTTGTTTTTCTTCCTGGGTTATTTCTACCTTCTGAATTCAATTCTCCCTGTGCAATAAGAAAACTGTTCGGTTCTGCACACGTATATTGTATCTAGGATATACTGTAACCTATTCAACATGTGAAGGACTGCTTGCCAACTGGGGGAGGGGGTGGAAGGATGGAGGGGAAAAATCGGAACAGAAGTGAGTGCAAGGGATAATGCTGTAAAAAAAATTACCCTGGCATGGGTTCTATCAATAAAAAGTTATTAAAAAAAAAAGAAAGAAAAAAAAAAGAAAAATCATTCCAAAATATAATCCAAGATGCTACATATTTAGAGAGGATAGAATATATTAGCCACAATTTAAAGAACTTCAAAACTACTCAGTGTTAAATCTTCATAAAATACAGGAGGATGGGCCAAAAGGGCTGAGGATAATACAAATCTTCCATCTGTGAAATTATTTTACTGGATTCTTAGCAGAAAATTTGAACACAAAAAGGCAAAGAAATGGAAATGGGCAGTATCCAGACTAGTAAAGGGGGAAAGAAACTGCCCCATTTTCAATTCTATAATACAAAAAGATCAAGATTCTCTGGCTTCTACATCAAAGAAATTCAGTGTGATACTTTCAAAGCCCATGGTCTTTAAAAATTATTTAATTAAACATGTATTTTTATTATAATTGATTATATTAAACATTTTATTATAATAAAAAGTATTTAATTAACAAAATTAAATAAAATTAAATTTCATTGAAACTATTACCACTCATATGAAAGAGTGTTCCAAATCATTATTGATCAGAGAAATGCAAATTAAGACAACTCTGAGATACCACTACATACCTGTCAGATTGGCTAAGATGATAGGAAAAAATAATGATGACTGTTGGAGGGGATGAAGGAAAACTGGGACACTGATGCATTGTTGGTGGAGTTGTGAACGAATCCAGCCATTCTGGAGAGCAATCTGGAATTATGCCCAAAAAGTTATCAAACTGTGCATACCCTTTGATCCAGCAGTGTTTCTATTGGGCTTATATCCCAAAGAAATAGTACAGAAGGGAAAGGGACCTGTATGTGGCAAAATGTTTGTGGCAGCCCTGTTTGTAGTGGCTAGAAACTGGAAATTGAATGGATGCCCATCAATTGGAGAATGGCTGGATAAATTGTGGTATATGAATGTTATGGAATATTATTGTTCTGTAAGAAATGACCAGCAGGATGAATACAGAGAGGCTTAGAGAGACTTATATGAACTGATGCTAAGTGAAATGAGCAGAACCAAGAGATCATTATACACTTCGACAACGATATTGTATGAGGATGTATTCTAATGGAAGTGGACTTCTTTGACAAAGAGACCTAACCAAGTTTCAATTGATAAATGATGGACAGAAGCAGCTACACCCAAAGAAAGAACACTGGGAAACGAATGTGAACTATCTGCATCTTTGTTTTTCTTCCCGGGTTATTTTTACCTTCTGAATCCAATTCTCCCTGTGCAACAAGAGAACTGTTCAATTCTGCAAACATATATTGTATCTAGGATATACTGCAACATATCTAACATATATAGGACTGCTTGCCATCTAGGGGAGGGGAAAAATCAGAACAGAAGCGAGTGCAAGGAATAATGTTGTAAAAAAAAAAATTACCCTGGCATGGATTCTGTCAATATAAAGTTATTATTAAATAAAATTTAAAAAAATAAAAATAAAAAAATTAAATTAAATTTCATTTAAAATGCTGAGATATACGGGGGAAATTTACCAAGAAAAACCAAGTTCCTATAGTTCTCCAGCAACACATCTCTGTATAGATTCTGCTCAACAGGGTCCAGTTGTACCAGTTCTTCCCAAGTGAAATCTGGAAACACATCCTTGAATGTCACTGATTCCTGAAACACAAACACATGTCTGCTTGCCAGCTAGTTAGCTCCCTGCATTGCTTATAGGGATGAGGCTGGCCGCAACAAAGAAATGAAGAGTGTGTAAGTCGCTGATAAAATGGTAAAGTAATTCTATATAATTTGTAATTTACTATAGGTAGTTATCATATACATCACTTATATCAGCACTGTGGTGGAAGGGTGCGGAGTAAATCAGAAGAATATGATATGCTTCCTACTTTTATGGAGCTTAGAATTTTATTTGAGAAACACTAAAAACTGTTAAGATAATGGGAACTTATTTCTAATAATTAGTCCTTCAATTCTTGTAGCAACAAGAATAGCAATTCAAGGATCCCCTTGGGACATACAGCATCCTGTTCATTTGCTCAAGTCCACTCTTATTATCTCCTTTCCAAGGAGAAAGGATGAATTTTAAATGAGACATACACTTTCTCTAAAACTCAAAGAATGAATTAAACTCACCCTAAGATGGCTGTGGTTAACACTAACATCAATTTCATTCTCAATATTAATTTCCAAATAAATACTACAAAACTACAATCCCCCAATGTTAAAAGATTATGTTTTCCAACATAATCATTCATTCTTCCAATGTTATCAGTATTTGTGATTGTTTTCTAATTACAAAATATACTGTATGGTCATAAAAACAACTTTTCATTCATAATTTTGCTCCTATCAACAAGAAGCTTTTCTCAAATTTTCCCATTTCTGCCAGGGTTAATATTGTTAATACAATGTTAATATTGTTCCCACCCTGTTGGAATACACAGGAGCCACCTGACAGTGGCTGCTGGAGATCCAACCCAGAATGGATCTCCTCTTGTGAGTACAAGGAGACTGAGAGGCAGTTGCTGCTCTCTAAACTCTCTGAGAGGCCATTGAGTTGTTTGACCTCTCTCCTCTTCCCGCTGCCTCCAATTTTTCTCATTCCCAGTTCACAACACCTGTGTCAGCAAAAACTGCCTTGCAAATCCTTCAGATGTTATGATCCACAATTGTGGAGGCTCTCGGAGAATTGACCTGTCCCTTAATACCACCCCACCAAAAATCTAAGGAACAGATCAAAAATTATGTTTCCTCCATGACTAAAAATTAAGTAATTCTCTATTTATTTGTTTCCTCAAATTCTAGTAAATTTGATTCCTCAAAATCTAGTAAATCCTCCACCTAAATCCTTGTTCTACACAACTCACTTGAAACAAATGGTAAATATATACTTTTACATATTCCCTTCTACTACTACCATCCTCTGTGTCTTAATAGCCTCTCCACTAATAAGGAATTCTGATCCTTTTCCTCATTTTTTTTTTTTTACTTTTCTAAAAGTTTATTTTAAAATAGAAAAACAAGCCAAATATGTGCGAAAAAATTCTCACATGAACAGAACATGAGAAAATTTAAAATATGAGATGATAAATTTCCATTTCAAGAAATTGTATATACAACATATTGTGTCACGAGCTGTCCATCTTTGCTTCTATGTAGATTTTCTTCTGTTCTCTGCTGTGTACTTTTTATTTTTCCCCTTCCCTTGCCCCCTCCCCCACAAAGCTACAATTAAGCATGGATATAATTATACACACACATATATATATCTATGTTAGGCTGTTCTTTGTTTGTAAAGTCCTATTTCTCTGAAGATGAATAACATCATCCTTTAAGAAGTTTGTTTTTCCATATTTTTCTAAATCCAACAACTCATCACTTCTTGTACCACAGCAATATTTCAATCTTATACTATCTAGTTATTTTAAGTAACCTAAAAATATTAATATGGCTGACAGTGTAGTTTCCTTATTTTCCATTTTTGATTGTCTACTTTAGTTTTAATTTTGCCTGAAACCAGTGATTCCTAGCCCTGGGTTGTTTTCCTAAATTCTACTTCTGATCATTGTCATTATGTTTATGTATATCTCTTATTTCCTATCCCTACTAACGCCTCTGCTTTACTTCCGCTACCTTGCTTTGCTATTACTTAACCTCCCCACTTCCAGGATCTTTCCCTCATCCTCTCCCCATACTTTTTCTGTCCCTCTTTTCTTCCTATTTCCATTAATCTATACATCCTTCTCCAACTACCTCCCCTTACCTTATTATTGTTTATAAATTTAGAACTTTTATACCTTTCAAGATATATACTAATTGTTCCCTTTCTAACCTATTCCTGATGTAATAATTCCAGAACTACCAAGCCTCCTCCCTCATCTAATTCCTCTGTGTCACTTCTAACTTTTGTACCTTATTCATATAAGATAGTTACTTTTAAAAATCTTTTCCTACATTGCTATTTTAGAATCACATCGTACTCAGCTCTAATGTTTCTTTTAAACTACCCAATTACTGACATATATATTTCCACAAATAAAACAAAGTTTGCTTTTATTGAGTTCCTTGAAATTAGTCTCTCATGTTTAGCTCATATTTCTGTTGGATCTTACATGTCAAATTTATGATTAAGTTCAAGGGATTTTTTGCAACAAAATCCTGAAAGCCTGGCAATTCATTGAATATCAATTTTTTAAAAAAAATTTCCATTTAGGATCATGCTTAATTTTGCTAGCAGTCACAACCCTAGTTCTTTTATTCTTTGATAGTCTTTCAAGACTTGTGATCTTTTAATATAGCCACTATTAGAGTTTGTATAATTTTAACTTGGCTCTGCTATATTTGTTTTTTTCTTGTTGCTGGTAATATTCTCTCTTTGATCTGGGGGTTTCAGAATTTTGGCTATGACGTTAATGTAGGCTTTCTCATTAGAATCTTTTTCAGGTGGTGATTAGTGGATTTTTTCCATTTCTACTTTCCCCTTTGGTTCTAAGGCTTCAGGATAATTTTCTTTTAATTATTTCTTGTATTATTGTATCCAGATTCTTTTTGATCATAGCTTTTAGATAGTTCAATTATTCTTATGTTTTCTCTTCCAGATTTGTTCCCCAGATCTGTTTTTCTTATGCCTCATGTCACATTCTCATCTATTTTTTTCACTATATTTTGTTTTATAAATTCTTGATCTTTTCTAACTTCACTGGCTTCTCCTTGCCCAATTCTAATTTTCAAGGAGTCATTGTGTTCCTTTAAACTTTGGATCACCTTTTGCAATTTACATAATTTTCATAATCTTATTTCTCTCAAATTCTTTTTTTTTTTTTTTAGTTTTTCCTCAAACTCTATTATTTGATTTTTAAAGTCATTTTTGAGTTCTTCTCTGAATTCTTTTTGAGCAGGTCACTATTCAATGTTACTCTTTGAGATAGGAGAGGATTTTTTTTTTTTTACTTCATCTGAAGTTGAATTTTGGTCTTCCCATTCCCTCTATGGTTTGAGTTCTTTCTCTTTTGCCTGTTCATGGGTTTTATTTTTTTTAATTAGTAGCAGATTGTTGGAATGATTACTTCTGCCTCTGGAGTGTGGGAATGGTGCCTCTAGAGTCAAATCTTACTCTAGTTCTCCCCTCTGCTCTGAAACCAAAAATCAAAAATTCCACCCACCTGTAAGTACCCACCCCACTGCTTCTGCACTTACCAGGCAAGTACTGGTTACTTTTCGGCCAGAGTATATCTTCACAGCACAACTGGGTCTGGCATTCCTTATCAACAGAGATTCTTTTAATTTTCCCCAATTCAGCTGCCCAACTCTCCACATGGTGTGGGAGGTGAAGACACCAGTGGCTGAGACCAAGGCTATTTCCCAACCCAGCTAGCCCCAGGGCTGGCCCCTTGCTATTTCAGTGGAACTAACCTAGACGTGTTTACACTTTACCTAGGCCAAACCTCCAATCTAGTATCTTTCTTTGGCTCTACCCAGATTGTCCCAGGAGGACCTCTAATTTCTTTTTACCACTCTAGTTTGCCCTGAGGTACAATTTTATCCTGTTTGTGGGGGGTGGGAATATGGAAAGTTTGGAATTTTCTGTACTATTCTGCCAACTTCCCAGAATCCTCCACCTCCTCATCTCTTTTCATATTATCTCAATATATACTTGGTTGTCCCCAAACCATACCATACCATATTCTCCAATGTCCTCTCCTGGACAAACCTAAATTTTTCCCCACTTCAAACATAATGAAAAAATAAATCAGTTCTTTGTTGTCTAATATAAAGTCTAGACCATTTCAAAAACTTTCAAAGAACCAAAATGTCATTAATATACCCCTTACATAAGAGCAAATTGTAACCAGACACAGCATGTCCAAAGTTTCCAAAAATCCTCCAAAAGTATCTCTCAATATACTAAAGATTTTCCACTCTAATATTTCAGGTAAACAGCAAAACCTGGGATACGTACTGTTTCCCCTACTGCAAAAAGAAATAGGTATCACATTTAATAAAGACAGTCTAAAATCTAGCAATTGTCAGAAAATGCCAATTATAGAATAAAAGAAATTAGCCTCTTCCCTGCTAAATCAGTAAATGGTTGTTGTCCTTCATTTTTTGAAGAGAACCAAAATGACATCACTATATTAGTCATGTTACAAGGTGTCCTATTGTGGCTGATCAGACTATCGTTGATGTTGAAATCAAGAGATATTTATTAAGTGTTTCTTATGTGCCAAGATGAGGGCAGCCAGGTGACATAGTGGACAGAGTGTTGGACCTGAAGTCAGGAAGACTAATTTTCCTGAATTAAAATTTTTGCCTCAGTTCCTCTTCTGTGAAATGAGCTAGAGAAGGAAATAGAAAACCATTCAAAATGGGGTCAGAAAGAGTTGGACATGAACAACAAATGTGCCAGCCACTGATCACTTCAATGGGAGTCTGGCTCTCCCTAAATCACAATACATTCCCCAACATCTTTGTTATGGAAGAGCCCCAACTTCTCCCATTCCCCTCAGACACAATGGCATCCTTGGCAACCAAGAAGTGTGCCAAGGAGATAAAGTATTTTCTAACTGAAAGACTTAATGGGACCTTTTGGCTCCATTAATGGGAATTATTATATTAGTTAAAACTTTTCCAAGAAATGGTGACAGTCAATATTTTCACTTTATTATTCGTTTTTCAGTTTCTTCAGATAAGTCAATTGAAAGTTTCTGTAACTCCAAGTAGTATTTTCTTATCCTGGTCCTAGTTTGACCTTGACTTCTAACAACCTACTCTTTTCTAGCTAGAAAAACTCAGGAAATCCTTGTTGACAATATACAACACCAAGACTTCATAGTACCTCAACTTCACAAATTTGCTTATTTATTTATTTATTGTGGATGCAATTGGGGTTAAGTGACTTGCCCAGGATCACACAGTTAGGAGTGTTGTGTCTGAGCCACATTTGAACTCAAGTCCTCCTCTGACTTCCGGGCTGGTCCTCTTTCCACTGTGCCACCTAGCTGCCCTCAAATTTGCTTTTTTAAAGAAAAATGGTGCTATATAGTTTGTGGTACAAAATTATTTATTTATGGCCTGTACAGTAAAATACAATGAAAAGAGTATTAAATTAGTAACCACCTGAGATGAGTTCTAGGTTTCAGTTCTAGTACTAATTATCTGAGTGATTTGACATTACTCACTTCACTTCTCTGATCTCTGGATCTGTTTCCTCATCCATAAAATGAAAGTGTTGCACTAGATGATTCAAAAAGCCTAGAAATCAAATTTTTAAAAACATTTATCAATGACCCCTGATAGAAAAATAAAATGCTTTAAAATTTTGGCTTTACTCATTAGCTGGAGTAGCTCATACCCTTTTACCACCATCTATATGCAAGTGAGTTACCTAATCTAACTGAAATCTGAAAGAAAAATCAACCAAATCCCTATAGAGCTTTTTAAACATATAGGATCACAGAGTTAGAAAAGGAATCTTAGAAATCATCACTACATTATCTCATTTTACTGTTGTGGAAACTGAACCTCAGAATAGTTAAGTGACTTGACCAATATTACACAGATAAAGCACAGGAATAGCTCAGGTTTTCTAATTCAAAATCCAGCACTTTCTACTGCACAATGTATCCCCAAAAGCAATTTTTTCCTTGTCTTCCAATTTCCTATTTCCATCTACAAAACACCTCTACTTAAAAATCCTAACTGAAATTCCAAACGAGAACATATAAATTTATCTAGGGTCAGATATATAGGAAGTTATCACAGCCAGGACTCAAACTCAAGAGTTTTTTATTCAAAAACTTGGGCTTTTAATATAGCAAATTAAAGTTAGGAGAAATCAGCAAGTTGTCACAGTTATGATAATAGAAATGTTACATGTGTGTGTGCGTGTGCCAGAATATAGCACCATATTTTGTTCAAATAGTTCTGCAATTGCAACAATTTCTAACTCCAGATTTGAAGATTCCCTACCCACCCATGGCTACAGATCCTATGCTACTATTTATTCATGGAATCTGAAAGTTGGAAAGAACCTCCGCAACCATATATTCCAATCTAGATGTGAAAGGAATCCCACTCTAACGTAACCTGACAAGTAGTCATCTAGTCTCTGCTTGAAGCCTTTTAGGGAGAGAACAACTATTACTTGTAAGGCAGCTCATTCCATTCTTGGTTGGCTCTCATTGTTAGGGAGCTTTTCGGAACTTTAAGACTAAATCTGCTCTTTTCAACTTGTCCCAGTTGCTCTAACTTTCTGCTTTCTGGGACCAAACACAGCAAATTTAGTCCCCTCCTTCATCTTAACAGCTTTTTAAATACTTGAAGCAGCCCCAGGTGTTTTCTTCTCTCCAGCATAAATATTTCAAGTTCCTCCAACCAATATTCCCACGACCAAGAATCAATGATCTTCATCATCCCAGCTGCTGTTTTCTGGACACTCTCCAGCTTATCCATTTCCTTCTTAAACTGCCATGCTTATGTCAGATGAGGTCTGAGAAGGGAGCCAATGGGACTATCTTTTAAAAGATTTTTTAAAAATAAGCTTTAAAAAGAGAAAAATTAATCCATCACAAAAAACTCTAATATCATTTCTTTTTTGGAAATGGGCCAGGATACAATGTAAACATCACTCAAAAGGCCATCATAGCTACAAGAATTCAAAAGTACCACCAAGTAGTTATGATTATATTAATTACTGACCATACCAAGAGTTAAAACCAAAGAGTTAGTACTAACAGGAAAACTTTCACAATGATCTAATGTTACAGTTAAGTGTTTTGTTTTGTTTTTTCCCTTGTTTTATTTTTTAATTAATTTTCTTTTTGCAAACAAAAAATAAAATTTAATAAACTTACTTTTTAATTGGAAATTTTTTTAAAATAGCAGCAGTTTATTAAAAAGGAATAAGAATGACCTATATGTTGAAGTCATGGAGTTTGGCACATAAAATTTACACAAACTATACACTCCTGAGATAATAAATCCTTTTGTTGTGATAATCAAATCACAACTTAGAGCTTCTCTTTTTCCAACATTTGATTTTAGCACCTGATATCAACTGAGAAATCCCTGAGATCATTACTTCCCTGTTTCCGGAAGTGAGGTCCTTCAATGCAGTCTATGGCCTTTTTTGACTGCTGCATCATACTGCTGACTCACATTAAGCTTGTAGTCCACTAAAATTATCAAATATTTTTCAGACGAACCATTTCTTCCCCACTTTATACTGAAGTTGATTTATTTATAACTAAGAATAAGATTTCACATCTGTTCATATTGAATTTCATTTCTCAAATTCAGCCTATGCTCTACCCCTGGCAATCCATTTGAATCCAGTGTCTTCTCAACTTGTATTATATTCAGGTTTAATGAGTAAGCTGTCTATGCCATTATACAAAACACTGATAAAAATGTTCAACATCATAGGGCCCAGAATAGATGCTCAGGGTGTTCCACTCCTGCCAAATTGACATTGAACTGTTACTTATTATTAACTATTATTTACTAACTTTTCATTATTTATTATAATTTATTATTGACAATAATTAATGAAATCAACTAATATATAATATAAACTGTTAATTATTAACTATTCATGTTAAGTTAGGTTATAAAACTAGTTCTGGATCCATCTGATTACATTGACACGAAATTCATCTCTTCATCTTCTCCTTAACAACAATACGATGTTTGAGCAAAAGCTTTGTTAAAATTGTCTCAGTGGAAACGTAGGTGTTTTGTTAATATAACTGATTTTAGGCTGTTTCAAAGATTTACTATTCAATTTGTATATGACTTTTGACCTCCTCTTTCTGAGCATTTTACTATTTATTTATTTTACTATTTGCTCCATTTTTGTAACCTACTAACAATTCTAATAAAAAGGTTGGTGAACATACAAAGAAAGAAGTGATGGAGTCTAAAGGCAGACCAATGTATGCTATTTTTGCTTTCTTTTTTTTTTTCCATGGGTTTTTCCTTTTACAAGCTATAACAGTATTTGCAAAATGTTCTTTTACTACATGACTAATGGGGAAATAGGTTTTACATGATTGTATATATATATATAACCTATATCGAAGTGCTTACTATCTTATTACTATCTTAGAAAGAAGGGACGGAGGGAGAAAATTTAGGACTCAAAACTTTTTAAAACATGAATGTTAAAAAATATCCTTACATGTAACTGGAAAAAGTAAAATAGTTTAAAAATGGGGGGGGGGGGGAGAGAAGTCTAGCAACAGAAGTTCAATGACAAAAATAAAATTTAGTGATTATTTATGAATTTGGTTTCCCTTATCACCAGTAACAAGTGAAGGTTGGGTTATTTCTTAACCTCAAATATATTAAAAATCAGTCAATCAATCAGTCTAGTAAGCAAGAATTTATTCAACATTATGTGCTAAGTATTGTGTTAAGCAAAAAGGATACCAAAAAAAGTGAAAACATGATCCCTGCCCTCAAGGAGCTCACATCCTAATGGAAGAGAAAACATACCAATGGCTAGGTACATTAAAGATATATACAGAGTAATGGAAAACCACCTTGGAAGGAAGATAATAGTGTCCCCAGGGAATAAGAAAAGTCCCCTTTAGAAGGTGGGATTTGAACTGAGTCTTAAAGAAAGCCAGGAAAATAGGAGGTGGCAATGAAAACATTCTAGACATGAAAAATAAATAGTGTAAAGGTACAAAGTCAAGAGATGAGAGTGTATGAAGTAATAGCTTCCTATTCCTAGACCAAAAGATGACTGGAGGAAAGTGAAGTGCAAAAAGATTGGAAAGGTAAGAAGGGACCAGGTTGTGAAGACTTTTAAATAATAAACAAAGAATTTGATATTTGATCCTGAGGGCAGAAGGGAGCCACTGAAGTTTATTAAATAGAGAGATGACATGGTCAAATCAGTGCCTTAGGAAAATCATTTTGGCAGCCAAATGAATCTCTCAACTATATGCATTTGAAGATTTTGATGGTTTTTTGAAGATATGTTTCCATAACCTAGGCAATTTACATTCCTATTCAGTAGACTGATAGATAATGGTGTTTCTTTCCAAGAAATCTTAATAATCTTTGAGACTCATTCTCTTTATCTGTAAAATAATAGAGTTGTACTACTACAAGCTCTAACACACTTCAAAAACTGTTATTTAATTAGTCTGACATTCAACTTCCTTTACAATGATCCATTGAATACTTTAGAGAAAAAGAAAATCCCCATAGTCTATTCATGGCACAGAGATCTTAAGAGAGAAAGTGGTCCCAGAGACTAAAACAAAATTTCTTCAATTGTCTAATACAGAAAACATGTTTAAAAATCTGTTGGTATTTATAACTATTACCAAGTAACTGGATAACCCATTTTTAATTCACATACCGTGGTTAGAATATCATCAGTAATGTGAAGTTATATTCTTGAAAATCATATTTTGAGTATGACTAAGCACCTTAGGTAATTTTTGCTCTAGTCTTTGTTATCCAAACAGAAGTTTGGTCCCAGTCCCAGTACATGCTTTTAAATCTGTTACTTACTTTTACAATTTAGTAAACTAGGTTTCTTCCTTTAACAGTTAGTTACATGTCTTGTTTTCCATGACAAACATTTTGGCATATATATGGCATGGACTTCAATTGCTCTTTACTTTCTCAAATGCCAGCGTTGTTATTCTAAGAAGAATGGAAAGTCTTTTCACACTAAGTTTAATAGTTTCTATTTCTTTTGTATTTCTCAGACTAGTACCGAATACAAAAACATAAAAGAATGAGTGCAGTTTAAGTAGAGAAGGCATCAGGTTGTGGAATGTATTCCCTACTGAATCTAACATCAACTAGGAAAGACCCGTTCTCCTGGGAGAAAATAAAATATATTTAGAACTCTGGACAGGATTTGGTTAGACATAGAAGCACTAGTAAAAAGGAATTAAAAGTGAATATATTGAGAAACAATATGGTATTTTTGAAAATGAAGAATACGTTCTACTTACCTGGCATCTGGCTACTTGAAACACAGCAGGCTTTTCTCTTTTCTCTGTGTTCCTATCTTGGAGAAAGACAGAATCCGGAGAATGCAAAGCTAGGAAGGACAAAGGATGGAAATAGGATCAGCTTCCAGATCCTAACCAATTCAGAGAGAAGGGTAGTGCTATATATGGCTCTAGAGTCATTGTTTTCCAATGACAGAATTCTGGTTTGAATACACTGATTTCATAATTGTTTCTAATATTATATATCATATGGAAGTTTTAATTCTAGGTATCTGTCATGGTTTCACAAGGAAATTTTTATTTCCTTATAGAATATGAGATCAAATAAATTTTGCTAAGTTTCTTATAAAAAATGGCTTCATAGAAAATTTATATCTTCCACCAGGGAGGAAATATGGCCTAGATAAAAGAATATAGAAGAGAGTTAAAAGACCTGGGATCTAAGAATTTAATTTTTATGTAAACATTAGAGCAAGCCAATTGACTATGCATACTGTTCCTTAGTTTTCTCATCTTCAAAACTGGGATAATCATATCAGTTTTTCTTGCCTCAAAGAGCTCTTAAAAATAATTGTTTTAAAAAATAAAAATTATTATTAAATCCAATATCAAGATTGGTTGATGGATGAAAATGCCATAAGCTTTGAGAGGAAATTTTTGTGAAAGTTTATAAGAGGTTTACTATTTTCATTATTTCCTTTGTCACTACAACTCAATGAACAGTCAGTCCATGAAAAATTTCTTCAATTTTGTGGCCTGCATAAAGTCAAATTATAAAGAAACAACTCAGGCTAGATAATATGAAAGAAGACCAGAACTGAAAATGAATAGTTCATACTTGCTCATTCCCCCAATCCAAAGATCTTCACTCTCCCTATTTTTTTTTTCACTATTGTTTCTCCAAGACCCCTCTTCTTAGGATGTCTATCCTTATTTCTCACACTCTGAAGAGATTTTGTTCTCTTACAGTAACTTCATTAACTCACCATCCTCCTTAAGCATTTGGGTCAAATCTTCCACCAGGGTGACCACTTCCTCAATGTTCTCTGGATTCTGTGACTTCACCCAAATCCTGATTTCACTGGGCAAGATAGTCAAGAATTGTTCCAGCACCAGTAGCTCCAGGATCTGCTCTTTTGTGCGAATATCTGGCTTCAGCCACTGAAGGCAGAGTTCCCAAAGCTGGTTCACAGCTTCATAGGGTCCAGCCTTTTCTGGGTATGGAAAACATCTGAAGGCCTGACGAGAAGCCTCTGCATTCAACTTTTTTCTTCCTAGAATGTTAACCTGTTCCCTCGGAAAATTCATTCTCAGTGATTTATCTTGTTTATGTACATCCAGAATTTGGGAGCTCAGAGAGATAGTCATCTTATTCAAGGAAAATAGCTCTCCAACTGCGACCATCACAATGTATATCCCCAGTAGGGATCCAATTCCCATCAGATCCAGGCTGAAGACCTGCACATAGTTGTGAGGGATGCTGTGGGCAAAAATACAACATTGTTAACTATCACAATCAAGAAATGTCAGTCAAACTATCAGATTTCTATCTCCTAAAAAGATTAAGAGAATTTTAATATATAAATTATCTACAAACTGAGTAGACACATAATGCATTATGATTTATAGAACTTTAGAGTTCTCTGTTGTTTCCTTCTACCAACCATGTGGCATGGCATAACAAATATCATCTGAATACAAAAATAAAACTGAATAACATGGATACTTCCAGACTCCAGACCAATGCTCTTTAACTTTATACTGAAATATACACACTGTCACCATTATACATGTATATTTATTCGACACCAACCACACCAAACAATATTGTTCCTATCAATTCATGTTACTCAAAGCTAAAAAAAAAAAAAAATTATTTTTTGGTAGCCTGAGCTATAAAATTCTAAAAGATAAGAGATTGTATCTTCTTTGCTACAATATCAAACATGATGCCTTGAATACTGTAAGTATTCAATAAAGGTTTAATTTATGAAAACTGTTGAGAAAGAATAGGGGTTTGAATATAACAATGAGTCCAAAGTTGTAATAAATTTCATTACCCTGCAATGAAACAACCTAGTTCTTTATAAAAAGAAAAATTCTTTGTTTAATAATAATAATAATAAATATTGTATATGATATGTATATGATAATTAAGTCAAACAATTAGAAAAGAAGATCTAGAATCTTAATGAAGAAAATGACTCCTAAAAATCAGAATTGGGCAAAAGGAAGTCAATGAAGTTATGACACCAAGAAATTATGAAACATAATGAAGAATGAAAAAATAGAAGAGAATATGAGATATAAGAAAAACAATACATCTGGAGAACAGATCAAAAATAAATGGACTACCTAAAAGTTACAGTCACAAAAAGAATCTGGATACAATAAAAGAAAATTATCCTGAAGTGTTAGAACAAGAATTAAAAAAAAAAAGATATTCAATGATAACCAGGTGCCAAAAAAATCCCTAAACTCAATAAAAAAATCTGACATGCAATATCCAAGAGAAATATGAGCTAAACATCAAAGACTAATTTCAAGGAACTCAATAAAGGCAAATTGTTTATGTTTTATATGTGAAAATATGAGCTATATATCTAAGGTTGTCATTAGTAATTGGATAATTCAAAAGATTGGGCTAGACCTGAATATGATGTGTTTCTAAAATAACAAAACTATGAAGGAAAAGGTAAAAAGAGTAACTATGTTATACAAATAAGGTGCACGAGCAAGAAATGACAGAGGAATTAGATGCAAAAGGAGGAAAAGTTTGGGAATCTTCATATCAGGAATGGGTTAGAGAGGGAACTATATATATAAAGATTTATAAAAGTCTTCTAAATTTATAAAGAAATAAGAGGGGAGGGCATGGAGTAAGGGAGGAATGGTTAGAAAAAGGTGTGCAAATTAATGGGAATAGATAAAGAGAGAGGGAAACAGGGGAAGAGGATAAGAGAAGGATGGAGGAATAAGTTAAGTGATAGCAAGGAAAGGCAGCAGGCAGAAGAAAAGTAGAGAAATCAGCAGGGATGGGAAACATAAGGATCAGGAGAATTTATTAGGGGAAAAAAAGCAGGGATAGTAATCACTAATGTCAAACAAAGTTGAAGCTAAAACAATCAAAAAAAGAAAAAAAAAGAGAGATTACATATATTGTATTTAACATATACTTTAAGATATTTAATATGTATTGGACTACCTGCCATCTAGGGGAGGAGGAAGGGAAAAGTGGGAACAGAAGGTTTTGCAAAGGTCAATGTTGAAAAATTACCCATGCAGATGTTTTGTAAATAAAAAGCTATAATAATATATTTTTTTTTTAAGTAGAAAGTGGATCTTTGTCAAGAATACTATGTGTAGGGAACTCTGTTGAGGGAGACCAAGTGGTAGTAAGGGAAAGCAAGTCAATAAGCATTAGTCTATCTCCTACAAAATGTTGGCACCATGCTAAGCACTTTACACATATTATCTCATTTGATCCAACCTGGAAAGGAGGTACTGTTCCCACTTTACAATTGAGGCTACTAAGGCAAAAAAGATTAAATAATTTGTTCAGTCATACAGGCAGTAACAGACTGAGACTGAATTTGAACAAAAATCTTACTAAATTGAAGATCAAAGTTCCATCCGATTGCACCACTTAGCTGCCCCAATCCCAGTGGCTTGTGAAGAAAAAGTTTGGACCAGATAGTGTGAGGAGTTCTACAATAGAAAGCAAAAAGATTACCTTGCATCTGTAAAAGTCCAACTGGCATGAGACAACAAAAGTTTATAGAGCACAGGTTCAGCATAGATAAGAACAGTGGTGTTCAGCAGCACAAGAATAAGTAGATGTCAGAAGGTAACCTAGGACTAAGGTTTGTGGAGACAAGTATAATTAGCTAATTAGAGGTTTGAGATTCTTAAGAAAAGAAACAGAGGCCATCCCCAAGGGGAAATCAGATAAGCAGAGAGGATGGAATGACAGAAGATGAAGACTGCAGAATGAAGACAAAAATAGATAGAGATCGAAGGATAAAAGATTAAGATCTAAGAGAATTTTCAGAGCTCTAGATCATGGAGGAGAAAATTATTAGTGATGATAAGATCAAGGTGAGACAATATCTGCCTGTGGTTTTTGTACAGTAAACATGGAGTTCCCGAAAACCAAAGATGATAAACTGGGAACCCAAGGTATTAGAGAGGTCCTCAAATGATAGAGCAAGCCATTTATGGAGTATTCCTATGTGCCAGACAGTGTAAAAATACTATGCTTAAGTCCCCAACTTGGGAATGGGAAGAATGGCAAGGGAGACAGGTCAGATTGGAAGTCTGTCCTTTTTTTTTTTTTTTTTTTTTTTTTTTTTTGGGGGGGGGGGGGGGGGGGTGGGGAGGGGAGCAGGGAGGGAACTGTCATAGACACTTTTGACAATCTGGCCTAACCTATGGAACATGTCAGAATGTCACATTTTTTTTCAAATATTCATAATTATAGAAAATGGTAAATTCCAGTTAGAGCAGAGGTTCGAACATTTCTGTGACCTTTTTGCCAGTCTGTCAAGATAAGAATGTAGCTTTTTTTCCCCTATCCAGGTGCAGAAACATCCACTCCACCCCCCAAAAATCTATCAACCGATCACGGAGAACTGCTCCAGGCTGGGCTGCCTCCCCAACCGCCTCTTCTCCCCAATCTAGAAGTTAATGACAGTCCTGGGATGTGGGGGAGAGGGAAAGGAAGGAGGGGGAGGGACGACAGGGAAACCAGGTGGATGAACCTGGCTGGAGCAGGGCGAAGGGTGACTCGAGGAAGAAAACGTACGGGACGCAGGCGAGGACAAAAGTAGTCAGCGGAGTTTCGCCTTTAGTGCTGTAGCGCTCTTCCTGAGCCCAATCCCGAGCTCACAAGTTCCCTGCACAAACAAGAGTTAAGGTACCCTCTCACAGTAAGGCACTAAGAAACAGACCACACGAGTGTGGAACTACTGAGCTCTTCTCGGAGACACTGCTAAGTGGGAACGCCCCGCGAAGAAAGAGGAGAAAGGTGTTGACGCCTGTGTCACCGATACCTGTACTTCTGATACTTCTGACTTAACAAGGGGACCGACCCCACGCTGATGCCGTTCCTGATCCGACATTTACGGTAATGGCGACAACTGAGGGCGATATCCTCAAGCAGGCTTCCGTAATCCGATCCAGACTCTCTAAGATTTATCATTCCCAGAATTCTCTGAGTAAACCCTTTTCCCGTTAAGTGAATCGTTTCTGAATCTTTAAATAGTGGACGGAATCGCGGAGACAGTGAAAATCCTAAATTTCCAGCCCCAGCGCTCATTCTAAATTAATAGTTGCATTTTTGTCTCTCTATGGGCCTCAGTTTCCTTTTCTACAAAATGAGGTATTTGGACTTTAATCATTTTTAGTTGTGTACGAATCGTAGTGACCCTAGTCGGGTTTTCTTAGCAGATATTGGACTGGTTTGCCATATATTTTTGCAGCTCGTTTTGCAGATGAGGAAACTGAGGCAAACAGTATATATAGGGTCAGAGACCAGATTTGAACTCAGAAATTTGAGTCTGACTCCAGGCCTAACCTTCTATCCACAGCACCACCTTGGTGAACTCTTAAAATTCCTTCCAGCTCCACACTGTGAGTGTTAAGGTTGGGAAGGGGATGACAAAAGTTTGAAGTTATAGATCATTGTCGGTTTTCAAGGTGCCTCAAAAGAATTTGCAGGCGTGAACCCATTTCCTTAGCCAAGGGGCAAAGTTTATTGTAATTGTAACCTATTACAAGCAGACTGAATTCTAAAAGAATTCTGCAGAGAAACAGAAGCAAGGAGATACATTTATCCAGCTTTCTATCACTGACATGCTAATTCTGGGCCTCTAGTGGTCCCTGGAATTTGGTTATAATTGACAAGATTATCACTGTTTCAAGAGTTTGGTCTCTGGGACTTATCCTGAGGCTAGAAGCTATCTGACAGTCAATAATAAATTGAGGAGTAAGTGGTCTATTCAAAATCAGACAGATTGTTGTTCTTACATTGGGAACGTGGGAAGTCCCTGAGGCTGACTCCAAAGCCAGAAGATTTAGTATTACCGACTTAATTGTTAGAACAGAAGCCCCCCCCCCCCTAAAATCAAGGGACCACAAAAATCACATTGCATCATGAAGATGAACATTATTCCAAGAGTTACCTGTCATTTGAATTTTGGTTTGGACCTGTACAAAAACAGGACTCTACAAAACAAAATTAGTAAGTTTCCGATAAAGACCATACATATACACGTACATCAGCAATGGCTCAATAGCCATTTGAGTAAGACTCAATAGTCTTACTTCTTAGAAAACTGCTTAGGAAAAGTCTCCTAGCTAGATTTTTCCAGAGATGGGATCTGAACCTGATGAGGTCTAGATATAGGGTATCTAAATGATATTAGGGTTTAATTGAGATCTAGTGGCAGGTTTGGGATACAGGGAGTCAAACAGAGCTCCCCTGCAACCCCTTTGGATTCGGAGCAAGGATAGGGAGTTAAATGAAGTCTAGTGGCTGCACAAAGAGTTGGAATTTACAGGTTCGAAAAGCTAGATTGATAAAAGAGGTTTATTATGGGGTTTGGAAGTAAGGTTAAAGTATAGTTAAGGAAATAGGTAAGGATAAAAAGATAAGAGGACACCGGAAACAGGATTTCAGCAGATAGAGATCCCTGGCATGCCAGGCATAAGGGTGGCATGTTTGGAAGCTCTGAAGAGAGGACTCCAGTTTGATTCTTTTATGAGGAGAGATTTAGCTAAAGGGGCCTCTGGGTGGAGTCCCAAGACTGGCTCCTTTATGGATTTCAGTGGGGGCTTGAGTTTCCTTGGTGGGGGGTTAGAAAATCTGAGCAGATCATTAGAATGGGGGCTGGGATAGCCCAAATTGACTCAGATTCTATGGGGGCTGGGAGAGCCCAAGTTGGCTCAGATCTGGGTGGGGGCTGGGACAGGCCTGGATCGTCTATTGGAATTCAAAGAGGTTCTTTTGACCAGGATTTGTGAATCAAAAGGTCCTAGCTTCCTGGATTGATAATGCATCAGCTAGGAGGGGTTGGGAATCAGAAATAAATCAATTCTTAAAGGGACCATCCCGGTCTCCCAGATTCTGAGGCCAGAAAGATGTAAAATTGGCAAGGGTGGATCACATAATGATGTGAAAGCTATGACTGCAGTCTGTGTCTTCTGCATTTTTTTTTTTTCCCCATTACAGCATACAATCAGAAGATATTATTTAAAGAAAGAAAACTTAATAGGATATTGTGATGCCTCTCTGGTCTACCCTCCCCAAACAAATTCCATTTTCCTACAATTAAAACTTAATAAGCTCAGGAGGACATAACTAGTTAAAGTAAAAGCATTTAATGAAATGCCATGATAAGAATGATGTAAATTGTGGCCCCTTTAATCTGTGGGGGGAAGGATAATTTGGAGGTTTCAAACCCTTCCCGACCTCTAGAAGGGACACACCCTTCTGTCCATAAAGGCAACTCTCACTTAAGTAATCTAGTTCAATTGGAGATCTCTGCTTGGGGCATAGTCAACATCCTTCTGAGTGGCTCAAACTCCCAGTTAAGTCATCTCATTCAACTTTGAATTGAACTAAAGCCCTAAACCTCAGAAGGCTAATAAAAGGGAACTTTGAACCCTGAATCTTTGCTGATTCCTAATCAAGAAGCCCCACTGAATGAAGATATTTTTTTTCTCAGTGTAACCCACCTTTGCTATATTCCTGACAGGACCTTGCCCACTAAGAAGGCTGTCTTCCTAGCAAACTGTCTTCTTGGTGCAAATAAACCCCATTCTTTGCCACAAACCACATGCCTGTATTCATTGGGGTTTTTGAATTCTTTCACAAAGTCTGCCACTAGCCAAGGGGATCCCATTGCTGCTAGGGGATCTCTTACCTTCAATTTTCACACCTCATTGAGAATAGAACAATTCCAACCTCCAATAAAACTTGAGTGGACTCTTCTACAAAATAAAATGTCAGTATATAAAATGGACACATGAAATTCACAAGTTGAGAGACACACATACAGACACGGGGCCAAGTGTTGAGTTTGAGAAATGAGGTTGAGAGATCCCCTGGTTGGTGCCGCAGGTTCTTTGCAAAAGAATTCACAATTCCAATTACAGGCCAGGTTTGTGGCAAAAACGGATTTATTACACTGAGAAGAAAGAACTCAGCAGGCTCTTCCAAAAAGAATTTTGCAAAGCTAGGTTTTTGCAAAGATGGGTTTATACTGAGAAGAAACAACTTCTCAGCTGGCCAAATCCTGTTAGGATTTTTAGCGAAGGTTTAGGGTTCAGGGTTCAGCCTTTGATTATATTGGGTTTTTGTGGCCCAAGGCTAGGGAGCCATCTCCAGATGAATTTGAGGGACTAATTTTCAGTTCAATAAAGAGTGGTGATTATGCCCCAGGCCAAGATCTCCAATTGAATTGTAGGTGGAGATCACTATGGGAGTTTCTCCTATGAACAGAAGTGCGGGGGTCCCTTCCAGAGGCCATTAAAGGTTGAGATTTTAGGGTTTCTCTAATCTAGGTCCAACCCCCCCCCAAAAAGATCAAGGGGTCACAGTTTACATCACAAGGAAACAATTTTATATAGTCAGCTGCTGATTTACTCAGGTATAGGGAGTTTCATGATCTGAAAATACCCTGCAACAATAAAATCATAGGTCCAAACTCTATCCCTCTTCCATAAATAAGAAAGGTATCACAAACTCATAGGTATAGAGTGAGAAGGGATCTCAGTGCCATCTAAGCCTAATTGGAGTGCATTTATTCCACAAAAAGGGCTTTAAATTTCTAAATTAGATTATATCCTAGTTGGAACAACAAAAAAAGTGCCATTGATCTTAGAGGTCAAAGCCCCAGAAGACCTTATCCATTTGAATAAGGACTAGAAGGTGGAAATTTATTATTACAGGGAATAGATCAGCAGATCACTCAGGGAGAAACTCCATCCAAAATAAAGAATCTGCTCAAAACCTTTCAGGTCAAAGGGCTGAAGCTTACTATCTTAAGTCTCTACATATTGTTACAACCAAAATAAAAATAAACTTGAAGCACACATCTGCCAGTAAACAGGGTCTCAACACCTTCAGAAATGCTAAGACCATGAACTGGGGGGATAACATCCAGAAGGACTATCCAGAATAGAAGGGAGAATAGACAATGAGTGAAATGGGAAACTGAGGACTTCTCAGAATAATTACCTTGAGTAATTCAAGATTCAGCACCAAGACTCTATTTAATCATTAGGCTCTGGTAGAAGAGCAAAGATTTGCTCTTCCATCAGAAAATATTTAAGAGATAATCCCTTGACCTTTAAGCAACTGCTTAGAGAAAAATATGACTAATTATTTAATGGCTCATTACTTCTGTAAAATTGCCTTTCCCTGCTCCAGACTTTCTGGTGAAGGGACTGCCCCGCTTCTCCAGAGAATCTAAATAAATCTGTATGTACCAGGCCTGTAAGTAGTCAATTTGAATTAGGATCTTTGTGTCCCACACAGACAAGGAAAAATATTGTGATAGGTTAATGGAATTTGTTGCATCATAACAATCTGATTGGCTGGATACTTGAAACGAGGAGCTAGCAACAATTTCCATCAGATTACTAAGAATGTTCATTGTTTGAGTTTACCTGCAAGGACAGTTTATCAATAGGGGACCAAATTTCCTTAGATAACAGACTGATGTCTTCCTGCATCTCTTAAGGATAACACATTTCCTTGAAACAAGATTAGAACAACAATTAGTAGAAAAACTGAACTTCTTAACTCACAATTAGTGATTTACAGGAAAGCTGGATTTCCAAACTTAACTCTGAGACAAATGAAAGATGACTTGGGAAGCTACAAAAATTGTCAGCAATACATACAGAATGAAATCAATAACAAACAAACAAAAGAGGCTGGAAAACCCACCAGAAACTTATTGACATGATATGGGGGCAAAGTGATTAAGATTTATACCAATGTTAATTGTGTCAAAGGAGAGAAGGGGGTGAATAGAAGAGATGTGGTGAAAGAAGAATTGGCAATATTTTGTAATAGTTTGAGCAAAGATATCTAGGATGACCCATAGACTGTGAATCTGAGAGACTTGGAGGATAGTGATACCCTCCACAGTCATAGAAAAATTAAGAAAAGGGAAAAGGATGAATTTGACTTAGTCATTTGTCATAATCATTTAGGTTTTTCCTGATTCAGTTTTGTTTGATTTGGATTTTTTCGTATGTCTACATATTTTAAAATATTCATCCTGTCATTTTTAACCCTGTAATCATATTCCCTCAGGAGTCACCTACAATTTGTTCAGTATTCCTAAAGCAAACAAACTCTTAGGATTCTGGGTTTTTGTTTTTGTTTTAATTTTCCTTGTCAGAAATAATCAAAGCTCTCTATATAAATCACTTTAGTGTTTTATTTTATTTTAGTACTTTTGAAAACACAGAGAGCAGTACATTGTAGTAGTAAATGGTGATAAGAAGAAATGGATAATTTCACATATATAATTGATATATTGCTTGCCTTCCCAAAGAATGAGGAAGGAGCAGGAGAGAGAAGGAAAACTGGTATCTCAATTAAAAAAAAAAAAAGAATGTAAAATGGTTAATATAGCAATGTTTTGCTTGATTTTGCAGATGTAATCGCTATCAAATTGCTTGTCCTATCAAAGAAAGGGAGAGAGAATTTGGAACTCAAAAAAAAAAAAATTAATGATTATCAAAAATTGGCATGTAATTGGGAAATATTTAATAAATTTTAAAATACATTTTTAAATTAATGTAAAAACAAAGATATAGTGAGATGAGTGAATGAGTGGGGGAGAGGGGAGAAATGGATTTTTCGTTTCACATTTAATAGCTGTACCACCCATCGGCAAGACTTCTTGAGCCTTATCATTTTTCCCCTTATAATACTTTCATTACCATATAAGAGCAGGAAGAAACTTCAGAGTTCATCTAATTCAAGTTCGTCATGAAGAAATCGAGATTTAGCGGCATAAAATAGTATTACTAGGGATAGGTGGGAAAGCTGAAGCGGGATTAAATCTAAGAATTCCCAGACTCATTCTGGAGCTCCGCGGTACTTCAAAAGAGAGTCCGAAAAGCACTCTGGGAATCGTAGTTCTGAAAAACTGCGTGTCCTGGGGAACTTTGGGAAACGAAGTTTTGATACTCAACGCGGCCGAAATCACGGACGCTCAATAATGTGGTTGCGCGCGCATCAAAGTCGCCATAACAGTGACAATTCTCTTAGAAGTGGCTCAGGATTTGTTTCCTCTACAATCCGAGGGATCCCAAACAGCAGGTATTGGGGCCCCGGGCGTCTCTCCCCGGACCTTTGCGGTCTGTGGACTCAGCAATTGCTGCAGTGAGAGAAGTTTCTTGATTATGTTTGGAGATGGGGGTAGATGAAAGGAAAGATAGAAAATGACAATGATAAGCATTTATATGGCGCTTTCAAGTTTGTAGAGCCTTTTAACATATCCCATTTCCACATACATACACCCCAGTCCCTGTGTGGTAGGCGTCGTTATCTTTATTTAATAAATGAGAAAACTGATACAACGGGTTAAGTGACGATTTGAACTAGGGTCTTCCTGATAACAAACTGTAACACTTTATACCCTAGTTGGACGAAAAGAAAGGAAAATGACGGGGGACTTTCCCATACCCTCATTTGGGAGTAGAACCATTTTATATTAGTTCAGTTGATTGTCTGATACATGTATGCAGGCTGATTGAAGGATCTTTGTTTTTTGTCTCTGTGTGTGTGTATCTGTTGTGTGGTATGTCTATTGCCAAACCCATTTATTCATACGATATTTTTGGAGTTCCTATTGTGCACAAAGCTATTTTTCAAAGAAAAAACCATTTTTTTCTGCTCTTCTGGCCCCGTTAAAATATATGTAATTTTTCAGCCATGAGCTAAGGGTAAAGTGCTAGAGTGCAGAACTAGTGTTCGTCCGTATGTGTGTATTTTTAAATAGATGCAGCATAGTATAGTATAAAGTATAGTGTCAAACTCAGATTAAAAACAAGAAAGCAGAAATTAGCGTTATCTGTTTTGTATTATACTTATATGTCTGTTTCAAACATTCCCTGATTACATTTTAATCTGACTCCAGCATTTGACTGAATTTGACATCTCTGGGATTAAAAAACACGGGACATGATTTATGTCACGGTCCTAATTCTAATTTGTTACTGTATAACTTTTAGTCAGATAATCTATGTGCATTTTACTTTCTTTCACTTCTGTGTAATGCATATCATAAGATTTCTTTTGTTTACCCCACAAAGGTTGTTGTGGAAATATGTAAAATGTAATGTGGAATGTAAAATTTCTGTCAGGCAGTTAACCAAGGACAAACTCGAAAATGAAAAACCTCTTAATCTTAGGGAGTTTACATTGTTTTAGAGGAAGTAAGTATCAATAAGTACACAATATATAGATATACGAAGTAAATACAAGGCAATTTCAAAGGAGAGACACTAGCCTGGGAGGTCCTAAGGAAGAAGCAGCATTTGAACTAAGTTTTCACAGGTGGTAGGGATACTTAAGAGGTGAGGGAATATATTCCAAGCATGAGGGACAACCTGTGCAAAGACAAGTAGAGAGAAATGGAGTGTCACCTGTGAAAAACATCAAATAGTCTGGCTGGTCTTGGAATATAAAGTGGGTGAAAAAGAGTAATATATAATGATTATGAAGGAGTAGATTGAGGCCAAATTGTGAAGGGCTTTAAATGCCAAGCTAAGGAGTTTGCATTTTATCAATAAGGTTAGAGGAAGTCACTGGATCTTTATGAGCTTGGGAGAAAACCCCCACCTCTTCTAAACTTCCCTATTTCTTTTGAAAGCACCCTTATTCATAAATTCTTTCAGGTTCAAAACTAGTCTCTTTCTGTCAATTTAACTCATTCTATATATATCCACTCAGTTTCAGGATCTTGCCATTTCTTCTGCCATATCTGTTACAGCTGATTGCTTCTTCCTTTCACACTGACAGCTTCTTAGATTATCACAGCATCCTCCTAATCCAGGGAGTTTTAACTTGGCATCCATGAAATTAAAAAAAAAATTTTTTTTATAACAATTTCAATATAATTACTTTTTTTGTGATTTTATTTGTGTTAATTCACTTAAAAATCTTAATCTGAATATGAGCTTTATAGACTTTATCAAACTTCCAAAAATATCTGTGACACAAAAAAAAGACTAAGAATCCTTATTCTAACTGACCCTTCTTCAAGTCTCTCCCTATTCCATATCATTTTAAATATTGCTATCAAAGCACCTTACCTTTTAAAATTTTTTAATTTTTAAAGAATGTTTTTATTTTATTTTTCTCAATTACATAAAAATAATTAACTTTTAAAAAATGATTTTTGAGTTCCAGATTCCTTCTTTCCCTGATTCTTCTCTGCTCTCTGAGAAGACACTTTGATATAGGTTATACATGTGCAATCATGTGAATCATATTTCTATACTAGCCATGTGGCAAAAGAGAACACAGATGAAAAAAGGAAAAGGAAAGTTTCAGAGGTTTATATTCAGACTACATTAGATTTTTCTCTTGAGATAGGTAATGTTTTTCAATATAATTCTTTCAGAATTGTCTAAATCATTGTGCAGATAGCTAGGTCATTCAAAATTGATCATCGTACAATATTTTTTATGTTCAAAGATTTCCTGGGTCTACTCATTTTATTTTGCTCAGTTCATATACATGTTCCCAAATTTTCCTGAAACCATCCTGTTCATCACAATAGTATTACATCACAGTCATATACCACAATTTTCCAGCCATTCCTCAGTTAATGGACATGTCTTCAGTTTTCAATTTTTTTGTACCATATAAAGAGCTACTCTAAATATTTTTATACATATAGGATTTTTTCCCTTTTTCTTTGATTTATTTTAAGTATGAATCTGACTATGTTACTCTCCTACTTCATAAATTCCAGTGACAGTTGCATCTAGTATAAAATGTAAACTCCTTTGTGTACTCTTGGAGAACTTCATAACTTGTTCCCAAGCAATATTTCCAGTAACACTAAACATCACTTTCCTCCTTCACTCAGTAATCCATCAAATTGCCTTTCTCTCTGTTCTTCGCATATGAAATATCTCTCATCAGAAGTAACAATTATTATAGTAATCTATGTGAGAAGTGATAAGGTGTCGAGCTAAGGGGCTATCAGTGTGGGAGGAAGGAAATAATCAGTTTTGAGAGAAAAAAATGGCAAAATTTGGGAACTGAGAAAAGATGTAAGATGAGAAACAGAAGACAACATGTGCCAGCCAAGTCAAAGCACCACTACTTTGACTGTCCTCTCCCCTCAAACAGAACCCTATGGAGATATTTCAGGTTCCTGAATATAAAAACCTTGGGAATAGCAGTGCCTTCCATGCCACCAGACCTGCTTCCAAATCATCCCCCATAACTATCATTGAGGAGAGAAATAATTGTAGAGCAGGACCCACTTTCCTCATCACCACAAGCAATAGCTGAACAGCTTATGTCCAGCTGCCACTAGTGGGTGGCACAGGAGTGCTAGAAAAGAAAGCACTTCCCAGACCAGTAGCCCTGTTCTTCCAGCTCTTGTGATCATGACCTGGAAAGGCAGCTACCAGCTCTGCCTATCAGCTGCCAACCATTAGCTCCAAACAGGACAGCTAGGGTAACCTGGTGAAGCAGTTCTGATGGGTGCTCTGAGGGAAAAATAGGAGACACTAATGAGCCAGTCTTCTCTTGTACATATGAAGATAGCTTGGGATTTTGAACCCAAGAGTCTTGGTGTAATCAAAATTTTCTATTTTGTGATCAGTAATGATCTCTAATTCATCTTTGGTCATAAATTCCTTCCTCCACAAGTCTGAGAGGTAAACTATCCTATGTTCCTCTAATTTATTTATGATCTCGTTCTTTATGTCTAAATCATGGACCCATTCTGATCTTACCTTGGTATATTGTGTTAAGTGTGGGCCCGTGCCTAATTTCTGCCATACTAATTTCCAGTTTTCCCAGCAGTTTTTGTCAAATAATGAATTCTTATCCCAAAAGTTGGGATCTTTGGGTTTGTCAAATACTAGATTGCAATAGTTATTGACTATTTTGTCTTGTGAACCTAACCTATTTCCCTGATCAACTAATCTATTTCTTAGCCAATACTAAATCGTTTTGGTGACTGCTGCTTTATAATAGTTTAGATCAGGTACAGCTAGGCCACCTTCATTTGATTTTTTTTTTTCATTAGTTCCCTTGAAATTCTCGACTTTTTGTTGTTCCATATGAATTTTGTTGTTATTTTTTCTAGGTCATTAAAATAGTTTCTTGGGAGTCTGATTGGTATGGCACTAAATAAATAGAATAGTTTAGGGAGTATTGTCATCTTTATTATATTTGCTCGGCCTATCCAAGAGCACTTAATATTTTTCCAATTATTTAAATATGACTTTATTTGTGTGGAAAGTGTTTTGTAATCTGGTCATATAATTCCTGACTTTCCTTTGGTTGATAGATTCCTAAATATTTTTATACTATCGACAATTATTTTGAATGAAATTTCTCTTTGTATCTCTTGCTGTTGGATTTTGTTGGTGATGTATAAAAATGCTGAGGATTTATGTGGATTTATTTTGTATCCTGCAATTTTGCTAAAGTTGTAAATTATTTCTAATAGCTTTTTAGTAGAATCTCTGGGGTTCTCTAAGTATACTATCATATCCTCTGCAAAGAGTGATAATTTGGTTTCCTCATTACCTACTCTAATTGCTTCAATCTCTTTCTCAACTCTTATTTTGTGGCGGCCCTTTTTGTAATGGCTAGAAACTGGTCATTGAATGGATGCCCATCAATTGGAGAATGGCTGAATATGAATAAATTGTGGTATATGAATGTTATGGAATATTATTATTCTGTAAGAAATGACCAGCAGGATGATTTCAGAAAGGCCTGGAGAGACTTGCATGAACTGATGCTGTGTGACATGAGCAGGATCAGAAGATCATTATATACTTCAACAACAATATTATATGATAATCAATTCTGATGGACGTGGCTCTCTTCAACAATGAGATGAACCAAATCAGTTCCATTTGTTCAATAATGAAGAGAACCAGCTACACCCAGCGAAAGAACTCTGGGAAATGAGTATGAACCACAACATAGCATTCCCACTCCCTATGTTTTTGTCCACTTGCATTTTTGATTTCCTTCTCCGGTTAATTTTACATTATTTCAAAGTTCGATTCTTCTTGCGCAGCAAAATAATTGTATGGACATATATACATATATTGTATTTAACATATACTTTAACATATGTAATATGTATTTGTCTACCTGCCATCTAGGGGAGGGGGTGGGGAGAAGGAGGGGAAAAGTTGGAACAGAAAGTTTTGCAAGGGTCATTGCTGAAAAATTGCCCATGCATATGTCTTGTAAATAAAAAGCTATAATAAAAAAAAAAAAGAAAGAAAAAAGAATCCTCTTCAGGATGTAGCTCACTACCTTCTATACAAAGCCTTTCCTGATCCCTTCAACTTCTAGAACCCAAACTACCTTGTATTTAACATATTTTTGTTTTCGCTTTATATTTTTCTGTATATAATTAGATAATATATTTATCTCCTCCACTAGAATATAAACTCCATGCAAATAAGGATTGTTTTATTCATTATATTCTGTCTACAGACATAAAAGAAGCTTAATAAGTGCAGGGCCCTCTAATAAATAGCCATGATATGTTTCTTTCTATAGTACTCACGAATGTATGCAGATCTCCACTGTGAATCTGAAGGAAATTAACTTCCCTCCAGAAAGGCAACTCTGAAGCAATGTTACAATATCAGATGGAGAGATGTTGGCTCTGAATAAGATAATGTCAGTTCCTCTATGCCCCAATATTCTGGACGTACATGAACGAGACAGGTTAATAAAAGGTGCTTCTAAGAAACAGATCACCATTCTAACAAGAGAGAAATTCAACTCTGAGGCTTCTCGACAGAACTTCAGGTATTTTCCGTATTCAGAAAAGGCTGGACCCCGGGAGGCTGTAAACCAACTCTGGGAACTCTGCTTTCAGTGGCTGAGGCCAGAGATTCACACAAAGAAGCAGATCCTAGAGCTACTGGTGTTGGAGCAATTCCTGACCATCTTGCCCAGTGAGATTAGGATTTGGGTGAAGTCCCAGTATCCAGAGAACATTGAGGAGGTGATCACCTTAGTGGAAGATTTGACTCAAATACTTGATGAGAAAGGTGAGAGCTACAAAAGGATGGGGGAAGGGAAAAACAAGGCCTCTTCAGCATATGAGAAGAATAGAAAATTCAGAGAGAAAGAGGGAAATATCGGAGGTAAAAGAAAGTTTGTGGATTGGTCAGGATGAGAATATATAGTCTCTGGATTATATATACTCTCTGGAGATAGTTAATGAGAACCTTTTAAATAGCAATATTGTTTCTGTGTCTATTGTCATCCTTCCCACTCCATTCTTTGTAATTTACTTTGTGCAAAGTATATGGTCACTTAATAAGACAGCATTCTCTGTGGTCTGTTCTTATAAAGGAATACATATAACAGGCAATCAAAATACTTTCTTCCTATAAAATTCTCTTACAAGGCTTCCTTCCAAGGAACTATGGCAACCCATGCATAAATCAGTAACTGAGCAAGGGGCTCAATAATAACATTTTCCCTGTACAATATATTTTCATCCTATAAGGCCTTTATGAGATAAATAAGGCAGATGTAATTATTTCTAGTTTTACATGTGAGAAAATTAGTGTATAATGTGATCAGTTGATTTGTTCAGAGTCATACAGCTAGAGAATAAGTAATTTTACATATGAGAAAATTAAAGTATAGTGTGATCAGTTGATTTGTTCAAGGTCATGCAATTAGAAAGTAGATAATTTTACATATGAGAAAATTAAAGTATAGTGTGATCAGTTGATTTGTTCCAGATCATACAGCTAGAGAATAGGTAAGCTTGATTTTGATCCTTGCTTCCTAATTCTCATCCTGTCCTATAGAGAGTACATTTTCTGGCTGATCAATACAAGATACTAACTTTTAATATGAAGCTATTTGTAAGGAAACAGGTAAATTTGTTCATTCCACATTCTTTATAATTGAGAGTTGTCTTTAAATGTACAGGATTATATACTAGCAAAATTGTATGGAAGGCAAAACTGTAAAATCAGCTATGTGTTAGTTCCTAAACAAAATTTCTGTCCCTAGAAACATGCTATGATCACAGATACAAAGGCAGGGTTCCATGTAATTTTGCATCCTTTTTTCTTCCCAGCTGTAAGTTCTCAAGATCCTGCTCTTCTCCAAAAGGGAAGCATAGAAGAGGAAAAGTCTACTGTGCTCCCAGTAGACAGATTTCAGGTAAATTGGAGTTCTTTCTTTTTCTTAAAATACCACCAGTATTATATAGCATCTCCTGTGTTCCAGACACTGTGGTAAGCACTTACGAATATTATCTCATTTGATAATCACAACAGCCCTGGAAAGTAGGTGCTATGATAATCTTTGATTTTACTGAGCCAAATAGAGATTAAGTGACTTACCTGAGTAAATTATATAAGACCACATTTGAACTCAGTTCTTCCTGACTGTAGATCAGTACTCTTCTCAACTATAACACCCAGGTGCCTTAAGTATAGACATTTTTCTTTGATTCTTCATATTCAGTGTTTATTAAAGTATAACAGTATATTTTCTAAATATTATTAACACCTTTAAGAAATCTCTCCTTCCCATGCCCCCCTTACTCCAAATAGAATAATTTTTTAAAAAATTCTTACACTCAGTAAGTATTATCCTACAAAACAAATTATTGCATAAGCCATAAGCAAATATGCATGTCTGATTCTGGATTTTATGTCTGCTGCCTCTGTCAGTAGGTTGGTACATAATTCATTTTCATTCCTCTGTACTCATGTTTTATATTAATCAAAGTGTCATTTTGTAAATTGTTCTCTGATTTCATTTCATTTTATATCAAATCATAGTTATCTTCCTGGTTTCTTCTGAAACTCCATTTTTTGTCATTTCTTATGGCAAAATAGTATTATTACTTTGTTCAGCCATTAAATCCTCACTGGTAGGTACCCCTTTGCCCCCACCAATTTACAGCTTTTCACTATTATGAAAAGAGCTATAATGAACACTCTTTTTTACATATAGGTCTTTTTACTTTTTATTTAATTTCTTTAAAGTATAATTGTAATAGTGGTATAGTTGATATATTTTGATATGATTTAATAACTTTGATGAACTTAAACTATAGTGTGATAACTTTGGGCTCATAGTTCCAAATTGCTTTCCATAATAACCCAACCAATTCATAACTCTACTAGCAATGGGCTGTTTTCTCATAATCCCTCCAATTTTTATCATTTTTTTCTTTTCTCATATTTGTCAGTTTTATAGATATGAAGTGAAACCTCGGGATTGTTTTAATTTACATTTTTCAAACCATTAGTGACATGGAATATTTTTTTTTTCTGGTTATTGATAGCTTGGGTTTCCTGTTCATATGCTTTGATAATATATTTATAAATCTAAGAATAACTTCCTAAAGTTTGTTTTCCACTGCCTCTTTGATTTATAAATTTGAATCAATTCCTTATATATCTTGAATATAAGACTTTTATCAGAGAAAATTACTTCACAGATTTTTTTCTCACTTACTTTTTTTTCCCTAATTGTAGCCACATTATATTTGTGCTAAACTTTTTACTTTGTATAATCAAAATTGCCCATTTATTTTGTGATACTCTCTTATCACTTGTTTAGTTATTCTTCCTCTGTTGATCTGAAAGATGATTTCTAATTTACTTTTCTAAAATTTGCTTATGATGTAAACTTTTATGTCTAAAGTATGTGGTACGAAATGTTGATTTGTGTTCAACATACATGTTCATTCTAGTTTTAACTAAGTTTTTAACCAGTTTTAACTGGTACCAAATTGTCTGAGATCTGGTACTGATCTTCCTTCCTTACTATTTTTCTCATTCCTTCCCTTGAACTTCTTGATCTTTTGTACCTCCAGACGAATGGCATTATTATTTGTGCTAACGTTTATAAATTGATTCTTTTCAAATTTGATTGTCATTAAATAAGTAAATTAATTTATTATTGTCATTTTCTGATATTGATAGCATTTCTCTAGTTATTTATGTCTTTTTCCCCCTACAAATTGTATTTTATAATTGGATTCATATAGTTCCTGGTTATATCTTGGTAGATACAAATTTTTTCACATATTTTATTTATGTGTGTGTGTAAGTGTATTTCTTGTACCTTCTCTAGTTATTTTGAATGGAATTTCTCTCTCTTCTGATTGGGTTTTGCTGATAATTATACCAAAATCTGATGATTTATATGGATTTATTTTATAGTCCCCCAACTTTACTTAATTCATTGTTTCAATTTATTGGCTGATTGTAGCTTCTAAGAAAAAATAATATAATTTGCAAAAAGTGTTAATTTTTTTTTTTTTTTTGCCTTTGTTCTTTTAATTTCTCATTTTTGTCCTTTTGCTAAAAACAAGAATTTCTGGGACTATGTTATATAGTAGTAGTGATAAAAAAGTAATGCTTTTTGTTTTCAGACTAATTGCCTTCCCTTAAGAGAATACTCTCCTACCTACTTTTTTAACAAAGAAAAACAATTAAGCAAAATAAACCAATACTGCAACTGTATCTGATGATACCTATGTAGTATTTCACATATGAAATCTGCCCTACCTTTCCTGATCAAAGGAGCATCAGTTTTTCAAATTGGCTTTTAAGGGAAAGACTTAAGTCTTTCTTACTATTATTTTCTAAGGTCTATCTCAGGACCCATCCTTAGGCTCTCCTTAGGCATTGCTAGGGCTCCCTCAGCTACTTATAGTGCCTCTGGTAGCTGAAAACTACAGCTGTCCTCTCTTCTCTGGAGCAGAAACCATAGATTCTGTTCTACAAATACCCCTAGCCCTACTCTTGACAGTAGAAGGTCTTTCACTCATCTATTCAACTGTCAGGTGAAAGTTCCTAAGGCAGAGACTGCCTTCCAATCCTATTGTTTGTTAATTCTGCAGAGTAGGCCTGGAAGTATTTAGCTAAACCTCCACTCCTAGAGTTCAGGTCTTTTCTGGAGCCTTCTCACATTGTCTTAGAAGGACAGTGGTTCATCCAATGTTTATTTCTGCTGCTCTGAGGTTATGTTTTGTGTTTTTTTTGGTGTGGGTTTATACGTGTGTGTGTGTGTGTGTGTGTGTGTGTGTGTGTGTGTGTGTAGAAAATTTGGAGAGCTTAAAGTTTTCTAACCTAATCTGTCACTTTCCACTAGAGTCTTTCTTTAAGCTTTATTCATCAACAATACAAAACAAATCTAAGTGATTTAACAAAAATAACAACACACTAATAAAGGTTTTAAACATTTCCGGTATAGTAATAAACATGTACAAGACTACATTTTTTAGAAGAGGCACTTTCAACTTAGAAATGATTATATTCCATCCATACTGCCTGATAGTTAGAAAATGCTTAAAAAACATTTTTCATTTATTCCATAATTTCATTTGTAAGTCTATTGTTTTGATGAGTTCTAGATTTCAGGGTTCCTGGTCAGGGAACCAAATGATGAGATTAGGGTTCCTGGTGGTCAGGGAATTAAATGATGAGGTTAGTGGCAGGTTCGGGGTTCAGGGAACCAAATGAAGAGGTTTGGCTCCCCTAAATCCTCTTAGGATTCAGCACATGGCAGGGAGTTATGGGAACTCCCTTCAGGCAGCACAGAGGTCCTTCGTAAAGGAATTTACGAACCCAAAAGGCTAGATTAGTAAAAAGAAGTTTATTATTGGCATTGGAAAGTCAGCCTTTGCTAAGCATTGAATAGAAAGACTGAATTCCTTAGTGGCAAGGTCCCAGCAGAGAAGTAAAGTTTCTAATAGAAAAATCTAGTAGAGAAAAGAGAGGTATAGTCTTGTTAAGGAAATAAGGAAGAAAGATAAAGAGAGGGTAACACTGACAGAGAATATTTCAGTGGGCAGACATTGCTGCTATGCATGGCATGGCATATTAGGTCCTCTGCAAGGACTGAGTCCCAAGTTGGCTCTTTTTATAGTAGAAGCCTTGGCTACAAGCTGGGGTTTGCTCTTGATGGGGGCTGGGTGGGCTTGAGCTGGAATTGAATAGAATTGAATTAGTCTTTTTAGGTTTGATCTTTATAATTCAATAAGGTTGGAATTCTCCAGCAGACTCAACTAGCCCCATCTAGATAAACCACTTTATCTTAGTTCCCTGGGGCAGGTCTCAAAGAGGCAGGGTTCAAGGAGAATCTCTTCTTCAAGGAGCTTGAGATTTTCGGGTCTTCCCTCATCAGTTTCAATGGAATTTCAGAATATGCTTTTTTAATGTATTCTTGGATACCTTTTACCATTACATCACCACTCTTTCTAAGAGGGAAGGAATTCTTCCCTTTATTGTCAAAACAAAACACTTGGTAAAATAACTGGTTCTTATGATATAGAAAATATATACCTTCCCCTATCAGATGTGTTGTTGTTCAGTACCATCATTTGTTGGAATCCTTACAAAGTGTAAATTCATTAGAGTTGATAGAGACAATAATTATCTAATTTAGCATGGTTCAGTATGATTGATCTGATCTTACAAGGAGATCTTATGGGCCAGAAGAAACAAGGTACTAAGTGAAACTGATAGAAACAAAGCTTGTGTTCACACCTTTAGAGAGCTCATATAATCAAGAAGTATTTAAGTTCTCATTGGAGTTCACAAGTATGGGAGATTCACAAAGTTAACATTGTAACTTTGTGAATTCACACCTCCCTTAATCCCTGCCTCCAGAAGGAGGAGTCAACCTTTGGGAGATCATATATATAGAAACTTTTAGAGCTTCAAGTTCGGAACATTGCCAAGAGTTGGAGAGGAGCACTCTGGGAGATTGAGAGCTATCGTGTTTCCCCGATAATAAGACCTATCCCGAAAATAAGTTCTCCCCTTACTATGTAAGATTCCTCTAAAATAAGCCCTCCCCCGAAAATAAGCCCTATTGAGATTGCTACTGTAGTGAAGGTGATCCCCTGCGCTACGCTATATTACGGTACCCTCTAAGCGGGAGTGAGGGGGCATGATGGAGGATAAAAGAAGAACTCAGGGGGCATCATGGAGGATAGAAGGAACACTCAGGGAGCATGATGGGGTTAAAACATTATTGAGGGGCATGATGGAGTGAAAAGAAGGACTGATGGTCATAATTTTATTATTCTGTCTGCACGGGTCACCTGTGTTTTGGCAATTCGTTTGGATGGAAAGAAAGCCACACCTCTAATCATCAGTAAGGGCAAGAAAGAGAAGATTGAACGTGTATCAGGCATTTAAGTTCTTGAAACCGAAAAAGCCTGGTGTACACAAGCTGTTATAAGAAAGTGGGTTGATTTAATGCTGCCACTTGTTATGCAAGGTAACCAAAGAGGTCTGATAATCTGAGATTCAGCCATCACTCACCACACTAAAGAAATGAAGAACTTCCTTGCAGAGAGAAGAATAGATCAAGTAATGATTCCTGCAGGAATGACTGCCTATCTCCAGACTCTTGATATTGCAATAAACAAGCCATTCAAGGACCATTTGCGCATGGAAGTCAATGACTACATTGAAAATAGAATGGAAAGAAATCAGCGTGGAAACTTTGTGAAGCCCTGTCTGCAAGAAGTCGTGACTTGGGTGAAGAAGTCATGGGATAAAATTACTGACAGCTGTGTCACCAAGGCACTATGACAGGTTACCTGGACAATACATGTTCATTTAAAGAGAACTATATTGCTGGACATGACAGATTGGGTCCACGTCTTCTGAAGGAAATAGAGGCGCAAAACAGCCAGGATGGAATTCAGGGTATGGACACTTATGACGATGTTGTTGAAGATGATGACATGATCATTATTGAATAAAGGTACTTTTTTTTGTTCACATTTACCTGTTTATTAAAATTGCTGTCAGTGTTCATTAAAATAAGCCCTCCCCTGAAAATAAGCCCTCTGGTATTTTTTCTATCCAAAAAAAAATTAATAAGATAGTGTCTTATTATCGGGGAAACACGGTAGGAGCACTCTGGGAGATACAGAAGCCCACAAGCCCTCTCAGAGATAAGACAGATTCATTCCAACTTTCACCTTAGTGCTGGTTGGTGACATTCGGAGTTGAGCTAGAGGAGTCAGATCCATTCCATTTTCCACCTTTGTGCTGGTTGGAGGCTGAAGGACAAACCTTTGGATTTGGAGACATTCAGAGAGAGCTCTTGGAACCAAGCAGAAAGATAGGCCTCTAAGAAAACTAACCAAGCTACTTTGGAAGGAGAAAATAAACGTTTGAACTTTCATCACCTGGCTGCGTTTGGAGTGATTATTACTTGTAACTGAAACTAAGGCTGCCTCCAGAAAACCTCCCCAAGAAACCTGCTCCCAGAGAGAACCATCGTATATTATAAAGAAGAAAAACACCAGAATCATTGGATTTCCATTTACCTAGTTAAGCTTTGTTTGGGGATTCTTCACTTACATTGTTGCAACTATTGTGTATAATATTCTTTTGACTCTTGTTATTTCACTTATGCTATGAATATTTTGGTATTCTGTCCTTGACTTTCTTGAAATATGTATTCAGTAATAGAGTTGCAGGATTAAACTTTTCTTGGATATTTCCAAATTAATGTCCATATAGTTCAACTATTTCATAAATTTTCAGCCTAAATGTTTATCTCCTGAGCCAGTCTCTAACCTCTAAACTTATTATGCATGCAGTAAATATACTAAGAAAGAAAGGTTGCATAGAAGTAGAAAGAATGCCTCAACTATCAATACAGCATATATAAATATGGGTATTATCTATGTATTTTGTAGCTTGCAATGTCATTTTGTTTCATAATGAAAGGAATGATACTTGCAGTTACAAAAATATTAAGTAGGAAATATTATTGCATATGTTATGGGATGATTCAAAGCAGTCAAAAAACAGACATTAAAGAATTAATTGTAGCTATCATAGTTTAGTTCATCTTTTTAATTTTAAATTATTAAAATAGGCTTTTTCAATCTAATGATTTTTTCTGACATTTGTACATGCAAATTACTTCTCATAATTATAGTTGTTAAAGTTATCTTTTTCAATCTCTCTAATTTTCTCTAGTAGTTTGTGTAATTGGTTTTATTGACATACCAAATTCAGCAATATCAAATTTATAGTTACTCAAAAAAAAAAAAAAAAAAGGGAAAGATAGAAAGATAAAAAGTGAAGGTAATTAGCTTCAGCATCAGCAGTAACTAGAACACCTGTTAGCAAAAAAAAAAAAAAAAAGAGATATGAAAAGAGTGAAATATATACATCAGTATTTTCATTCATTTCCATGAAATGTCAGGAAAACTAATAGAAAGCCTCTGATATATTGAATAGATGCTTTAGGAGGATTTAGGGAAGGATTTGGACAAGAATTACACAGATTGAGAAAAGATATATAGATGTTTTGCTGTCTGCACTGTTCTTAAGAAGTGAAATCAGGAAAATACAGGTGAATCAGAATTTGAAGTAAAATAAACTTCATTTCATTGAGTAACACTAAAAATAGGAATGTGATATGTCTTACAAGGGAAGGGGTAGAGTAGAAAGGTAGCGAGCTCCACAGTTAAATAATAAACTCAAATTTGCTATTTAGTGGTGATAACTTGATATTAGCAAATTGGAAAGAATAATGTGAGATGGAAAGCAAGTGGAAAGAGGGTAATAGATCAGAGGCTTAGACTTGGTACTGAGGGTGGAATGACTTCCTCATTATCTCTGGGATAGTGGGAGAAATTGGATTTCTTCCAGGAGAAAAGCATTGGTTAAAATAGTAGAGTTAGGGAAAGCCAGGCTTTCTCTTGAAGTGCTGAGGATAAGGTTCAGTGCTGAAGGCATTTTAATCTCTTTAGACTGGGAATTTCATAAGCTCAGTAGAAGGGAATATTAGAATGGAGAAGAACTTCTTTGTATGATTTGGGCCAAGTGATCTAAGTAAGATCAAGTATTGTAGATGAAAAATTATTCAAAAGTGGAGATCTTATTTCATTCTTTTAATTCTACCACCAAGTCTGACAATAGGGATACATGTGGTGATATAATAATACCTAGCATTTATATAGTTCTTAAATTAACAAAATGATTTGGGGCTATTTTGTGTCCTTAATAATTAGAACATCACTGTATACTCCATTTTTCCAATACTGCCAGTGTCCCCTAAAAATAAAGAGCTAATTGTGGGAAAGCACAAATGTATTTGATGTTTCAGGAATCAGTGACATTCAAAGATGTGGATCCGGACTTCACTTGGGAAGAGTGGACTCAACTGGCTCCTGTTCAACAAGACCTCTACAAGGAAGTGCTTCTGGAGAACTATAGGAATCTGATTTTTCTTGGTAAATCTTCTCCATATGAGTCAGAGTTCTTATTTATGGTTGTTTTATGTTCTGATTTTCTAAAGAATATGAAATATAAGAAGTGTTTATCTGAATTTTGTCTTAAGTTTCAAAATTGGGGATTCTTAATACGTTCTGGACTTTTTAGATTTTTTTTTTCACCTCTCTTTTCCACAGAGTGAAAAGTCTTTGCCTTGTAAAACCAAAAATGAGGCAGTATCATTACCTTTTGCTGTCCCACTACTGCCGTTTTTCCATCTTTTGCTTCCCTGTGTCTAGGATTTTTTGCCAAAGAAGGGCCCAAAACAAATACCTCTGGGGGTGAGGTTCTTGTGGCCCCCTGGCAAAAAGGGCAGATAATCTAGGTTCCTTTCTGAATCTAAATCAATTCCATAATCTGTCCTCTATACATATAGAAACAGTGTCAAATACTTTTCAGAAGACATTTGAACTATTCTTGGTCTTAGCATATTCTTTCTTTCCTGATTATGATAAACTTTGAATTGTATTTTGAAATGACTTTTCCCACAGCATAAATATCCATTTCACTTTTCTCTCCTTGGCAGGGCTTTCGATTCCCAAACCAGATGTGATCTCCCAGTTAGAATGTGGGGAAATGCCATGGACACTGGAGAATGAAGCCTCGAGAGCCATCTGTCCATGTGAGTTAATGAAAAACTAACATTGTTATTTACTACAAATAATCACTAAAGAAGTTAATCAGGTAGAAAACATCTTTGAAATTTTGACTCACGAAGCTCTTTTTTAAATGTTTCAGGACAACAGAAAGGGTTGATTTTGACTGGCTTGATGCCTATGTAGTTTATTGTCTTAATATATTTTGTGTCCATTGTCTCCATTTGCTTAATTCCCATTCCTTAATTAATTTCCTTGAATCTAGCTTTAACTCTCATTACTTGGTAGAAACTGATTTTATAAGTCATTTTTGATTTCTTTTACTAGATGTTGGATTCATATTCTCATATTTCATCCCTCATATTCATATTCAATTTCTCTTCCTTATTTGATGGTGTTGAGCAGAATCACAGAATATCAGAGTAGAAAGGAACCCAGAAACTCTCTGGTCCAGCCCATTCTTGAATATGAAGGGTATCTAGAAGGCAAAGTGATAATTCAAATCCAGCCTCATATACTTTCTAGCAGTGTGATGCTGGGCAAGATAATATCGGTTTACTTCTTGTTTCTTCATCTATAAAATGGCAATAATAATAATAATACCTAATTTCTCAGGATTGTTGTTAACAAACAAACAAGTTGACAATTGTAAAGTGCTTAGCACAGTACTTAGCAAGTAAATTATTCTATATAAATGTTATTTTTATTGAATAAGAAAACTTGCTATGATATAAACAACATGTTTATATTCAGCATATGCTTAAAGATCTCTTGTGAAGAGAAATGCACTATCTTTTGAGGTTCCTCTATACTTTTTGGCCTAGTAGTTTCAATTTACTTTATATGTGAGGATGAAGGGCATCAAGAGCTCATATGCTGATGATATATTACTGCTATAATAAGATATAGTAGAAAAGGGCCAGATGTAAAATAAAGAGATTTAAATTTTAGATTCTATCCTGCCTCTACCTGTGTATCCTTCTTGATATTTTGTCATATTTTCTTTTGTTAAGCCTATCTCCTTGCTTATTTTTTCTTCTTCAGAACTTCATCATAAATTCCAAGCTTGTATTGAATACTGCCAATGAGGATAAATCAGCATTTTTGGTTTTCCAAAGCTCTTTCTTCTGAAGAATATAATACAAAACCTATACTTACATTAGTGAGAGAGAGGTCTTAGGCTTGGGAGAGTTGTATTAAGTGCTAGCTCACTTGTTTATTGGCCATATGACTATAGACAAATCATTTAACCTTTTTGAGCCTCAATTTACTCATCTAAAAAATACTGATAATTGTAATGGATACTACTGCCCTCATAGTTGTAAGCAAAGTGCTATATCAATCATCATATATCTATAGAAATTTGAGTTATTTCAAAATAGACATTTTTCATTTCTCATTTGCACAAAAGTTTTCTTCTAATACAGGATACATTTTTTTCATTTATTTCAGATTTTGATACTGAGCCTGAAGCAAAGGAGCCATTTTTAAAGTGGGAAACTTCTGTAGAAAAACTATCTCAGAGGACAATAATGGAAAGACCTACAAGACATAGTTCCTGGGACTCCAAATTAGGAGAAACCTTTAAATTTCAAGGCCCATTAGTGAAGGAACAGAGCCAACAAGAGAATCATTTGAAACAAGTGATGATCACACATGAGAAAACTCTAAGTAAGGAACAAACCTCTGAAAGTAATGAATTTGAGAGACACTTTGACCTGAGATCAATCCTAATTACTCAACAGAAAATTCCCATAGTAAATGGTGTTTATAAATATAATATTCATGGAAAATATTTCAAAGATAATTCACAACTAATTAAATGCCCAAGAATCTACACAGCACAGAAATCTTTTACATATAATGAATTTGAGAAATCCTTTAAACCTATTTCACAGTTGAAACTTTGCTCTACCCATCATTCTGCAGAGAAATCCTATAAATGTAATGAATGTGGGAGAGCTTTCACCAAGTGGGCGAATCTTACTCGACATCAAAGAATTCATTCTGGAGAGAAGCCTTATAAATGTGATGAATGTGGGAAAGCTTTCACACAAAGGACACACCTTACACAGCATCAGCTTACTCATATTGGAGAGAAACCATTTAAATGTAATCAATGTGGGAAAGCCTTTTTCCAGAGGACACACCTTGTTCAACATCAGCATACACATATTGAAGAAAAACCCTTTAAGTGTAATGAATGTGGGAAAGCCTACAGTTCTGTTTCACAACTTAATCTTCATCAAAGAATTCATTCTGGAGAGAAAACCTATAAATGTAATGAATGTGGTAAAGCCTTTACCAAATGGGCAAATCTTACTCGACATCAGAGAATTCATTCAGGAGAGAAACCCTATAAATGTAATGATTGTGAGAAAGCCTTCTCACAAAGAGCACACCTTACTCAACATCAACTTATTCACATTGGAGAAAAACCATTCAAGTGTAATGAATGTGAGAAAGCTTTCATCCAGGTTGCACAGCTTAATCTTCATCAAATAATTCATTCTGGAGAAAAACCTTATAAATGCAATGAATGTGGGAAAGCTTTCACCCAAAGGACAATTCTTACTCAACATCAAAAAATTCATTCTGGTGAGAAACCCTTTAAATGTAATGAATGTGGAAAAGCCTTTTCTAAGCGGTCAAATCTTACTCAGCATCAGCATACTCATATTGAAGAGAAACCATTTAAATGCAATGAATGTGAGAAAGCCTATAGTTATATTTTACAGCTTAATATTCATCAAAGAGTTCATTCTGGAGAGAAACCCTATAAATGTAATGAATGTGGAAAAGCCTTTACCAAGCAAGTGATCCTTACTCAACATCAGAAAATTCATTCTGGAGAAAAACCCTATAAGTGTAATGAATGTTGTAAAGCTTTTACCAAGCAAGCTAATCTTACTCGACATCAGAGAATTCATTCTGGAGAGAAACCTTATAAATGTAATGACTGTGGCAAAAGCTTTACCCAGAAACCAAACCTTATTCAACATCAAAGAGTTCATGCTGGAGATAAAAGCTTTGTACAGGGTACACATGTGACTAATGTTTGTTGAGTTCATTCAAATTAATGTATTTTGCCAAAATCTAAGTAGCTTGTCTAAAGCATCACCCTGATCTACAGTTGTTCAGTTAAAAAAGAAAAAAGAAAAGACCATTTTAGTCTGTCATGACCTGTTGTGATAAAGATATTTTTACTTTAAATAATACTTGTTTTTGAAACTGTTCACAAATCATGCTGTAGTAAAGTGTTCTAAAACACTTTCTGCAAAAGATAGAAGTCAGACTCACTGGTTTGGCCTTTTATCTTTTAAAAATATGATCTACAAGGATGGACAGAAGCAGCTACACCCAAAGAAAGAACACTGGGAAATGAATATAAACTGCTTGCATTTTTGTTTTTCTTGCCGGGTTATTTATACCTTCTGAATCCAATTCTCCCTGTGCAATAAGAGAACTATTTGGTTCTACACACATATATTGTATCTAGGATATACTGTAACCTATTTAACATGTATAGGACTGCTTGCTATCTGGGGGAGGGGGTGGAGGGAAGGAGGGGAAAAATCGGAACAGAAGTGAGTGCAAGGGATGGGTTCTGTCAATAAAAAATTATTTAAAAACAAAAAATTAATTAATTAATTTAAAATAATAATAATAAAATAAAAATATGATCTATTTATGTCCTTTTACTTTATATTACTGTCATTTCTAGGGGAAAAAATTCTTCAGATTGGACATTCCTTCGAGAAAAACAATTAAGTACAAACATTCAGTACAGTGACTGCCTCTGACAATACATACGACATTCTGCCCTATTAACCCCTACTTTTCTACTTCTCTACTGTGAAAAGAAAGACCTCTTATTGTTCTCTTTCACCTATTCAAGGTTCAGATTCCTTTTTAAAATTTTTTTTATATTGTTCTTTTGGTTGTCTTTTTAACTTTTCTAAAAAGTAGAATGTTTGCCCTTCCTCTATCCTAAGATTCCTCTCATATTTTTCAAACTTTTTCAAATATCATTGATATGGCTCAGTCCAATCTATCAGTTCTTTTCATATTCTAACATGTCATTCATCTGTATCTGGTAATTTGAACTTGTTGAGTGTTACAAGATGTTTACTTTGACCTAACCAGTTTTCTTTCCCTATCCTTCCCAATCCGAAGATCATTCCTCTTGAAAGAGGGAAGAGATATAAAGTAAGAACTCATGTACTTCAGCCTTGTATATTATAATCAGTCCTTAAAATAGAGGTACACTCTTGTCCTTTCTTCTTTTACCAACATAGCTAAAATAATACTTTTGTTTTCCTCAACTCTAACCTCAGCTGGCGTCCAGATGCCAGCTTTAGCTCATTCGTTGTATTATCATTCCTGACATAGTTCTTAAAAGATAATGCTACAGTTTTATATTCAACCTCCAATACTTGAGACTTTAATCTCCTATATGAGTCTTTATTAAAGGCTGCATTAAGGTGTTCCTTGTTCTTACATTTCAATGTCTTTAATCTTATCAGACTCTCATTCTCAAGAGCATTAATTTTCCCTTCAATGTAATAGTACATTAAATGCCATGTACTCTTCTCTGAATTTCACAAATCCTTTCTTCTAAAATAAAAGGTAAACATCAGACTCATGTTTTGCTCTCATTTCCATTACATCTGGATGGAATAGTCACGCAAGGTTATCGTCATTTCTATTTCTTTAACTACTTTTTTTCTTTTTGGCAAAATTGTGTCAAGAATACAAATTTGTGTGACAAATACAAATATGTCCTTGTTGCTTTATCTACTCTTTGAAGGATGAATTGAACAGGAAGGTAAAGCATAACTTTCTTGGCTTTTGTAAGAGAGTACTAACATATTTAGTTCCCTGATATCATTGTGCTCTGGTGACAGATTATAAACCTTTATAGACTCTTATCTAATTTTTTTAGATTTACTCCTTACTCCAGAGGACCTGTTATCTCAGTGATAAGGGTATTTCACTTGAATGATGTTAATTATAATTGGTCCAGACCTACCCATAGGATTTTTGTATACACATTCCAACTGATTTACCACAATTCAGCATTTTGAAGGTCTTTCTTAAGCTCTCTTGACATTTCAAGGATAATAGTAAAACTAATGGGCTATCTGTCAGTTGTCTTTTTTTTTTTTTTTTTTTGTATTGTAGTTAAGTTTTTTTGTTTGTTTTTTTTAAACCCATTGCTTCATGAATCAGGAGAGAAAAATAAGAGCAAAAGGAAAAAACCATGGGAGAGATAAAACAAAAAAAGAGGTGAACATAGCATATATTGATTTACATTCGGTCTCAAATCTTTTGTTTTTTTTTATTAAAGCCTTTTATTTTTCAAAACATTCGCTTGACCTATCCATGAGTACTTGATAGTTTTTCAGATGTTTAGATCTGACTTTGTGTGGAAAGTGTTTTGTACTTTTGCTTATATAGTTCCTGACTTTGCCTTGTCAGATAGATTCCCAAGTATTATATACTATTGGCAGTTATTTTAAGTAGAATTTCCCTTTATATCTTTTGCTGTTGGATTTTGTTAGTGATGTATAAAAATGCTGATGATTTATGTGGATTTATTTTATTTTTTTTAATAGCTATAAGATATATGCATGGGTAATTTTTTCAGCACGACAATTGCAAGACCTTTTGTTCTAACTTTTCCCCTCCTTCCCCCAGATGGCAGGTTGACCAATACAAGTTAAATATATTGAAGTATAAGTTAAATACAATATATGTACACATGTCCAAACAGTTATTTTGTTGTACAAAAAGAATTGGACTTTGAAATAGTGTACAATTAGCCTGTGAAGGAAATTAAAAATGGTGGACAAAAATAGAGGGATTGGGAATTCTATGTAGTGGTTGATAGTCATCTTCCAGAGTTCTTTCGCTGGGTGTAGCTGGTTCAGTTCATTACTGCTCCATTGGAACTGATTTGATGCATCTCATTGTTGAAGAAGGTGGATTTATTTTGTATCCTGCAACTTTGCTAAAGTTGTGGATTGCTTCTAATAGTTTTTAGTTGATTCTCTAGGGTTCTTTAAGTATACCATCATATCATCTGCAAAGAGTGATAATTTGGTTTCCTCATTATCTACTCTATTTCCTTTAATCTCTTTTTCTTCTCATATTGCCAAAGCTTGCATTTCTAATACAATATTGAATAGTAATGGTGATAGTGGGCAACCTTGTTTCACCCCTGATTGTACTGGGAATGGTTCCAATTTATCCCCATTACATATGATGTTTGCTGATGGTTTTAAATAGCTGCTACTGACTATTTTAAGGAAGAGTTCATTTATTCCTATACTCTCTAGTGTTTTTATTAGGAATGGGTGTTGGATTTTATCAAATGCTTTTTCTGCATCTATTGAGATAATCATATGGTTTTAACTTGGTTGTTGATATAATCAATTATGCTAATAGTTTTCCTAATATTGAACTAGCCCTGCATTCCTGATATAAATTCTACTTGTTCATGGTATATTATCCTGGAGATGATTTTCTGTAATCTTTTTGCTAAGATTTTATTTAAGATTTTTGATTCATTTAGGGAGATTGGTCTAATAATTTTTTCTCTATTTTTGTTCTACCTGGTTTAGGTATTAGTTACATGTCTGTGTCACAAAAGAAATTTGGTAGGACTCCTTCATTCCCTATTTTTTCAAATAGTTTATATAATATTGGAGTTAATTTTTCTTTAAACGTTTGGTAGAATTCACTTGTAAATTCATTTGGCCCTGGAGATTTTTTCTTTTTTTTCTTTTCTTTTTTTTTTAACATCATAACAACATTATTTATTTATTTATTTAAATAACTTTTTATTGACAGAACCCATACCAAGGTAATTTTTTACAACATTATCCCTTGCACTCACTTCTGTTCTGATTTTTCCCCTCCTTCCCTCCACCCCCTCCCCCAGATGGCAAGCAGTCCTTTACATGTTAAATAGGTTGCAGTATATCCTAAATACAATATATGTGTGCAGAACCGAACAGTTCTCTTGTTGCACAGGGAGAATTGGATTCAGAAGGTATAAATAACCCAGGAAGAAAAAAAAAATGCAAGCATTCCCAGTGTTCTTTCTTTGGGTGTAGCTGCTTCTTTCCATCCTTGATCAATTGAAACTGAATTAGATCTCTTTATCGAAGCGATCCACTTCCATCAGAATACATCCTCAAACAGTATCGTTGTTGAGGTATATAATGATCTCCTGATTCTGCTCATTTCACTTAGCATCAGTTCATGTAAGTCTCGCCAGTCCTCTCTGTATTCATCCTGCTGATCATTTCTTACAGAACAATGATATTCCATACCATTCATATACCACAATTTATTCAACCATTATCCAATTGATGGGCATCCATTCATTTTCCAGCTTCTAGCCACTACAAACAGGGCTGCCACAAACATTTTGACACATACCGGTCCCTTTCCCTTCTTTAATATCTCTTTGGGGTATAAGCCCAGTAGAAATACTGCTGGATCAAAGGGTATGCACAGCTTGATAACTTTTTGAGCATAGTTCCAAATTGCTCTCCAGAATGGCTGAATGTGTTCACAATTCCACCAACAATGTATCAGTGTCCCTGTTTTCCCACATTCCCTTCAACATTCCGCATTATCTTTCCCTGTCACTCTAGCCAATCTGACAGGTGTGTAGTTGTATCTCAAAGTTGTCTTAATTTGCATTTCTCTAATAATGATTTGGAGCATATTTTCATATGTCTATAAATAATTTTAATTTCTTTGAGAATTGTCTGTTCATATCCTTTGACCATTTATCAATTGGAGAATGGCTTGATTTCTTATAAATTAGAGTCAATTCTCTATATATTTTGGAAATGAGGCCTTTATCAGAACCTTTGACTGTAAAAATGTTTTCCCAGTTTATTGTTTCCCTTCTGATCTTGTCTGCATTAGTTTTCTTTGTACAAAAACTTTTCAATTTGATATAATCAAAATTTTCTATTTTGTGGTCAATAGTGATCTCTGGTTATTCTTTGATCATAAATTCCTCCCTCTTCCACAGGTCTGAGAGGTAAACTATCCTATGCTCTTCCAGTTTATTTATAATCTCATTCTTTATGCCCTAGGTCATGAACCCATTTTGACCTTATCTTAGTAAACAGTGTTAAGTGTGGGTCAATGCCTAGTTTCTGCCATGCTAATTTCCAATTTTCCCAGCAATTTTTGTCAAATAATATGTTCTTATCCCAAAAACTGAGGTCTTTGGGTTTGTCAAACTCTAGATTATTAAAGTTATTGGCTGTTTTGTCCTTTGAATCCGACCTATTCCATTGATCAACTAGTCTATTTCTTAGCCAATACCAGATGGTTTTAGTAACTGCTGCTTTATAATATAATTTTAGATCTGGTACAGCTAAGCCACCTTCATTTGATTTTTTTTTTCATTAATTCCCCTGATATTCTTGACCTTTTGTTTTTCCATATGAACTTTGTTGTTATTTTTTCTAGGTCATCAAAATAGTTTTTTGGGAGTCTGGTGAGATTTTTTTCTTAGGGAGTTCATTAATGACTTGTTCAATTTCCTTTTCTAAAATGAGATTATTTTGGTATTGTATTTCTTCTCCTGTCAATCTGGGCAATTTATATTTTTTAAAAATATTTATCCATTTCAGTTAGATTGTTAGACTTACTGCCATAGAGTTGGGTAAAATAGCTCCTAATTATTCCATTTCTTTTTCATTGGTGGTGTTACCCCTTTCATTTTTGATGCTGGTGATTTGATTTTTTTCTTTCCTTTTTCTGATCAAAGTAACCAAAGGTTTATGTATTTTGTTAGTTTTTTCATAACACCAACTGTTAGTTTTGCTTATTTTATTCATGTAGCTATTTAGAGATATAAAATTTCCCCTTAGAACTGCTTTGGCTGCATTCCACAGGTTTGAGTATGTTGTCTCATTATTGTCATTTTCTTGGATGAAGTTATGGATTGTTTTTGTGATTTGTTATTTGACCCACTTATTCTTTAGAATTAGATTATTTAATTTTCAATTGGGTTTTAGTCTATTTTTTCCTAGCCCTTTATTGAACATAATTTTTATTGCATTGTGGTCTAAAAAGGAAGCATTTACTATTTCTGCCTTTTTCATTAGATTGTGAAATCTTTATGCTCTAATATATGGTCAATTTTTGTGTAGGTGCCATGTACTGCCTTAAAAAAAAAAAAAAAAAAAAAAAAAAAAGGTGTATTCCTTTCTGTCCTATTCAGTTTTCTTCAAAGTTCTATCATATCTAGGTTTTATAAGATCCTATTAAATTAACATTCCTAGTTTCTTTCTTGCTTATTTTGTGGTTAGATTTGTCTGATTCTGAGAGAGGAAGGTTAAGTCCTCCATTTCTTCCTGTAACTGGCTTAAAATCTTCTCTAGGAATTTTCTTGCACTACCCTCAGTAACAAGTATTGGTACTACTTCTTTATTTACTGTACTCTTTATCAACATGTACTTTCCTTCCTTATCTATTTTAATAAGATCTATTTTTACTTTTGCTTTAGTTGAGATTAGAATTGCTATCCCTGCTTTTTTTTTTTTTTTTACTTCAACTGAAGCATAATAAATTTTGTTCCAGCTTTTTAACCTTTGCTCTGTATGTCTCTGTGTCAAATGTTTTTTATTGTAAACAACATATTGTAGGATTCTGTTCTTTAATCCACTCTGCTATTTGCTTCTGTTTTATGGGAGAGTTCATCCCATTCCCATTCACAGTTATAATTACCAGCTCTGTATTTCTCTCCATCCTATTTTCTCCCCTGCATATACTTTTGTTCTCTCTTTCCATTCTGTTCTTAATCTTGTTTTTAACCCATTCCATCTACTACCTTATCTTCTATCAACCCTTCCCTCTTTCTGTTATTTTTCCCTTAGTGTTTCTGTTCTTTCTTCTATCCTGTTCCTCCCTTTTCTTTATTGATGAATTTCTATCCCCAACTGAATGATTAAGTTATTCTTTCTTATAGTCAAAACTGATGAGATCAAGTTTCAGACAATTCTCATCCCCCTCCCTTTTTTTCCTTGTTAAATAATATCTTGATTGTAATAGGTCTTTTGAGTCTCTTGGTGTGAACTAATTGTCCCATTATACCTCCCCTTTCCTCTTTCTAGTATACCTCTTAATGTCTTTTTCTTTGATGTCATCACATTATAGTCCATTCACAACCACACTGTCAGTCCATGTAATGACCTCCTTTATCTATCTCAGTGATACATTCAGTTCTGTAAGAGTTACAGATACTGTTTTTCCATCTAGGGATGAAACAGCTTAGCCTTTAAGTATATCTCGCTACCCTCCCCCTCACCCCGTTTACCTTTCTGTGTTTCTTTTGATTCCTGTGTTTGTAGATTAAATTTTCTGTTTAGTTCTGTTTTTTTTTTTTTTCCCAATAGAAATGATTGGAAGTCTCTTACTTTATTGAAGTTCCATCTCCTCTGAAAGATGATGCTGAATCTCACTGGATAGTTAATTCTTAGTTGTGATTTCTGGTCCTTTGCCTTCTGGAATATGGTATTCCAGGTCTTCTGATCCTTTATTGTAGAAGTAATCCTGGGGTCAGGATTAACCAAGATTACTTCTTTGATATTTGCTCCTTGATGTTTGAATTGTTTTTGTCTGGCAGCTTGCAATATTTTTTCCTTGAGATTTTGTTTTGAAGTTTTGGAGTTTTACAATAATGTTCCAATAGATTTTCTTGTGGGATCTCTTTCCAGAAGTGACCCGTGGATTCTTTTTTTTTTTTTAATATTTTATTTTATAATAACTTCATATTGACAGAATCCATGCCAGGGCAATTTTTTTACAACATTATCCCTTGCACTCACTTCTGTTCCGATTTTTTCCCTCCCTCCACTCCCTCCCCTAGATGGCAAGCAGTCCTATATATGTTAGATATGTTGCAGTATAACCTAGATACAATATATGTTTACAGAACCAAACAGTTCTCTTGTTGCACAGGGAGAATTGGATTCAGAAGGTAAAAATAACCCGGGAAAAAAAACAAATGCAAATAGTTCACATTCGTTTCCCAGTGTTCTTTCTTTGGGTGTAGCTGCTTCTGTCCATCATTTATCAATTGAAACTCAGTTAGGTCTCTTTGTCAAAGAAATCCACTTCCATCAGAATACATCCTCATACAATATCGTTGTTGAAGTGTATAATGATCTCCTGGTTCTGCTCATTTCACTTAGCATCAGTTCATGTAAGTCTCGCCAGTCCTCTCTGTATTCATCCTGCTGGTCATTTCTTACAGAACAATAATATTCCATAACATTCATATACCACAATTTACCCACCATTCTCCAATTGATGGGCATCCATTCAATTTCCAGTTTCTAGCCATTACAAACAGGGCTGCCACAAACATTTTGGCACATACAGGTCACTTTCCCTTCTTTAGTATTTCTTTGGGATATAAGCCCAAAAGAAATACTGCTGGATCAAAGGGTATGCACAGTTTGATAACTTTTGGGGCATAATTCCAGATTGCTCTCCAAAATGATTGGATTCGTTCACAACTCCACCAACAATGCATCAGTGTCCCAGTTTTCCCGCATCCCCTCCAACATTCATCATTATTTTTTCCTGTCATCTTAGCCAATCTGACAGGTGTGTAGTGGTAAGTTGTCTTAATTTGTATTTCTTTGATCAATAATGATTTGGAACACTTTCATATGAGTGGTAATAGTTTCAATTTCATCATCTGAAAATTGTCTATTCATATCCTTTGACCATTTATCAATTGGAGAAAGGCTTGATTTCTTATAAATTTGAGTCAGTTCTCTATATATTTTGGAAATGAGGCCTTTATCAGAACCTTTAACTGTGAAAATGTTTTCCCAGTTTGTTGCTTCCCTTCTAATCTTGTTTGCATTAGTTTTGTTTGTACAAAGGCTTTTTAATTTGATATAATCAAAAATTTCTATTTTGTGATCAGTAATGGTCTCTAGTTCATCTTTGGTCACAAATTTCTTTCTCCTCAAGTCTGAGAGATAAACTATCTTATGTTCCTTTAATTTATTTATAATCTCATTCTTTATGCCTAGATCATGGACCCATTTTGATCTTATCTTGGTATATGGTGTTAAGTGTGGGTCCATGCCTAATTTCTGCCATACTAATTTCCAATTATCCCAGCAGTTTTTATCAAATAATGAATTCTTATCCCCAAAGTTAGGATCTTTGGGTTTGTCAAACACTAGATTGCTATAGTTGACTATTCTGTCTTGTGAACCTAACCTTTTTCACTGATCAACTAATCTATTTCTTAGCCAATACCAAATGGTTTTGGTGACTGCTGCTTTATAATATAGTTTTAGATCAGGTACAGCCAGGCCACCTTCATTTGATTTTTTTTTCATTAATTCCCTTGAGATTCTCGACTTTTTATTGTTCCATATGAATTTTGTTGTTATTTTTTCTAAATCATTAAAATATTTTCTTGGAAGTCTGATTGGTATAGCACTAAATAAATAGATTAGTTTAGGGAGTATTGTCATCTTTATTATATTCGCTCGGCCTATTCAAGAGCACTTAATATTTTTCCAATTATTTAAGTCTGACTTTATTTGTGTGGAGACTTTTTTTGTAATTTTGTTCATATAATTGCTCACTTTCCTTTGGTAGATAGATTCCCAAATATTTTATGCTATCAACAGTTATTCTGAATGGAATTTCTCTTTGTATCTCTTGCTGTTGGGTTTTGTTGGTGATGTATAAAAATGCTGAGGATTTATGGGGATTTATTTTGTATCCAGCTACTTTGCTAAAATTATGAATTATTTCTAATAGCTTTTTAGTAGAATCTCTGGGGTTCTCTAGGTATACCATCATATCATCTGCAAAGAGTGATAGTTTGGTTTCCTCATTGCCTACTCTAATTCCTTTAATCTCTTTCTCGACTCTTATTGCAGAGGCTAGTGTTTCTAATACAATATTGAATAATGATGATGACAGTGGGCAACCTTACTTCACTCCAGATCTTACTGGGAAAGGTTCCAGTTTTTCCCCATTGCATATGATGCTTACTAATGGTTTTAAATATATGCTCCTGACTATTTTAAGGAAAAGTCCATTTATTCCTATGCTCTCAAGTGTTATTATTAGGAATGGATGTTGGATTTTATCAAATGCTTTTTCTGCAACTGTTGAGATGATCCTATGGTTTTTGTTTGTTTGGTTATTGATATAGTCAATTATGCTAATAGTTTTCCTAATATTGAACCAGCCCTGCATTCCTGGTATAAATCCTACTTGGTCATAGTGTATTATCCTGGGGGTGATTTTCTGTAATCTTTTTGCTAATATTTTATTTAAGATTTATTTAAGATTAAGCATCAATATTCATTAGGGAGATTGGTCTATAATTTTCTTTCTCTGTTTTCAACCTACCTGGTTTAGGTATCAGTACAATGTCTGTGTCATAAAAGGAGTTTGGTAGGACTCCTTCAATCCCTATTTTTTCAAATAGTTTATTTAGCATTGGAGTTAATTGTTCTTTAAATGTTTGATAGAATTCACCTGTAAATCCATCTGGTCCTGGGGATTTTTTCTTAGGGAGTTGATTGATAGTTTGTTCTATTTCTTTTTCTGAGATGGGACTGTTTAGGATATTTACTTCTTTCTCTGTTAGTTTGGGCAAGCTATATTTTTGGAGGTATTCTTCTATTTCATTTAAGTTGTCAAATTTATTGGCATAAAGTTGGGCAAAGTAACTCCTAATTATTGCTCTGATTCTTCGTTAGTGGCTAGTTCTCCCTTTTCATTTTTAAGACTAACAATTTGATTTTCCTCTTTCCTTTTTTTAATCAGATTTACTAAGGGTTTGTCTATTTTGTTGGTTTTTTCATAGAACCAAGTTATTATTTAATTATTAATTAATTCAGTAGTTTTTTACTTTCAATTTTATTGATCTCTCCTTTTATTTTTAGAATTTCAAGTTTAGTATTTGACTGGGGGTTTTTAATTTGTTCCTTTTCTAGCATTTTTAGTTGCAAGCCCAATTCATTGACCTTCTCTTTCTCTATTTTATGCAAATAGGCCTCTAGAGATATGAAATTTCCTCTTATTACCACTTTGGCTGCATCCCATACATTTTGGTATGATGTCTCATTATTATCATTTTCTTGGGTGAAGTTATTAATTATGTCTATGATTTGCTGTTTCACCCAATCATTCTTTAGTATGAGATTATTTAGTTTCCAATTATTTTTTGGTCTACTTTCCCCTGGCTTTTTGTTGAATGTAATTTTCATTGCATCGTGGTCTGAAAAGGATGCATTTACTATTTCTGCCTTACTGTATTTGAGTTTGAGGTTTTTATGTCCTAATATATGGTCAATTTTTGTATAGGTTCCATGAACTGCTGAAAAGAAGGTGTACTCCTTTCTGTCTCCATTACATTTTCTCCAGAGATCTATCATATCTAATTTTTCTAGTATTCTATTTACCTCTTTGACTTCTTTCTTATTTAGTTTGTGGTTTGATTTATCTAATTCTAAGAGTACAAGGTTGAGATCTCCCACTATTATAGTTTTGCTGTCTATTTCTTCTTGCAGCTCTCTTAATTTCTCTTTTAAGAATTTAGATGCTACACTACTTGGTGCATATATGTTTAACATTAATATTGCTTCATTATCCATGCTAACCGTTAGCAAGATATAGTGCCCTTCCATATCTCTTTTAATTAGATCAATTTTTGCTTTAGCTTGATCTGAGATCAGGATGGCTACCTCTGCTTTTTTGACTTCACCTGAAGCATAGTAGATTTTGCTCCAACCTTTTACCTTTAACCTGCATGTATCTCCCTGCTTCAGGTGTGTTTCCTGTAAACAACATACTGTAGGATTCTGGCTTTTAATCCATTCTGCTAACCGCTTCCTCTTTATGGGGGAGTTTACCCCGTTCACATTTATGGTTAAAATCACCAATTCTGTATTACTTGACATTTTGTTAACCCCTGTTTATGCTTTTCTCCCTTCTTTCCCCCTTACTCCCCTTCCCAGTATTAAGCTTGTGAGCACCACTTGCTTCTCACAGCCCTCCCTTTTTAGTATCTCTTCCCCCGCCTTAGAGTTCCTCCCCCTATCATACCCCTTTTCCTCCCAGTTTCCATATTCCCTTCCACTTAGCTTATTCCTTTCCTTTTCACTTTTCCCATCTCACTTTTCAATGAGGTGGGAGAAGTTTCACCATAAATTGAATATGTCTAAAATTTTTCTCATAAAGCCAATTCTGAAGGCAGTAAGATACCCACTATATTCATCCCCCTCCATTCTTTCTCTCAGATATAATAGGTTTCCTTTGCCTCTTCATGAGATGTAGTATCCCCACTTTACCCTTTTTCTGGTACAATGTCCTTTCCATATCTAGTTTCTAGAACAAGGTATACATGTATTCTTTATACATCTTTATAGCAGAAATATAGTTCCCAAGATTAATCTTTACCTTTTTAGATTTCTCTTGAGTTCTATATTTGTAGATCAAACTTTTTGTTAAGTTCTGGCTTTTTCATCAAAAATAGGTGAAATTTGCTTACTTTGTTGAAGGTCCATCTTCTTCCCTGGAAGAAGCTGGGTAAGTTATTTTTGGTTGCATACCAAGTTTCTTAGTCTTTCGGAATATCATATTCCAGGCTCTTCGATCCTTTAATGTGGATGCTGCTAGATCCTGGGTGATCCTTATTGTGGCTCCTTGATACTTGAATTGGGTTTTTCTAGCCACTTGCAGTATTTTTTCCTTCGTCTGAGGGTTCTGGCATTTGGCCACTATATTTCTTGGTGTTTTGATTTTAGGATCCCTTTCATTAGGTGATCGATGAATTCTTTCAATGTCTATTTTACCCTCTGTTTCTATGACTTCTGGGCAGTTCTCTTTGATAATTTCCTGGAAAATAGTGTCCAGGCTCTTTTTTTCATCATACTTTTCTGGGAGTCCAGTGATTCTCAGATTGTCTCTCTTAGATCTGTTTTCCAGGTCTATTGTTTTCCTCAGAAGGTATTTCACATTCTTTTCCATTGTTTGATTTTTTTTGGATTTGCTTGACTGATTCTTCTTGTCTCCTCGAGTCATTCAATTCCAATTGTTCAATTCTGATTTTCAATAAAGTATTTTCTTCACTCACTTTTTTAATATCTTTTTCTAATTGTCCAATTGAGTTCTTTTGTTCTATGGAATTTTTTTCCATTTCGCCAATTTTGTTTTTTAGAGAGCTATTTTCTGTTTCCAGTTCACTAATCCTATTTTTCAAGGATTTTATTTCTTTATCCACTCTGTCTTTAAGTGAGTGGGATGACTTCTCCAGACTCTCTTGCCAAGCCTCCCTCTCCTTTTCCCATTTTTCTTCTAGCTTCCTTGTGAGAGCCTTTTTAATTACTTCTATGAGGTTCATCTGTGCTGAGGAACAGAGGATCTCCTCCTTTGGGGATTCACCTGGAGACAGTCTGTTTTTAGTCTCCTCAGGCTTTAGAGTCTGCTCTATCTGTATAAAAGCTGTCAAGGGTTAAAGTCCTCTTCAGTTTTTTGCTCATTTTGTCAGTGAAAGAATCAAAGACAAACTAGCAAAAAGAAAAAATCCCTACATGGAGTCTGCTTTTTGGGGGGGAGGGGCTGGGTGTTGTTACCGAGCTTCCTCTACAGACTGTGGGGCAGCAGCGAGGCACTAGTAGAACTGTGTTGCGCCTGCGCTCTAAGACTCTGAGAACATGCTGAGACACTGTGGGGGAGGGGTGGCCAGGTCCCGAGAGACTCCAGCTGTTGGGGTTGTATTCTTCACCACCCAGTGTTTTTAGCTTCTCTGCTGCGCTGCTGGCTTGCTGCCAGGACAACGTATCCAGTCCTGTAGCAAAGCTCTCTCTGCAGAGATGGCTACGATCACACCCCACCCCACTCCAATCTGCTCGGCTGTGAGCTGCCTGCCATGCTCTCAGCTGCCTGCCCGATCTACAACCATTCCGCCCTTGCACAAAAACAGACCTTTCTTGGCGAATCTCAAGAATGTCTTCTCTTGGTAACTATTTGTGGGTTGTTTTTTTTTTTTTTTCAGTCAAGCATTAATTCAGAAGCTTGTCATGAAATGGATTCTGAGAGAAAACACGGAACTTACACAGCTATGTGCCTCTTCTCCGCCATCTTGGCCGGAAGTCCCAGATTCTTTCAATTAAGTATTTTCCCCTCTGTTTCTAGAATGTTGGAGTAGTTTTCCTTAATGATATATTGTGGAATGCTACACAGACTCTTTTTTTGGTCATGGCCTTCAGGTAGACCAATTTTTAAATGGTCTCTTTTGTACCTATTTTCCAAGTCGACTGTTTTGCCAATGAGGTATTTCACATTTTCTTCCATTTTTTCATTCTTTTTAAATGTTTGATTGATTCTTGTTGTCTTACAAAGTCATTAGTTTCCATTTCTCCTGTTCTAGTTTTTAATGTATGATTTTCTTCAGTTATCTTTTGTATTTCTTTTTCTATTTGGTTTATTTACTGTTTAAGTAGTTGTTTTCTTCAGACAATTTTTTCCCTTTCGTTTCCAAACTGTTGACCTCTCATTTCTTTTCTCATTGTTTCTTCTACCTCTCTTATTTGTCTTTTGTGAGCATTTCCAAGAAGCCTCTTTGGGTTTGAGACCAATTTATCTCACTCTTTGAGATTTCTTCTGTGGTCATTCTGTTCTCATCTAAGTTAAGTTTTGTTCTGCCCTATTACCAAAGTAGCTTTCTATTATCAAGGTTCTTTTCTGGTTTTTGCTCATTTTCTTTTGGTATTTCCTCTTTTTTTTTTTTTTAACTTTTAAGATAAAATTCTGCTTCTGGGGTAAAGGAGGTGCTGTCCCAAGTTCCTGTGCAGCTCTGAGCCTTGGTTTTGAGCATAGAGGCCTCTTGTATTTGTAGGGGGTAGTTTTCCTGTTCTGTTCAGGAAACAGTCTAGTTTGCCAGAGTTTTGCCTTTTGAGCTGGGACTGGAAGCTGTCCCACTGATTTGCTTCTCTACTGAGGCAGAAAGGTCTTAATTGCTGATTGCTGTGATTAAGATCCTTTCACTGGTTTTCCCAGAGTCCATCTGAGCTGGGCTAAATATCCTTTTCACCTCAGTGACACTGACTTTCTTGAAGTTTTTTCAGTCTATCTTGAGCTGGAGAGTGATTTCATTCCATTAGACTGTTCAGAGGCTTGGTTTCATATAGTTTGCGAGGGAAACTGGGAGAGCTCGAGCAGCTTCCTAACTTTACTCCACCGTCTTGGTTCCACCAGTCAAGAAGTGTCAGTTGTCTTTTGTTTTTGTAACATAACCAGACTATCTTTTTTTTTTTTTGCTGAGGCAATTGGGGTTAAATGACTTGCCCAGAGTCACACAGATAGGAAGTATTAAGTGTCTGAGACCAGATTTGAACTCAGATCCTCTTGATTTCAGGGCTGGTACTCTATACATTGTGCAACCCAAGTGCTCCCAGACTATCTTTTTTAGATCAACTATTCTTTTGATAACAATCCTCACACTGCTTCTGCTTTTGTAATGTACTACTTGTATTCACCATGTGTTCACTATTTGGGTGATTTTTAATATTTAATTCTTTAAAAATCCATTATTCAGGGGCAGATAGATGGTACAGTACATAGGGCACTGGCCTTGAAGTCAGGAGGACCTGAGTTTAAATCCACCCTCCGACACCACTTCATAGCTATATGACCCTGGGCAAATCACTTAATTCCAATTGCCTCACCAATAAATAAGTTTTTGAAGATCCATTACTCATAGTCATAAAATATCACCAAAACAATATTGATTTTAAGAAGTTGGGTATTTTTTCACTGAACAATCTGACATGTTCACTCTGATATGCTTTAAAAATGTTTTTGACTTAATTATAATCAAATGCTCTTTGCTATTTTTCTCCACTCAGAATCTTTGGTTTCTTTAAAAACTCGCTTTTTTTGTGTGTGTGTGTGTGTCTTTTGACCCATAAGGCATGCTTTTTCAGAGCCAAATTCTAGCCCATCCCTCTGTCTTTGTGAACTTTATAAGGCAAAATTGCCTCAGTGTATTTGTGTGCGTGTCCACATGTGCATTGTGCCATGCATCTGTATGGCTATGGATTTTGTCACTGGCTGTCTTAAATATTTCTGCTTTTTAAATTGCTTGCTACTTTCTTTGATGTTAGGTTTCTCAGAATTATAGACAGTTTTCTCCATTTCCTTTCAGTTTATATAGCTTTTTGTATTTGATAATCACATAAATGTGTTTTTACTGGTCCTTTTTATTAGCATGGTGATTTAGTATATAGAATGCTGGACTTGGAGTTAGGAAGACCTGAGTTCAAATGTTGCCTCAGATTTATTGGCTTTCTAGCTCTAGGACAATTTTTTAGCCTTTCTGTGTCCGTTTTCTTGTTTATAAAATGAGGTTGAACTTCATATACTCTAAAGTCCCTTCCAGCTAATAATCTATGTATAATTTTTGCCAAGAATTTTTCATTCTTATATTTATAGCTGTGAACTAGATAGCCAAAGTCTTCTTAAATACATCTTAGATTTTCAATTTCCAGATCTTCTTTACTCTTTTAAGTCATGCAATATGTGCTTTCCCCCAATACATTCAGTTAAAATTCATGCAAAATGATTTCCAAAAACATAACAAAAAAATCATGACAATACAGAGATTTCACAAAAGTCTTGCCATTTTAAGGACATTTGGATCATCCTGATCTGTGGTAGCTATTGGGCTACTCAGCATTCCAAGTTATGATACAAAGAAGTCTTACCATAACTAGTGTCTAGTCCACTCCCTGGAAAAATTTGAGCTCCTCTTGAATGAGTTTTTGGAGTTTTGGAATGAATCATTGTGGTGATTTTCTTCTTTAAAATATAATATAAAGGTTCTCTCTGGGAGTGAGCAGGTTTCTCAGATAGGTTTTCTGGAGGCAGCCTTAGTATCAGTTCAGATCAATAATTGCCCCAAATGCAGCCAGGTGATAAAAGTTCAGATCTTTTATTGTCTCCAATATAGCCCGGTTAACTTAGAGGCCTATCTCTCTGCTTGGTTTCAAGAGCTCTTGCAGCTTTGTCCTTTGCTTCTGTCTCCGCCTCCAGCCAGCACTAAGGTAAAAGTTGTAATGAATCTTTCTTGCCTCTGAGAGAGGGCTTCTGGCTCTCCCAGAGTGCTCTGTGTCTGGCCCAGAGTGCTCCTCTCCAATGTAATTCAGCTGAACTCTCACCCAAAGTAACTAACTAACCCGAAGCTAAGAGCCTCTTTATATATGATTTCCCAAAGGTTGACTCTTCCTTCTGGAGGCACACCTAAGGGAGGTGTGAATTCACAAAGTTACAAAGTTTACTTTGTGAATCTCCCATACTTGTGAACTCCAATGAGTACTTAGATTCTTCTTGCTTATATGAGCTCTCTAAAGGTGTGAACACAAGCATTGTTTCTATCAGTTCTACTTAGTACCTTGTTTCTTCTGGCCCATAACATCTCCTTATAGAATTAGATCAATCATACTGAACCATGCCAAAATCGATAATTATAGTCTCTATCAACTCTAATGACTTAACAATTTGTAAAGATTCCAACAAAACGTGATTATTTTTTCCATGCGTCTCAGTTTCTACATTTGGCAACAAAAGCTTTTCCAAATGGATGATTATGTGGCATCATCTATATTGGAAAGGGAAAAGGAAGAAGCCCATGCACAATACATGTATCAAAAAGAGATTTGAAGATGTTCTATGCAGACAGTGAAAACCTTGGGGAAAGTAGCAGGATGCTATAATTATAGAGCTCTATATGTAGATTAGGATGATGTTATAGTTGCTTAAAGATAGCTTTACAACTGTCTTTTTTTTTTTTGTTCAGGGGAAGCCTCATCTCTGATATGTTAGAGCTTCTCCTATCTTTTGGAGAGGGGTTCAGGAAATTGGTGGATAGAGAGCATGGTATTATCTCCTTCCAGATTTGAGATCTTTAAATACAGTAATTAGTTGAAAAGGATGAAAATATGGGATTGGAATGTTTCCCAATTTATTCAAAATTAGTTAGTAAGGAGAAAGTGGAAGAACCTGCCTATAATTCTATGTTGTAACAGTTAAAATTAAGGTGAACTAAAACACAAAGTCTCAAGTATGATCAACTTATCAGTAAAGTACAATAAATAGATCTCAGCTTCATCTGCAAAGCTAAGTCTCCAAATGAGGGAGACAACTTATAGTTTGGAGAGTACAGAACAAAGAAAAGAACTTTATAGATGGGGAAAGATTATTAGTTAAAAGAGTTTGAAATCATGAATGGTGATATCAATATGGTTATCATTAGTCCGAAATTGAGAATGTAGAGCCAGCAACAGCCCCTTTTTCCTACCTGTGACTAATAAATATTCATTGTTCTTAGTCCACCTATAAGATTAAACATAGTGAATCAGACTTAGGGAAGAATACAACAGTGACTGGAAGAATTGGATTTCTAAATATAACTCATTATAGGCCACTTGAATCTCTAAACTAAATTCAAAGACAACCATGTGTTGGGCAGTTATCGGACAAAATCGATTAACTGTAAGTAGAATCAATTGAAAGATGATACAGAATCTGATTATTTCAGCACTATGGTGCTATTTGGACAGAAATGGCTATTTCTCTATAAAATAATTGGACAAAAGGGGAGTTCTTTCTTGTTTGGTTTTAGGAATGAAGGCAAAAAGTAATTAAAATTACATAGGTGTGGTGATTTTCTTCTTTTAAAATATAATAATGGGGGAGAGGGCAGGTTTCTCGGGGAGGTTTTCTGGAGGCAGTCTTAGTATCAGTTAAGAGTAATAATCACCCAAAATGCAGCCAGGTGATAAAAGTTCAGATCTTTTATTGTCTCCAATATAGTCCGGTTAGCTTAGAGGCCTATCTCTCTGCTTGGTTCCAAGAGCTCTTGCAGATTGTCCTTTGCTTCTGCCTCTGCTTTCTTCAGCCACCAGCCATCCAAGTGGAAAATGGAATGAATCTCTCTTGCCTCTGAGAGAGGGCTTCTGGCTCTTAATCTTCCAGAGTGCTCTGTGTCTGTCCTTGCGTGCTCCTCTCCAATTTAATTCAGCTGAACTCTCGACTCATAGCTTCTTCACTCTGAAAAACTTTTTTGACTGGCCCATTGAAGCTTTATTTATGCACCTTCGAGAGAGGGATTGTGGGATGCAAGAGAGAGAGAGGTATTATGGGTTTCTTCCCAGAGTGCTCTCTGGCCCTAAGAGCTTCAAGGGAGGTATGAATTCACAAAGTTACACAGTTAACTTTGCGAATCTCCCATACTTGTGAATTCCAATGAGTAAAGCATCGTATCAATTACATTGAGTTAACACTAGGATTCTAACATCTCCCTTGAGTTATCACCTTGTTTCAAGTTGAGTTAACACTAGGATTCCAACACATAGGCATACAAAATTATAGCCAGTTAAGTATTCCCAAGGAATTTTGCTCTCTAAATTGCCTTCCTCTGGCCAGGGTAGTGGTTTTTAGTTCTTTCATGTGAAGTTTGATTACAAGATAAATGGATGTACTCTTTACTACCTTCTGCTATTCCCATCTACCTGCACCCTTCCATCTTCAGATCTGGAACCATGATCAAATCGATTTTGCCATTGTTCCTAAATAGCATATATGTCAATGTATTCCCAAAGTACTCCTCTTTGGGCACCTATAGAATAGAAGTTCTTATGGGCAGGGACTGTCTTTGCTTATGTATGTATATCCGCAACATTCAACACAGTGCTTACCACACAAAAAGTATATTCATTCATTCATGGGTAGAGAAAGATAGGCAAGCTTTCTTGCTTTCAGACCCTCTGAGATATAGAAGAAAAAGCAACCCATGCTACTTTGTAGTAAAATATATTTTATTTGGATTAATTGAGGAAGTTTCCAAAAGGGTAGCAAAAGGACAAAGTAAAATAGATCCCCACACCAACCTCAGATTAGGCCAGATATTATATAGAAACAACAAAGAAAGCACTGTGGCAGGAATGGCTCAGGATCATGTGAAAGTTCCCCCATGAGATAGCCAGATCTTTTTTCCATTTACATTTACCCAAGGTAATTTGCTTTCTCTATGTAGTCATTGAGCACATTCTCAGGCTCTGGCTCCCACTATATACTCCACCCCTCAAGATCTATTCATACAATCTTTCCTACAATGTCTTCTGAATGGTAAAAGAGCACTTTCATTAACATGGAAAGGAAAATGGAGCCTACTAATGAGTAATATTGGGGAAACTATCCATAACAGCAATTCAAGTACAAGTTGAAAATGCTCAAGGAGGAAAAATTAATGCCATTTGGTGATTAGTAGGATAACTGGATTTCTAAACTTAATTTATTACAGGCTATCTGAATTTTTGAACGAAGTTCAGAGAAAAAGAAACATAACTTAGGCAATTTTACATTACACTGAGGATGATACAGAATAGAATCAATTACAAAATGGAATTAGAATCATTTGATTTTCTTAGTGTTCCCCTTTTGTTAATGGGACAGCTGTCATAATCTTCTCTGGCTAGTTACTGTAAAAACAAGATTGACTAATCACAGTGCAAGACATAGTAAGAATACCTAAAACCATGAACTAATTTTGTAGAGAGGTAATTCATGATATCAAGATAACTGTGAGAATTCATTATACAGATACAGTGAAAAAAGTCTAAGTAATATAATGACTATTAATATTAGCTAACGTTTAAATACTTTTGTGTTTTAGTAATCCACTCCCAGTGTCTGTCTAATGAACACATTTCATCTTGGATCTCAAATGTTCCATATAGTTATCTGGTCTCTGGAAACATCTCTCAGAGCAGCTGCTGATGCTGTTTGAGTGGTCTCAATTCCTGGTGGTCTAGAGGTTAGTGGCAATAATGTTAGGAATCCCCTTTAAATCAGCCTCAGGTTTTAGGAGTGAAAGAATTCACTCATTCCTAATTATTAGTTGCAAAATGAAAGTTTATTGTTGGATAGAAATCAGTTTACCAAGAGACTGACTTTATAGTGGCAGATCTGTTGGAAAATTGAGTTTTGCACTGAGAATGCTTTCCTGGCAGCTGAGAGAGTTACTTAGGTCCATCTGCAAACACCTTAGTTGAAGGAAGCTGTTATATTGGGTATCTTGGTGGGGGGCTGGGACAGCCTAGCTGATCAGACCAGGTTGGGGCTGGGACAGATCAGATCAGGATTCCTCAATTAAATGAGAATTTCAAAGGAGACAATCTTAGAGTGATAATCTTAAAGGGAACAGTTCCCCTCCCCCTTCACTCTGACATACAAATGGATTTACTTACTTTACTCCAATGGTAACAACAACCTGGGATAAGATGTGTAACTACATTAAGTAATTCCCAATTGTATATAGAAAGGATTGTATACGAAAAGGGTTGTCTATAGAAAAACATGTTAAGTTATTAACCATATTCCAATCAAACAGATATTGCACAAATGTTGATTACTGTTCACAGATGATTGATTGCAATGAAATTCTATTCCTTAAAAGAAAACAGAAGGGGTTTCTGACTTTAATCTCACAAACTAATAGATTCACATCTTTGTTTCACAAGCTTTCTTATCTTTGTCCAATTGTTCCCATGTCATTCTGAAAAAATGAGCTACTTCAGGCATTTAATTTTGTACATGACTATATAAGTATTAATAGGAAGCTGACAAACCCAAGCACTAATTTACTTAGTTATTAGAAATATGGAAAAACTATACATTCAGATTGAAAATAGTATGCTTGCTCTTACACACTTGCAGCCTTAATATTGCAATACTGAACTTCAACTGTTCACCTTCCCTGATTATAGAAATTTGCTATAAAAGGAAAAATCAGCATCAAACTGCACCTCCAGGCCAGAATGACTTGACAGATGTAAAACAAGATAAAGCAACTTTAGCTGTTTTATTTTGGGTAAGAGTCACAATTGACAGCCAATCATGCAGTAACAATTCTATCTCATAGCCAGACTTGGGTATAATTAGGTAGAAAACATTCCTTTACAAAAGGAAATAACAAGATGGAAGAAATGCATTAAGTTGATCCTACCACCCGCTAGGCCAATGTCACCTTTTCAGCTTCCTCTCCCACCCCCCAGATACAGACCTTCACACTTGCAAGATCCCATTCCCTCTAAATATCTTGTGGTATTTCTTGTGAATGATGGATTACTGACTTAATGACCCATCAAATAATTATGCCTGAATTCAAAACTCAAAATAATACCAATTACAGTCCCAAGAGATCTTAGCTCAGACAGAAAGTTTCATTAACCATAGTTTAGAGTAGATAGAGTTGTTTTTATTCTCATTGTGTTATAATAAATAACAACAACAAAAAAGATTTCACTTAACATCATTTATTTGTTTTTCTTTTCTTCTTGAATTTAAACTCACCCTGGTATAAAGATCAATTATTAGACATAACTTATGTATTGTAAATAAACTGTAAATTCTCAATTACCCAATCCATTGTCTAAACAATAACGCCATAACCTATAACAAGATCTTTTCGTGATAAGATGTATAACACTGCCTTTTTAAAAAATGGTTTCAAGAAACTTAGCAAGTTTACAGAACAAAGAGAGTGTGCAAGGTCTTTTCCTTGTACCTTTTTCCACACAATAATTTTTCTTTCCCCCCATAATTCTGAAGCTATTGTAGCTCATCTGTCTGGGAGTTCTGTTATGGGCCAGAACTCTAAACTTGAAAAAAAGAATTCTTACAAGGTGCTAAGTCAGTGGAAGTAATAAGACAATGGTTACTAAGTTCAGTATGATTAATTTAATCTTACAACAAATAATGGTTTCCTAGTGATATAATGATTGGTTTATACTCAGTGTAGAGCATATAAGCTGGGACTCAGACTTAAAGCCAGATTCATTCAGAGCCAGGGAAGACAAAGGACTGGAGGCAGGAGCTCAAGCTCTCAGATCCAAGGAGAAAGATTCCTTCCATCTTCATCAGCCTCGTGGTGGCTGACTTGTTCTCTTGCTCCTCCCACTGAGACCAAGGCCTGTCTGAAAGGCCTAAAGAAAGCTAACCCAGGCTCCAGGCAAGGAAACTAGATTATAGAGATAATAAAGAATTTGGACTTTAACACTTGGCTATTTTTGTGGTGATTACTTGGCTGAAAGGAAGACTGCTCCAAGACCTCCAGAAAACCAACAAGAACATTACAAGTTCTAAGGAAAGCTTGGACTTATTCCTCCTGCTTCCTTAAATCAGTTTCTCTTTTTGTAGGGAAGAAGCAAAACAGTTTTTAAAATTCAAATTGAACATAGTCTATTATAGAAATGTGTAGAAGTTTCACATAATTTACAGCAACATTTCTCATTTCAAGACACACACACACACACCAATTTAAAATGTCATTTTAAAATTGATCAGTATTTCACTTTTGTTTGTAAGACTCCCTAAGTATCTAACTAAATCCAATCAAACCAAATTACCTGATTTGTTTCCTGATTCACACAAACCTTTTCTCTTTTGTAAACCAGGAAAGGGTTGATAATATAGTCAGGCAGTTTCTAAATGCCAGATCTATTTTTTTTTCTGAAACTATATTGTCACAACCCTCAAACCCATCTTTCTATAATCAGTAATATGACCTTCTCCAGTTATAAAACAAAGCTCTCATTCTAGAGAGAAAGGGTAGAAAATGCTCTCAATTTCCTTACTCCATATCTAATTTTCCTTCAACATTCCCAAACTTGGCCACAATTCAGAAATGTAAAGAGAAAGGGATAATCTTTCTGAAAATTATAGAGGTTCACATTCTTTTTCCCAGGAAAAGGTTAGTTAGCAATACATAAAGATTTGCCAGCAAAGTCTTTTTCTCTCGAGTTTTATGCACACAATAGCATTCCTACAGGCTCTGAAAGACACAAATACTTGGGCACCAAAAATCACAGACATATAGCTTAAGAAATTATTATCCTTTTCCTATATCCCCTGACATAAACCAGGGAAATTATAAGGAAACTCTCCTCCTTTTTCTCTATGCCATCTTCTGTCTTCCCCAAAACATGCCTACTGCCTAATCTTTTACCTTGAAATTATTATGTTCTTTATCTTATGATACAGAAAGAAATTGACATTTCAGTTTCCACAGCACTGAATGTTCTCATGTTTGCCTAGGCTATAAATCTTTCAGTAAGCAATACAATTGCATGTAGATTTCCTTTCCACAGAAGCTTGTCAAAGCATAAGCTAATGTGCATTTTCCAGGAGTCTCCACACTTATGCCTCTCAGACCACCCTTGGATGTGGGTGGCCAAATTGGAATTACCCCCAGTAGAGTGCTACTTCTCCCTCCCAGGAATTTTTTCTGCGAAAGCCGCTTTCCCCCAAGCCCATTTCTTTGGTATCCTGCTGACTTTGCCAACTGTAAGGACACCAGATTTGTAGGGGAAGGACAGACTATTCTATAGACTATGCCAATTAGAAGAGGGCAAATATATTCTGCACTGATTAGGTCAATTATAGGACAGCAGACCCTCCAAAAGAATATTGGGGTACAGAAGAAAGAGGGACCCATGACAGCTAAGTAGTAAGTAGTGAAATCCATTTACTATTTGGATAATTTGGGAAGCTTGCTCACAAGAGACTGATTGTGAGAGGCAGCAAGACAATATAAAATGGATTTGCACACCAACCCCAGTTCAGGCCAACTACCCCCTCCTCCTCTCCCCCTCCCCCACAAAAAAAAAAAAAGAAAAGAAAAGAAACAGAACAGAATATAGAAACAAGACAAAGAAAACATGGCACCAAAGATGTCTCAGGGTCACATTTAAATTCACCCATGGGAGAGTTGGAGCTTTTTTTGTTGTTTACATTTATTCAAGGTAGTTTACATTCTCTGCAGAGGTTATGCTTTCAGTATCTTATTCCCATTATACAAGGGAAAAGAAAAGAAAAATATTCCTTTAAACCTATTCTGCTATGTCAACATGATACTCTTATCTCCCTTTCCTTCACCAACACCATATTATCATATTAAATACAAAATACAAAATTATTATTAAATTATGTTAAATTTAATTCATTATTAAATACAAAATAAATATAGCTCTCCATGTACTGAAACTGGACTGAAAAAAATTAAAATCTTCCTTGGCTTTATGAGTTAGATCCAAGGCAAATTTTGAAATCTGTTTTATTTGCCACGTTTGGTTATCAAATGAAAATAATTCATGCATTTTGTTCTCTGAATCACTAGCTTCAAGTTGAAGGGCCTAACTGTGGATGATTCACAAGGCAAGATATATGACACTGTGTGGAATGGAGAGATAAAGTGAAGAACTTACAGGAATGTTTAAATTCTTTTTCTGTATTTTTTATTATTTCTATGTCTCTGTGACCCGCATAAGTATGGTGTATGCAAGCCAATATTTACTTAAAACTTTAGATATATTTACTTAACCAGAAATGATGACATTAATCCTTGTTCAATGTTATCAATATTTAGATTATTAAATGCCTTCAACTCAGTAATCTGAAGTTTGAAGGTTCGACTGATGATTCCTTTCAGAATCAGGTAAACAAAGCATTCCATTATAATCTGCTTTTGGCACCAATTTTTAACATTCAATTAGGGGAGAGGGCACCTATTTCTCAATGCTCCCCTATGATCCCTTCTATCCATTGCCTCTTCCCTAATATTACTCCAAGTCCCAAGATATGCTGGCTCTTGTAACCTGAATATGTCTTAAGTTCCATGAAAAACCAATATTGTTCACCTCAATTGCCTTTTCATAAAAGGATATTTGATCAGGATTCAAGCCATGGACCCAATGTTATAGCCAATAAGTTTAACTAGAATCACCTCAGACAGATCTGCAAAAGCCAAGGAAAGGCAGGAGTTAGAGAGGGGAAATCCTGGACACCCACAAACTTTAGGAAATATAGGAAATTAAAAATATTAAAATCTACTGGAAACTTCATTCTCAGCCTTTGAGAATGACAGGGTAAGTAAAGAGCCACAACATTTTGCAATCCTCACAAGGAATTACAAAACACTGGGTAAAAAATCTGCCATCCTTATAGATCCCCATTTCAAAAAAGAGACAAAGACTGGAAACAGGATGAAGAGAATAAAGAAGGACAGTTTGGACTTGTCATCACTGCACTGGTAGCAGAAAAATATAGAGGAGGAAGATGAGGGATTACTTTTCTGTCTTTTACATATTTGCCTCCTACAATTTTTGTAGTCAATCTATCCCACTGTGATTCATTTTTCCTCCTTTATAATATACACGTGGAGGAAAGCTTTCTTATATTGTTTAGAAAACTTCATTATTATTTTTTTTTAATGTAACCTTATGTAGCTAACTGTTGTTTAACTCAGAGCTTATATGTAATTATATTGATCTTCCAGACACCTTTAAGAGGAGTTAGAATTTGCTTCTGGAGTGCTTGGACGTCATTTAGGTCTTGTTTTGGGTTTAAAATAGAACGAATACAATATCTGGAGTCAGGGACACTCATCTTCTGGAGTTCAGATCTAACACTAGCTGTATGACCCTGGGCAAGTCACTTTACCCTGTTTGCCTCAGTTCTTCACCTAATCAAATGAATTAGAGAAAGAAATGACAAATGACTGCAATATCTTTGTCAAGAAAATCTAAATGGGGTTGTGAAGTGTTGGATGTGACTGAAACAACTGAACAACCACAAAGAGAGTGAGTTTTGACTTTCCCAAATTTTATTTAACATTTATACTTACCTGCTAATGTACATCTTAAGTAACTTAGGTGCCTTATCTGGAAACTGCCCCTTTTAGAAACTGCCTGCATACAGGCTCTTCAACTTGTACTTTTGTTTGAACTCTATATAAAGCAAAACTTACAAATGCTGAAGGGGAGATGGCTATATCTTTTCTAACTCTCTCTTCTCTTCCAGACAATTAACAAAATGTTTTGCATAAACCTTTTTAGGTTTGGGTTTTATATACAATCAATACAATTCATCCTAGGTAGAACCAATGAAATGGGAATGGTGGAAGGGGAAAAGAGGGACTACATATGAAAACTTTGTTACTGCTAAACTCATACTTAGCACCAGTTTACTCTAAAATTTTCCGATTTTTTAAAAATAGTTTTTCTCTTCTGTTGTTTTCTTTCCTTGCCTATTCCTTGCTAGCTTCCTCCTCCATTAAACTCCACTGAAATATCACAATTTCTTGAGTTCATATTGGCATCTCAAAGATAGCAGAGATGGTTCAAACCAAACCTTAAGTGCCTTCCTTTCTCAGAAAGTCTTACAAATTGTGACATCAAAGCCACATAGAGAAGGGGAAGGTGGTAACGATTTATTTTGCTTTTCTAAGGAAGGAACATAGTTGTTGTTTTTCTTCATGATTCATATATGAAACTTCCACATGTGGCAGCTAGGTGGTACAGTGGATAGGATGCTGGACCTGGATTCAGGAGGACCAGACTTCAAATTTGATTTTAAACACTTAACAGTTTCTTTACCCTGAGCAAGTCAATTAATCTCTGCTTCACTTTCTTTAACTGTAAAATGGAGATGATAACAGCATTAACTTTTATGATAGTTGTGGGGATAAAATGAGGTATTTATAAAGCACTTTATAAATCTTAAAAGCACCATAGAAATGACATGATGATGATAATGATGTTTTTTCTACTAGAATGTGACTTCTTTGAAAGGGCATGCTTTGCTTTTCTATTTGTATCTCCAGTACTTAGCACAATGTTTTTGACATAGCTCAAAAAATCCTTTCTAAATTCACATGTATTAGCTAACATTTGCTTTTTTCTTCACTTTTTGAGTTTCATTCACCCTTCCCCATTCCTTCTCAGAAGCAATCTTTTATAACAAATAATATTTTTAGAAAGGGAAAAATATGATAAGAAGGATGGAGCTAAGATGGATAAAGAAGCCAAGAAATTGCTTCAGCTATTCCGTGGAAACAACATTAAGTCAAGCCTCTAAAAGGATTCTGGAGTGACAGAATCCACATAAAGATGAAGTAAAACCATTTTCTAGATAAAATAACTTATAAAGACATAGGAAAAGTCTTTCTCACTTGGGTAAAAGGGGAGCACAGCCCAGTACAGGTATGGTGCACACAAGCCAGCAGGTGATTGTTAGCCACAGCACTAGTCAGCAACTGAGAACCCTATGTCCTCTGCAGACTCCTCAGCAGAACAGTGGCACAGCATGCCAGCTGTGAAGCTCCCAGTCCCAGCACAGCAGGCAAATTAGGAGCCCTTGAATCCCCACACAATAGGCCAGACTAAACCAGGGTAACTCAGTGTGGTGAATAAGCTGCCAGCACCTCAGGCCCCAACACAGAAAGCCCATACCTCCATCACAAGAAGCTTGGGACAGTGCCCCAGGAACAAAGCTCAACTTTTAAATGTCACAAAATAGGCCAACAAAAAATGAGTAAGAAACAGAAAAGATCCCTTGACCATGGAAAGTTACTATGGTGACAAGAGAAGATCAAAACACAAACTTTGGAAGAAGGCACCAATGGCAAGATGTCTGCATGTGAAGCTTAAAGAGGCATATGAATTGGACTCAAGCTTAACCTTCCTTTTGGAAGAGTTCAAAAAGGATTTTAAAAATCAGGTAAAAGGGAAAGAAGAAAAATTAGGAGAAAATGAGAATTATGCAGAAATTTTTTGAAAAAAAAGTCAACAGACTGGAAAAAGAAGCATAAAAAATCTGAAGAAAATAATTCCTTAAAAATTTTGATTAAGATAGAAAAAATAGGCCAAATGAGGAAAAAATCCACTAAAGTAAACAGTTCCTTTTAAAGTAGAATTGGACAGATGCACACAGAAGTACAAAAGCTAACTGAAGAAAATAATTCCTTATAAATTAGAATTAGGCAAGTGGAAGCTAATGCCTCTATGAGACATCAGCATTCAACCAAAGTTAAAAGAATGAAAAAATAGAAGAAAATGTAAAATACATCATTGGAAAAACAACCAACCTGGAAAATAGATCCGAGAGAATTTAAGAATTTAAAACCATGCCAGCAAAGACCGTGGACAACATCTTTCAAGAAATTATCAAGAAAAATGCCCTAATATCCTAGAACCAGAAGAGAAAATACTTCAGGCATCCAGAAAAAAAAAAAAAAAAATTCTACTATCAAGGAGCCACAGTCAAAATTACACAGGACTTAATAGCATTCTAAGGCAATGGAGCTCGGATTACAAATAAAAATAATTACCCAGCAAAATTGAGCATAATTATTCATAACGAAAAGATGGACATTCAATGAAATAGGGGGCTTTCAAACTTTCCTGATGAAAAGACCAGGGCTGAAAAGAAAATTCTATCTTCAAATACAAACAATTGATACATTGAAAAAAGTCTAAAAACAGTACATTTAAAACCTATGAATATCCCACCTTCACAAATAAGTGGTTTAAAGATGTCCTTTCACATCTTTTCATTCAAGTCATTGATCATTATAATTTTGTAACATTCCATTTTGATTTTTAGTGGATACTTGGGTTTTTTTTTTTCATTTTTATAGTATATGTTTGATTTTCTTAGCTCTGTTTACTTCATTCTACATCAAATTCATATTGCTTTTTTTGTGCTTCACAGTATTAATGATACACATCATTTCTTAAAGTGTAGTAATACTCCATTATAGTCATTCCACAGTTTGTTTAGTCATTCCATTTCTCAATTGCTGGGCATCTATTTTGTTTCTAATTCTTTACTGTCCCCACCCCCTCAAAAAAAAAAAAAAAAAAAAGCCCACTGTTATATATATTTGATCTATATGAAGACTTTTTTTTTTTATCAATGAGTTCCTTGGAGTATAAGCCCAGACTAGAAATCTCTGGTTCAAAGTTTATATAATACAAGTTTTCATCCTAATTGCACTCAACCCATCTATTGTGTCCTCTGTAATGCTTGCTTCATAAGCAACAAACTTTCATATTAAATATGTTCCTCTCCCACTTTTTCTATCTACTGAAATATCCTCCAAGGACATCCTTGGATCACTCTGTAGACATTCATGGACCATACCATGGCTCTACCTGACTCATTCTCCTTGGCGCACTGTGGAATACTCCTTTCTCCCCATTTCCAATCACTCTGTAAGCTTTCTTCCTTTGAAGTTTATACATTGATATCTATTACCTGATAAAAAATCTTGGTAGCTATTGCCTATATCAGATCAGTTTCCTTTATTCCTCAGTGAATTTGATACTGACTTACAATTTTTATCTCCAACCCATCTAATGTTTTCATACCAAGGAACATAAATATACATATTGATTCTTCCTCAAAATTGAAATTTCCTCAAAGTTTAGACTTACTAAACTTTACTTCCCATCTCAGCCATACCCAGATAGTCATATCCTTGATCTTGCCATCATCCATAAATATATCTTTTTCATATTCAAGAATTCTAAAATCCCCATATTTGACCCTAACCTATTAACTTTTCACTGCTCTCTCATGCTTCTTTCATCATCTTACTCTTCATCTGCACCAAAAATGGTTTTTTGAGCCATTAATTTTCTTCTAGTCCATCTTCTCAGCATGTCACTTTCTTCTCTTCTCCCCATCTTAACTCCTTGGTAAATCAAATTAATCTCTACACTGTCCTTTCCTGATTTCCTAATCACTGATTACAGTCATCCATAAAGCCTCAGCTTTAAATCACTCCAGCCATTTCATGATTCTTCTCCCCACAGTAGTTCTTTCAAATCTTTTTTCCCTCAAAATTTTTTCATCCCTCCTCAAACCTTCCATGGTTTTAGCTTATACACACACTCTCTCAGCTGGTAACCTTGCTTCATTTTACAGAAAAAATTGAGGTCAATAACTGTGAATTGCCTTTTCTTCCCTCTTTTCTCATATCTGATCACTCAGATGCTTTCTTCCCCTTTTTCCTACTTCACACCTGTCTCTCATGATGTCCTTAATCCTGACCAAGCCTAGTCCTTCTACTTCATGCAATTCCATTCCATGTGACCTCTTCCAACAGATGTCCCCCTTTGTCATCCTCACACTATCACTTATTTTAATCTCTTCCTCTCTATTGTGTCATTTTCTATTGCCAACAAACATAGCCAAAAAATCTCATATTTACCTCTGCTATCATCCTATATGTTCTTCAGCAGTCCTTTGTAACAAAACTTCAATTCATGCACAAGTAAGACATTACCTTCATGGAGTAGTGGTCTTCTTTGAGAATGAAGAACGGACACTGTGTGAAATAGTAGCTTCCTTCTGTTGAACAATGTTCTTCCTTCATCACTTGTGGTCCCTCTGTCCACATGGGGAGTCATAACCTTATATGTGTGTTCTCTGCCAAAAGATATATATTTTGTAAGTATCTTGGGGCTTGATTTTCCTATTTATTATGTCATTTTTTTCTAGAAAATTTCAGCTGGGGTAATTAACTGTCTTGTGCAGTTTTCATTTGTAGTTTTAAAAATATAGTTTAAAAAAAAAAACAGGCTTTGGAAAAGTCCATTGTGATTCAAATAGAGCTACTTAACTTTGCCTTTAAACCAAAATTACTCTGACTTTCATTGTATGGCTAATAATGGATTCTAGCCTCTCTTGTTCTTTGGATTTCGATAAGTGAGTGCAAATAGCAATTATTTTCTGTTCTGGCCAGAAACTCTTAAGGGTCTTCCCCTCATTGACTGATTATTTTGTAATGGCAAACTAAGCTATCTTTGCTTCTCTCTCTCTCTCTCTCTCTCTCTCTCTCTCTCTCTCTCTCTCTCTCTCTCTCTCTCTCTCTTTCTCTTTTTCACCCATCCCTGATCACTAAAAGGGCATTGCCTCAAAATGAGATGAGGAAGACCTTAGTTTAAAAAGGCCAAGGTGACCCATTATATCCTGGGCCATTGCCAGTCATCTTGACTTTTGTCTTGCCACTGGACTTTCATGACTATGGAGGAGTGAGGCTGATTTTATACAACTCTCTCTCACTTAAATCAATTCACACACAAGTCAAGTCACCATTATCGTGATGTCATTGGTCCTTTTTGAGAACTAAGAATGAACAACACAGGATGGCACATAATCAATGTGTATCAAATGATGTGCCAATTTTCCAAAAGTTACTTTGCTGAGGACAGCAAGTAGCTAAAAGATGAGATTATAATGGAAGCAAAAAAGTGAATTTTCGCCCCTTTCTGCCCTAACCTGATTTTCGGGACCTTGAGACACTTCTGCTAGGCATGTGTGGGGTTCAGTGCTGCAAGACTTGGTAGTTTAGGATGAGATAGTAAACCCTGGGTTCTACTCCACCAAATCACCTCCCTCATGATGATAATAGGGGTGGGGACAAAGTGTGCATCAGTTAAAGAGTTTCTACTCTTATTCCAAAACATATAGTTTTCAATTTTCTCTCTCTGGGATTTCTGATGCAGGATGAGGGAAGAAGCACCTTCCAGCACATTGGCATTGGCATTGTGTAGGACCGGATGCTAGACCTCTTTTCCCAAGGGGAAAATCGTCAGATACAAAGAGAAAGCATTTATTTAATCCCTGCAGGGAGAGGCCAAGGTGTACCTGGAAGCTATCCCAACTCCCACCATGTGCTCCTTAACCTGATCAGCAGGAAGTATAACACCCTGTTAAATAGGAAAAGATCCAAGCCTTTTCATTGGATAGACTAAAAGGAAGTAACCATCCTTGACCAATGTTGTTTGCTTTCTGTGAGTCATGTCACTTCCTGTAGGTGTGACTTCTTGAGAGTTTAACCTTTAGAAACCATGTGACTCCCTGCAACCCAGAGTTCAAGACTGGTAAAAGGGATCATGTGACTTAGGCCTAGTATTAATACTAAGAAAACTTCATCCTATCAGTCCCATTCAAAATAAATTGTGTTTGTTTACATTAACTAGATGGCTTAGTTCATAGAGTGCTAGGCCTGAGTTTAGGAAAACCTGAATTCAAAGGTGGCTTCAGACACTTATTGGCTATGCATCTTTGGGCAAGTCATCTAACCTCTATTTGCCTTCATCCATTGGAAGAAGAAATGACAAATCACTCCAGTGTCTCTACTCAGTGCCAAAAAGAAAAGGCAATGGACAAAATGGTCCACAGAGTGCCCATGAGTAAATAACTTACATATGCTAGTTAGAACAGATGTTTGTCCCAATCACAAGGATATAGTTGCTTCTGCTTTTTTTCCCCCTGAACTAAAAAAGGAAAATGGCACTGATGAAAAGAGAAAGGGAGGTTTTAAAAAGAAGACAGTTTAGTAGTAGATAAACACAAAACAAACAAACAAAAAAAAAAAACACTCAAAGGCAGATAATAAAGTGGAAATTAAAAAGAAAGAAATAGTGATTGGTATATATGTTAGTTGAAAAGATGAGAAACAAATGAGTGCAAACACTCTGATTAAAGATTACTAGTTTAATCACATTTCTTGCTTTTCAGCACCTCATATTTCTTTGTAAAGGGAGAGGAAACAAATAAAGAAGAAAATGTATAAGAGAATATGATGGTCAGAAATGTAAAATTGTGGGATGAAAGGAGGAAGATTGCAGATTGGAGTAGAAAACATTTCAAAAGTAGTTTATAAGAAACACACTTTAAATATAAAAATTCATACAAAATAAAAATGAGGGGATATGGTAAAATTTAAGTTTCAGGAAAATTCTAAAAAGCAGAAATGGCAAGCATGATTTCAGATAAGGCAACAGTAAAAAAATAGATATTAAAAAGAGAGTAAAAAAAAGATAACAGAGAAACTACACTATACTTAAATATATTGTAGATAATGAAATATATTTAATATATATGTATCAAATGACAGAGCATCTAAGTACTTAAAAGAAAAACTAATCAATATAGGACAGACAACAAAACTATAATAGCTGGTAACCTTTTAAATCTAGACAAACCAAATAAAAAGACATTAAGGATCTGAACAGAATTTAGAAAAGTTAAAATTTGGTATCTCTGGCAATTACTGAATGGGAATCACATGGAGTATTGTATATATATACATGTCTATAGTTATATTTATACATATATACATGTATGTATGTATATGTATGTGTGTATATGTATGTATGTATGTATATCCCTACTATGGATAGCACTTTTTCAAAAATTAAGCCCATGTTAGGGCATAAAAACCTTATGAATAAATACAGTAAAGCAAAACTATTTAAAAACATCTACTGACCACCACCAACAATAATAAATACTATTTGAAGAAATCAAAAATAGAGAATAATTTAATCCTCAAGAACTGATAGGCCAAAGTACAAAACATATAATAACAATTATCTTATCAAAGAAAATAATGAGACAACAGACACAAATTTTTGGGATCCTGCCAAAGCAGTCCTTAACTGATATTTTAAATCTTGAAACATTTTCATAAACAAGTGATGGATCAATTAATTGGGCAACTAAAAAAAAAAAAATCAGAGAGACACAAAGACAAGGACAGCTTTGAAATTAACACATTAAATTTATGGTATTTTTTTTTTTTTTAAATCTAAGCTCTATACAAAAGAAGTTCACAGACACAGTCTTTTATTTCTGTACTTTTAAAAATGTATGAATCATGTTTAATAATATTTTTCAAGTTCAGAGTAACAAAAAATAAACATTACAAGATAAAATTTTAAAATAAATTAAAATTATAAAAACCACATGTAATGTCCAGACTAGCTTTCTGGAGGGTCTCAGGATGGGCCTTGGTCTTTAGGGAGAAGTGATGAAGGTTAGGAGAGCCATCATGAGACTGGTCAAAGATGGAATCCCGAATCTTCTCTGTGTTTGTGTCTGAGACTCTTCTGTGTCTCCTCTGTGTCTGAGGCCTTGTCTGTATTTCCCAGCCCTTAAATACTTCAGTATGATTACTGAGCATGTACCAACTGTTAGGAGAGCCATTCCATCACCATATCACACTAAGTATGTGCTTAACTAGAGTGATTACATCATTACATCACATTATGTGCTTAACTAGAGAATCATTAATCTCATCAACCACACTGAGTAGGTGCTTAACTATAAGCAACCTGCTATCAGTATCTTAAGTACACCTTTTCAGAGTTCTAACCATCTACATCTCCTGTTTTCTTTTGTTTTAGAACGCAAAGGGTCACGCCCTCCCTGACTTCTCAGGAAAGGAGATGAAAACACTAAAGGGAAATGGGGAGTCAAACCAGATATTGTTAGCAGGTTTTCTCTGGGCTGAAATTGAAACAGGTATACATAAATCCATCAGCATGGGAGGTATTATACAAGCACATAGTAAGATGTATGTATGTATATCCCTACTATGCTAGTAGGGCTAGTAGTGATGTAACAAACAACATGAATCAGCATAGTGATATAACAAACACTATGAATATACATGTCCATAAGTCCTAGAAGGAGGGTATATAAATAACAATCACACATACACCTGCTTCAGCAGCCAAGATAGTCCAAAACCAATCTACTATCCATTACTTGATGTGTCAGGGACTCTAATGATTCCTGCAAGTTTTGAAGTCCTGCAATAGTCTTATCATGTCTCAGGGAAACCAATGATTCCTGTGGGTTTTAAAGTCTCATTAACAATTTTTGATGTTCATGAGTCAATTGCCATACACATAGGGTTAACTGCCAGGTTCTTTTAGTGGCACACATTGTCAGAGATTGAACCATCTGGTGTTTCTTGGGTCTTTTCCTTTGTTTCAAGAATCTTTTCCATGTCTCTCCGATGGACAAGGCAAATACAGCCTGTTGGCACCCATCTGATTCCTTCTCCATCTGTAGAGATACAAGCAAACCCTCTCCCTCAAGCATTTAACCTATCTGGTCTCTTCTATTCACCACTTTCTGGATCTCTCTACATCACCTGGAGATTATCTAAAGATAGTGGAGCTGCTTGCACTAGACACTGCCCTTCCAGCAGGTTATAAAACCTGTCTGCCAGAACTAGTGCATCTTTATCAAAAATCAAAAAATTAATTGTATAAAGAGCTAAATTTATAAGTTCTCTAAGGTTACCTGTGGCTCCCTCTTTCTTTTGTCTTTGGAGAAGGGTCTTGATGTCTCTGTTTCTTCTCTCTACTATTGCCTGTCCTTGAGGATTAAAAGATATGCCAGTGGTGTATTGTTATGGGCCAGAATTTGAAACAAGGTGCTAACTCACTGGAATTGATAGAAACAATGCTTATGTACTTAAGTTCACACCTTTAAGAGTTCACACATTAGTTCACACATTAGCATTCGAGATTCACAAGTCAGGAACCCACAATCCCACTCTCTCAAAGGAGTCAACCTTTGAGTTCACACCTTTAAGAGATCATATATAAGAAGCTCTTGAAGCCTCAGCGAGGAGTCAGTGGAGGAGATTGAGAAGCCAGAGACTGCAGTCAGGCAGGAGTGGAGATTCAGGAGAGGCTGAAGCTGGAAGAGGCAAAAGACTAGTGGCAACAGCTCTTGGAACCAAGGAGAAAGATAGTCCTCTAAGAAAGCTAACTGGGCTATTTTGAAGGAGACAATAAAGGATTGAACTTTTAACTCTTGGCTGCACTTGAGGTGATTATTATTTTGAACTTAAATGAAAGCTACCTCCAGAAGCCCCCTGAGAAATCTGATCCCAGAGAACGATTATATTTTAGAAAAGGAGAACACTACAATGTATAAAATCTGACATTGTGCATAAAAGTGTGCAAAATGTTTAGAAGTATATGCAGGTCTATTAGCTGTTTTTATTGCTTGTGGCACCCCCATAATTGTAAAAGCTTGCATAAGAAATTCAGTGACCACTCAGGTTGTCTCTTTTGTTGCTGGTGTTGCAAAAGTAAATCCTGAAAAGGTGTCTACTACAACATGGATAAAAGACAGATGACCAAAAAAATTTTTAATGGGTCACATACATTTGCCAAATTTCACTGGGTCTCAAACTATGAGGGTTCTTCCCTGGAGGGAGTGTAGGAGCATGGAAAGGAAGGCAAGCTGTACAGGCTTTTACTATGCTCCTAGCTTCCTCTTTTGTTATCCCAAATTGCAAACATAAAGTTTGAGCAGCCTAATGATATTTAGAATGAGATTCTTGTACTGCCTGAAATAAAGGAAGATTGGCTAACATGGATAGAAGGCTATCTGCTTTTGAATTTTCATTTAAAAAATAGGACTTGGAAGTCCATCATGAGAGTGGACATGCAAGATATAAATCTTACCTGGATACTTTCTCACTTGCTCTTGAAATTCCTTTAAAAAGCTACAAATTTTATTTGGGTTGCAGCAATTCTTTGTACTATAACAACTGAATAGGTCAAATCAGATATTATATTTATATCTCCTGGATAGTAGGTAAGAGCTAGAATGATTGCATACAAATCATTCTGTTGAATGGACTGAAAAAGAGTTCTGACTATTCCCTTTATAGTTAAGTCATGAGTATACAGGACAAATGTTATGTTTGGATGCATCTGTAAAGATAGTTGGTCCTTTAAGAGGAACCCTAGAAACCTTTTCTTCAAGAATCCATTGCCAATTATGTAATAGTCAGGTTATCTTTAATGAAGACCCATGTGTAAAATTTGGAGCTGTGGCCAATAAAATTTTCCACTCCAGGATGGTTTCACAGTATACATTAATATGTCCATTGGTATAAAGGTATATATTTTGTCAGGTCTTATCCCACTCTATCATACTGCGTCCTTGATGAAGGACTGCTGTGGGTGCCTCTTTTGTAGCAAAAACTTATATTTCCAAAGGTTTTTGAGTAGCTCTTTCAACCATATTGGATAAAGCCAGTTCAATTTTTCTCAGAACCCTTTGAGCTTCTTTTGTAAGCTGGCATGATGAATTTAAACCACTGTCTCCCCTTAAAATGTCATATAATGGTTGTAATCGATAGGTAGTCAAGCCTAACACTGGACACATCCATTGGATATCTAAGTGGAGAATGGTTGAGTAAATTGTGGTATATGAATGTTATGGAATATTATTGTTCTGTAAGAAATGACCAGCAAGATAAATACAGAAAGGACTGGCGAGACTTACGTGAACTGATGCTAAGTGAAAGGAGCAGAACCAGGAGATCATTATATACCTCAACAACGATTCTGTATGAGGATGTATTCTGATGGAAGTGGATTTCTTCGATAAAGAGATCTAACTCAGTTTCAATTGATCAAGGATGGACAGAAGGAGCTACACCTAAAGAAAGGACACTGGGAAATGAATATAAACTCTTGCATTTTTGTTTTTCTTCCCGGGTTATTTATATCTTCTGAATCCAATTCTCCCTGTGCAACAAGAGAACTGTTCGGTTCTGCACACATATATTGTATCTAGGATATACTGTAACCTATTTAACATGTATAGGACTGCTTGCCATCTGGAGGAGGGGGTGGAGGGGGGGGGGATTGGAACAGAAGTGAGTGCAAGAAGTGAGTGCAAGGGATAATGTTGCAAAAAATTACCCTGGCATGGGTTCTGTTAATAAAAAGTTATTTAAAAAAAACCAAAACTTTTTTGTTCTTAAAGAAAGCTTTTGTACTGTAAGCACCTTAGGATATACTTCATATCCTAAATATTGAAAAGGAGCATGTCTTCGAATTTTTTCTGGAGCTATATGCAATTTGTGGTTCCTTAGTGTTCTTATGGTCTTTTATAGACATACTTCTAACATTTGCTCCTTAGGTACACACCCTAAAATATCATCCATGTAATGTAACAACATAACTTTTTGAAATGCTTTTCTTACTGGAGTAAGAGCAGTAGCCATATACATTTGGCACACAGTATGGCTATTTTTCATTCGCTGTGGCAAAACTGTCCATTCATATCTTTTATAAGGTTCAGTTAAGTTAATGCTGGGCACTGAAAAGGCATATCTTTTCATATCCTCCTTATCCAGAGGGATAGAATAGAAACAATTCTTAAAGTCTATAACCCAAAGAGGCCATTATCTAGGCAATTGAGTAGGAGACAGAAGTCCAGCTGAAGAGTTCCCATAGTTTCCATCTGTTCACTTACTTTTCTTAAATCAGTCAACATCCTCCATTTTCCAGATTGGCTTGGCCAAAGTACTCAATGGTAATCCTAACTGTTGTAAAATGTCTCTTTCCCATAGATTAATGGGCATTTTTTCAACTATAAAAGGAGTGAAAACTATTTCACCTTCAAATGTCCATCTCAAAGGGGTAGCACTAATTTCAGCTGCTATTGATCCTCCCATGTCAGACATGTAGGTGTCTGCCTCAATCTTTGGCCAATAACTGGACCAATTGACACCTCTAATCTGGGAAACTATCACCAGATTGCTTATTAGGCATCTGTATCAGTGAACCTGATGCTACTACTTTTCCTGGGTGATAAGTCACACCTGTATTAATGATTAGTACATTATCTACTGTAATGGGCTGAGGCTTGAGTTGATGTACTGAGGTCCCAAGCACATGAGGCTAAATAATAATTGGACCATACTCTATTTATGTATGCTTGGAGAAAGAATGGCCCCCGCCCACTCTTTGTGCAAGTCCTGAGGTGTTGTATAGGAAATGACGTTTTTTGGTGGGTGTTGGCAAGGGAGAGGAAAGGGAAGCAGAAGGAGAGACTGCTGGCTGGTGTCTTGACACAGCTGCTCATGTTGGCATTGCGATGGCCCTTCAGCTCCAATCTCCCTCTGCTAGCTGGCTTACTGTCGCAGCTGCCCATATTGCTATTATAATCCTTCCTGTTCATATTGCTATCGCAATCCTTCTTGCCCATATTGCTATCACAATCCCCCCCTCACCTCTACTGAGAATAAAGATTGAAGATTTTCCCCTTAACCTCAATTCCTGACTCTGGCTGATTAAATACGCGGTCATCACAATCTACACATTCCCTAGTTTCCCAAATCAGTATATGAATGGACACTGTTTTGTAAGCATTCTCAGGAGATGAAATGGTCAAGCTTACTATGCCTGGAGGTAAATGATCTATAGGTCAGACAGGGACAGATTTCACCTCTCCAGGGGATATCTCAGTAATCCCAGCTGCATACAACTCTATTCTCCCCAACTGTAATCCCTTTCCCCCATCAGATTGCTTCTTGGCTGATTGGTCATGTTTGAGTACTGAACTTCTAAGGACTCTCTGGGTATAACATTGGCTGCCATCATGCTCCAAGTGTTTTTTGCCTGCAACCTTGGAGCCAAGCCTTGCTTCCCATTTCCCTGAGTCAATCTAAATTCTGATGCCCAATGGAAGCCTCTGTTGCATTTTGAACATAGGGTTTTGGGTCTTGTTCTCCCACTGTTTTCTCACTCAGTCTTTATGCTAACATTGAGCTTTCAAATGCCCTACTTTACCCACTGACGAGTCCCTCTGGAAGTCCCTTGCCAAAAGGGACCCTGTCTTCCCATGTTCAGATCTTGAGAAGTCTGCATCATAGCCTGGGGATAAAAGGTATTTGTGCCCACTGTGGCACAATGTCTTATGATCTCAAGAGCATCCTTTAGAAAAAGAACTAGGAGCTAGGTTTATGTTTTAACTAATAAGATACACCAAACATCATCTAATTCAATTGTTTAAAAGGAAAATCAAATTGTCAAAAAAAGTGAAACAAAAGAATTTATGACCAGTGAAAGAGTATTAAAACAAACTATCAGAAACTACTTTGCTCAGTTATAAGTAAAAAAAAATTTGACAAGTGAAACAATTAATTGTGCATAAAAATATGAAACAGGTTAACAGAAAAATAAATGGGAAACTTAAGTAGTCTAATCAGTAAATTTGAGTAAGACATAAACTCCTATAATAAAAAACGTCAGGATTCAAAAGACAGTTATTACAAAAGTTGCCTGTAAAACTTAAGAAGGGATCCTAATAAACTCCTTCTATGTAACAAATATTCATTGACACCTAAACCAGGGAAAGTTAAAGCTAATAATAGAAAACTACAAGCCAAAGTCTCTAGTGAATTTCAATACAAATAATGTACAATAAAATATTAGCAAATAGACTATAGTAATACATTTTAAAAGAATATATATTGTGATCAAGTTGGATTTATGCCAGGAATGTAGGTTTGGCTCAATATTAGAAAAATTATGAACAGATCATATTAACAACAAAAATAATTTGTCACTATTAAATCAATAGATATAGAAAAAATTTTAACAAAATACAATACCCCTTTAAAAAAAAAAAAACATTAAAAAGAGATGAACCTTTCTTTAAATTTGCCAAATATTTAAAACCAAGAATTAGCATAATAATGAAAAAATGTTAGAAGCCTCCTAGAGGATAAAACAAGGATGTCCATTGTTACCACTATAATTTGGTATAGTTCTAGGGGTGTGAGTGATTACATTAAGACAAAATTAAAGAAATTGAGGGAAGAAGCACAAAAAAAAGAGGATAAAAAATTGTTATTTGAAGATGATATGGTGGTTTATTTAGAGAACCCTTAGAAGTTCAACTAAAAATTAATAAATAAAACAATCCAGTAAAAGAACAGGACATAAAGTAAATCCACAAATCATCTGCACTCTGACAGACTACTAATAAAACCTTGTACAGATAGAAAAAGAGATTCCATTTAAAATAACTATGGAATTTTCAAATATCTTGAGTCCACCTATCAACATGCACAAGAATTACATGAATATGACTACAAATATCTCAACAAAAACTACCAAAAAAGAAAAACAAAATCATCTAATGGAACAAAAAATCAAGGCTTTCAAGGGAAATAACGCATAATGTGGGAAGCTGGTCAACAGTATCAAACCTGAACAGATACTATAAAACAGCAATCATCAATACTAGTTGATACTAATATAAGTAAATAAAATGACCAATAGAAGATATTAGGTATATAAAATCTAAAAGCAATTAAATATTATAATATCATAGTGCTTAAAAAACTGAAGGTCATCAACTAATAAATTAAATGTTTCCCTAGATGACAAAAGTTGCTGGGAAAACTAAAAAGTAGTCTGGCAGAAATTAGATGTTGTGGTTGAGTGATTTTCAGTTATGTCCAACTTTACAATGTTACTTGGGGTTTTCTTGACAAAGATACTAGACTGGATTGCCATTTCCTTCTCCAGCTCATTTTACAGATGAGGAATGTGAGGCAAACAGGGTTAACTGACTTGCCCGGGATCACAAAGCTAGGAAACTTCTGAGCCCACATTTGAACTCAAAAGTTAATAAAAATGACTCTTCCTGACTCTAAGTCCCTATTTACTGCACTACCCATCTGCCCTCAGAAATTATTATTTAATTAAAAATTGGAAAAGATATAATTTTCACAATAAGAGTTCTTGGCTAAAATGATAGAAACTACAAGGAAGAAAATACCTAATTCTGATATATACATTTGAAAACTCTCCTCAAAAATAAAATCAACCCAATTAGAATTAGAAAGGAAATGACTGAATGGGGGAATATTTGGAGGATATTTTTCTCATAAAGATATGCTATTACATAGATATAAGAAATTGTAATAAATATATAAGAACAAGAGTCATTCTCAAAAAAAAAAAAATGAGCAACCTAAGAACAGGTGGTTCTCAAAAAAAAAAAAAAAGGCTATCAATCACAATATAAAAAAAATTAAATCTAAACTAGTAAATATAACAAGAAAAATGAAAATTAAAACAACTTTGAGGTTCTACTTTAGAGCCACTAATTTGGCAAAGATGATCAAAAAAAGAAACGACAATTGTAAAAGGAGCTAAAGGAAAAGAGGCACTTTAATCTACTCTTGGTGGAGCTGGGAATTAGTTTGACTTAGAAAGCAATTTGGAGCTTTGCCTGAGAAGTCATTACATTTTGATCAATAACACCTCTACTACACACATACCCCAAAGAGATCAACATTGGAAATGACTTATACATAAAAATATTTACGGCAACACTCTTTACTATAGGTCAGGAAATTAAGGAACTGAAAAATGCATATGGAATGTAACAACATTATTGAGATGTCATAATTAACAAAAGGTAAAGATTCAGAGAAACCTGGGAAGATATGAAGAGTTGAGTGAAATGTCACCTTGGCAACAAAGTGATAAATAGAGATACCAAGTAAGACAAACATTTTGAAATATAAACAACAAACAAATATAAACAACAAAATGTGGATTTATTTTACTTCTTTTTACTTTTATAAGGGAAAACTTTTATTTAGGATGGGTGAGTTAAAGCATGTGGAAGTGATGATGCGAGGAGAGAAATAACGAGAAAGACAGAGAGAAGCATATCAAGAAAATGTCAGAAAAACATGCATAAAAGAAAGTTCAGAAAAGAACACATGACACACAGGGTTATGTTAAACAATGTTTAATTTAATATACACTTGATTTGCAGTATTGTACAATCTTTTTTTCTTTGTATTTGAAAAAGTATGTTTCTCAAATTAATAAAAACAAAGAATAGGGAAGTAGAGATGATGAAAAGTTCAGCATAACTTCACCAAGCATGCAAGACTAATATATTCTTCTCTAAAGGGTAGCTAGTCTTTTAAATTATTGCAATATTATTAGACATAGCCTATTTAAAATTCAACCAAACACTTCAATTCAATTCAACAAACATTCATTAAGTCCCTACTATAGTCAGGTTTTTCTGTCCAGTATGAATCCTCTGATGTCGTGTAAGGTGTGTCTTCCGGCTAAAACCTTTTCCACATTCATTACATTTATAGGGTTTTTCTCCAGAATGAATTCTTTGATGAATTTTAAACTGTGATATCTGACAGTAGGCTTTCCCACATTCATTACATTTATAAGGTTTCTCTGCAGAATGAACTTTTTGATGAGTATTTAGCTGCGAAATCTGGCTGTAAGCTTTCCCACATTCATTACACTTAAATGGTTTCTCTTGATTATGAGTGTGTTGATGTAGACTAAGGTGTGTACTCCGGTTGAAGCCTTTCCCACATTCTTTACATTTATAGGGTTTTTCTCCAGAATGAATCCTCTGATGTTGAGTAAGTATTCCCCTCTTGGTAAAAGCCTTCCCACATTCACTGCATTTATAGGGTTTCTCTCCAGAATGAATTCTTTGATGATCAGTAAGTATTCCTCGATTGGTGAAGGCTTTTCCACATTCATTACATTTATAAGGTCTTTCTCCACTATGGGTAAGCTGATGTTGAGTTACATGGGCCCTCTGGGTAAAGGCTTTTCCACATTCATAACACTTAAATGGTTTCTCTCCACTATGAGTAAGTTGATGTTGAGTAAGTTGTGCCCTCTGAGTAAAGGCTTTTCCACATTCATTGCACTTAAAGGGTTTTTCTCCAGAATGAATTCTTTGATGTCTAGTAAGGTTTGCCCATTTGGTGAAGGCTTTCCCACATTCATTACATTTATAGGATTTTTCTCCAGAATGATGGATACGATGGAGATTAAGTTGTAAATCCTGACCGAAAACTCTCCCAAATCCTTTATACTTTGAAGATTCCTCTTCCGCATAAATTTTTGGGCATTCAGATAGCTCTGAATTATCTTTGAATCTCTTATCATGTATATCATATTTAGAGAAATTATTTACTAAAGGAATTTTCTGTTGTGTAATTAGCATTGAGCTCAGATTAAAGCTTCTTCCAAATTCACTGTTTTTGAAACCTCTAACCTTATGTGGATTTTCCTCATGAGTGACTGTTCCTAGCTTCAAATGATTTCCCTGTTGGCCTTGCTGCCACAACAACATGTCACAACATTTAAAGGCTTCTACTAGTTCAAAGCTCCAGGAATTATGCCCTTTTATTGTGGTCTCCTGAGAGGAATCTTCTACAGAAGTTTTCCACTTTGGAAATAACTCCTTAGCTTCAGAAGGTCTAGGGTCCCAATCTGGACGGGGGGGGAAAAGTTGTTTTTTTTTTTTTTAATATAAATATAAATCTTGCAAGGATAAAGAAATTTATTATCTTAGGAACGTAATAAAATGGAAGAACATGCTTATGAGAAATACCTGATCTTTCTATGGATACCATTAGTAGAAAAAGTAATTTCCTAACAATAATCCTATGAGGGTAGTGGTAAAAGTATTATCATTTTTTTGTTGTTGTTGATGAGAAAATTTTGAATCAAAGCGGTTTATTCATTTGCCACTCACACAGCTTTTAAGGAATGGAGTTGGGATTTGAATACAAGTCTTGTAAAAAAATCAGTTTCATGGTACATTCCCAATACAATAAAGAATGTAAGTTTTTTTACTACTTGTTCCACAGAGTTTTGGAAACCTAAAAAGATGATATAAATTATTATTATTATTGACATCTGTCAATAAAGAATTGCTATGGTAAAGTTGCTCAAAAGGGGGAAAAATAAACAAAGTATAGAGTAGACAAAGGGGAAATTGATGAAGTATTATGAACAAGTAAAAATAAGATAAGATCAGATTTCAAGACCTCCATGTATACCTGTACTTTTCTAACATATCATGAATAAAAGCATCAAATTAAATTTCTATGATAACATTATAAATCATATCATGATTAACCCTTTCACTCAACTAGTAAAGTAAATCAAAACTTCTGAGCCAAAGAAGGAAATGGACTGCATAGGGAGGTGACACGTTTCTATCAGAATATAAGTTCCCTGAGAGTAAAGAATTTTTCATTCTCTGTATTTCTATTCTCAATACTTCATACATCTTAATAATACTTATTGGTTGACTGATTTAAAAAAAAAACTTCAAATAGAGGCAGGTTATAATGACTATGTTAACAGAAAGGAATTTGTTCAGGTTGAAGTTGAGGTCTCATTCAATTCTGGTACCTGAGATTCTGATCATACTACCTAATCTGTTTTTCTAGTCTCACTATACACAAACAAATTTGATTTATCTCTGTTTCCTCATACATGATGTTTCATCTCCTGTCTCCAGAAGCTGTCCCTCTGAACTAGGAATGAATTTTCTCCTCATCTCTGCCTCACAGAAATCTTTCAATACTCAGCTCAAGCGCCAACTTCTATAAGACATTTTTTCTAATTCCCTCAACTGCCAGGGTTGTTCCTCTCAAACAACCTTAAATTTATGTGCTTATTTGTAGATTTATACACATACATACATATCCACATATCCATCCCCTTACTGTATCCTCTATTAGAAGGCAACTCCTGTTAATGAGATTGTTTCAGTCACTGTATTTGTTTTCCAAGTGCCCGGCACCAAATAGTGCTTACTATATAGTATATAGTACTTAATAAATATTCTGATCATCTCATGAGGTAGAAAGGTTTACTATGAATGAAAAGATTTCAGGATTTAAATATAAGAAATCAGTGATGCCTTTAAGAGCAGTTTCCATAAATTAATGAATACTAAAATTTGGTTAAGAGAATGGAGGGGCAGCTAGTTGGTGCAGTGGATAGAGCCCCAGCCCTGAAATCAGGAGGATCTGAGTTCAAATCTGGCCTCAGACACTTAACACTTTCTAGCTGTGTGACCCTGGGCAAGTAACTTAACCCCAATTGCCTCAGAAAAAAAAAAAAAGAGAAAGAGAGAGAATGGAAGGCTGTAGGCAAATACTATTTCTTAAAAATTGAAAACCTATGTAAGAAGCAGAGCTAATTAGACTCTGCCCTTTTCCAAATACCTGGAAAGTTTAGGGGAGTGATTCCTGGATCAACATTTCAAAGATGTTTTCTCCCTGACTGACCAGCTGATATACTGCTTGTAGTAAATTCCAAGCTGTTATCTTTTCATTCACTCACATAGACTGATGTCTCTTGGAGCCTCACTCTCCAGCATCCATGGCACTTCCATATGTTCTATCTGGGAGGTCACTTTTGATTTGGAAGTTGAAAGCCCTGACGCAGGAAAAAAAAAAAAAAAAAAAGGCAAATGGACATTCATCCTGAAAGGGAAAAAAATTATTCTAGAATACAGTTCAAATTTCTTTGATAGTGAGTGAAAAATTTCTTTGATAGTAAGTGACTTGCCCAGGGTCACACAGCTAGGACGTGTTAAGTGTCTGAGGCCAGATTTGAACTCTGGTCTTCCTGACTTCAGGACTGGTGCTCCATCCACTGTGCCACCTAGCTGCCCCTATTTGTTCTTTTTAATAAGAATGTACTAATATCAAATACCTGGAAGTTTATGAACTAGATTCTTGACAGAAAAGTAGGACAAAGGTGAGCACAGGATGAGAAAAGATTAGAATCATACATTGAGTAAACAATTTTGTTGTCCAAATTTTAGTTCTACAGGGCAAAGATTTCTCAATTGAGTACACAGAGCAAAAAAATCCCATGGTTTGATTAAAAAAAAAATTAAGGATCTCTAGTTTTCTACAAAACTAGTTTTTAAGGCAAAACTTTTTTAAAACTTTTTTTTTAAGACAAAACTAACTTTGACATCAAAAGTCTTTTAAAAGATTGATGTTTTCAAAAAAAAAATCAAAAATCATTAATGTGTAGTCACACGGGAGAAGATTTACCAAGAAAAACTAAGTTCCTATAGTTCTCCAACAACACATCTCTGCAGAGGTCCTGCTGAACAGGTTCCAGTTGCTTCCACTCTTCCCAAGTGAAGTCAGGAGCCACATCCTTGAAAGTCACTGATTCCTAAAATAAATAAATTGATGTTTTTCTACGGTAAATTTCCTCTTTATCTTTGCAGGAGAAGGTGGAGAGATGAACAGGGTGTCTGGAAGACAATTCTGATATTGTTAAATTGCAAAGTGATTACAAATCATTTGTTTACTGCATATCTCCTGTGTGTGCCATTTTATGTCAGACTTAGTGGGGAACAAAAGAACAATATGGACCCCTGCTTTTTAAGAACTTAAATATTTTGAGAGTCATTAAAGTCCATTAGCCAGGAAGAAATTGCCTCTCATAATGTGCTTCTAAAACTTCATATTATTCAGTGATACCCTGGGATATATGACACATATGAGTGTTAGTAAGTTGTTTCCTAGTCTTCTAAGGGATAGCTACACACTTTAAATGAGTATATACTTTCTTCTTAAATCACTGAAACCTAGAGAACTAACAAAATTGTATTTTGTTGATCAAACACACTTCCAATATTAATTTCCAATTGAATACTAACACAGAAATGACTTCAGCATGAATTAAAGATAATTACCCAAAAACATACCAGAAATTTATGACTACCACTACAAAAAAACAAAAAACAAACCAACAAACCCCAAACTTCTTTTCAGAAATAAGAAAGATTTAAATAATTGAAAACATATTTATTTATGACTGAATCATAAAAATGACAGTGCTACTAAATTAATTTATATATCTAGTACCATTCCAATAAAAACATGAAAATTATTTTGTACAACCATGCAAAATAAAAATTTAATTCATCTGGATGAGCAAAAAGTCAAAAAACTTAAGGAAAAGAATGAAAAAAAGTGGGAAGGGAATCTACCAGTACCATAATTCAAAATATATTAGAAAGCATTAATCTTCAAAATTCTTTAGTACTACTTAAAGAGTAAATAATATGATACAAATTAAGTGCAACTTAATATACTGTAGTCACAAAGTGTTTGATAAACCCAAGAATGCTAACTATTGGGGTAAGGACTCCTTATTTGAAAAAAATTTTCTAGGAAAACTAGAGAGCAGTATGGCACCACTTAAGTTTAGACCAATGTCTTATACCATCTAACACAAAAAATTTCAAGTGGCTAATTTAATCTTTTAAAAAACTTAGAAAAAAGAAAGATATATATTTTGTTGTTGTTGTTGTTATTGTTTTTTTTTGCTGACGCAACTGGAGTTAGTGACTTGCCCAGGGTGACACAGCTAGGAAGGTTAAGTATCTGAGGTCACATTTGAACTCAGGTCCTCCTGACTTCAGGGCTGGTGCTCTATCCACTGCCCCACCTAGCTGTCCCCACACCCCCTGGAACTTTTGAAAATATGAATAGAGACCCAACAAGTGAAGGCATGATCACAAAACACAAAACAGACAATTCTGTTTATATAAAGTTGAAAAGCTACTATATTGTGAAGAGATGGAAAAAAAAAAAAAAAGAAGGAAAAGAGCATCAATGAAACATTTAAACTTGCAAAGAAAAGAGCAAAAGAAGTTCAGAAGGGGATATAAGCAAGCAGTATAATATAGATACAATAATGTTAAATTCTATATTTAAAAATAATTAAACATAAAAGATTTAGTGTTATATAAAATAGTTTTTCTATTATTTTATATGTAAAGATTCAAATTAATGTTTTTAATTTTTTTAAATAGCTTTTACAAAGATAGTCTTAAACATCTACCCTTGCAAAACCTTGTATTCCTAATTTTTCTCCCTTCTTCCCCACTTCCCCCTTTCCCTATACAGCAATAATCTGATAAAGGTTAAATATGTGCAATTCTTCTAAACATATTTCCACATTTATCATGCAGAGAAAAAAAAGCAAAAATAAGTAAACAAACAAACAACAACAACAAAAGGGGAAAATATTATGCTCCACATTCCACATTATTATCCACATCCAGTCTCTATAGTCCTCTCTCTGTATGTGGATGGTTCTCTCTATCACAAGTCCAATAGACTTTGTTGAAAAAAGCCTAGTCCATCAGAGTTGATCATCACAAAATCTTGTTGTTGCTGTGCACAATGTTCTCATAGTTCTGCTCACTTCATTCAGCATAAGTTCATATAAGTCTTTCCAAGGTTTTTTGAAATCAGCCTGCTCATTATTTCTTAAAGAACAATAATATTCCATTACTTTCATATACCATAATTTATGAAGCCATTCCCCAACTGATGAGCATCCACCCAGTTTCCAGTTCCTTGCCGCTACAAAAAAAGATTGCTACAAACACTTTTGCAATGTGTTTTTCCCTTTTTTATGATTTCTTTAGGATTACAGACCCAGTAAAAACACTGATAGATCAAAGAGTATGCACAGTTTGATAGTCCTTTGGCTACAGTTCCAAATTGCTCTCCAGAATGGTTGAATCATTTTATAACTCCAACAATGTATTAGTGTCCCAATTTTCCCACATCCCCTCCTACATTTATAATTAGCTCTTCCTATCATCTTAGCCAATCTGAGAGGTATGAGATGGTACATCAGAGTTGTCTTAATTTGTACATCTCTAATCAACAGTGATTTAGAGCATTATTTCTTATGACTATATATGGTTTTAATTTCATCATTTGAAAACTGTCTGTTCATATCTTGTGACCACTTATCAACTGAAGAATGGCTTGTATTCTTAAAAATTTTTGTCAATTCTATATATATTTTAGAAATGAGGTTTTTATCAGACTCATTGAACATAAAATTTTTTCCCAAATTTTCTGCTTCCTTTCTAATCTTGATTGGTTTGTTTTTAATTTAAAATTTTTTTAAAAAAGAATTATTGAAGGCTGATTCAAACAGGAAATGTAGTAAAAAACAGAATTTTCTCTGTGGGATATTTAGCTATCAGGATGTGCCACATATCTCAAGAGAAAATAGAGTTTCCAATCTCTAGAATGAGGCCTTTGATTGAGACAAAAGTCCCAAGAAAAGGGGAAAAAAATGTGTCTATACATGTGCAAAATTAGATCAAAAGGGGAAAAAACATGAGAGGAAAAAAGCAAACAACAATAAAATATTAAACCATAAAATATTATGCTTTAATCTACAGTTTCTTTGTTTGTTGATCCAGCAATGTATCTACTGGATTTGTGTAATGGGCTGAGGCTTGAGTTGACGCACTGAAGTCCCAAGCATGTGAGGCTAAATAGTCATTGGACCATACTCTATTAATATATATGCTTGGAGAAAGAATGGCCCCTGCCCTCTCATTGTGCAAGTCTTGATGTGTTGTATAGGAAATGATGATTTTGGTGGGTAGAGGCAAGGGGGTGGAAAAGGAAGAGGAAAGAGAGACTGCTGGTTGGCATCTTGACACAGCTGCTCACATTGCTATCGCAACCACTCTTCACCTCCAATCCACCTCTGCTAGCTGACTTCCTGTCGCAGCTGCCCATATTGCTATTGCAATCCTTCTTCACCTCTACTGAGAATAAAGATTGAAGATTTTTCCCTTAACCTGAATTCCTGACTCCAGCTGATTTTAAATACACAATCATCACATTTGACACCCAAACATGGGAACCAAGGACCCTACTTTCACTGAAGAAGTCTCCAGTGACCAGGAACTTAGGTGAGTATTATAGACAAACAGGGAACTTATTTTCTTAAAGACTAAACTAGTAACCTTTTTTGGCTGAAATGGGATAGATGCTAGCTAAAGATTCTCCATCCCCCACCCCAATTCCCCCACGCCCAGCCCCATCCAGGAGTAGCACTATAGAAAGCCTGCTTAAGCTGATAGACGATCAAGGGCTATTTATAACTTGGGAACAGACAACTAGACTTCTTGGTACATTAAAACGCACCTCCTCTTGGTTCTTAGAGGAAGAGCAAATATCTCCAGATAATTGGTCATTGATTGGTCAACAGCTCTCTGAATTTTACAATGAAAATGGTCCTCATTCAATTTCCATCAAGGCATTCTATTTATACAATATAATACAGTTGGCCTTAAGAAACCATATAAGTTCTAGAAGAAAAGGAAAAAACTCTAGGAATAGCCAAATGGGGAAGCCTGAGATAAAGAGGAAGACAATGAACAGATTAATGACCATATCCCCACAGGGCATGGAGACTTAAGTGAGGCTCAAGGGTGGGGTGAATCTGAGGCAGCTTCAACCCCACCTAAGGAGCAGGTAATTGACTCTCCTCTGTCAACTCCACCCTCCGTGATGGAGGGAGGAGGGGTAGTGGGGGCAGTGACAGAACCAGCACCTCCTGCACAGCATCCAGCCGCTCCTATGACTAGATTGCAAAAGGACTAATTAAGGCCAAGGCATAAGGGAGAGATGTATTGGAATTCTAACACCACATTTTTCCTGTAATTCAACAGTCTAATTCTTCAGGTCAAGAAAGTAGAAAATACGCTCCTTTTGATATAGAAATCCTCAAAGATCTGAAAAAGACTTGCACTCTTTATAGGGCTACATCAGCTTATTACATGTTATTAAGCTTATTAAGATGTTATTACAGAATTTGGCTTTTGAAATCTTAACCCCTCATGACTAGAAATCTATAGCAAGGATATGCCTAGAACCTGGACAAAACTACTTGTGGCTTTCTGAATATGGTGAGCTCTGTAGGATACAAGCCCAACAAAATAGTCAAAGTGGAGTTCATGCTGCAATCACCTATGACCAACTAACAGTTGTTATATATAACAATATAACAGATTATATATCTATAATAAGTATAGATTCCTATGCAGACGTCACAGTACAGATTAATTATTCCATAACAGCATATGAGCAACTTGCTGCTAATGCTATCAAAGCGTGGGCTTCTCTCTACAATTAAGACGACAAGGATGAGGCCTTCACAAAAATAACACAAGGGCCAAATAAACCCTTTGCTGAATTGTGGGACGTCTGCAGACAGCTGTCACAAGAACAAACGGGGAAAATGCAATAACAGACATTTTGATAAGGCAACTTGCTAAGGAAAATGCTAATGAGACTTGCAGAAGAATTATACTAGGACTGCACAAGGATGCTCTTTTAGAGATCATAAGACGCTGTGCCACAGTGGGCACAAATGCTTATTATATCCAAACTATGTTGAATATGGAAAGACAGGGTCCTTCTTGGCAAAGGAATTCTAGAGAAACTCGTAGATGCTTTCAGTGTGGAAAAGTTGGACATTTGTAGATATGGAGATAGAATGAGAAGACAGGGTGAGAGAATAAAACCCAAAACCCCATGTCCAAAATGTAACCAAGGCTTTCACTGGGCCTCTGAATGTAGATTGACCCAGAGAAATGAGAGGCAGGGCCCAGCTCCAAAATATCAATCAAAAGATAGGTAGGATATGATAGCAACTGAGGTTACACCCAGAGAGTCTTTAGAAATTCAGGATTCTGATGTCATCAACCAACAGAAAAGCAATCAGGATTACAGTTGGGGAGGTTACAGGCCTTTTTCACACAACAGGGCAGTGTCCAGTGCAGACAGCTCCACTATCTTTAGATAATTGCCAGGTGATATGGAGAAATCCAGAAAGTGGTAAATAGAAGGGAATTAGGTTAACTGCTTGGGGGAAGGTGGAGAAGGAATCAGCTGTATTCGCCTTGTCCATTGCAGAGAGACGGAGCAGACCCTTGAAACAAAGGAGAAGACCCAAGAAATATTAGGTGGTTCTGTTGCTGATTGTGCTCACCATTAAGAGAGTGTGGCAGTTATGGCGTTTGACTCATGGACATAGAAAATTGTTGGACTTCAAAACCCTCAGGAATCATTGGATTCTCTGAGACATGTTAAGATTGTTGTAGGACTTAAAAACCCTCAGGAATCATTGGATTCTCTGAGACATAAGATTGTTGTAGGACTTGAAAACCCTCAAGAATCATTGGATTCTTTGAGACATAAGACTTGAAAGCCCTCAGGAATCATTGGATTTTCTGAGAAATGATAAGACTCTTACAAGACTTCAAAATCTGCTGGAATCATTGGATTCCCTAACACATAAAAAGACTTTTGCAGGACTTCAAAAGCTTGGGGGGATCATTGGATTCCCTGACATGTGAAGAAATGGACAATAGATTGGTTTTGGACTATCTCTTGGCTGCTGAAGAAGGCGTAGTGTGACTGCTTTTACATACTCTCCTTCTAGGACTTCTGGCAATCTTTTACAACACCATGTTGCTGTACAATTCATGTTTGTTACACCACATCAAGCCTGCACTGACTATGGGGAGAGTCATCACTAATAGCCTCTATGTTATTGTTATGTGCTTGTGTAATACCTCCCATGCTGATAGGTTTGTGCATACCTGTTTCTAATAAGACCCTTCAGCCCAGAGATCCACTAGCAATCCCCACTTCCCTTTGGTGCTTTTCATCTCCCTTCCTGAGATGTCAGGGAGGTCGTGATCACCTCCTTTTCGGTGCTTTTTCGTCCTTTCCTGAGAAGTCAGGGAGGATGTGATCACCTCCCCTTGGGGGCTCTGACCTCCCTGAGGAGTCAGGGATGGCATGACCACCTGTGTTCTAAAACAAAAGAAAGCGGTAGATGTAATAGGCTGAGGCTTGAGTTGATGCACTGAGGTCCCAAGCACGTGAGGTTAAATAGTAATTGAACCATACTCTATTAATATATATGCTTGGAGAAAGAATGGCCCCTGCCCACTCTTTGTGCAAGTCTTGATGTGTTGTATAGGAAATGACGATTTTGGTGGATGGAGGCAAGAGGGCGGAAAAGGAAGCAGAAAGAGAGACTGCTGGCTGGCATCTTGACACAGCTGCTCACATTGCTATCGTGACAGCCCTTCACCTCTGATCCCCTTTTCACCTCTGATCCCCTTTTCATCTGCAATCCCCCTTCATCTCTGCTGGCTGGCTTCCTGTTTTTTGCTATCGCAATCCTTCTCCACCTCTACTGAGAATAAAGAGTGAAGATTTTTCCCTTAACCTGAATTCCTGACTTTGGCTGATTTTAAATACACGGTCATCACAAGTCTGTATCTCAAAGAGATCACAAAAAAGGGAAAAGGGGGGCAGTTAAGTGTTGTAGTGGATAGAGTACCAGCCCTGAAATCAGGAGGACCTGAGTTCAAATCTGGTCTCAGACATTTAACAGTTCCTAGCTGTGTGACCCTTGGGCAAGTCATTTAACTTCAATTGCCTCAATAAAAAAAAAAAAAGGGAAACAAAAGGGAAAAGGACCCATATGTGCCCTTTTTGTAGCGACAAGGAACTGGAAACTGAGTGGATGTTCATCAGTTGGGGAATAGCTGAATAAGTTACAGTGTGTAAATATAATGAAATATTATTGCTCTGTAAGAAATGATGAGCAGGCTGATTTCAGAAAACCTTGAAAAGATTTACATGAATTGATGATACTAAATGATTCAAAGCAATTTCAACAGACTTGTGATGGAAAGAGCCATCCGCATCCAGAGAAACTATGGGAGACTAAATGTGGATCAAAGCATAGTATTTTCACCTTTTGTTGCTATTGTCATTTGTTTGTTTTCTTTCTCGTGGTTTTTTTCCTCTTTTGATCTAACTTTTCTTGCAAAGCATGACCAATGTGGAGATATGTTTAGAAAAATGAATTTGGAATTATGCTCAAAAAGTTATCAAACTGTGCATACCCTTTGATCTAGCAGTGTTTCTACTGGTCTTATACTCCAAAGAGATAACAAAGAAGGGAAAGGGACCTGTATGTGCCAAAATGTTTGTGGCAGCCCTGTTTGTAGTGACTAGAAACTGGAAAATGAATGGATACCCATCAATTGGAGAATAGTTGAATAAATTGTGGTATATGAACATTATGGAATATTATTATTCTGTAAGAAATGACCAGCAGGATGAATACAGAGAGGACTGGTGAGACTTACATGAACTGATGCTAATTGAAATGAGCAGAACCAGAAGATCATTATATACCTCAACAACAAAACTATATGAGGATGTATTCTGATGGAAGTCGATCTCTTCGATAAAGAGATCCAATTCAGTTTCAATTGATCAAGGATGGACAGAAGCAGCTACACCCAAAGAAAGAACATTGGGAAATGAATATAAACTGCTTGCATTTTTGTTTTTCTTCCCGGGTTATTTATATCTTCTGAATCCAATTCTCCCTGTGCAACAAGAGAACTGTTCAGTTCTGCACACATATATTGTATCTAGGATATACTGTAACCTATTTAATATGTATAGGAGTGCTTGCTATCTGGGGGAGGAACAGAAGTGAGTGCAAGGAATAATGTTGTAAAAGATTACCCTGGCATGGGTTCTGTCAATAAAAAGTTATTTAAAAAAAAAAAGAAAGAAAGAAAAATTGTACATGTTTAACCTATATTAAATTACTTGCTGTTTAGGGGAGAGGGTAATAAGGAAGGGGAAAAATTTGGAACATAAGTTTTTTGCTAAGGTGAGTGTTGAAAACTATCTTTGCATGTATTTGGAAAATAAAAAGCTATAAAAATATTTTTTAAATAACTGTAAACAAAAAAAAAAGAAAAGAAAGGTGTCTATACTGATGACCATAGTGAGAGAGAGAAAGGGCAATGCATCTCACCAGAAATTTGGTTACTGGGAACATTTCTTCCTTTTCTGTGCTTTCTTCTTGAAGAAGAGAAGAATCAGAGGAACATGAAACTGTGGAGAAAGGATGGGAACCCTAAGGCTCTGACATTTTTAAAAAGAATGGCACGCACAATATAAAAATCTAATATTATTTCTGTGGTCAAAGCAAGTTTCCAAGGATGGAATTCTGCTTCATGAAAAATGTTAAGATTTAACTATTCAGTCTCCAATGCCATCTGGAGTGTGTAATTCTGGATCTTTCCATAGTTATATGCCCATTTAATGAGGAATTATTATTGTGCCAAAATGATAGAATATAGAATGAATCAAATGGCTGACATCCTTGCAGAAAATGGCTTTATAGGAAATTGAATTTTTTTATCTATTAAAAAATAGTTTACTTATAGTAGTAATGTGGAACAGAGAATAAATTTAACCTATATAAACTTGCTATGAGACCTTGAGCAAGACAGAGGATCTTACTGAACTTAAATTTTTTCCATCTTGTACAACTGGGATACTTGTATATGCTTTACTGCTTTGTCTTCCTTAGAATTAGCATAGCACCTGGCACATAGTAAGCTCTAGTAAATTCTTATTGAATGACTGAGCTCAAAGGGCCCTTAGAAGATAAAAAGAATTATTAATGCAAAATAATAGGATGAACCTAAGACTCAAGTCATTATATTCCTGGATGTTGATGTCAAATATGTGGTCTTCAGGCTAATACTGCCTGCAATACTGCCAAAACCAGAGTAAAATGTAATTGGGAAATGTTTAACAAAATAAATGAAAATACAATAGAACACAGATAATGTTAATATGATTTTCTATATCAATATGTGACCTTCAGAATTCTTATGTATATCTAGGCCTCATTTCTATTTCAGTTTGACATCACTGTTTTAGAGAACACCCTGTAAAAGTATACAGTTGGATTGTGCTTGATATCTATACACTTACAAGAATAGCATTGTAAAAATGTTTTCTATTTTGTGGTCATTTAGTGAACCTGTAAGATAGAGCTGACTGGATGTCACAAGAAAAGAGGACCAATACTGGAATTAAAAAGGATCTTCCTTATTCTTCTCAAAAAGCTAAATAGTGCCTGCTTCCTCCTCCATGAAATGGAAAACTTCTTTCTCTCCTTCTATTTTATCTCTTTACTACTGTTTCTCCAAGAACCCCTCTGAAACCCTGTATTGTCTATTTCTCCCTATTAACACTCCAAAAACACTTTGCTCTTTCCCTCTATTTTTCTGTAGCTCTCACCTTCCTCCTCAAGGGTTTGGGTCAAATCTTCCACCAAGCAGACCACTTCCTCAATATTCTCTGGACATTGTGACTTTACCCAAATCCGGATCTCACTAGGCAAGATGGTCAGGAATTGCTCTAGCACCAGCAGCTCCAGGATCTGTTCCTTGGAATGAAGCTCTGGCCTCAGCCACTGAAGGCAGAGTTCCCAGAGCTGGTTCACAGCTTCACGGGGTCCAGCCTTCTCCGGGTATGGAAAACATCTGAAGTTCTGGCGAGAAGCCTCTGAATTAAATTTTTTCTCTCTTCCTATGGTGGTATGTACTTTCAGGGCTCTGTTTTGTTCTTGAACATCCAAGTTTGGGGGATTCAAGGGAACGGTCATCTTACTCAGAGCCAGCATCTTTCTACTTGAACTACCACGATGGACTTCAAATCAGCACTCTTAGCAATCAGTTTTCCTCAGACTCAGGCTGAATGTCTTCATACATTTCTGGGTAAAGCTGAGAATAAATATATAATAATTAGCTGGAGGGAGGAAGGAGCCCTGGTGGTAGACAATAATGAAATACTAAGTTAAGCATGTTGCTAAATCAAGTTCACACAAAAGATCATAGATATTTAGTATTTTATTTACAGAATAATCTCTTTACAAATATCTTGTCAACTATGGAATAAGTCTCATTTATCTGCATTGTACAGATGAAGAAACAGATTCAGTAAGGCTGACTTAAATCAACTTCCCACCGTGCTGCTCAGAGCTTAAAAATATACATTTTGCATGGTTGATGAATTTTACATGAGAGGAGCCAATCTTATTTATGCATGTGTTATAATAACTTACCAAAAAATGTATGTCATTAAAAAAAAGGCAAGCTATATCATAGTTTGCACAATAGAACGATGTAAGTTACTTAAGAATGGTGTAAAGTACAAAATTCCTTAGTAAGAAGAGGTCCAATAGAATAGCACCTCTCTATCCATTCCCAAACTGGCCTTCTGAAGTCAAGAAGTAAACTTGACATCTCAGTGCTCTAGGGCCTTAAGTTTTTGCAGAGAAACTGCCAACTTGAATTGGTTGAGGGCACTTAATGATAGAATCACAGGGCATGTGATCTTATATTGGTGTCAATGTAGGATCCTGTATTGATGGGATCACAGGCCCAGTCCCTAACCCAAATGCTTATAGATTTAAAGCTGGAAAACACCCCATTTCTTCTCCCCCGACCCCCGTTTCACAAATGAGCAAACTGAAATAGAAGTTAAATAACACAGGTAATAAGTATCTGGCATCAGATCTGAACTCAGGTCTTCCTACCAACAAACCTGGGTCCGAGCACAGCACCATCAAGACGCTTACTCTGCGTCCCCGCAAAATGATATCATTTCACAATACATTTTGGGCCTCGTATTTCCAAGAGTAGAGAGGAAAGGCCCATTGTCAAACCAGCTTCTGCCAGGAAACCTGCTTCCTTCCAATACCTCAAGAAAGGCCGTTCCCTCATCCCGGCGGAGCACAAGCTCCTCGGCGCCTCTCTCTCATCTTTCCCACCACTCCCAGATCTCTCGCCCTCCTCTAGCTCACCCGGGAGGGTCTCCTTCTTTGGGCAGTCTCGGTTCCTATGTGCGCTGCGCTAAATTAGTGGAGACGGGGACGATTAACATACGGAGAGCAGGTGAGGACAAAACTGCCCAAAGCAGAAGATGCCTCGACTGTGAACAGCTGAGGCTTGCAGAGCTGTAAACGAACTTCCCATCGCTCTTCCAGCACCCAGAACAAACAAACACCCCCTACACACATATACACACAATTTGCACGAGTCCAAGGGCAGAGACAGACGCTTGTGTCACCAATATCTGTGGATTTGATCCGTTTAACATGACTGTAAGGCCGACCTCATCATCAGATGCGTATTGTCAAGACATGGATTGACGATTGCCTGAACTCAGCCTGTTTGAACTACGATTCCCAGAATCCTCCGGGCATTGATTCTAAAGCTTGGGATGAATGGAAAGAGTTCTGGATGGAGTTGGGATTCAGAAAATCTGATTTTCAGCCGGAAATTTATGTCTGGGTAGTGCTTTTCAGAAGTTCTTTGGGTAGGAAACGATGAAAGGAAAAGTGGAAAGGAAAAGGAAGAGATTCTTAGAAGCGGTACATATTAGGGAGCCAATGGTTAGAGGGGGAGGGAATTAAGAGGGAGGATATACAGTGAAGAAAAATAGAATGGAGAGAAATATGAAGCTAATAATTATAATTATAACTTTGAATGTGATGAATTCACCCATAAAACGGAAATAGATTAGAATGGATTAAAAACTCAAATCTGACTATATGTTTTTTAAAAGAAATACATTTTAAAATGAACGGTACAAAGAGTAGAACTGTATAAAACACAAAGCAGAATTTATTATGCTTCAACTGAAACAAAAAAAAGCAGAGGTAGCAATCATGATCTCAAAATTAAAGCTAAAATGAATTTAATTTAAAAAGATAAACAGGGAAACTATATTATGTTAATAGATACCATAGATAATGAAGTAATATTAATACTAAATTTATATACTCCAAATGCTATCACATCCATATTTTAAAAGGAAAAGGTGTATTCAATGTCATACCAATCATACTCCCAAGAAATTATTTTATAGATTTAGAAAAAAAAAAAAGACAAAGTTCATCTGGAAGAACAAAAGGTCAAAAATTTCAAGGGAATTAATGAAAAAAATGCAAATGAAGGAGGCCTAGCTGTGCCAGACCTAAAACTATATTATAAAGCAGCAGTAATCAAAACCATTTGCTACTGGCAAAGAAATAGAATAATTGATTGATGGAATAGGTTAGGTTCACAGAACAAAATAGTCAATGACTATAGTAATCTAGTGTTTGACAAACCCAAAGACCCCAGCTTTTGGGATGAAAACTCACTATTTGACAAAAACTAATGGGAGAATTAGAAACTAGTATGGCAGAAACTAAGCACTGATCCACACCTACCATACTATACCAAGAGAAGGTCAAAATGGGTTCATGATTTAAACATAAAGAGTGATATTATAAGCAAATTAGAAGAATAAAGGATAATTAACCTCAGATCTGTGGAGAAGGAAGGAATTTGTGGCCAAAGAAGAACTGGAGTTCATTGCTAAATACGAAATAGATAATTTTGATTATATTAAGTTAAAAAGTTTTTGTACAAACAAAACTAATGCAGACAAGATTAGATGGAAAGCAATAAACTGGGGAAATATTTTTACATTCAAAGGTTCTGATAAAGGCCTCATTTCTAAAATATATGGAGAATTGACTCAAATTTATAAGAATTCAAGCCATTCTCTAATTGACAAGTGGTCAAAGGATATGAACAATTTTAAGATGAAAAAATTAAAACCATTTCTAGTCATATGAAAAGATGCTCTAAACCACTATTGATTAGAAAAATGCAAATTAAGGCAACTCTGAGATAACACTACATACCTCTCAGATTGGCTAAGATGACAGGAAAAGAGAATGACAAATATTGGAGGGGAAAACTGGACACTAATACATTGTTGATGGTGTTGTGAATGGATGCAACCATTCTGGAGAGCAATTTGGAACTATGCCCAAAGGGCTATCAAAATGTGCATACCCAGTGTTTCCACTGGGCTTATATTCCAAAGAGATCTTAAAGGAGGGAAAGGGAGCCACACCTCAAACATGTTTGTGGCAACCCTTTTTGTAGTAGCAAGAAACTGAAAACTGAATGGATGCTCATCAGTTGGAGAATGACTGAATAAGTTATGATATGTGAATGCTATGGAATGTTATAGTTTCTTATAAAACTTAACAATTTTATAATCTGAAGTCATTAGCAGAATGATTTCAAAGAACACTGGAGAGACTTACATGAGCTGATGCTAAGTGAAATAAGCAGAATCAGTAGATCACTACACTGATTATACAATAATCAGTTCTGATGGACATGGCTCTTTTCAACAATGAGATGATTCAGACCAGTTCCAATGATCTTGTGATGAAGAGAGCCATCTACAGTTAGAGAGAAGACTGTGGGAACTGAGGGTGGATCACAACATAGCATTTTCAATCTTTTTGTTGTTTGCATTTTATTTTCTTTCTCATATTTTTCCTTTTTGATTTGATTTTTCTTGTGCAATAAAATAATTGTATAAATATGTCTGCATACATTAGATTTAACATATATTTCTACCATGTTTAACATATATTGGACTACTTGCCATTTGGGGAGGGCATAGGGGAAGGGAGGGAAAATTGGAACACAAGGTTTTGCAAGGATTAATGTTGAAAAATTGTCCATGCATATGTTTTGAAAATAAAAAACCTTAATAAAAAAAAAGAAAAGCTAAATTAATTACAAGTGGAAACAGAAAAACTTTAATAGTGAGTGGCTTCAACCTTCCCCTCTCAGAACTAGATAAAAAAAATAAGTCAAGGAGATGAATAGACTCTTAGATAAACTTAGATATATGATAGACACCGGAGATCACTAAATTGAAATAGAAAGGAGCACACTTTTTTTTCTCTTAGCAGTACATAGTAGCTAACTTTACAAAAATTGATATACATTAAGATATAAAAACTTTATAGATAAATGCACAAAAGCAGAAATATTAAATGCATCCTATTCAGATCATAATGCAATAAAATTATATTTTAAAGGGATCATGGAAACAGATTAAAAATTAATTAGAGACTAAATAATTTAATCATAAAGAAAGAGTGAATTAAGGAATCAATCATAGAAACAAATAATTTCATTAAAAAGAATAATGATGAAGCTTCTAGGGAAATATAGTGGTGGATTTGGGGTCACCTGACCTTGGGCTTCTGTTCTGGCAATCTATCTGATTCCAAAGTCTTCTGACTTTGACACACACACACATTTTTTCTAGGAATGCTATTGTTTCGACAGTCTGCTTAATTTCAGAGACCACTCCTCAATTCATTGCTGACTGGTAATCTTGTCAGCAAGAACCAAATTCCAAAGAATTTATGAGCCATAGAATTAGCATATCAATGATTGAAAGCTGGATAAATGTGTTTCCTTGATTCTGTTTCCTTGCTAATTTCTTTTTTTTAGAAATTCAGCTCATTTTGTAATGGCATTATGTAGTGAGCCACAGACAGAAGGGGATGTCTTGGTGAGGTATAAGATCCTTCAGCTTAGAGGGAATCTGCTGACAATATCTAGTTCAGCTCCCCATCTCCTCTAAGAGCTCTTGGCCTTCCTGAGAAGTCAGGGGTGACAACCTGTATTCTATTTGAAGCAAGGGATACTTATAGTAAGAGGAATTTACATATTAATAGCAGGGTGCTTATAGTTAGCACTTGAGCAGTGTGTTGTATGAGGTAATGGTACTATAGTTGGCATTTGTTCAGTGTGCTGTGGTGATGTAATTGAATTAAGATATTTCAGGATTTGAAATAAACAGATTCCATCTTTGACCATCCTTATGGGTTCCAGCTTCATCACTCCTCCACTAAGACCAAGGACTTGGGCTGGTTCCAAGATCCGTTAGGGGATCTAGAAAGTATACTACAGCATTACTTACATTAAACTTTGCCCCTTGACTGGGAAATGGGTTCAAGCCTGCAAATTCTTTTGAGACACCTCATGACACCAATCTATGACCCCAACTTTTGGGGTGCCTTTTCCCAACCTCAACAATGAGACAACATACTAAAATCTGTATTATGTAACAAAAGCAGTAACCAGAGGAAAAAGTATATCTCTAAATGCTTTCATCAATAAAATAAATAACAGACTGATGAATTGTCTCCAATTTTTTAAAAAACTGGAAAAAGAACAAGTTTTATATTCTCAATTAAATAACAAATTGGAAATCCAAAATTAAGATGAGATTAATAAAACTGAATGTAAGAAAATCATTGTATTAATAAAACTAGAAGTTGGTTTTATGAAAAAAAAAACCATTGGTTAATATGATTTTTTTTTTAAATAGAAGAAAATCAAATCAGTAGTATCAAAAATGGAAAGGGTGAATATACCACTAAAGAAGAAAAAATCAAAGTAATTATTAGGAGTTATTTTGCCCAATTACATGCCAATAAATTTAACAATTTAAGTGAAATGGAAGAATACTTACAAAAATATAAGCTGCCTAGATTAACAGAAGAGGAAATATAGTTTTTAAACAAACTTATTTTAGAAAAAAAATTGAACAGGTCATAGTTGAGCTTCTTAAAAAAAATGCAAAAGGACCAAATGGATTTACAAGTGAATTCTACCAAACATTTATAGATCAATTAATTCCATTATTAAATAATTTGGATAATTCTCAAAAAAGGTGCTCTACCAAATTCCTTTTTATGTTACAAAAAGAATGCTGAAGAAAAATATAGACCAATTTCACTAATGAATACGGATACAAAAATCCTAAATAAAAAACACTAGCTAAGAAACTACCATGATATGTCACAAAAATTATACATTTGTGACCAAATAGGATGTATATCAGGAATTTAGGGATCGTTTAATATAAGGAAGACTATTAACAAAATTATTCATAGCAATAACAAAAGTAAAAAAAATCACATGATTATATCATGGGTGTAACAAAAATTTTAACAAAATACAATACTCATTCCTATTTTAAAAAAAAACAATTGAAAGCCTAGGTATAAATGGATTTTTCTTTAAAATGATAAGAAGCATCTATCTAAAACAATCAGCAAATATTATTTATAATGGGTATAAACTAGAAGTCTTCCCAGTAAGATTAGGAGTGAAACAAGGATAGTCATTATTAACAATATTATTTAATGCTATATTAGATATTCTAACAAGAGCAATAGGAGAAGAAACAGAAATTGAAGGAATCAAAATGGGCAAAAATTACAGAGTTTAAGACAATGCACTTAAAAGTTGATGCCTGGGTTGCGGTGGGGGAGTGGAGAGGAGAAGATTACTCTCAGAATCTTGAAGTAAAACTTTGGGGCTGAGTTCCTAACACTACATTTCACAAGCCCCTACTAATGTGCTTTCCATTAACAATCAGCTAATAGACAAAATTAGATCTTAGCATATTACTACTAATATGGTCAAATACAAACGGCAGCTATAAAACATTTCCCCCTAAATCTGGGGTATACTTTCCCAAAAATATGTGGGAAGACTGGGCTCAGATTTAGAGTACAATGATAGTGAAGCTATATAATGAACACACGTGGCTAAAGCAACTCACAATTTCTGGTACCCATAGGGCTTGGAAATCCCTGCTCTTTTCAAGTTCAGAATTTCTGAGCTACTTGGGCCTAAAATACTAAATCTCACAGTAGTCTTGTGAGCCCCTGAGAACAGAGAAATATCAAGCTGCCAGTTGGCCTTGTAACTTCCAGTGAGTAGTTGTGGCATTTTCAGGCCAGGAAACTTAGTCTTCATCCCCATTCCAAAATAAAAATTCAAATTTTTAAATAGTTTGTGTATGTGTGTGTACACATACACACAAGCACACACACACACACACACACACACACACACACATATCTATGTTAAGTTTACAAGGTAGCAACAAATTTGACCTAGTTGTATGCCTTTTAGGGAATTTTTTACCCTGTGTATTTAAAAACAATTATACTAATGACTTATTTTCTATCAAAAATTATACTCCAAACTCCAGGAGGCTGAGCTCCAAGTGAGGTTTTTTATCTCACTTAGATCCAGATTCACTACAGCACTTACCATTCATCTCTATGCCATGCCTCAGTGCAATTCTCTTCCTCTTCTTTCCAACTTTAGCTCAGTTATCAGTAATCAAACCAACACTACAATTTCTGTAAAGAATGTGATAATCAATAAACCCTACTCCCCATATGGATATTTCTTTTTTTTACTGTAGTAAGTTTATCTGTTTTTTAATACATATTGCTTTATGAATCATGTTGGGAGAAAAGAATCAGAGCAAAAAGGAAAAACTATAGGAGAAATAAAACAAAAAATAGAAAAAAAAGAAGTAAGTATAGCATGTGTTGACTTATATTGTCTCCTTAGTTCTTTTTCTGGATACAGATGGCATTTTCTGTCCAAAGTCTATTGGGATTGCTTTGGGTCACTGAAGTACTGAGAAAAATCAAGTCTTTCATAGTTGATTATCACACATACTTGTAATTGTATACAATGTTCTGCTTGTTTTGCTCAGCATCAGTTCATGTAAATCTTTTCAGGTCTTTCTATAATCAACTTGTTCATCATTTTTTAATAGAACAATAATATTTCATTATTTCATGTGCCACAACTTGTTTTGCCATTCCTCAGTTGATAGGCATATGGGTATTTCTTTATTAGAATGTAAGCTCCATGAAACCAAGTGCTGTTTTTGTATCTTCTTGGGAGACAGTGAACACTTGTCTTTGTCTACTAGTTCTCTGTGATGACCGCATTAGCACACATATAAATTGATTATAAAGTTCTTAAGAGATACCTTGAGAATGTCCTTATATTGCTTTTTCTGACCACCTTATGAGCGCTTGCCCTGTGTAAGTTTTCCATAAAATAATTTTTTTTGGCAAGCATATATTTGGCATTCCAACAATGTAGCCAGCCCTGCAGATTTGTGTTTTCTGCAGTAGAGTTGGAATGCTTGGCAGTTTAATTTGAGAAAGGACCTCAGTGTCTGGTATCTCATCCTGCCAGGTGATCTTCAGAATCTTCCTAAGACAATACAAATGGAAGTGATTCAGTTTCCTGTGCACTGTCCAAGTTTCACAGACATACAACAATGAGATCAGCACAGTAGCTCTGTAGATCTTCAATTTGGTAGTCAGTCTAATATCTCTCCTCTCCCACACTTTCCTTCAGAGTCTCCCAAACACTAAGCTAGCTTTGACAACATGTGTCAATCTCATTAGCAATGTGGACATCCTTGGAAAGTATACTGTGAAGAAAGGAAAGAAGGAAAGGAAGAAGGAAGGAAGGAAGGAAGGAAGGAAGGAAGGAAGGAAGGAAAGAAGGAAAAAAAAAGGTATTTGTTAAATGATGGTATTTATTAAATGTTTACTATGTATCAGGCAATGGGGATCCAAATACAAGCAGCTAAAACTATATCTGTCCTCAAGGAGCTTACTACCTTCTGATAGGGTAACACAACACATGTGGGATTGTTAAAATTGGAAAGAAAGCAGGACAGTATTTGAAAATGACAAGGTTAAGGTTAAATTTCACCTATCAGAACCTAGGATACTAGGAAAGGGAATCATTCAGGATCTGAAGCCTACAGTGAATTATCCATTAAAATTCCTAAGGACGTCAGGTGAGAGAGTAAAGGTATCTGCATTCTGTGATACATTAAACCTAAAGAAATCATCCCTGGAAAGTTAAGGTGCATGATGGGAATCCATGGTTTAAGCAGCAAGCTTCTTATGGAATCCAGAATTGAAGAATCTTTAATTGAAGAATTGAATAATCTAGAATTGACCAGTGTTTGTAATGAGTGACTGGCAACAACTATTCCAGGTCTAAGGAAATTTGTGGAACATAGATACAGTGAAGATGAGTTTGGTTAGTGTAGGGCAGTAGCCAAGGTCATTTGGAAAGAATCTAAGTAATCTGAGTTAAAAATTCTAAAGATATTTTCAGAAGACTGAATATAAGACTTTCAGAACAGAGTAAAATTGTCTTCTAATTTCTTCATATAGAGGCAGATAGGTAATACAGTAAATAGCTCTAGGGTCCTGGAGTTAAGAAGACCTGAATTTGAATCTGCCTTACACATTAGATGCGTGACTCAAAAAGCAAGTCCTTTAACCTCTGTCTATCTCAATTTCTTCATCTGTAAAAAGGGAATAATAATAGAGTTGTTGTGAGAATCAGATGAGATAATACATGGAAATATAAAAGATTTAAAAGCCTAAAGTGCATTATAAATTTTAGCTATTATTATTTCATCTCCAGGAAGTATACAGAGCAACCTACTGTTGAAAATGAATCATGTTACCCATGTGTGGAAAAGGTGAAGAACTTACAGATCAAGCACATATTGATCAGTGACTGTTAGCTAAATTAATTGAAGCCTTAAAAGCTTCAGTTTTGGTTTTTCTGGAAGCATGTGATTTTAGATAAGGTCTAGACTACATTCCATTGTCCAAAGAAGGATACATGGTGAGGAAGCTGTACATCACCTTATCTACTACATTCCACTGACCAAATAAGGGAATAGAGACTTATGTGACCAATCACACCATATCAAGGGAGAGTTTTTTTGGGTTCTTGGTCCTAAATGTATAAAGACTGTGAACATTCTCAAGGGAGTAGCTCTCTCCCGCTGTGAACTTTGGCTTGCAGACTGGGATAGGTCCGCTTCTTGAGATTCTAATAAATAATTCTGCTTTTTATGAGTGATCTCTGAGTAGTCAATTTGGATAGATCTCTTCATCCCAAACAGTTGGGAAATGGCTGTGCATGCCAGACAGGGACAGGTGCCCACGGAGCAGTTTTCTCCATGGTCTCTGCTCTGGGTGAGCAGCCTTCCTCCCCTTTTAAACAATGACCTGAGGCAGAAGTATTCAGTGGAAAGCAGAATTGAAGACTGAAGGAAGTAGAGTCCTGATGGCCAGCAAAATGCAATCTGAAAGACTTACACATGTAATTCCAGGTATGCTTTCAGGAGTCTAGGGATCCATTGTCTGGGTTGAGGGAGACTCTGAGGGATTAGCCCTCCTAAATTTGTTTTTGGTGGGGACTGCTGTCTATCCCAATGAAAGGACTTCTTGAGTAGGCTCTCAAGTGACTGCGAGAGTAAGGGTGACTTCCACTGATAATGGGATAGAAGCAGTCCAAGAATTTGTGTCAGGATGGTAGCTAGATATAAAAGGAAAAAAAAAAAAAAACTGGGAGGAAGTTCCCAGGACTATTTGGGTATATCAGACTTAAATCTGTATGTAAAAAATGAAAATAGAGCTCTGTATGTGTATGTTTGTTTGCTTTGCATTTTGTGTTCCATGTTAAAAAGTTAGCAAGTTCGTAAGAGATAAGAATTCAGCCTCTGTGTTGCAGGTTTAGGAAAATATCAGGCTGAATTGTTGGAGTTGGAATTCATTCAAAGTAGTAATTTTTTCAGAGTGACTCAAAATGTATTGGTCTTAGATCATGGTAAGGTAATTTGGGAGCTAATTTGGACTTCTCAAGATTAGGATAGAGCAAGAAAAGAAATTTGAAAAATCTTTTTTTCTCTTTCTCTCTCTCTACCTCTGGCTGACTGCAGCAGCTTTGTGGGGAGAAGAAGGGAGAAGGGGAAGGGGGGAAAAAGGAGGGGGGGTGGAACATAGATTGAAATGGATTTGAAAGTTTGGAAAGTTTGAAAAAAATAGAAAAGCCCAGTGTGCCATCATTTATAACTCCTGTAAGGAAGGGCCTGTGACTTTGTTATCAGAACTCAGGCTTGTGGAATTTTTCTGGAAAAAAAAAATGGTGCTTAACTCTTTCCTGGCTTATTAAATAAAAGAAGTTTGAATGGAATATCTAGGCATTCTCTGTGAAACCAGAGAAATGCACTAAATGGGCTTGGAAGTTTAGAGAAGTTCCGTTTGGATTCTGTGATGAAAGAATTTCAAACTGAAATAAACTTCTCTCCGAGCAATTCCTGGGGAAAAGCCCCTAGTCTGTATGTTTTGTTGATTTAAAAGCTCTGTTAAGTTTTAAGAACAATGATTAAGAAATTCGGGAATTGGTTATTTTAATGTTGCAATTGTACTTAGGATAAAAATTTACTTGTGATTTTAAACTTTTTAACATGTTGTACTAATTTGTACTTGGCTATTTTAAACTGGCAGGAAAGTTTTTCCCTTAAAGAAGGTTTTTAAACCCTGCTAGAGTAAAGGGCAATAAAACCTTATCTGCTATTTCAGGAATGGCAGGAAAAAGAGCAGCCTGCTTTAGTTAGGGAGGAAGGGAAAGAGCAATAAAATTCAAGCTCTCCCTGGACAGATAAGAGATGCTAATTGCTGTCAGAAAAACACTCAGACAGAAGGGGGAAAAAACCCTTTATTTGGTTTGATTCATTTTATTTGTTAATATAAATTTTGTTTTTTATATGTGGGTTTTGTGGAGTTATTTATCTGTTCACTATAAGTTTTGAAGGGACAGATGAGAGGGGATGCAGGAGATTTATGAAGGATTGATTTGTAGAAGCAAATTGAAAACCTGAATGATTTCAAGAAGGAATCAGTTGGGAAAAAAAAGTAAATAAACTGATTGTGTAGGTCTTGAGAAGGATTCCTTGTAGGAAATTTAGTGGGGGGAGGGCAGCAGTGGAAAGAGGCCTTTATTCCTGCTGCAGCCAAACTGCTGAAGAAAGCACTCTAATCTTTTAAAGGGACAGGCTGCTCTCCTAGGGTGTTAATTGACTGAATATTTGTTTCTTTGAAACATAATGATTTACTTGTTTAAGGAAAAGATCATAAATTTGATTTATAGTTTGAAAGGGTTATTTCAAAAAGTTTAATTGATGTTTTTAAGAACTTTTCAGACTCTTTTATATGAATTATGACAATTATTTAAAGGGACTCCAAAGATAATAGTTTTTGCCTTGGTCCTTTTGAAAATGTTTTTGTTATGAACAATATGTAGTTTGGGATTTTTCTGTGTATTGGCATTTTAAAAGCAAAATGATTGGTATAATATTCAGTTTATGGAACATCTACTTGGGTGTGTAAGAATTGTGTGAACCTTCTGGGATAAATTTCTTACTGTTAAAAGTCTTACAATATGTCGATGATCCTCTTGTGGCAGGGCGGGAAAAGAGTGACCTTGTCCAAGTCACTATCAGTTTGTTAAATTATTTAGGAGCACAGGGATTGAGAATTTCTCAAGACAAATTGCAATTTGTGAAACGTGAGGTAAAATATTTAAGTCATTGTATAAGTAAAGGGAAAAAAGACTTTAGATCCTGTAAATTACTTGAAGGAAAGAATGGAAACAGTAAAGGTAAGGAATTGGCACACAGGGCATTGGTCACTTAAATTTTAACTAATCTTATGTTCCCCAAGAACATTGCAGTGATTCATGTGCAGGGGCACCAAAGAGGAGATTCATTTGAGGCAAGGGGAAACTGCTTTGAGGATGAGAAGGCAAAACGGGATGGAGAAGAGTAATCTGTAAGTATGGAGGAAATGATGGTGCTAATTCTGGCATTTCCGCCTCAAATGCCTCCACCTTCCCTTACCCTAGAAGAGAAGCAGGAAATCCAAAGCCTTGGTGCTCAGGAGGATAAAGAGGGTCACTGGTTCCTACCTGATGGCAGAGAGGTACTGACCACAGCAGGTATGAGACATGTACTCCAACATTTACATCAGGACAGTCATTGGGGTGTCAAAGACCTGTGTGATGTGGTGCCGACGAAGTTGGTGGCACCGGGCTTGTACACAATAGCAGGCAATTTGTCAGCGGGTGTTCTGTTTGTCAAAGGACAGATAGGGCAGCCCAATGACAAATCCAAAAAGGAGGAAGGCCCCCTAGTATCAGACTTTTCCAAAGCATACAGGTGGACTTTACTGAGCTGCCATCAATGGGGTGTCTCAAATACCTGGACCATCTGACCTCATGGATGGAGGCCTTTCCTCTTGCCTGGGCAACTGCCTCAGCAGCTGTAAAAGTACTCCTTGAGCATATCATTCCGAGGTATGGGTTGGTGGAGCAGGTAGATTCAGACCAAGGCACCCATTTCATGGCTAAGATCCTCCATCTGGGGCCCAAGCTCTAGAAATATCATGGGACTTACACATCTCATGGCATCTGCCCTCATCAGGTAAAGTGGAAAGGATGGATAAGGAAATTAAATAGCAACTGACTAAATTGGTGTTAGAGACACAATTGCTCTGGACCACGTGCCTTCCCCTTGCCTTATTAAGAATTAGAACAAAACCCTGAAGGGATGTGGGATTAGCACCTTATGAATTATTGTATGGTCATCTTATCCAAAAGGGATTTAAAATTCTTCCTTGGATCCAATATTTGAAACCAAGGATTTGGTTTTAGGGAAATATGTTCTGTCTTTACTGCAACATCTGAAAACTTTACAACTAAAGGGGGACTGTGTCCTGGTTTGGACATGGAAGGAGGACAAGTTGACCCCAACTTGGGAAGGATCGTTCCAGATCCTCTTGACATCAGATACAACGGTGTGTACACAGAAAAAGGGTGGACTCAGCAAACCAGAATTAATGGATATTCCAAGGATGTGGACTTCCAAACTGAATCCAGCTCATTCAAGCTGAGACAAACATTGAAAGGGAACTGATGAACTGTGCATGTAAAATCTTGATAGTGGTATTGATCTGAGGTACCTTATTGGGGCATTGCCTAAGTCAAACAGGTACAGGGCCATGGATGGAAGAGAGTAAGTGAGAATGGACTTTTACTCGTCGACCAGAGAGGGTAGATATTGTAGATTGTAGTGAGCATAGAAACAGATGGAGCAAGTCAAATATTGTTTGTGATAATGGGTCAGTGCTTAATTGTGTCCATCAGCATTCATTAGAGGGTTGAGGAATGTCTGAAGGAATTTAGAAAGAGGCCTATTTGTCAAACACCCTATAATCTATTCAAACTGGTGATGCTAATGGGTAGGGAGATGCCTGGCCCCCAGCACAGATTATCATGGAATATGGACCTAAGATGGTAATTGGGGATATCAGACACACACACACACACACACACACACACACACACACACACACACACACATATATAATATATAAATTATATATATATATATATAAAATAGATTAATTCGACTGCAAGCAGTCTTAAAGGTAACAACTAACCAAATTGCTCAGGCCCTTGATCAATTAGCCAATCAAGCCACCCATACAAGAGAAGTGGTTTTATAATACAGATTAGTTTTAGATTATCTGTTAGCAGAGGAAGGAGGGGTCTGTGAGAAACAAAACATGACAACAGACAAGTAGTAAAAGAAATTACTAAGGGCATTCGTAGGATGGTTCATGTGCCTGTACAAGTTTGGTAATCTCCCTTCACAAATAGCTGGTGGTCTTTGTTTAATGGTAGCCGGTAGAAACAGCTTTTATGGTATGGACTTACTGCAGTCAGTGATGTTATTCTGTTGCCACTATGTTTATACCTTGTATAATTACATTGATAATAAGAATAGTTCAAAGACCACTGTCAAAAATCTTACATACAGAGGATGCTATTAAAATTATGATTTTACAGAAAGAGGGATGGAAGGCAATAGCAGGGGATGATCCAGATGAGGAGATTAACAAGCAATGTGTAGAGATGTTAATTGAATTTGACCACAATGTTAGTTCTTCATGAAGAAATATATATACATATATACATATATATATATATATTTATGAATAACAGAGGGGACTGTGTGGAAAAGGTGAAGAACTTACAGATCAAGCACATATTGGTCAGTGACTGTTAGCTAAATTAATTGAAGCCTTAAAGGCCTCAGTTTTGGCTTTTCGGGAAGCATGTGTTTTTCGATAAGGCCTGGACTACATTCCATTGTCCAAAGAAGGATATGTGATGAGGAAGCTTATCTGCTGCATTCCACTGACCAAAAAGGGGAATAGAGACTTATGTAACCAATCACACCATACAGAGGGAGGAATTTGGGGGGTTCTTTGTCCGAAATGTATAAAAACTGTGAGCATTCTCAAGGGAGTGGCTCTCTCCTGCTGTAAACTTTGGCCTGTAGACTTTGATAGGTCCGCTTCTTGAGATTCTAATAAATAAGTCTGCTTTTTATGAGTGCTCTCTGAGTAGTAAATTTGGGTAGGTGTCTTCGTCCCAAACACCCACTTTCTGGCAAATAGATGATTATAAGATGCAGATTGTTATATATGTATGTGTGGTTGCAATTTTTGTTTTGTATGATGTTTATTTGATGCAGAGAGATTTTTTGTTTTGTTTTTTTTAATTTAGGGAAAGATTTAGAGACAAGGAAGATGTGAATAATAAAGATAAAGGATTAAAAAAGAACAGAAGACAGTGAGAAGTACACAAATGAGCAAAAGAGGTTTGAAATTAACATGATGAATTTATTATAAGCTTTAAAAAGAGGCAAGCTGTTCATAGAAAAGATTCTTGGATGCGTAATATATGTGCCTACATGGGTTGTCTAAATATATAGATGTTTGTGGGAGGCAGAATTGGGTATGATCTGGTCTGTTCCACCTTTTCAGACAGGAGCACCAAGGCCCAAACTCACAATAACACTCCACTAGCTTAAAGAGAAAGACAAGCAGGCCCCACATTGTTGTGAAGGCTGAACATTCTTTGTTCATTTTCTAAATAAGGTATAGGGCTAAAGAAATTAGATAACTATATTCATCTTTCCCTTCAAATATTGGTAGTCTAAGAGATTAGTTCAAAATGAAAGTGGTTTCCTTTTTTATGTTTAATTTAATCTTTTATAATAGCTTTTTATTTTCAAAATATATTCAAAGATAGTTTTCAACATTCACCCTTACAAAACCTTCAAATTTTTCTCCCTCCTTTCTTCCATCTCTTCCTCAGACAGCAAGTAATCCAATATATGTTAAACATGTGCAATTCTTCTATATATATTTTTACATTTATCATGCTGCACAAAAAAATCAGATCAAAAAGGGAAAAAAATGAGATAGAAAAAAAAACAAAAAACAAAACAAGCAAACAGCAACAAAAAAGATGAAACTACTATGTTGTGATCCACATTCAATCCCCATAGTCTTTTTTCTGGATGCAGATGGCTCTCTTGATCACAAGACTATATTGGAATTGGCCTGAATCACCTCTTTGTTGAAAGAGCTACCTCCATCAAAATTGACTAACACACTTAGCTTCAGTTCAGGAGGTTTCTCCAGGCCTTTCTTTTTTTTTTTTTTTTTTCTTTTTTTTTTTAATTTAAATTTTATTTTATTTAATAATAACTTTGTATTGACAGAATCCATGCCAGGATAATTTTTTTACAACATTATCCCTTGCACTCGCTTATGTTTCGTTTTTTCCCCTCCCTCCCTCCACTCTCCCCGCCCCCCCCCCCCCCCCCCCCCGCCATGATGGCAAGCAGTCCTATATATGTTAAATATGTTGCAGTATATCCTAGATACAATACATATTTGTAGAACCGAACAGTTCTCCCGCTGCACAGGGAGAATTGGATTCAGAAGGTAAAAATAACTCAGGAAGAAAATCCAAAATGCAAATAGTTCATATTCATTTCCCAGTGTTCTTTCTTTGGGTGTAGCTGTTTCTGTCCATCATTTATCCATTGAAACTCAGTTAAGTCTCTTTGTCATAGAAATCCACTTCCATCAGAATACATCCTCATACAATATCGTTGTCGAAGTGTATAATGATCTCCTGGTTCTGCTCATCTCACTTAGCATCAGTCCATGTAAGTCTCTCCAAGGCTCTCTGTATTCATCCTGCTGGTCATTCCTTACAGAGCAATAATATTCCATAACATTCATATACCACAAATTACCCAGCCATTCTCCAATTGATGGGCATCCATTCATTTTCCAGTTTCTAGCCACTACAAATAGGGCTGCTACAAACATTTTGGCACATACAGGTCCCTTTCCCTTTTTTAGTATCTCTTTGGGGTATAAGCCCAATAGAAACACTGCTGGATCAAAGGGTATGCACAGTTTGATAACTTTTTGGGCATAATTCCAGATTGCTCTCCAGAATGGCTGGATTCGTTCACAACTCCACCAACAATGCATCAGTGTCCCCGTTTTCCCGCATCCCCTCCAACATTCATCATTATTTTTTTCTCCAGGCCTTTCTTAAATCATCCTGCTGAAAAGCTGTTTCCTTAATTCTCTCAAGAGGGAGATTACCTCTTTGCATGTATACCACATTTAGTATCTTCCACCAAATAAGGGTTATCCAAAATAGCAAATATTGAGTGAAGCCATTTATCCAAGCAAAATAGTAAATAATAACTGGAGGAAAAAAATGCAGATTAGAATATACCAAAGAATCCAAAGAATGGATGAACTCTTCAGCTATGAGTAAACAAAATTTCAGCTAAAACTGAAGAGTGAGAACAGTTTCACCTAGAAGAAGTTTACTTTCAGCAGCCTCTGTAATTTCTAGCAAGTCCAGGGACACAATAGGGCCACCTTTCCATGCATATCCTTCATTTCAAAGTTAGTCTCTCACACTCTTAATTGGCTCCTTGGATTGTCCATTGTCCATGTATGTCTTCTGAAGAATGCATAGAAGTCCCTTACTTGTATAATTGGTGCTAACTCAGTTTTCTCTCTATCAATCAGGAATCACATCTCCTCCTACAGATGTTGCAATATGCAAATATAAACCATCCAAGTTTGGGGGAAAACTAGGGTTACATTTGCAATTCCCTTTTTTAGTTTTTCCTAGGATATAGAAATACTCATATTATAGGTGATTTAATAAGTACAGAATGAAATAAATAAATTCAAACAAACTGTTGTTGAAATTTCAGAAGTAGTTGGATAACATAAAAACAACATAATAGAACTGAGGAGCTCTCCTCCAATAGATAAAAAGTAATGGCTCCTGAAGAATTTGAGATTGTAATAGGCTTCAATAGGATTTGATACTCTAGTTTTGGAAGAGGAGTACCACTGAACAAATTTGCTTCTTTTCAGAAAAGACTAATTAGAAAGTGAGCCTCTTTCACTCTATGTTCTTCTGCTAATCCTACAAAATTGTAAGTAGTGTGACATAACACAAATAGCCCTGGATTTTTAGACTCATCAAACCTGGATTTGAATCTCAACTCTGTCACTTATTACCCATGTGACTTTGCATAATCATTCACTTCCATTTATTTTGTGCTTGGCAAAATGGTACATTTATTATCATACATCTTCATGGATGTAACTTCAAATACATTTTTCTTTAACTTATCTTAGACTCTAAGTCAAGCAGATAAAGTATTGGACTTGAAGTCATGAAGATTCAAGTTAGAATCTTTAGATTCTTACTAGTTGTGATTCTTGGTGTTGTCACTTAACCTCTTTCAGAATCAGTTTTTTCATCTATTCAAATGATGTAAAAAACACACTTATCTCAGAGAGTTGTAAAGATCACATGAAACAGTATCTGTAAAGTGCTTTGCAAACTATAAAGTAAAGCATAAATGTTGGGCAGAGGGACTGAGCCTATTATTTTGTTGGGATATTCTAGGTGAAGAAACTCCTTCCACTACTACAAATTCACATCCTCTCTAGCAACTTATATTCTTAAAGTTAGTTAGTCCATTTAACCCCAGTTGCCTCAGCAAAACAAAACAAAACAAAAAACAAAAAGAGTCAACAAGTATTTATTAAACACTTACATGTGTCAGTTACTGTTAAATACAGGGGATAAAGGCAAAAACACAGTACCTGACCCAAGAAGCTTGTTTTCTAATGAAAAACAAGCCAATGACTATGTATATACAAAATACATAAGATATAAGTGGAATGTAATTTAAAAAGAAAGAGACTAGGAGAGAGGGGAACCTGGATAGGCATTTTGCAGAAGATGAAAATTGATAAAAAGTCTTAAAGGAAACTAGGGAAGCTAGGTATTAAAGATGAAGAGGAAAACATTACAGACATGTGCAAATGTATATAGTAAGAGAATGAAGGGCCTTGTGTGAGGAATAGCAAGTAGGAGAATAGATGGATCATACTGTGCAGAGGGAAGATTCTTAGAGGAGAGGTATCAAACATGCAGGCTGGTAGACACCATTGCTGGCCTGAACCACATTAAGATGTAATTGGAAAATTTTTTTAAAATACATAATAAAATATAAGATTATATGACATTTTAAAAACTAAGTCAATATTTGGCTCACAAAAATCCTTTTTTTAGTGGCCTCTAATTTCTATTTGATGTGTTATCACTGGTCTAAAATACCAAGAGTTATGAGACCACATGATTATAACTGTCAAAAATGGAACATGGACTCAGGTCTTTCTTGCTACAATGTCAGCATTTTCTTCATTAAACCAAGCTGCCTCTAAGTATATAAATGGTAGCTGTTACTGTTGAAACTTCAAATCAAATTTTACTGTGTGGGGTATGTAGGAGTGAGAATTGGTATTATTTTTAGAGAAAGAGAATATTAGGAAACTTCAAACAATGAGGGGGAAAGCTAGAGCATCAATGACATATTGTTTGGAAGTGCCTACAATAGAAGAGAGGAACAGATCAGACACAAGATAAACCAAGGGTGACAATATTCTGAAACCAAGCTCCTCTTGGAATGAGTTTAAAGATAATAATAATAATGATAGCTAGATTTCTATAATCCTTTAAGGTTTCCAAAACACTTACAAATATTATCTCATTTTACCTTTACAACAGCCCTGAGAAGTAGATGCTATTACTATCCCCATTTTATAGCTAAGGAAATCAAAATAGATAGTAATTAAGTGATTTGTCCAAGATCACATAAGCTAGTGTCTAAGGTTGAATTTGAATTTAGGGCTCTCTGAATCCAGGTCTAGCTTTTCATCTACTGTGTCAGCCTGATTCCTACAAAATGACACATACATACTATTGCCAAGGCATGCATATTCCAAAAATTTCATAAAGATCAGAGTCTCACTGGCAAAGATATTCTTTGCAATAGTCCAGATAGCACCATCTATGTCTATCCTGTGCAATTCAAGGTGGTGCAGTGGATAGAGCAAGGGATCTGAGATTAGAAAGCTCTGAGGACAAATTCACCTTCAGATATTTACTAGGTGCATGACTCTAAGCTATTCAATTCATCTATTTGCCTCAATTTCCTCATCTGCAAAATGGAGATAATAATAGCACCTACTTGCCAGAGTCATTGCAAAAATGATATTGGAAGACACACACAAATAGATAGATAAACATAAGTATACACACACACACAGCTCTTAGCACAGTGCCTGAAGGTACTTTTAAAATGATAGTTATTATTATTATTCCATATCTTTCAATAAATCTTTCATAGAGGATTTAGCCAATGTGTTGGATGTTGTTTTCTTCTTTTAGTATTCTAAGGATAGTACTGTGGTAGTTGTGCAGTCCATGTGATGTTTCATTCATAACCATTCTGGTTATCTAGAAAAATACACAGAGGTATTTGGAGATGGCAGCAAGCTGAAATAAAGTGAATAAAGTTCACCAGATAATTGGGTATTTGTTTTACATCCTTAAATCTTTGCACATTATTCCCCTCTATTGTCTACTTCTTTCTCTTGGGGAAGTAGATTTATGGGTAAATGACAAAGTTAAATGAAGATGGTAGACCTAACTGTGCCTAATTATATTTGTCTCTTTTCACAGAAATAAATCATTTAGCATAGCAATTACTCCCTAGAGTTATCCAGAAGTTATTAAAAAAAAACACAAAATATTTTTGTACTAGACTTTTACATGGGAAAAAATAGAACAAAAACAGCTAATGGGAAGTTGATAACCAAGATAATTAAGGAAAGATATATCAAGACTACCGTGTTTCCCTCATAATAAGACACTGTCTTATTATTTTTTTTTTGGACAGAAAAACACCAAAGGGCTTATTTTCAGGGGAGGGCTTATTTTAATGAACATTGACAGCAATTTTAATAAACAGGTAAATGTGAACAAAAAAAGTACCTTTGTTCAATAATGATCATGTCATCTTCTTCAACAACATCGTCATAAGTGTCCATACCCTGAATTCCGTCCTGGCTGTTTTGCGCCTCTATTTCCTTCAGAAGAAGTGGACCCAATCTGTCATGTCCAGCAATATAGCTCTCTTTAAATGAACATGTCTTGTCCAGGTAACCTGCTCATAGTGCCTTGGCGACACAGCTGTCATTAATTTTATCCCATGACTTCTTCACCCAAGTCACGACTTCTTGCATACAGGGCTTCACAAAGTTTCCACGCTGATTTCTTTCCATTCTATTTTCAATGTAGTCATTGACTTCCATGTGCAAATGGTCCTTGAATGGCTTGTTTATTGCAATATCAAGGGTCTGGAGATAGGCAGTCATTCCTGCAGGAATCATTACTTGATCTATTCTTCTCTCTGCAAGGAAGTTCTTCATTTCTTTAGCATGGTGAGTGCTTGCTGAGTTCTTCTTTTATCCTCCATCATGCCCCCTGAGTTCTTCTTTTATCCTCCATCATGCCCCTTTTATCCTCCATCATGCCCCCTCACTCCCGCTTACATACCAGGTTTTTATATTGTCCTGCCTCAGCTCTCCTCTGCAGCACTGCTCTCAATGGCACAGCAAGGAAATCACTGGGGAAAAACAGGATGATGCGCTCACTGCTGCAGCTCTGATTGGATGCAGCTCAGAGTGCGGCATACGTTTCACCTGGGGTGAGGGGAGGGCGGGGACAGTGCATACAGAGGGTACTGTAATGTAGCGTGTAGCGCAGGGGATCACCTTCACTACAGTAGCAATCTCAATAGGGCTTATTTTCGGGGGAGGGCTTATTTTAGAGGAATCTTACACAGTAAGGGGAGGGCTTATTTTGGGGGTAGGTCTTATTATTGGGGAAACATGGTAGTTGCCCAGTTGAATTTCAGTTACCTAGCTCAGATGGACTACATCTAGGAGTATACTGGTAAACAACAATCAGTTCTTATAACATACTTTTAAGTTTAATCTGTGTTAACATTTTCTCTGTCAATGTCTTACATATAGATCAGAGATTGGTAATGGCCAAACCTAGTTGCTGCTGGTTTTGTATATGACCTAAGAGCTAAAAATAGTTTTTATATTTTAAAATAAACTTTTTAAAAATTAATTAAAGCTTTTTATTTACAAAGCATATGTATGGGTAATTTTTCCAACCTTGACCTTTGCATAACCTTTTGTTGAAAATTTTTCTCTTCTTTCCCCCACCCCCTTCCCCATCTGGCAGGTAGTCCAATATATGTTAAATATGTTGAAATACATGTTAGATCCAATATGTTTATATATATTCACACAGCCATCCGGTTGCACAAGAAAAATCAGATCAAGAAGGAAGAAAAAGAAAAACTGAGAAAAAAACAAAAACAAAAGCAAGCAAATAACAACAGAAAGAGTGAGAATGCTGTGTTGTGTTCTACCTTCTGTTCCCATGGCTCTCTGGTCCGAATTATCTCAATGTTGAAGTGAGCACGTCCATCAAAAATGATCATCATATAGTCTTCTTGTTGCCGTGTATAATGATCACCTGGATCTGCTCATTTCCCTTAGCATCAGTTCATGTAAGTCTCTCCAAGCCTCTCTGAAATCATCCTGCTGGTCTTTCTTACAGAACAATAGTATTCCATAATATTCATATACCATAATTTATTCAGCCATTCTCCAATTGATGGGTATCCACTCAGTTTCCCGTTTCCTGACACTACAAAGAGGGCTGCCACAAACATTTTTGAAAATGTGGGTCCCTTTCCCTCTTTTAAGATCTCTTTGGGATATAATCCCATTAGAAACACTGCTGGATCAAAGGGTATGCACAGTTTGATAACTTTTTGAGCATAGTCCAAATTGCTCTCCAGAACAATTGGAGCCGTTCACAGTTCTACCAGCAATGTATCAGTGCCTCAGTTTTCCTACATCCCCTCCAATATTTGTTATTATCTTTTCCTGTTATCTTAGCCAATCTGAGAGGTTTATAGTAATATCTCAGAGTTATCTTAATTTGCATTTCTCTGATCAATAGTGATTTGGAGCACCTTTTTTTGTTGTTTTTGTCTTAGATTATAGAACTCATTTGTTTTTTGTCATTTTTTATTTATTTTTTTATTTACAAAACATATGCATAGGTAATTTTTCAACACTGACCCTTGTAAAACCTTCTGTTCCAACTTTTCAGGTCGTCCAATCATGTTAAACATGTTAAAGGATATGTTAAATCCAATATATGTATACATATTTATACAGTTATCTAATTGCACCAGAAAAAAATTGTATCTATAAAGAAAGCAAAAAAAAAAAAAAAAAAAAAAAAACTTGAGAGGGAAAACAAAAATGCAAGTAAACAACAGAAAGAGTGCAAATGCTATGTTCACACTCATTTCCCATAGTTCTCTCTTTGTGGCTGATTCTCTTCATTATTCAACAGTTGGAACTGGTTTGAATAATCTCATTGTTGAAGAGAGCCATGTCTGTCATAATTGATCAGTATATATTATTGTTGTTGATGTGTATAATGATTGGAGCACCTTTTCATATGATTACAAATAGTTTCAATTTCTTCATCTGAAAATTATCTGTTCATATCCTTTTGACCATTTATCAATTGGAAAATGGCTTGAATTATTATAAATTTGAGTCAATTCTCTGTATATTTTAGAAGTAAGGCCTTTATCAGATCCTTTGGATGTAAAAATATTTTCCCAGTTTATTGCTTCTCTTCTAATCTTGTCTGCATTAGTTTTGTTTGTACAAAAATTTTTTAACTTAATATAATAAAAATTGTCTATTTCATAATCAATAATGGTCTCTAGTTCTTCTTTGGTCACAAATTCCTTCTTCTTCCACAAATCTGAGAGGTAGACTATCCTATGTTCTTCTAACTTGTTTATAGTACCATTCTTTATGTCTAGATCATGAACCCATTTCGACCTTATCTTGGTGTTAGATGTGGGTCTATGCCAATTTTCCAACTTTCCTAGTAGTTTTTGTCAAATAGTGAATTCTTATCCCAAAAAGTGAGGTTTTTTTGGTTTGTCAAATACTAGATTGTTATAGTCACTGGCTATTTTGTTCTGTGTCTAAAATAAACTAATTTAAAGAAAAAGAATATTAGGAAATTTCAAGTCATGAGCGGGGAAAGTTGAAGCAACACATCAATGACATATCCCTATGACTGGCTTTTTTGGTAGAGGAACAGACTAGGGTAAAGGAAAGGTAATACTTTGTAATTGTATTAATCAATCAGTCAACAAGCTTTAAATGCCTACTTTGTTCAAGCTAGGATAAAAATATAAAAATGAAACAATGCCTGCCCTTAAGGAACTTATATTTTATATTTGACTGAAGAATCAATGCTTTTTCTACCATTCTTTACAAATGGACTGATATGCTATAGTTTGTTTAGCTATTCCTAAAACAAATCCTTAAATTGTTTCAATTTTTCTTTGGGGTGGCGGAGAGGATAGGGAATAAGTATTTATAAAGTGACTGCAATATATTAAGCACTGTGCTACATGTTTTATAAATCTCTCATTTGATTCTCCCAACACTAAACAATAGGCAAATATTATTCCCATTTCCCAGATTTAGAAACCAAAGCAAACAGAGGTTAAATGACTTATCTACACCCAGACAACCAAATATCTGAAGATAGATATGAACTCAGGGTTTCCCAACGCCAGTCCCAACACACAATAATTCCACCTAGCTGTCTCTGTTAGAGATAACCAATACTATATACATATTCTCTACAGATCTTCATTAAAAAAATTTTTTTTTGAAAGAAAAGTACACCTTAGAGGAAATAATTTAGAGAATATTGTATTGAACTGACAGAAGACATGGAACTGAGACCAGCTTTCATACTTACTAATTGAGACATTAGAAAAAGTCATTTAACTCTGTCTTAGTTTCATCCTCTGTAAAAGGGAGTTGGATAATCATGAACCTTTCTCTTGACAGAGCTTTCTTATTTTTACCCATTCATTCTCAATCAGTCTGCTTTACTGGGTACTGATATTTAAAGATAGTAAGTGAAAATCTGCTTGAGAAACTGGAGACAAAAATAGATTGATAGAGAAGAACTTTGATAACTAAAATAGACTAAATAACTAAATAAGACTCAAGTCTTATTCTTGAGACAAAGAAATCACTAGAATTTATTGAAAACAGGAGGGACAGTTGTTTTGTTTCTTTGTCCTCCTTTCTCAAAAAGGATCATGACATCAGGAAGGTTATACCATGACATGAATGGGTATTTAGGTGAGGGTGAGCTATGCAGTCACCAGCCTCACATTCTCCTCCAGAGCCAGTTAGGTTCCATGCAAATCAGGACGACTGCAGATGGCTCTGGAAGCAATGGAAAACCCTGGCCTTTGATACGCTCTTAAAGGCAGCAGTGTGGATGATAGAGTGAACTGGGAAGACACTAGAGGCAAGGAGACCAATAGTAGGCTGTCATAATAATCTATGCTTAAGGTGATGAATTAAAGTGTTACTTATGAGGAATTTATTTATGATAAATCCGTGAACTTAAAAAAAAAAAGAGGAAGGTTGATAAATGAGTTTCAATGTAATTGGTTTCACTTGTAATTTTATGCAGTTTATTTTATTCTGAAGGGATTTACGTGGATTGCAAAAAAGGGTCTACGATAATCACAAAAAAAAAAAAAAGGCTGAAGAACCCCTTGTTTCTCATCTAGTCCACTCTTATTTTTGCGGGGGGGGGGGGGGGGGGGGGAGGGGAAAGGAGGGAAGGGGGAGGAAATGATAGCTGCTGTTAAAGTAGGAGCCGGGACTCACAATTAGAATAGGCATTGAAAAGAAGTCCTAGGACTCCCAAGTACAGATTCTTTTCGGCACTTCAGAACCGTTTATGCCCGGAGGATTCTGGGAATCGTAGTTCCAGGCGACTCGGCTCGGGTCATTACCTTGGGTAGGGCGCGGATGCGCACGCACCGCTGTTGTTCTGGTCGTAATTGTCGTCTCTGCCTACGGCAGGTTTGGTGTGTGGTCGGTCACACAGTGAACTCTGATAGACACAAATCACAGGGTTTTGATGACCCAGAGATCCCTCCCCCTTCCCGCAAGCTGTTGACGTCCTGCGGGTCTCTGGTCCGAGTGATCGGATTCTGGTGGCGGAAGAATTTCTTGCTTAGGGCAGCGTTTGGGCCAAAGGCCAGGGAAGGCCCGCCGGCGCTGGACGTCAACTTCGGTTTTTGAAGAGTTTTACCTCCACCTGCCTCCTGTACCGTTTTCTCGCCCTGGGTCTTGCTGTCGCGCCCCTCAGTCTCCCCCGAAGACCCAGTGGGGCTGGCGGTGTCTGCTCGCTGACGGTTGGAGAGGGAACTGGTGGAGAGACCACGACGGTCCTCGACTAAGACACAGTCTCGGTCCTAGTGGAGTTTACATCACAAGAAAAATGCATGCATTTATCAGCTATGAGCAGCATGGAGTGGTGGGAGAAGGAATCTCTTTGTGTGTTTGTCTGCATGTGTGTATTTCTATTAAAAAGACAGCATAGGATAGGATAAAGGGCACTGAACCAGGAGAGATTTGAATTCAAGTCCTGAGTCTCTGACCCTGGTTGTGATATTTGCTTGTACAATTTTAGGTAAATCACTTAACTGAACTCAGATCTTATTTTCTCCATCTGTACAATGCAGATCTTAAGTACTAACTTGCTCACAAGGTAGTTGTAAAGAAATTTTGTGAATTAAAAGACACTAAATATGTCCATATGTGTAGACACACGTATATGTGTGTGTGTGTGTGTGTGTAACTGAACAATTGTGTGAATATGAGACAATGCTATGAGATTAACACCTTAACAACGGTATTCCATTGTTGCCCACTGCTCACTTAATGGGCTATTATTTGTATGTACACCATCTCTTAACAATCCTAAAGTGTGAGACTAGGAAATCTTGGTTCTTTCTGTAAATCACTATACATACATACATACATACATACATATATATATATATATATATATATTTGTGTGTGTGTGTGATATATATTTGTGTGTGTGTGTGTGTGTGTGTGTGTGTATCTTTGTCCACAGCATCCCTCAAGAATGTATGCAGGTATCCAGCCTGAGGCTGAAGGGAAGTGGCTCTCCCATGGGAATGCAGATTTGAAGTCTATGGTGACAGTCCCAGGTGGAGAGATGCTGGCTTTGAATAACATGATGACCATCTCTCTGAACCCCCAAATCGTGGGAATGCATGAACAAGATAGGAATGATTCAAAGGAACAGGTAACAACTCTAGGAAGAGAAAAATTTAACCCTGAGGCTTTTCGCAAGAGCTTCAGATGTTTTCCATACCCAGAGAAAGCTGGACCCCGTGAGGCTGTAAACCAGCTCTGGGAACTCTGTCTTCAGTGGCTGAGGCCAGATATTCACACAAAGGAGCAGATCCTGGAGCTGTTGGTGCTGGAGCAATTCCTGACTATCTTGCCCAGTGAGACCAGAATTTGGGTGAAGTCCCAGGATCCAGAGAACATTGAGGAGGTGATCACCCTGGTGGAAGATTTGACCCAAATGCTTGAGGAGGAAGGTGAGAACTACAGAAGGATAAGAGAGTGAAGGGAAGTTTTTAGAAGACAGATACTATCTAGAATCTGGGGTTGGGAGTGAGAATCTTTTTAACCTCAAAGTTGATCCTGCTGTTTTATGTTATTTAGCTGAGTGTGTTCCTTCTCAGCCCCTCCCTCCTTCCTCATTACCTATTTGCATAGCGTTTGGCTGAAATGGGAAAGCATTCTTTATGGGCTGCTTTTTGTAAGGATCGAAAGACAGAGGAATAGTCAAATATTAATCTGTTTTGTAAATTCTCACAGGGCTTCCCTCCAGAATTTCAGGTGTGGGAATAGGGGAACAGCCTGTATATATTCACAGATGTGGGAACTGAAATATTTTTCATGAGGAACTGTCAGGGAACGGATTAGCAGGAAATATAGATTGTAAGAGGGGGAGTAATTAATCAGTCTGGAAAATAGGCAAGAGCCAGATAGTGAAGGAGGGAGTTTATATGCTGAAGAATTACTGAAGAGAGGTTGAAAATTAAGAATGTATTATCAAGGAAACAAATTCAAGGATAAAATATTCAAGGATATTAAATGAGGGATTGTTATTGGCAAGGCGAGCAATCTCATCTATTAAGACTGGAGCAAAGGAGGAGAGAAAGGGAGATGAATAATTTGAATTGATTTGAAGTGCAAAAATGGGTCAGGAAAAGAGTTAGTGATAGTTAGCTTCAGTTTTATAGTTATAAGGCAAGATCATCTATTGAGAAGGAAGGGAGAGGTTGATGTGGATTACTGAAGAGTGGAAAGAATGATTATAATATCTTCTGGATATAGGGATAATAAATCAGGGAAGAATTAAAGGATTGTTTTGCAACTGGAAAGGTTCAGTTAAGATTGTATAATATATTTTTTAGTGGACCTATTCAGGATGATGGTTTGACTTTTTCTGGTGACATACAAAAGCACCACTGGAAGAGCTGAAAAAGTAAGAGTGGGTAATCCAGTGCTGGAGTTTGGAAAGGGGTCAATAGCAATAGAACACAGGTGAGATTTAAATATTGAAGACAATGAATTGGTTAACTGATCAAGGGGAAGAATATGGGGCAAGCCTAGGGATAATAGCCTGTAAAATCAGGGAGAATTAGGGTTTCAGGAAGTTATATTAGAGATAGTGCATTTAGGAAGCGGGAGAAGGAGGAGGCACAGGTAGAACTGAAATAACAGAAAATTATGACCCCAAAAATAAAGTTATGGACTGTGAAGATAGAACTCTTGTGGATAATGATGAAATCAAGGGCAAGAGTAAAGTCACATTTGGACTAGTGTGAAGACCATAAATGCAAAAGGAAAGCTAGATTTCAGTGAGAATTAAATAGATGGAACATGAAAGGAAGAAGTTTAACATGAGGGGTAATTTGTTAAAAGCAAAATTGGGCTTTGGGGGAGCACAGTGGAAAAGATTAAATAGAATGGTATAAATTACCTGACTAGACTAGGACTAACATGGATGGTTATGACTGAGAGTGATGGCTAGGGCTCACCATTAAACATCTTCATTTAGAATGCTTTCATTTAAGAACCCTGTGAACTTAATAAGACATATAATTAGCTTGCTTTTGGAGATGAGAAAACTAAGGTGTACTATGATCATTTGACTTGTTCAGGAACACAGAACAATGGTTAAACTTGGTTTTGACTTCTTGGATCCTAAGTCTCATGTGCTGTTGCAATGATATAGTACTTTCTGCCTAACTGAAAATATTATTTTTCTTAGGAAAATAATTTCTTAGGAAGTAATTTTTTTAAAAAAAGCCAACAAATTGATTTATTCTGAAGTCTTAAAGAGATAGTTCCTCATCCAAAAATTGTGGCAGAAATATTGAATTTTACACTCCAGATAAAACATTAGGTTAGGCATAGAATGATTGTGTCTGTGTAGACACGTGTCTGATGTTTGAATGTAAATCATCTCCTTGGGAATCTGTTGTCACTATAGGATATAAAATTAGGGCTCCAGGTAGTGTCACCATTTTTTCCAAATTTGTAAGAGCCAGGACACTGATCTTATTTTTATTCTTTCTTTTTCCTAGTTCCAAGTTCTCAAGATTGTCCTCTTCAAGAGAGAAGCCCAGAAAAGGAGGAAATGTCTGCTGTGTTACCAATAGCCAGCTTTCAGGTAAGTTAAAATGTCCTTCTTTCTTTTTCCTACAGTGCTGACTTGAGTCTCAGTCCAGATACATTTCTGTTATATTTTGTTTCCCTTCTCTTCCATATTGAGATATTTGAAATATCTACAAATATAAAATCCTGTCATTTCTACCCCAGATATTGGACTTATTCTGAACTTCCTAGGGAATACTTATTTCCTTTGCCCAACTTTTGTTTTCGTTTGTTGGGTGTTCACACAGTAACTTAATGTAGTGGATAATTGGCTTTGGAGTCACAAAGATGTAGATTCAAGATTATGGCTTTGTAATAATAATGGGGCAAGTCACTTAGCCTCTCGGTGCTCTAGGAAATTTTCTAAGACTATAAATTGCAGATCTGCATTGGTATAGGTAGTTTCTATCTGTAGCCAAAGATACATTTAAAAAACATTCTCCCATGTTTAATATGATTATATATGTATAACCTCTATCAGATTGATTATCATCTTGGGAAGGGTGTAGGGGAGGGAGGGAGAATCAATGGAAATCAAAATATTATAAAAGTAAATAATGAAAATTATAAATAAATTTTTAAAGCAAAGGAATAAAGATAGTTCTGCTTTGGCCTAGATTCTTTTTTTTGCTGAGGCAATTGGGGTTAAATGATTTGTCCAGGGTCACACAGCTAGGAAGTGTCTGAGACCAAATTTGAATTCAGGTCCTCCTGACTTCAAGGCTGGTGCTCTATCCATTGCACCACCTAGCTGCCCCAGGTATTTCTGCTTTTAAAAAAAATGTGCTTATTGATATGGTAGTCATTCTAATGATACAAAAGAAATGTAAAATAGTCCTTGGAACTAGGGGCATTATAATCTTGTTTGAATGCCAAGTCTGACATAAGAAAAAAAAAAAAAAGCATCAGGTGCTTTCATGATATAGAAAGCAAGATCTATATACCTATCTATCTGTTTGCTATCAGAGACAGAAGACATCAGGTTTGGGATATGAGTACTGGAGAAAAAAGCATTATTTTGTTAGAGATGGTGAAAAAATAGATTTTAAATGAAAAGAATGCAAACATCATATGTCCAGAAGAGACAAGATACATGTTACTTGCAATAACCAGTGTGAATATACTCTCCTAAATAGGGCAGACAGTTCATGTTAAGTAGTGGTGGAAGCTAAGTTTAAAAAAATATTGAATACTGGTCATTTGAATGGAGAAGTGGAGAATAATTGAAATTTTGAGAAGGCAAATGAAAAAGTGAAAGGAGAGGGTACAATTTAAGTCAGTTCTAGGATTTAAATCTTTTAGACTAGAAAAAATGATGTTATATGTAATAATCATGGCTATGTTAGGCTAACTATATAGCTATGTCAAACTATTAAGAATAGATTGATCTGCTTATCCCCATTTCTGACCTTCCCAAGGTTGAGTTCAGTTCTCCTGGAATGGATATTGAGAGTCCCTACTTCAGAGATTCCAGCTCATCACTGATGCATTCAACCTTCCACTCACTTTTGAGTTCCTGTTTTTGTGCAGTATGAGAAAAATTTTTTTCTCCAGTCTTTAAATGGTCACTCTCCACAAAATATACTAAATGTTTCAAAAAGCTTTTAAAGCTTAAAACTGCACTAAAATTTATGAGATACCCTTTATCTCTAGCCTATTGAAAAGATGCAATACAATTTTTAAAATATGAAAACAGGGAATTGGTAAGAAAATCTACTGGTTCTGGTGTTGTTTATCACTTTTATCCAAGTGCTATAATAAAAATTGTCTAGTCTTATGCTAAGCAATACTTTTTGGAAATGTATTCATTGTATTTAAACTATGATTTCTAAAGAAAAAGGGTGCCAGAAACTTCCAAATAAAAGGGGTGCCCAGAAGCTTCCAAATAATGAACATTTCCAAGAATTTTTACACTTATTTTGTATATCAATGTCTCAAATGAAGAGCCCATGGTCTGCAGCCGTTTTACCCCATTTTCCCTTTGAAATGTCTGAGGCTATAAATGGAACACAAATTAAATGGGTTTCCATATTTAAAATGTTTTATAAATCTTAAATATAGTATGTATATGTGGACTAGATAGTTTAAAGACTCCATTAAATTCTCAGGATGTCAGGAGAAAGGGAAGAAACTCCCCTAACACACTGGGTAGATCCTGTATGGTAAAGCTTATGTGACTGACAACTGGACAAGAATCTCAGAGGAAGGACTGATGGATGAAATTAAATAGATGAAATCACAGATTTATTTTTGTATTATCATAACAACAGTTACTATTATGAGGATTTCTTTTCTTTTAAAAATTTTCTTGGTTGTGGCCAAAGCAGATGGTTGAATATCAGACTAGCTAGATAACTTTCTAAGTAGTCCAACCTGGGGTGAAGAAAGTAATGATTAAATTTTTTATAATGATTTGTTGATAAAATTACCAGTACTTCTTCATCATAAGAATAGGATAAATTGCTAAGTTTGAATTTCTGTGAGTCTTCCTTTGTATTTGTTACCCAGTATCAGGTTCTAATTTTAGTGCCCTGTTGTTTCAATTGTACCTTTAGTACAGCAGCAGTAATGAAGTAACATGAAATCTAATATCTTCATGTCTTGAGTTCAGCTCTCTATGGCATAGGGCCTTGGAATTCTGAGAAAGGTTCTGCCCTGAAGTCCTTCTTGTACTTTGCCTGCTTCTTTAAGACTGAGCTTTTCTAGCCTTCTATGCGATGTGCTGGATCACTAGTGCCTGTGGTTTTACCTCCTGAACAATCTTTTTTTGTCCTCCTTGATTATACTTCCAACCTCAGTCACACATTCCTTTTGTATTGAATAGCTATAGGTATAGGTATTGAATACCCTAATATCAAAAATGATAAACTGTCAGTTTTTACTCCGGATTTTGAACAACATACCATGTCCTGTTTCTAAAACCCTCTTCTTTACTTAGATTCCATTCCTATTTGGTGCAATTGCATAACTTGGTTTTTAATGTCTCTTGCATTTCTCTTCATGCATTGATTTTTTCCCCCCCAGCAAATTGGCCAACTTAACTAACTATTCCTGGTATAAGACATTCCATCCCCTTTTCTGTGCCTTTTCATAAGCTGCCTCCCATTCCTGGAATGCATTCCTTTTTCACCTCTGACTCATAGGCTGTGATCTAACTTCCTTTTCATCTTAATTTAAGCACTGCCATCCTCTTGAAATCTTTCATCATTTCTTATACTATTCCTCCTCCTGTACCTCCAAATGTAAAACCCTGCTTCTCTCCCTCCCATCTTAAGTTACCTCTATTTATTTTTACATTTTGTATTTGCTTAAAGTACCTACATGTTTCCTGCCTCTCTCCCCAGACTATAAATTGTTTTACTTTTTTTTTTGTATTCCTTAATATCTAGACATGCCTTTCACATTGGAGTTGTTAATAAATGTTTATATATTGATTGACTGATAAGGATCTTTTGAAAGTAGAATCTATAAATATCTTGATTTAAAAATTGATGTTAAACATGAAAATTTTGTTTCAATTGAAGTTTTGTGACAAAATGGAAAATTAGATTTGTTCTGATCCATGTGATTTCTAAAATCCTTGCAAAGAAGCAGTGAGGTAGGGCAGTGGATAAAGCACCAGCCCTTAAGTCAGGAGGACCTGAGTTCAAATCTGGTCTCAGACACTTAACACTTCCTAGCTGTGTGATCCTGGGCAAGTCATTTATCCCCAATTGCCTCAGCAAAATAAATAAATAAAAATAAAAATCTCTGCAACATAAGAATTATGTACAAGAGGTTGCAGTTGTATCTTTGCTATGAGATACCAAGAATCCTAAATTAAGGTAAATAATACTGGAAAGCTAATCTCTAATGTGTTCACTTAACATCTCCTTCCTTATCATCACTAGCTCTTTGCCAGTGAAACACAACCTGACCTATAGGTTTGTTTCTTTGAATTCACTTTGCAGTTATCTTGTTGCTGATGAATTCTCTGCCAGTTAACCCCTACCCCCTGCCACTACAACAAGTAGCAGAACTTCCCCCACCCTCTTTTGTGACACATGTTCAAAAATATGAAAAGCTTGCGCCTCCTGGGGTAGAGTAGTGAGAACAGAGGGAACTGAAGCAGGCTGCCATTGTGTGTAGGATTTCACCAGGCCTAAAATAAAGGAGTCTGACATCTATCTAAGGCCCCTCTAAAAGACACTTGGGGCAGAGGCTGAGGCCAGTGGAAAGTGTATTTCTCAGCTTGGGAGGAGACAGAGACAGCTTTGATGCCTAGTCCCTAGAGAAATCACATTCAGAGAGAGAGTCAGAAAGTAATGGGGAAATTAAAAAAAAAAAAATGACTGACAGATTTCAGGAGGAAAAAACTCAGAGACTGAGCAAAAGCAGTAAACCAGCAGGAAAAATTTTAATAATAGAAGGGAATGTAGCCTATCACTCAGATAAATGAGTCCTGACATGTACCGGTCAAAGGAAAAGGAGTCACAGCTCAATGCAGTCCAGAAGTAAACAGAGGGTATTGAAGCCCTGAGATCCCCGGAAATAGGTCAGCTGTGAACTAGTAGGGACTGCCTTGTAGGCGGGAACTCTGGTCACATTGAGATCCACTTCATTAAGGGAGGCGTCTCCTTCTCTGATTGGCTGTGCGTGTGACTTCATAGACCCTATTTAAGCTCTAAGGAGGAGGAAGTCACTCTCTTTAATCTGGTGTTCACCTAGGAGTCAGCAGGAGATCAGGGGCAGGATGTGAACATGTGAATAAAAGACTCTTGAGCTTGCACATGGCTGTTCTTGAGCATGCTACCAGTATTTAAAATCACAGTTCATACGAAACAATGGCCAGAGATCTCTGAAGACCTCAGACAGAGGTAAACTTGGTAAAATTGGTTTAAGCACTGCAAAAGACAGTGACTGGAGATTTCTCTGAGGGCCTGGGAATTAAGAACGACTGTCAATAATGAATGCAGAGTAGTACTAGTGTGTTTACAAATGAAGTGAATGTCTGGAGTCAAGCATTTACTCTGACATCTATAAATAAATATTGCAGGTTAAAGGAAAATTTATTAATATCTAGTGAGGCAGCATACCTTGTGGATTTCCAGGAGAGTGTAGAACCGTAGCAGAATGTTCCTGAATGGTTCAAAAGAGAATTAAAAATTGTGAAAGTACAATTTATGGCATGTGTAGCACAAAGAATTGGTAGAGTGGAAAATCTTGAAATTCTGAGAGTAGTTTCACCAAAGTAGCAAAAAAGAGGATAATTGATTATAAATGCAAATACACCGAAGTGAAGATCAATCTGGAAAAAGAGAAACAAATGGTAATAATGTTAAAAGGAAATATGATCTTCATAAAAGCAAAGCACATCAGTCTTGAAGACAGGATGCATTGAGATAATTTAAACATTGTAAGTCTCCTAGAAGAACAATCATTATAATGCAAGAAATAAAACAAAATTGACCAGACTTCTGAAAACAGAAAACAAAATGTCAATCAAAAGAACCTACAGACTACCCCCAGAAGAAGGAATAATCATGTTATTTCCAAGACATCATACTAAAATAACAATTCTAATGATAAACAACTAATTTCACAAGCCACCAGTAGAACGATCTTCAAATATAAAAGAAAGTATATTTGAATAACACAAGGCTAGTCAGCCCACCCCTGAAACCACAGTAGAGAATGAAATAATATAATCTGAAGAAGAGAAGTGCTCAAGATGAAACCTAAAATGACATGACATGACATGCAAATCTGAACATAATCATTAATGAAAAAAAGATTGATATTGAATAAAAGTGAAACAGTTAAAGCATTCCTACAACAAAAAGACAATGTAAGATTATTGCTTTGCAAACACTCCAGATAACAGAAACACAATTGGTCAAGAAATATAGCAACCAAGGAAAGCATAAGTAATGTAACCTGGTAGGGTGAGGAAGGGATGAACTGGAAATGGGGGGAAAAGCAAGAAAAAAAGATCTCTGGGAGGTTTAAGTAACAACAACAAAATTACAGCAGAGGAATCACTAAGAGATTTCCTTCTAAAAGTACACAAAGAGACATGAATCAAATTGGCAATTAAATGAGAAACTAATAATGGGGAAACAAGTTTAAAACATCATGTACCAATCTTCATAACACATTGCCTACAGGTGAATCAGTTTTTGTGGGACTCAACTGAAGTATGAAAGGGTGCTAAAGTAAGGGAGAAGGAAGAAATAAAGTAGAGGGGAAAGTGATGAACCCTAATTAAGTCCCTTATAAAACATAAATTGAAAGTAATTCCTATAGTCTTTGAGGAAGAAGGGGGCTTATAGGAGAATGGGTGATGTAGCAAAGGAAAGGATTGAAACAGGAAAAAGGGGGATAATCTGGGATTGGAGTCGGGACCCCACTGAAGAATACTCTATAGGAGGAGAAGGATAATTCAGATGAGGGCTTCACAGTGGGTATAATCTGCTAGAATTTGATACTTAAAGTTACTATTCCCAGAGTATTGTTCTTCCATGGACTAAATCCTGTCCCAGGCAAAGGAGAGTCAGAACTCTTGAGGGCAGCTGACATCACAAGAGTGGAAGGGCAGGGACCCAGAGAGATTTCTTTTTTTTTTTTTTTTTAAACTTTTTATTGACAGAACCCATGCCAGGGTAATTTTTTGCAGCATTATCCCTTGCTCTCACTTCTGTTCTAATTTTTCCCCTCCTTCCCTCCATCCCCTCCCCCAAATGGCAAGCAGTCCTTTATTTTTTTTTATTTAAATTTTATTTTATTTAATAATAACTTTGTATTGACAGAATCCATGGCAGGGTAGTTTTTTTTTTACAACATTATCCCTTGCACTCGCTTATGTTTCGTTTTTTCCCCTCCCTCCGTCCATCCCACCCCCCTCCCCCAAGATGGCAAGCAGTCCTATATATGTTAAATATGTTGCAGTATATCCTAGATAAAATACATATTTGCAGAACCGAACAGTTCTCCTGTTGCACAGGGAGAATTGGATTCAGAAGGTAAAAATAACTCGGGAAGAAAATCAAAAATGCAAATAGTTCACATTCGTTTCCCAGTGTTCCTTCTCTGGGTATAGCTGTCTCTGTCCATCATTTATCCATTGAAACTCAGTTAGGTCTCTTTGTCATAGAAATCCACTTCTATCAGAATACATCCTCATACAGTATCGTTGTCGAAGTGTATAATGATCTCCTGGTTCTGCTCATCTCACTTAGCATCAGTCCATGTAGGTCTCTCCAAGCCTCTCTGTATTCATCCTGCTGGTCATTCCTTACAGAGCAATAATATTCCATAACATTCATATACCATAATTTACCAAGCCATTCTCCAATTGATGGGCATCCATTCATTTTCCAGTTTCTAGCCACTACAAACAGGGCTGCTACAAACATTTTGGCACATACAGGTCCCTTTCCCTTCTTTAGTATTTCTTTGGGATATAAGCCCAATAGAAACACTGCTGGATCTAAGGGTATGCACAGTTTGATAACTTTTTGGGCATAATTCCAGATTGCTCTCCAGAATGGTTGGATTCATTCACAACTCCACCAACAATGCATCAGTGTCCCCGTTTTCCCGCATCCCCTCCAACATTCATTATTATTTTTTCCTGTCATCTTAGCCAATCTGACAGGTGTGTAGTGATATCTCAGAGTTGTCTTAATTTGCATTTCTCTGATCAATAGTGATTTGGAACACTCTTTCATGTGAGTGGTAATAGTTTCAATTTCATCATCTGAAAATTGTCTGTTCATATCCTTTGACCATTTATCAATTGGAGAATGGCTTGATTTTTTATAAATTTGAGTCAGTTCTCTATATATTTTGGAAATGAGGCCTTTATCAGAACCTTTAATTGTAAAGATGTTTTCCCAGTTTGTTGCTTCCCTACTAATCTTGTTTGCATTCGTTCTGTTTGTACAAAGGCTTTTTGATTTGATATAATCAAAATTTTCAATTTTGTGATCAGTAATGGTCTCTAGTTCATCTTTGGTCACAAATTTCTTTCTCCTCCACAAGTCTGAGAGATAAACTATCCTATGTTCCTCTAATTTATTTATAATCTCGTTTTTTATGCCTAGGTCATGGACCCATTTTGATCTTATCTTGGTATATGGTGTTAAGTGTGGGTCCTTGCCTAATTTCTGCCATACTAATTTCCAGTTATCCCAGCAATTTTTATCAAATAATGAAATCTTATCCCAAAAGTTAGAATCTTTGGGTTTGTCAAACACTAGATTGCTATAGTTGACTACTCTGTCTTGTGAACCTAACCTTTTCCACTGATCAACTAATCTATTTCTTAGCCAATACCAAATGGTTTTGGTGACTGCTGCTTTATAATATAATTTTAGATCTGGTACAGCTAGGCCACCTTCATTTGATTTTTTTTTCATTAATTCCCTTGAGATTCTCGACTTTTTATTGTTCCATATGAATTTTGTTGTTATTTTTTCTAAATCATTAAAATATTTTCTTGGAAGTCTGATTGGTATAGCACTAAATAAATAGATTAGTTTAGGAAGTATTGTCATCTTTATTATATTCGCTCGGCCTATCCAAGAGCACTTAATATTTTTCCAATTATTTAAGTCTGACTTTATTTGTGTGAAAACTTTTTTGTAATTTTGCTCAAATAATTCCTGACTTTCCTTTGGTAGGTAGATTCCCAAATATTTTATGCTATCAACAGTTATTTTGAATGGAATTTCTCTTTGTATCTCTTGCTCTTGGATTTTGTTGGTGGTGTATAAAAATGCTGAGGATTTGTGGGCATTTATTTTGTATCCTGCTACTTTGCTAAAATTATGAATTATTTCTAATAGCTTTTTAGTAGAATCTCTGGGGTTCTCTAGGTATACCATCATATCATCTGCAAAGAGTGATAGTTTGGTTTCTTCATTGCCTACTCTAATTCCTTTAATCTCTTTCTCGACTCTTATTGCAGAGGCTAGTGTTTCTAATACAATATTGAATAATAATGGTTTTAGTGGGCAACCTTGCTTCACTCCAGATCTTACTGGGAAAGGTTCCAGTTTTTCCCCATTGCATATGATGGTTACTGAAGGTTTTAAATATATGCTCCTGACTATTTTAAGGAAAAGTCCTTTTATTCCTATGCTCTCAAGTGTTTTTATTAGGAATGGATGTTGGATTTTATCAAATGCTTTTTCTGCATCTGTTGAGATGATCCTATGGTTTTTGTTTGGTTGGTTATTGATATAGTCAATTATGTTAATAGTTTTCCTAATATTGAACCAGCCCTCAAGCAGTCCTTTACATGTTAAATAGGTTACAGTATATCCTAGATATAATATATGTGTGTAGAACCGAACAGTTCTCTTGTTGCACAGGGAGAATTGGATTCAGAAGGTATAAATAACCCGGGAAGAAAAACAAAAATGCAAGCAGTTTATATTCATTTCCCAGTGTTCTTTCTTTGGGTGTAGCTGCTTCTGTCCATCCTTGATCAATTGAAACTGAATTAGCTCTCTTTATTGAAGAAATCCACTTCCATCAGAATACATCCTCAAACAGTATCATTGTTGAGGTATATAATGATCTCGTGGTTCTGCTCATTTCACTTAGCATCAGTTCATGTAAGTTTCTCCAAGCCTCTCTGTATTCATCCTGCTGGTCATTTCTTACATAACTATAATATTCCATAACATTCATATACCACAATTTACTCAACCATTCTCCAATTGATGGGCATCCATTCATTTTTCCAGCTTCTAGCCACTGCAAATAGGGCTGCCACAAACATTTTGGCACATACAGGTCTCTTTCCCTTCTTTAGTAAATCGTTGGGGAATAAGCCCAGTAGAAACACTGCTGGATCAAAGGGTATGCACAGTTTGATAACTTTTTGAGCATAGTTCCAAATTGTTCTCCAGAATGGCTGGATGTGTTCACAATTCCATCAACAATGTATCAGTGTCCCTGTTTTCCCACATCCCCTCCAATATTCCGCATTGTCTTTCCCTGTCATTCTAGCCAATCTGACAGGTTTTTAGTGGTATCTCAAGAGTTGTCTTAATTTGCATTTCTCTGATTAATAATGATTTGAAGCATATTTTCATATGGCTATAAATAGTTTTAATTTCTTCATCTGAGAATTGTCTGTTCGTATTATTTGACTATTTATCAATTGGAGAATGGCTTGATTTCTTATAAATTAGAGTCAGTTCTCTATATATTTTGGAAATGAGGCCTTTATCAGAACCTTTGACTGTAAAAATGTTTTCCCAGTTTATTGTTTCCCTTCTAATCTTGTCTGCATTAGTTTTGTTTGTACAAAAACTTTTCAATTTGATATAATGAAAATTTTCTATTTTGTAGTCAATAGTGATCTCTAGTTCTTCTTTGGTCATAAATTCCTCCCTCTTCCACAGGTCTGAGAGGTAAACTATCCTATGCTCTTCCAGTTTATTTATAATCTCATTCTTTATGCCCTAGGTCATGAACCCATTTTGACCTTATCTTGGTGTACAGTGTTAAGTGTGGGTCAATGCCTAGTTTCTGCCATACTAATTTCCAATTTTCTCAGAAATTTTTGTCAAATAATGCGTTCTTATCCCAAAAACTGGGGTCTTTGGGTTTGTCAAACACTAGATTGTTAAAGTTATTGGCTGTTTTGTCCTTTGAACCTAACCTATTCCATTGATCAACGAGTCTATTTTTTAGCCAATACCAAATGATTTTAGCAACTGCTGCTTTATAATATAATTTTAGATCTGGTACAGCTAGGCCACCTTCATTTGATTTTTTTTTTCATTAATTCCCTTGAAATTCTTGACTTTGTTTTTCCATATGAATTTTGTTGTTATTTTTTCTAGGTCATCAAAGTAGTTTTTTGGGAGTCTGATTGGTATAGCGCTAAATAAATAGATTAGTTTAGGTAGTATGGTCATCTTTATTATATTTGCTCATCCAATCCAAGAGCATTTAATATTTTTCCAGTTGGTTAGATCAGACTTAATTTATGTGGAAAGTGTTTTGTAGTTTTGCTCATAAAGTTTCTGATTTTCCCTTGGCAGATAGATTCCTAAATATTTTGTATAATCAGTAATTACTTTAAATGGAATTTCTCTTTGTAACTCTGTTGGGTTTTGTTAGTGATATATAAGAATGCTGATGACTTATGTGGGTTTATTTTGTATCCTGCAACTTTGCTAAAGCTGTTGATTGTTTCTAATAACTTTTGAGTAGAGTCTCTGGGGTTCTCTAAGTCTACCATCATATCATCAGCAAAGAGTGATAATTTGGTTTCCTCATTGCCTATTCTTATTCCTTTAATCTCTTTCTCAACTCTTATTGCGAAAGCTAGCATTTCTAATATAATATTAAATAGTAACGGTGATAGTGGGCAACCTTGTTTCACTCCTGATCTTATTGGGAATGGTTGCAGTTTGTCCCTGTTACATATGATGCTTACTGCTGGTTTTAAATAGGTGCTACTGATTATTTTAAGGAAAAGTCCATTTATTCCTATACTCTCAAGAGTTTTTAATAGGAATGGATGTTGGATTTTATCAAATGCTTTTTCTGCATCTATTGAGATGATCATATGGTTTTTGTTAATTTGATTATTAGCATGGCCAATTATACTGATAGTTTTCCTAATATGGAACCAGCCCTGCATTCCTGGTATAAATCCTACTTGATTGTGGTGTATTATCCTGGGGATGATTTTCTGTAGTCTTTTTGCTAATATCTTATTTAAGATTTTAGCATCAATATTCATTAGGGAGATTGGTCTATAATTTTTTTTCTCTGTTTTCAACCTACCTGGTTTAGGTATCAGTACCATGTCTGTGTCATAAAAGGAATTTGGTAGATTTTTTCAAATAGTTTATATAGCATTGGGGCTAATTGTTCTTTGAATGTTTGGAAGAATTCACATGTAAATCCATCTGGTCCTGGAGATTTTTTTTTAGGGAGTTGATTAATAGTTTCTTCTATTTCTTTTTCTGAAATGGGATTATATAAGCAATTTACTTTCTCCTCTGATAATCTGGGAAGCCTATATTTTTGGAGGTAGTCATCCATTTCACTTAGGTTATCAAATTTATTGGCAAAAAGTTGAGCAAAATAACCCCCTTATTATTTCTTTAATTTCCTCTTCATCGGTGGAAAGTTCTCCCTTTTCATTTTTAAGACTACTAATTTGATTTCCTCTCTCCTTTTTCTAATCAGATTTACCAAAGGTTTATAAATTTTATTGGTTTTTTCATAAAACCAACTCTTAGTTTTATTTATTAGTTCAATAGTTTTTTTACTTTCTATATTATTAATTTCTCCTTTTAATTTTAGAATTTCAAGTTTAGTAATTGATTGGGGGTTTTTAATTTGGTCTTTTTCTAGCTTTTTAAGTTGCAGGCCCAATTCATTGATCCTTCTCTTTTTCTATTTTATTCAAGTAAGCCTCTAAGGATATAAAATTTCCCCTTATTACTGCTTTGGCTGCATCCCACAAATTTTGGTATGATGTCTCACTGTTGTCATTATCTTGAGTGAAATTATTAATTGTGTCTATGATTTGCTGTTTCACCCAATCATTCTTTAAGATGAGATTATTTAGTTTCCAATTACTTTTTGGTCTATTTACACCTAACTTTTTGTTGAATGTAGTTTTTATTGCATTGTGATCTGAAAAGAAAGCATTTACTATTTCTGCCTTCCTGCATTTAATTTTGAGGTCTTTATGTCCTTATACATGGTCAATTTTTGTGTAGGTTCCATGAACTGCTGAGAAGAAAGTATATTCCTTTCTGTTACCATTCAGTTTTCTCCAGAGATCTATCATGCTTAATTTTTCTAATATTCTATTTACCTCTTTAATTTCTTTCTTATTTGTTTTGTGATTTGATTTATCTAAATCTGAGAGTGCAAGAGTGAGATCTCCCACTATTATAGTTTTGCTGTCTATTTCTTCTTGCAACTCCCTTTAACTTCTCCTTTAGGAAGTTAGCTGCTATACCACTTTGTGCAAATATGTTTAATACTGATATTGCTTCATTGTCTATAGTACCCTTTAGCAAGATATAGTTTCCTTCCTTATCTCTTTTAATTAGATCAATTTTTGCTTTTGCTTGATCTGAGATAAGGGTGGCTACCCCTGCTTTTTTGGCTTCACCTGAAGCATAATAGATTCTGCTCCAGCCTTTTACCTTTACTCTGTATGTATCACCCTGTTTTAAATGTGTTTCCTGTAAACAACATATTGTAGGGTTCTGACTTTTGATCCAGTCTGCTATCCGCTTCCTCTTTATGGGAGAGTTCATCCCATTCACATTTACGGTTAAAATTACTAATTCTGTATTTCCTGCCATCCTAATATCCCCAAATTATACTTTTCTTTTTCTTGCCCTCCTTCCCTTCTTCCCTAGTATTAAACTTATTGGTCCCACTTGCATCACGCAGCTCTCCCTCTTTAGTATCCTTCCCCCCTCCCTTTGAATCCCTTCTCCTTTCTTGTACCCTTCCCTTATTACTCTTTTTCCTTTTTCCTTTTCCTCTCCCACTTTTTTATGAAGTGAGAGAAGAATCTCTGTAAAACAAATATGTCAATTATTTCCTCTTTGAGCCAACTCTGATGAGAGTAGGATTCACACAATGTTCCTCCCCCTCTCTAAGTTCCCTCAAATATGATAGGTTTCCTTTGCCGACCCAGAGAAATTTCATGGCAAATAGGGGAAAGAATGATTATGATAAGTAATAATGAACAGCACTATTAGGGACATGGGAAGATTCCTATCCTGGGAAAATAATTCCATCTTCTCTGTATCTTGTAGTAGGAATTAATAGTTTTAAAAGTAAAACACAACAAAAAAAAGAGGAGGGGGAAGGACAAAATCCACAAGACAATAACAGAAGCTGTTCAGAAGAGGGCCTCAAAACAGTACCTTAGAAGCTTTAATTCTATAAGGACAACATAGCCTAAAGAAGGATTAAATATAAAGTACATGAATCAAAGAATAAAAGTCTAGCGTAGACATAAAGGAAAGAATAATAGAACAAAGGAAAGAATTCTATTCTAGAAAAGAATGAACAAAATTTTGAACAAAACAATTTTAATGAGAGAGGAAGGAAAATTTTCATGACTCCTTAAATGAGAGGGAAAAAAAGAGGGGAAGGAAGGAAAGGAATTTAAGTAAAGCTAGAGAAAGCAGTGATCGATAGAAAGGAGAGAATCTGAGGGTGGTAGGGAAAGCCTTTGAGAATAGGGTTGCCTTAAACTAAAGTAAAACTAACTTAGGATAGAAGAGGAGGGATGGGGAAAAAGATTAGAGGAAAAAAAACTTAAAGATAAAAATGGAGGAAAATGTGAATAATTTAATAAAAGAAAAAAGTGAAAGATGAGATAAAATCCCAACATAAATTGATTATAAGAAACATGTCCCTAAAAAAAAAAAAAAAAAAAAAAAAACCACAGTAAGAGAATATAAATGCAACAAAATTTACTTTACGTTAGATGAATCCAAAAAAAAAAAAAAAATCAGGATTTGCAATAATGTTATCAAAGCAAAAAAATTCAAAGTAAGAGATTAACAAATAAACTACATTCTGTTGAAAGAAACCATATCCAATGAATCTGTATCACACTAAACTTAATGTGTTTCAAATTCTTAGAATCTAAATTTATAAAGGAAAAATTACAAGAAAATATAAGATGACAGCAGGAAATTTTTATTACCTTTTCTGTTTTGGACAAATCTAGCATATAAACAAAAGGAATAACCCAATTAAAAAGAGGACAGCAATAAAATGAAAAGAACAGCCAAAAAAAAAAAAAAAGATGAAATTTTTTAAACATTATCAAAATTTTCTTTGCACTTACAAGTTTACTGCCACCAAAATTAAAAAAACAAAACAAAGGGAAAATATAATATCTTCAAAAATATAAAATATTCAGACTAACTGAAGACCAAATAGAGGGCTTGAATAATCCAATCTCAAAAAAAAAAAAAAAAAAAACCAGTTTATACCAATACTACACAAATTATTTTCAGAAATTGAGAAAGAGGCGCAGCTAGATAGCACAGTAGATAGAGCACCCCTGAAATCAAGAGGACCTGAGTTCAAATGTGACCTCAGACACTTAACACTTCCTAGCTGTGTGACCCTGGGCAAATCACTTAATCCCAATTGCCTCTGCAAAAAAAGCAAAAAAAGAAAGAAATTGAGAAAGAAAAGACTCTTAATAGAATCCTTTTATTAGACAATCTTAATATCTAAACCAGGAAAGTATAAATCATAGAAGATGAATTATAGACCAATATTAATAGTGAATATTAATTCAAAATTTTAAAGTAAGATCCTGTCAGACTATAACAATATCATTAAGAAATCTTTCATTATGACCAAAATGGATTTATATCAGAGATGCAAAGATAGTTCAACATTAGGAAAATAATCAGCATAATTATATTAAAACCAAAAATATTCAGAACCACATACTTGTTTCAATAGATAAAAGAGAAAGCCTTCGACAGAGTACAATAAAAGAGAAAGCCTTCGACAAAGTACAATAAAAGAGAAAGCCTTTGACAAAGTACAATATTCATTTATGCTAAAAATGCTACAAATATATCAATAGAGGAACCTTTTTTTAAGATAACAAAAAGTATATACCTAAAATCAAAAACAAGCATTGAACAATGTGGATACACTAAGAGCTTTCCCAATAATTTCAGAAGTAAAGCAAGAATGCCTACTTTCCTTGCTATTTATTATTTGATATCATTCTAGAAATGTTCGCAGTAGCAATATAACAAGAAGGAAATGAAAGGTGTCTTTACATTATACTATATACTATCCCAAAATGCTGATGGTATGATGGCTTTCTTATGAAATCAGTAGAGATAGCTAATTGAGGCAATAGTAACTTCATCAATGATGCAGGCCACCAAACAACAGCAACAAAAATCAACATTCTGTGTAATAACAAAACCCAAAAGATAATAATAATAGAGAAATGACATTAAAAATGACTACAAAATACATAAAATACTTGGACATTGATCTAACTAGTTATATACATTACTAATCTAGACTCAATTACAATATGTTTTTTAAATTATAACTTTTTATTGACAGTACATATGCACAATTTTTTACTTGTATTCATTTCTGTTCCAATTTTTCCCTTCCCTCCCTCCACCCCCTTCCCTAGATGTATAAGATTTTCTTATACATGTTAAATATGTTATAGCATATCCTAGATATAATATATGTGTGCAGAACCGAACAGTTCTCTTGTTGCACAGGAAGAATTGGATTCAGAAGGTAAAAATAACCTGGGAAGAAAAACAAAAAATACAGTTTACCTTCATTTCCTAGTATTCCTTCTCTGGGTGTAACTGATTCTATAGCTGATTGATCAATTGGAACTGAATTAGATCTTCTCTTTGTCGAAGATATCCACTTTCATCAGACTACATCCTCATACAATATTGTTGTTGAAGTATATAATGATCTCCTGGTTCTGCTCATTTCCCTCAGCATCAGTTCATGTAAGTCTTTCCAAGCCTCTCTGTATTCATCCTGCTGGTCATTTCTTACAGAACAATAATATTCCACAACATTCATATACCACAATTTATTTAGCCATTCTCCAATTAATGGGCATCCCTTCATTTTCCAGTTTCGAGCCACTATAGAAAGTGCTGCCACAAACATTTTGGCACATGCAGGTCCCTTTCCCTTCACTATCTCTTTGAGATATAAGCCCAGTAGTAACACTGCTGGATCAAAGGGTATGCACAGTTTGATAACTTTTTGGGCATAATCCTAAATTGCTCTCCAGAATGGTTGGATTCGTTCACAACTCCACCAACAATGCATCTATGTCCCAGTTTTCCCACATCCCCTCCAACATTCCACATTATCTTTCCCTGTCATTCTAGCCAATCTGACAGGTGTGTAGTGGTATCTCAGAGTTGTCTTAATTTGCATTTCTCTAATCAATAGTGATTTGGAACACTCTTTCATATGAGTCGAAATAGTTTCAATTTCATCATTTGAAAATTGTCTGTTCATATCCTTTGACCATTTATCAATTGGAGAATGGCTTGATTTCTTATAAATTAGAGTCAAATCTCTATATATTTTGGAAATGAGGCCTTTATCAGAACCTTTAACTGTAAAAATGTTTTCCCAGTTTACTGCTTCCCTTCTAATCTTGTTTGCATTAATTTTGTTAGTACAAAAGCTTTTTAATTTGATGTAATCTATTTTCTATTTTGTGATCAATAATGATCTCTAGTTCTTCTTTGGTCACAAATTCCTTCCTCCTCCATAAGTCTGAGAGGTAAATTATCCTGTATTCCTCTAATTTATTTATGATCTTGTTCTTTATGCCTCAATCATGGACCCATTTTGATCTTAGTTTGGTATACAGTGTTAAGTGTGGGTCCATGCCTAATTTCTACCATACTAATTTCCAGTTTTCCCAGTAGTTTTTGTCAAACAATGAATTCTTATTCCCAAAGTTGGGATCTTTGGGTTTGTCAAACACTAGATTGCTATAGTTATTGACTATTTTGTCCTGTGAACCTAACCTGATCAACTAATCTATTTCTTAGCCAATACCAAATGGTTTTGGTGACTGCTGCTTTATAATAGTTTTAGATCAGGTACAGGTAGGCCACTTTCATTTGATTTTTTTTTTTCCATTAATTCCCTTGAAATTCTCGACCTTTTGTTCTTTCATATTAATTTTACTGTTATTTTTTCTAGTTACAATATGTTTCTAAAAGAAATAAAAACCAACTTAAATAATTGGTATTTTGGTTAATACTAACCATTAATTAGGAATTAAATTAATTTTGCCAAAATTCATTTTAATGATATACTTATGCTAACAAAGGAATAGTTTACAAAATTTATTGAAATATTTCAGGTGTTACTTCATTTCCCAATATACAAATAGTCAAAGGATATAAACAAAGAGTTATTAAAAGAATTACAAACAATTAACAGTCATATGAATGTTCATATCATTAACAAAAAGAAATGCACATGAAAACAATCCTAAATTTTTGCTTTACAACTTGCATGTTGGCAAAGATGGAAAAAAAAAAAGGAAAAGTTGTTAAAGGATTGTGGGAAAATAGAAACAAAAATTAATCGCCAGTGGAGTTATGAATTGGTAAAGACATTTTGGAGAGCAATTTAAAATTATGCAAATAAAAGTGACTAAAACGTCCATAACTTTGATTCAGAGATTCCATTATTAGTTTTATACCCCAACGAGTTAATAAGTCCTTATATATACCTCAAAATATTTATAGCAACACTTATTTATAGCAGACAAAAAAATTTGAAACAAAGAGGATGCTCTTCATTTGGGCAGTAACTAAATATGAATGAATTGGAATGTTACTGGGGTATTAGAAATTATGAATGTGATGAATACAAAGAAGCTTGGAAATATTTGCATGCACTGGTACAGAATGAAATAAAGTCAAGAAAAAAATGTACACAACCACTAAGGTGTAAACAGAAAAAAATATGAAACTATATAAAGGGAACATAACAGAATTACAAAAAGCAAGCATGTTTTCAAAGAAGAGACATGAGACTATGCCCCAACTTCATTCTCTTGTGAAGGTGGAAGTTTGTTAGATGTGGCCCATATCTATTTTCATAATTTTTTGATATATTTATAATATTGCTGATTTTTCTTTCTCTTTTCTTATTCTTAAAAACATAATTTGTTGTATGGGATGGTTCTCTGGAAAAGGAAAGTAAGGATTCTGGGGGAAAAAATTTGGCAATGTAAATAACAAAAAGATATAAACAATTTTTTTAAATAGCCAATTTCTTTTACTGCTCCCTTTGCATTGGGTTTAATCTCCTGCTTGTCTATTTTGTATTCCTGTAATAAGGTATTCCTTTTATCAGGCTTTCCTCCATACCTACACCTCTTCATACTTGCACTCTGCTCTCCTTATCTCTATTTCTTGTCATCTTTAGCTCCCTTTAGATTTTAATTCTAGAGCCAATTCCTAAAGGAGGTCTTTATTTGATTTGTATCTGCTTTGCTTTTACTTATGTGGTATGTTTGTTTATCTCCAGTTGATTATAAAGTCTTTGAGAGCAGAGACAGTTTTCTTTCTGTATATTGCCACCTGGAATTTAATTATAGCTCTTTAATTATAGTTTTTTATTTATAAGATATATGCATGGGTAATTTTTCAACATTGACAATTGCAAAACCTTTTGTTCCAATTTTCCCCCTCCTTCCCCATACCTCTTCCCCCAGATGGCAGGTTGACCAATATATGTTAAATATGTTAAAGTATAAGTTAAATACAATATATGTATACATGTCCATATAGTTATTTTGCTGTACAAAAAGAATCGGACTTTGAAATAGTGTATAATTAGCCTGTGAAGGAAATCAAAAATGTAGGCGGACAAAAATAGAGGGATTGGGAATTCTATGTAGTGGTTCATAATCATCTCCTAGAGTTCTTTCCTTGGATGTAAGTGGTTCAGTTCATTACTGCTCTATTGGAACTGATTTGGTTCATCTTCATTATTGAAGAGGGCCACGTCCATCAGAATTGATCATCATATAGTATTGTTGTTGAAGTATATAATGATCTTTTGGTCCTGCTCATTTCACTTAGCATCAGTTCATGTAAGTCTCTCCAGGCCTTTCTGAAATCATCCTGCTGGTCATTTTTTACAGAACAATAATATTCTATAATAGTCATATACCACAATTTATTCAGCCATTCTCCAATTGATGGGCATCCACTCAGTTTCCAGTTTCTGGCCACTACAAAAAGGGCTGCCACTACAAAAAGGACTGCCACAAACATTCTTGCACATACACCACCTGGAATTTTCTAATGAGACAACTCAAATATGTTTCTATTGAGCAATAATTTTTTATTTCCTTGAGAGTGAGTTTTTGTAATTATAATACGATTGTTAATCTACAGGTTTAGGAAGAAAGTACATGACTTAATTTTTATTTTTACTATTTATGCGACAGTTAATAAAGATGAACTTCAGCAAATGAACAGGATTATTTATGTGCCCTTGTGCCTCTCAGAAGATCTTTCAGCACTACTAGACTTTAGTGATTGTTTATGGGATGCAGGTTCTTCTTGGCTAACAAGATTCAATGATTCTTAAAGAATGGAAGTACCTTATAATAAATAGAGAATATATTGCATTATCCTTTTGTGCTTCAAATATGACATATAGTGATGTACAGAGAAGGTAGACATGCAATAACAAATGTTGGAGGATGATTCTGCAGCCTGAACACTGTCCAAGGCATTTTTTATACATCCACCATCAGTTTCATATTATAGTTGATATAGGGGTGAATAAGCAACAAGGTACAAGTAAATCCTAGATAAGCAGAAATGTGTTTGCTCCTTCAGGAAACCATCACATTCCAGGATGTGGCTCCAGACTTCACTTGGGAAGAGTGGATACAATTGAACCCCGGTCAGCAGGACCTCTGTAGGGATGTGCTGATGGAAAACTATAGAAACTTGATCTTTATTGGTAAAACTTTTCTTGTGACTCCCAGTTTTCACCTTGCAATGTTTCTGCTGTACTGATTATTCAAAATGCTGTGATGTTGAAAGTATTAGCTGAATTTTGAATTACTATATAGATGCCAGGAATTCTTGGTTCATTTCTGGGCTAATCTGTAAAATTTTTCTATTCATTCTTCCCCAGTTAAAGATTTTTGCCTTGTAGAACTAACTTCCTCATTGTTAATTTTGATAATGTCCTTTTCCAATCAATTGCTTTCCTTTGTCCAGGATTTCTGCTAGGATCTTAGTGCAGATACCTATAGCAATAAGAAATGTGTATTTGTCTATGAGAAAAAATAAAGAACTTAGATGTCTTTATGAATTGAAATCAATTCTGTGATCCGTTTTCCCTATAAGTTTTAAGAACTCATTACTGAATGTCTTCTTGAAATTCTTTGAAGTATCCTTTGGGTCTTTTTAACATATTTCTCTTTACTAGCCATTAAAGGGTTTGGATTATGTTCTGAATGACTCCTTTCTTGGTGTGACTATCCATTTTGCTTTGCTTTTCATTGTATAGGACTTTCAATTTCTAGACCAGATATGTTCTCTCAGTTGGAACATGGAGAAGTGCCATGGTTGTTGAAAACTGAAGCTCCAAGAGACATCTGCCCATGTGAGTGAATGAAAAATTATTAAATGGGAATTAATAACCAGTAATGTTTTTGCTTTGGCCAGAAACATTGAAGATTTTCCAAAACCTTCTCAGATTTATTCATTTATTTACTAATTTATTTAGATTTTTTTTTTGGATTAGGTGAAAGAGAAGATTCTTTGCCTTAATTGCTACCTAGCCTTCATCCTTGAATGAATACAGCCATAGTCAGATTGAGACTTTTTGAAGACCTTACCTTAAAAAGGCCAAGCTCTCCCATGTCATCCAGGTCTCCAGTCATTTTGAGCTATCTTTCCACTGGACCCAGATAGTTGGAAGGGAAAGTGAGGCAGATAACCTAGCACAGCCCTTCTTCATTTAAATGTAGTTTATTTGCCTGTCATGGCATCACTTAACTGATGTTGTATCATCTTTAAGAATGAAGGACAAATAATAACCTGTTCCCATGGATGATATAGTGGATAGAGTGTTGGATCTCTAATCAGGAAGACTCTTCCTGAGCTCACATCTAAACCTCAAAAACTTAATAGTTGTGTGGCCTTGAGCAGGTCACTTAACCCTGTTCATCTCACTTTCTTCAATTTGTAAAAGGAACTAAAGAAGGAAATGGCAAGCTACTCTGGTATCCTTGCCAAGAAAATCCTTAATGAGGTCATGAAGATTCAGAGATGACTCAGCAGCAGATGAACAGCAACAACACTTGCTCAGATATTCAATCAGGGAGAAAACATTTAAAAAATATTATTCCAACAACCTTTCCTTAAAAGTTTCCCAGATTTTTGGAGAAGGGGTGAAATAAGTTGGTTTGAGCTATTACAGTTATTTTCATTATCACTAAATATCTGCCCAACACTCAGTCCTAGGATCCTAGATGTAGACTGTTAAGGGATGGGATTGTAGAGGACACCTCCGTCTCATTTTACAAATGAGGAAACTGAGACTCAGAGATGTTAAGGACTTTGCCTCTAGTTATACTCTAGAACTGGGCTTCAGTGTGCATTTATTTTTGGAAATTGTTCTTAAAAGGCATCACTGGTTTCTTTTATTTAAATCTAGGGGCTTTTCATCATTTTATGTTATACTTCTTTCTCTTATGAAATGGTATTGAGCATTGTCATATGCTTCAATTATGTCATAGTTGAAAAGCCTTAGAAACCATCTAGTTCAATCCATACTTGAACAAGAATCCCTTCTATAATATAACCACTCCTTGTAGACTGTCCTTGGTTGAAGATTTTTCATGAAGAGAAATCTACTACCTTCTGAGTAGGAGCCCATATAACTTTTACCTTAGTAGTTCTTTCATACTTTTTAAGTTGAATGAAGGCATTAGTGAATCATGGAGACATTGAAATCAATGTTAAAATAAGTTTAATATGATAAGTTATATGCAACAGACTTTAGAAGGTTCCAAGTGTGAATTGATGAAGTCCTGTATCCTGTCTTGGCAACACTTGATTCATCTTTATTTCTAAAAAATCTCCATAGTTTAGCAGTACCGTTATTTCTTTAACTTTTTAGACTCTACTTAAATGCCAAGGCTCATGAGAGTTGTTAAATGCTATCATTTTTAACCTTTCAAAGCTCTTTATAAGATAGGTTTTACAAAATCTACTCATTTCTTTGATTTGGTGGAAAAGAGTTTTGACTTGGATTTAGGAGACTTCTATTTTGTTGATTGAGAACCAATCCCAAACCTAAAAAGATTTTTAGAAAAAAATTTAGTAAGTTAATTTGGCAGAGGAGAAACCCAGAAAAAGATTTGACTTACTCCCTGAAATCTCAAAGTTTAAATTAACACAAGAGTACTGTACTTGGAAGTTTCCAGATAAGGTACATGAATTGCTTGAGATATATGTCAGCAAGAAAGTCTAAAGATTTTTGGTTACGGTCCCAATCCAAGCATTTCTTGCCACAAAAACTATCCTGGTATATTTCTTGGGGGGTCAACATAACCTATACATTCAGAATCAAACAACACTAATTAATAATAAAGTATTTTCCCCACAGTTCGTACCCCAGCTCTGTTCCTTATGAGCAATTAGAAGTTAGAATTTGGACAAAGTACTTAAAGTACTTTCTAGAGTATTATATTTGAAAGGCACCTCAGAGGCCACCAAGTGCAATTAATATCTAAACCTAAATCTGTGTGATATACCTCAGGAGGCCTCCTTTGCAGATATATCTGTTACTTCCCCAAAAAGTCTATTAATTTTTGATTTAGGACTTTTTTGATATACCTTAGAGTTCAGAGAACTATGAAATTTATGCTTTAATTTTTTTTTAACCTTCTATTTCATACATGTGAAGAATTCCTGGTTTTAGAAACTTCTACAAACGCTGATCAAAAATTCCACTGTGACTTATAGTGGTAGGGTTTTCTTAGAGTTCAGAATGCTTTGGCCATGGTCATATATCCAGAATGTATTGAAACCTAGAGCTTCTTGACTCTGATGCCTCTCCTTTTGATGCGGTTAGTGGCAGTTTAGAAAGTTGGGGGAAGCCCTCATTGGTTGGAGAAATAGGTCCAAAGTGAAAGAATTCACGAACCCGAAAAGTTTGAATGGCGAAAGGAAAATTAATTCTGTTGGCACTGAGAAGCCAGCTCTGCTAGGAAGGCAGACTTCTTCATGATAAGGTCCTGGCAGAGAAATAACAAAAAGTTATCACTGAGAAGAAGGTCTCTTCACAGCATGCAGGAATCTTGGTAGGCAGCTGTGCCAAGAAGAGAGGTCCCTTGATAAAGCATACTACTTTGGACTTCTGCAAAGAATTGGAGTTTAAAATTGTCTTTTATAGAAAATCTGAGACTGGGGTTTCAATTGAATGAGATTCCTTCAATGTTGTCACTGCCCCCCAGGCCTAGATTTCTAGCTGAATGAGACTACTTGTGTTTGAGTTAAGTAGGGAGTGGTTCTGGGCTAATCTTAATGAAACCACTTAACTCCCCTGAAGGATAGGTCTCTGTCAGAGGACAGTTTCAGAGTTCTCCCCAAAAAATCAAGAAGGACAGTTTCAGGGTTCACCTTGTCATTTCCCCCCTTCAAGCAGTCACCCCCAAATTCATTTGAGGTAAAGGGGTGAAAGTCTCTTCTGTAACTGCTTCTGGCTAAAGCCTGATTCCTATCATTAAAGACTCCAATAACTGTTTTTAAGGGAGAAATTTGAGGGACCAAATCTGGCTTCTGCAGCTTCCTTCCCATATCTGGGGCAGATTGTTTAACATTAACATCTCCCCAGGACAGATCAAGGGGGGCATTGGCTTTGAATCCCTCAAAAGAATGGGTGGGTTCCTTAGAGTAATGGCCAGGTTTTTCTGCAGTCTGGGAGAGATTTAACAAATCCTGAGGAGGAGGAGAAAAGCTGGAAGTCCCAGGATTTAGTGAGAGAGAGAGGGAGTTTTTGTGTGTTTTAAAATATATATTTATTTATTAATTCATTCATTTATTTGTTTGTTTTTTATTTACAAAACATATGCATGAGTAATTTTTCAACATTGATCCTCGCAAAACCTTCTGTTCCAACTTTTCCCCTCCTTCCCCTTAGATGGCATATGTTAAATCCAATATATGTGTACATACATACAGTTATCTTGTTGCACAAGAAAAATCGGGTCTAGAAAGAAAGGAAAAAACCAGAGAAGGAAAACAAAAATGCAAGCAAACAATAACAGAAAGAGTGGAAATGCTATGTTGTGGTCCACACTCATTTCCCATAGTTCCCTGTTGAAGAGAGCAACATACATCAGAGTTGATCATTGTATAATCTTTTTTTTTTTTTTTTTTTGGTAGGTGCTTAGTAAATGTTTATTAAAGGAAATTGAAATTAGCTATGTTACCAAAAAAAATTTAGAAAAATAAAGAGGAAAAAAATCTGAACTCAGAATATTGATCAATTCTCTCTCTGGATGTAGATAACATTTTTCATAATGATTCCTTTGGAATTGTCATGGATCATTATTCTGATAAGAGTAGTTAAGACCTTCACAATTGATCACAATTACAATATTGATATTACCATGGATACTGTTCTCAGGGTTCTTCTTATTTCACTTTATATCACTTCTAGTTTTTTCTCAATTCATTTTTTATGGCAAAATAGTATTCACTCACATACAACTTGTTCAGCCATTTCCCAACTGATGGGTATCCCTTTAATTTCTAACTTTTGATATCATAAAAATCACTACCATGAATATTTGGTCTTTTTAAAAATTTTGTTGTGTGACAAAAACTCTTGGTAGATTTTATTTTATTTTTTAAATTATTATTATAGCTTTTTATTTACAAAACACATGCATGGGTACTTTTTCAACATTGATCAATTGTTCCAATTTTTTCCCTCCTTCCCCCCACTCCCTCCCCTAGATGGCAGGTAGACCAATAGATGTTAAATTTGTTAAAGTATATGTTCCATATATGTGTATGTATTTATACAGTTATCTTTATATACAAGAAAAATTGGATCTAGAAAGAAAGAAAAAATCTGAGAAGGAAAACAAGAATGTAAACAAACAATAACAGAAAGAGTGGAAATGCTATGTTGTGATTCACACTCATTTCTCATAGTTCTCTCTCTGGGTGTAGCTGATTCTCTTCATTACTAAACAATTAGAATTGCTTTGAATCATCTCATTGTTGGAGAGAGCCACATCCATCAGAGTTGATAATCATATAATCTTGTTGTTGCTATGTATAATGATTTCCTGGTTCTGCTCATTTCACGTAGCATCAATTCATGTAAGTCTCTCCAGATCTCTCTGAAATCATCCTGTTTGTCATTTCTTACAGAACAATAATATTCCATAACATTCATATACCACAATTTACCCAGCTATTCTCCAATTGATGGGCATCCATTCATTTTCCAATTTCTTGCCACTACAAACAGGGCTGCCACAAATATTTTGGCACATACAGGTCCCTTTCCCTTCTTTAGTATCTCTTTGGGATATAAGCCCAGAAGTAACACTGCTGGATCAAAGGGTATGCACAGTTTGATAACTTTTTCGGCATAATTCCAGATTGTTCTCCAGAATGGTTGGATCTGTTCTCGACTCCATCAACAATGCATCAGTGTTCCAGTTTTCCCACATCCCTTCTAACATTCATCATCATTTTTTCCTGTCATCTTAGCCAATTTGACAGGTGTGTAGTGGTATCTCAGAGTTGTCTTAATTTGCATTTCTGTGATCAGTAGTGATTTGGAGCACCTTTTTGTATGACTAGAAATAGTTTCAATTTCTTCATCTGAAAATTGTATTCATATCCTTTGACCATTTATCAACTGGAGAATGGTTTGTTATCTTAGAAATTAAGAGTCAATTCTCTGTATATTTGTGAAATGAGGCCTTTATCAGAACCTTTGACTGTAAAAGTTTTCCCAGTTTATTGATTCTCCTCTAATTTTGTCTGCATTAGTTTTGTTTGTACAAAATCTTTTTAACTTAATATAATCAAAATTTTCTATTTTGTGAACTATAATGGTCTCTAGTTCTTCTTTGGTCACAAATTCCTTTCTCCTCCACAGGTCTGAGAGGTAGACTATCCTATGTTCTTATAATTTATTTATAATCTCATTCTTTATGTTTAGATCATGAACCCATTTTTAAAAATAACTTTTTATTGATAGAACCCATGCCAGGGTAATTTTTTACAGCATTATCCCTTGCATCCACTTCTGTTCCAATTTTTCCCCTCCCTCCTTCCACCCCCTCCCCAAGATGGCAAGCAGTTCTTTACATGTTGAATAGGTTATAGTATATCCTAGATACAATATATGTATGCAGAACCGAACAGTTTTCTTGTTGCACAGGGAGAATTGGATTCTGAAGGTAAAAATAACCCGGGAAGAAAAACAAAATGCAGGCAGTTTATATTCATTTCCCAGTGTTCTTTCTTTGGGTGTAGCTGCTTCTGTCCATCTTTGATCAATTGAAACTGAATTAGCTCTCTTTATCGAAGAGATCCACTTCCATCAGAATATATCCTCAAACAGTATCATTGTTGAGGTATATAATGATCTCCTGGTTCTGCTCATTTCACTTAGCATCAGTTCATGTAAGTCTCGCCAGTCCTCTCTGTATTCATCCCGCTGGTCATTCCTTACAGAACAATAATATTAAATAACGCTCATATACCATAATTTACTCAACCATTCTCCAATTGATGGGCATCCATTCATTTTCCAGCTTCTAGCCACTACAAACAGGGCTGCCACAAATATTTTGGCACATACAGGTCCCTTTCCCTTCTTTAGTATCTCTTTGGGGTATAAGCCCAGTAGAAACACTGCTGGATCAAAGGGTATGTACAGTTTGATAACTTTTTGAGCATAGTTCCAAATTGCTCTCCAGAATGGCTGGATGTGTTCGCAATTCCACCAACAATGTATCAATGTCATGAACCCATTTTGACCTTATCTTATTATACAGTGTTAAGTGTGGGTCAATGCCTAGTTTCAACTATACTAGTTTCCAATTTTTCCAGCAGTTTTTGTCAAGTAGTGAATTCTTATCCCAAAAGCTGGGATCTTTGTGTTTGTCAAACAGTAGATTATATAGTTATTGACTATTTTGTCCTGTGAACCTAATTCCACTGATCAACTAATCTATTTCTTAGCCAATACCAAATGGTTTTGGTGACCACTGCTTTGTAATATAGTTTTAGATCAGGTACAGCGAGGCCATCTTCATTTGACTTTTTTTTCATTAGTTCCCTTGAAATTCTTGACCTTTTGTTCTTCTAGATGAATTTTGTTGTTATTTTTTCTAGATCATAAAATAGTTTCTTAATTAAATAAATGGATTCATTTAAGTAGTATTATTTTTATTATATTCTCTCGACCTATTCAAGAGCACTTGATATTTTTCCCATTGTTTAGATCTGACTTTATTTGTGTGGAAAGTGTTTTATAGTTTTGCTCATATAATTCCTGACTTTCCTTTAACAGATAGAGTCCTAAATATTTTATGCTATTGACAGTGATTTTAAATGGAATTTCTCTTTGTATCTCTTGCTATTGGATTTTGTCAGTGCTGTATAAAAATGCTGATGATTTATGTGGATTTATTTTGTATCCTGTAACTTTGCTAAAGTTGTGGATTATTTCTAATAGCTTTTTAGTAGATTCTCTGGGGTTGAGAGAGATAGAGTTAAAGAGATAATGCCGGACATAAGGTTCTGTTCTGAAAGGGATTTAGAAGTCTCCTCATATGGACTACATAGAGATACAGAGGTAGGGCTTCCTTGTCCCTAGAGGGGCTGGAAGGAGGGAGTTTTATTTCCTTCCAGCAAATTTAAGCAACATCCTACAATGCTGTTTTAATTTAAGCTTTTTAGGTTTGAGATCTTTTAAGCCTAATTTGTTTCTGCCTAAGGAAGGATCCTTAGGTGTTTTGTCCCATTTTGCAAAAAGCCTCAGTTTCCCTGATTCTATAGTGCCTCGCCTTCTGTTGACATCTCTAGAGATGGAGAGATGACAAAATGCTCCCTGAGTAAGGGTGCCTTTTTGTCAGAGAATGCAGGTGTTCTCATTCAGGCATCCCTGAGAGAATTCTGCTCAAGCCTCGGGCTCCAGCAAATCAAATCTTCCCAGGTATTTGGGTGTCCAGCTATAGAATAAAACAACAAGAAAAAGCTTTACCTCATCCAGGTTTTCGGGGATTTCCTGGTCAGGGAATCAAATGATGGTGTTAGTGATAGTGCAGAGAGTTGTGGAACTCCTCTTTGGTTGGAGGCACAGGACCAATGTGAAAGAATTTACGAACCCAAAGAGGGAAGTTAATTCTGTTGGCACTGAGAAGCCAGCTCTGCTAAGAAGGCAAACTTCTTAGTGATAAAGTCCTGTCAGAGAAATAACAAAAAGTTATCACTGAAAAGAGGCTCTCTTCACAGCAGGCAGGAGTCTTGGTAGGCAGCTGTGCCAAGAGAAGAGCTCTCTTGACAAAGCATACTACTTTGGACTAATGTAAAGAATTGGAGTTTAAAATTATCTTTTATAGGAAATCTGAGACTGGGGTTTCAATTGAATGAGATTCCTTCAATGTTGTCACTGCCCCCAGGCCTAGATTTCCAGCTGAAGGAAACCACTTAAGTTATATCAGGTCTAGATCCCCAGCTGAATGAGACCATTTAAGTTTGAGCTAAGTAGGGAGTGGTCTTGGGCTAATCTTAATGAAATCACTTAACTGCCCTGAAGGGTGGGTCTCTGTCAGAGGAGAGTTTCTGAGTTCACCCCAAAATTCAAGGAGGACAATTTCAGGATTCACCCCCCTCACTTTGACCTATTGCATCATGATACCTTTAAAAATAAATTATAAATTGTCCTGTAGATAGAAGATCAATATACAGAAAACCAGTAAGTTAAAGTCCAGTATAACATTTCAGATGATTACATAAGTACCCCCCCCAAACAAATTTTATTCTTATGTCTGAATATTAAACCAAAATCTTAAACTTTGTGAGATTGACTCCTTGAAACTAATTGTTATAGGAGCAACATCCACATCACAAACTAAGCTAGTTTTCCCTTAAAAGACTTATCTTTTTTTGGCAAGGCTTGTATTATTCATGTAGCTTTCTAATGTACAGAAGCCAGCTTATAACAAATAAAGAGGTTCTCCCTTAGGCTTAAGGCAAGCTTTTAAACCTTGTGCCAGCATAGCTGGTGTAGAGCCCTGTGAAACTCTGTCCAATTGAATCTTTGCTAAATTTGCTAAAATTGATCTTTGCTAAATATCTTTTCTGTGCTATGGCTATGCAAATTTGTTAATTGTTAAATGATATATAAGATATATAAGTGTCTTATTTTAGTCCAGTTCTAAACCTGTATCACTAGACTAACCCAAGTTAGACTTGGCTTTACACTAGTTAATCTTAGAAGTTTGTTGTGGCTAGTGGAAGAAAAATCATTCAGTACTGAAATGTCACCTTCCAATTGGTTCTACTTTTTAAATGTACTTCCCATATTGTAAAGTGAAAATTGGCTTTTTTGCCTTTAATTTTTAGGTTAAAAAAATTGCTCAGTGCTCCTTTATACCTCATTATGTAGTATTGCCAACATTAGATAAAGAAGTTTTGAATTTACTGAATTATGGGATAAATCAATATAATTGTTTTCCACTTAATTTTGTATTTTTTAGAAATTAGTGTTATCATAAGGTTACTCTGATGGTTTTTGCATAGGTTTACTTTGATGGTTTTTTGATGAGGTCAGGGTAACAAATTCTAGTTTGAGATAAATGTGACAAGTTCACAATGTCTATTCTGTTTGGCAAAAGGCAGGTTTATTTAGGGTAATAGGTTACAGAACAAAATAAAGGATAAAATAGGCACCAGGAATGGCAAATATGAAATGAAGTTGGGAGAGCATATAGTTAGGAAGGAAAAAGATAAGTTCCCCAGGGGAATTCACTACCAGAAGTGAGGAAATACTCCATGAGGTGTGGGAATAAGCCATTGACTGGCAGGTTAGATCCAGAGAGGAATTTAGCAGAGTAACCAGTTAGCTAGAATAAAGAGAAAGATGCCATTAAAAGGAAGGCACTATGAGGAGGGAGAGAAAATATCCTCATAGTAAGCTTAGCAAAGAAAGCTCTTCATCATAAACAGATCTTTTTATAGGGAAAATAGAGCTTTGGGGGTTTCTCAGGGAGACCAGAGAACTGGTGGGAACTCTGAGAGGGAGGTCAAAGAGAGAGGAAATGCTGGGGAACTCAAAAGTAGGGGGATCAAGGAGCCAATTGGAATGCACCTGGCTGACCAAGTCCCAGACCTGTCTAAAAATATGCTAATCAAAGATTGTTTAAGGATGCTCAGACAAAAGAGTTCCCTCTTCACAATCACTGTATTTAAACAGAGTGGTCAGGGAATTGGTTATATCTGTTAATACCAGTTGGACTTCTTCTGACAGGGGAAGATAATTCACATCAATTTTATGTAACTGATGATGATGTGGGTGATATAGACCCAGATAATGGCAGGCACCAAAAATTGGGCATCGGTCATGTGAAGAATTCACGATGACTATTTTCTTTGATAAATGTAGATTTATTTGGGGAAGAGGTTACAGACGAAATGAAGGGATATAATAGATAGCAGGAATGGTAAATATGAAATAGAGTTGGGAGACCATAGAAAGGCAAGTTCCTCTGGAGTTCACAATTACCTCATAGAAAGGGAGTACCCATGAGATTGGGTTATGCCAAGGAGCTGGCAGGCTAAATCCTGAAAGGGACTTAACACATAAAAGAATGTTAGCTGTAAGGAGGAGAAATGGGATAGGGAAGTATAGCAGAGTTAGGAGGGATACCATGTGACATGGAGGAAGGGGAAGGGGAAGGGTTTTACAAGGCAGAGTGACCCAGAGGAAGACAGGAGCCATGGGATGGCCCTAAGTAGATTTTATAGGGAAAATTTGACCTCAGTGACATGACTGGGATTTTTGATAGGGGTATGGCAAGGTAAGACTTCTTGGGTGGGTCTCAGTTTGACATAACTTGGATTTCTGACTAGAGGAGTTCCCCAGAGGATGAGACCATGGAACTAAACTGATCTTCTCCCTGCATGTCTCAGGGATTAATTTTTATCAATTTTCCCATTCTTTTAATTTGTTAAATCTTTTGAAAAGTGGGCTAGGAGTACCTGAATAGGAGGAGATCTATGCTGAAATTTAACAAGTGCCAAATCCTGGGATAATTGTTAAGAAGAGTCCAGAAACTGGGAGTGAAATACAGTGGTCTGTAGGATTGGAGTGTTACAAAGATGAACTGAAGCCAAAGTTAAGGTTATCATAGAGGTAAAAAATTAGTTACTAGGGTGCTGTTCTTTGCACAAAGTCAGTTACTGGGGACTCACTCAGGTACTCAGGTTTCATTTTGCTAAGGTCTATTCACACTAACAGTCAATTTTCCCTCCAAATAAATGGGGTATGGGGCAATAATCTCATTTTCTAAATTATATTATGCTGAGAAAAGATGTAGAGCTGATTTGGAGGAATGGGCCAGGAAGTGACTGAAGTGAGTTATTCAGTGAGATTCTGAGTCAAGTGCCTGAAACTAGTCAATAAAGATGTCAAGTGCTGGTCATTTGAAGGTGAATTGATCAAGGCCAGTAAAGGGGTTGGTTGGGTGGCCAAGGACATGTGCCAAAGTGTTCAAAAGGATTTAGGCATTGCATAGAGAGGATCACAGGTTGAGATTAGGCTTTGTCCTAGTATGACCAAAACTTATCCTATCCAAAACTGACAGGAGCCCACAGGATGGGGCAGGGATAGCTTGAGAGAGAACCAGGAAGAGCAGAACTCTCATCCCTGGGAAATGTGCTTAAAAGAAACATAATCTTCACCTCTGAAGACAGAGTCTGTCAGGCAGAGTGAAAATAATAATAAAATTTAAGTGCCTTAGCCATAGTTTGGGTGACATGAAGGCTGGTCGTTCTGTAAAGACCTGGGCAGTCTAGTATAGACTTGCTGTTATTGTGCTGACCTGGCTCGTCTTCCTGAGCAATTTTCTCTGCATAGGAGTAAATACAGGTTTATTTCGGGAGCTATGACATCAGCAGGGAAATATAACTTGGGAGTTTGATGATATAACATGGCTTTTCTGTTTAGGGGTGGGGTTTTCAGAGATTCCCATTTGGGATGGGACTTGAATAAGTGTCAAGAAAAGTCCTCTTTTGTGGATGCATCAGCAAGCTATTTTCCTATGGCTTGGTTTGTGCATATCAAATAAGTTATTTAAAAAACATGCTTGTGCCACAGACACACAAGACAAATTAGCTTATATAGAATTGACTTTTTGCATGGATGTGACAGAAAAACTCTAAGTTGCATTTCTTAGAAATAAACTTTGCACTAAATTTTCTGCTCTTAAGTCACACTGCATGAAAATAATATCTCGATCTCACAGATGGCTGCCATCAGTAGCTAAATATTCTTACATTTTGAAAGTTTTAGAGATCTTATATCAATATATTTCTAATAAGATACAGGCAAATATATAAGCAACAGGCAGATGACTAGGCCAAATATTCATCTACCCAATAATAGAAAAAGTCATTTACCTAATAACCACACATTTTCAGATAGAAAACAGAAAGATTTTATACTTACATTTTGCTCATGTCTCTTAAGCTGTTCTTACTCTAAATATAAAGATTTGCTATAAGAGAAAAAGAGCCGAGACAGGACAAAGCATCCTTAGCTGTTTGACTTCAGGTATGAAAACCACAGGTGAATTCTACATCTTGCCAGATTGAGGAATAAGTGGAAATAATTCCTATGAAAAGGAACATAAGTTTGGGAATCAAGTTAGAAAGATCTGACCTCAAGTAAAGTTCAAAAAGCTATACTTCAAACTCTTTTTACTCAGATTAACAAACCACCATCTTCTAATGTCCTCGGAATTTTTTTTTTTTACATTGATCCTCATCCATACCTGGATTCCTACTTGAGAAATATTAATTATAATCCTCCAAGTTTTTTTCTCTAAGTTTGCCCAATCTCATAACAGATGCTTTAAATCTAAAAAGAAAAAAGCATGCAAATCATTGTTCCTAAAGCTAGCTCAGTGCTGATATGGCAGGAGTCAGTAAACAGTGAGATCATGACATATTTAATAAATATTAAAATAATTTGCTGAGTGAATTTTAAAATGACTATTTTCAGAGAATTTGCAGTTAATCTGAAATATAAAAAAATTCTCTTAGAAGTTCTTTGCATTACTACGCAGTCAAATCTTGATACAGTATCTTATCTAAATGATCTTTAGCATTACAGAAATTTTGTTCTTAAAACAACCACCACAGACTTGAAAAATAAAAACAATATTCAGTTATTAACACAGTGTAAACATAGTTATCCCTTCCAGCAAGGGGACCCAGAGGAAGAGCAGAGCCATGAGTAAGATTTTCTACCTTCCCCAGTGAGTCAATTTTCCTAGTTCTAAGATTATACTGGGACTAAGCAGTTTTGACTCTAAAGGAAGTCTTAGCATGTTAATAACCTACAAGGTTGTAAAAGACAAATAAATTATTTAAATCTGGCGACAAGGACTATAGATCTCTGTCTTCCCTGTGAACAATGGCTGTTTCAAGCTGGAAGGGGGGTTTACAAAAATTCTATATTTTACAACTAAAAAGCATCTTATATAACAAAGAGAACTATCTTTTTGGCAAGAACTTGTCTTGGAGACTTTAGAAACTTACAATTTTTCATTCAACCACTAAAATCCCACCAACAATGAATGGTCACTATAATTTCTTAGAGATGAATTAGTAATGATAATTTTAGAAAGTCAATATTAAAATATCAGAAATAGTAACTTTAGAGAGAACTCAACTATAATAAAATCTGGAATTTCAACTGCATTACCATTTTTGTATTGCTATTTTAGCAGAACCCCTAATTTAAATTGGATAATTTTTCATTAACTGTCAGCACAGAGTATATGAGACTGTTCAAGCAGATTAGAACACTTGTGTGTGGGACAAGACCACTAGCTCAAATAAATAAAAAATTAAGGCTATTTCTCAAGGCAAAAGCAGAAAGGAATTTTGTTACTATCTCGTGAGAAAGGGCATCTTTCTCTCCACAAGCAGTTAGGTAAGGAGAGGCAAGGCCCAGTAAACAGATAAGAATTATATAGGAGTCTGGGCTAACACTCCCTACAGACTGGATCTTTGTCCTGTTGGCCAGGACAAATGACCTCACATTCTAAGTCATAAATGAGGAAAAACTTTCAATCCAACCACATCTTTAGAATTACTAAATTACCTTATATGGGAATTTCAAATCCAAGGTGACCCCAACTTAGTCTCACAAAGAAAAAGGTCCCACTCCTTGTAAACCACATGATTACTGGAGAAAGAAACCTGCCCCTATGGCACAGCTGGCCTTCACTCAGTCTTTAGAACACTGTCTCCATTTTGTGAGACAGCTTTCACAATTCACTTCATTCAACTATCTAATTACAGGACTCTGCTGTTTCACGGATGCAACTTATTCCCTGAAAATCTTTATGGAAGAGATCATAATTTTCAATGGAAAAGAAAGAAATGCCCATTCAAAGCTAAAATGATGAACTAATAAATTAGCTGAATTTACATTAAGGATCCCAAATCAACAATTTAATTAGGATTAGTTCTAAATGAATTTAAGCAGAATGATTGGAAATCAATTTAAAATACTTAATTTAATTGGAAATTAGATTTTTTTTAGAATTAATCTGAAAGGAAAAATATGATGTTTCTATGGCATAGATGTATGTTTATCAGTGGCAAAATATTTTACTATGCATTGTTTTTTTACAAAATATAAAAGATTACTGTATCTCTCCTTATTCAATGTAAGCTACTTTGATTGCAAAAGTTTATGCAAGAAGAACCAATTTTTCAGCAATGGAACAAATTATTTCTTGATTCAATTTTGTTTTATTTTCCTCAATTAGTTTAAGGGTTCTCTTATTCCATTCCCTGTTCATTTGGAGTGAAAGGAAAGATCTTAAGATACAAAAGTTCCTAGTTTTTCCTGATCCATATGGAGGTAGTCTCTGTGTAGAGAAAGATCTCACCTCCTAGGAGAAACTGAAAGAGCCACACTTCTACATACTTGGTATTCCTAGAGGAGAATTTTAGGACTTGGAAAGTTGGGGACACAAGAAGTCTCCATCTAGAGAGAAACTGAGACTGACTCCAGGATATGAGGAAGGGGGGATTGGGGAGAGCCTGCTGTTCATCTAAGAGGTTAGACATAATCACAAGCTTCAGAGAGAAACAAGGTAGTGATTTAATCAGCACCGTCTTGTACAATAAATCTCTCATCCAAGGAGAGAAGTTTAAATTAAGAAAAATTCAGATTAGTTTGAATTGCAAAGACAAGACAAACTGTCACAAATACGTAAAAACAGGAGCACAGAGACAGGGACAATACAGAGAAAAAAGTGCTTTTTAAATCTTAGATGGACATATACTACAGTAGTTCCCTCTGCAATATTGGAGATGCAAACATCCCAAAAAACCCAAAATCCTAACTTTAGCTTAAAGGAGTGGGGATATGCATTTTATCCCCCCTGTTTTCAGGTCGATTTCTCAATACTCAGTGAGCAAAGTAATATCATATATATGGAGTGTACTTTGGAGCTTTGCTAGGTTCTCAACTATGACATCCTGCTTTAGATGAATAGGAAAAAATACTGGGGTTTTGTATATCTTTTTGTCAAGAAGAATACCAAGGGTTTCAAAGCCCAAAATGATGTGGTTGATATAGACACAAAAAATTTGGGGTTCAGTCATTTGAAGAATTCACAATGACCATTCTTTTTGGCAAAAAATAGATTTAGGGATGAGATTACAGACAAGATGAAGGGATGCAATAGACACTCAGAGTAGCAAATAAGAAATAGGGAGAGCATATGAAAGACAAGTTTCCCAGGAGAACTCACAATTAACCAGAAGAAAGAAAGTACTATGTGAAGTGGGAATAAGCCATAACTGGCAGGTTAGATCCAAACAGGAGTTTAGCAGACTAGTCAAAATAAGCTAGAGTAAGGAGAAAAACACTATTAGAAAGAAGGCACTATGAGGACAGAGAGAGAGAATAACCTCATAGTGGGCTTACTCTTGAAAAGAACAAAGCAAAGATCTTCCATGGTAACAAGATCTTTCATATAGCAAAACCTTGGAGGGGGAAAAGGGGGAGGCAGAGGGAGTTGTTTATAAAGATGCACAGAGGTTTAAGGGATGGACCAAAGAGTTCTAATCTCATAATCACTTTTTTTCAAACAGGATAGTCTAGGAATTTGTTATATCTGATAATAGCCATTTGGGTTTCTTCATAATTTGGAAAAATGTGTGATAGAAAAGTCCTTTCTTCTAATCATATCCTGCTTTCACCATTTTTTGTTCATCTTAATATTTCCTTTGTTTAGTCAGTACTCTTTGTTTATTCCTTTCTCTTTTCAGATTATTTTTGGATGGCAAGACTGTTATGAGAAAAGTCAAAAAATATATGCCTATAAATGGCATTTTTAGTTTTTAAAGCTGTGTCTATAAGATACATAGTAAAAAGTATACACTTATTACTTTAGTAGGAAAGAACATTAGAATTGATTTTAGGTGAACTATGTTCAAATCCCATTTCTGTTCTTTATTAACTGTTCCCCTATGAATATATCATTTAATTAACTTCTTTGAGTTTCTTTTTCTTCTTATAGAAAATTATATTGATGATAATTATAATAATTACCACACAGGATTTCTATGAGGAAAACATTTTGTTGATATTAAAGGGACTATAGAAGTATAAGTTGTTTCATGAAGCATTTTGTTATTTAATTCTTGAGACAATAATTTTATTTCTCCTAGCAAAGAGGGTGTTTATATTTTCAAATTTCTTTCAGATTGGGACATTGGACCTGAAGTGGAGTTCATTCCAATGTGGGGAACTACTATAGACGAATCATCTCAGGAGACACTAATGGAAAGAACTATGGGGCATAGTTCCTGGGACTCTAGACTAGAAGCTTTTAAATGTTATGGCTCACTAATGAGGCATCAGAATCATCAGGAAAGGCATTTGAAGCAAGTAACAATCACACATGAAGAAACTTTAAGTATGGAAAGAGACTCTGAAAACAGTGAATTTGGGGGATGCTTCAGTCTGAGCTCAATCTTAATTACACAACAGAGAGTTCCTATAGTAAATCAGTCAATCAGCAGTCATTTATTGGATGCCTACTATGTGCCAGGCACTGTGTTAGGCACTGGGAATACAAATAAAATAAATGAGACAATTCCTAATCTTTATAGCTTTGACACACATGGAAAGAGTTTCCAAGATAACTCAGAATTAAATAAATGTCAAAAAATCTATACAGGAAATTATAGATTGATGTATAATGAATTTGGGGAAGCCTTCAGCCAGATTTCACAATTTAACCTTCAGCATGCCGGTCATTCTGGAGAGAAACCCTATAAATGTAGTGAATGTGGGAAAGCCTTTACACAAAGGGCAAGCCTTACTCAACATCAGAGAATTCATTCTGGAGAGAAACCTTTTAAATGTAATGAATGTGGGAAGGCCTTCACCCAGAGGGCACATCTAACTCAACATTTGTTTACTCACAATGGTGAGAAACCTTTTAAGTGTTATCAGTGTGGGAAAGCCTTCATCCAGATCTCACAGCTTAATATTCATCAAAGAATTCATTCTGGTGTGAGATCCTATATCTGTAATGATTGTGGGAAAGCTTTCACTCAGAGGACAAATCTTACTCAACATCAGAGAATTCATTCTGGGGAGAAGCCTTTTAAATGTAATGAGTGTGGGAAAGCCTTTACCCAGAGGGCACACCTTACACAACATATGTTTACTCACAGTGGATCTAAACCTTTTAAGTGTAATGAATGTGGAAAAGCTTATAGTCAGCTTTCACAACTTAATGTTCATCGAAGAATTCATTCTGGAGAGAAATCCTATAAGTGTAATGAATGTTCAAAAGTCTTTCCCATGTGGGCAGAACTTACTAGACATCTGAGAACTCATTCTGGAGAGAAACCTTACAAATGTAATGAATGTGGGAAAGCCTTTACTCAGAGGGCAAGCCTTACTCAACATCACAGAATTCATTCTGGCGAGAAACCGTATAAGTGTAATGAATGTGGGAAAGCCTTTACTAAGAGAGCACATCTTACTCAGCATCAGTTTACTCATAGTGGAGAGAAACCATTTAAGTGTAATGAATGTGGGAAAGCCTATGGTCAATTTTCACAGCTTAATATTCACCTAAGAATTCATTCTGGAGAAAGATCATATAAGTGTAATGAATGTGGGAAAGCTTTCACTCAAAGGGCAAGTCTTACTCAACATCAGAGAATTCATTCTGGAGAAAAACCATATAAATGTAATGAATGTGGGAAAGCTTTCACCCAAAGAGCACATCTAACTCAACATCAATTTACTCATAATGGAGAGAAACATTTTAAGTGCAATGAATGTGGAAAAGCCTATAGCCAGATTTCACAGCTCAATATTCATCGTAGAATTCATTCTGGAGAGAAATCCTATAAATGTAATGAATGTGAGAAAATTTTCCCCAAGTGGGCAGACCTTAATCGACATCAGAGAATTCATTCTGGAGAGAAACCTTATAAATGTAATGAATGTGAGAAAGCCTTTACCCAGAGGGCACACCTTAGTCGACATTTGCTTACTCATAGTGGAGAGAAACCCTTTAAGTGCAGTGACTGTGGAAAAGCCTTCACCCAAAGAGCATATGCTCTTCAACATCAGAGAATTCATTTGGGAGAAAAGTGCCTTACACCTAGTAGGAGCTTAATAAATATTTGTGAATTGAAGTGAATTAAAATGTTTTCCTGATAGCCTCTGTCTACTGTAGTGATGTCAAATTCAAATAGAAATGGGAGCTTTGATATATAACCAACATATTGTCCCTGTGCCAACATATTGACTTAATTTTAAAATGTAATGTTATTAATATATTATTGTATTTTTATTTATTTGGTTCAGTATTTCCCAATTACATTTTAATCTGGTTGCTGTATTCCAGAACAGGTTTTAACAGTTTTGGTTTACAGAATTATTATGCTCTACTAGTCTAGTTACCCTGTCAAAGAAGAAAAGGTTCTTAATAAAACCACATCAACTTTTTTTTTTTGCCACACCAATTTTTAATTAGTTTAACTTCCCTTTCTAGCTTATGATTCACCCACTGATACTGTGCCCTAAGATTATTTTTTTCCAGAAATAGTTGTTTATTCATTTATAGATGAGCTTACAGACTCTTTTAGTTCTGAAAATGGGGATATTTTGCCCTTTTCCAATCCTGTGAAACCTCTTCCTATAGCTCTCACAAATTATGAGTGGCTCAGTTGTGAGGTCTACCAATTTATTTAGTATGCTAGGGTGTATCAACTAGTGATTTGAACTCATTGAGAGTAGCTAGATGCTTGCTTGAGTGTTTCCTCATTTATCTTGGATTTATTTGATGCTATTAATTTTTCTTCTAGTCTTCCCAGTCCATAGAGCTTCTTGGAAGAGAAAACAATAGAAGAGGTAAGTAGATCAGTCAGTCATTTAACCATCTTCTCTTCTGATGATGAAGTATACTCACTTTTGGGCTGAAGTGATAGAGTAGTGAAACAGAATGAGACATACACTTTGAGACATTGGGGTGGAATGAAGGTAGTGATAATTTATGATGCACAAAAGAAAAGAAAAACATTAATGAAACATTTAAGAATATATAAGAACAGAAAAAAGTTAGAGAATTATAAATAAGGGTAGTTTTGTTTCAATCATGTTAAATTTAATATTTCTGATATTGAAATGTTTAAGTTCAAATTAAAAATAAATTTAAATTTTAAAAAGCATGTTACTATTTGTCCACTCTTAGCTGCAGTTATTTCTTTGATCTTCCTCTTATCCAAAACCATAATTAAAACAACCCTTTTGTTATCCTTAGCATCATAGGGCTGTCCTTTTTTGTGTTCAATCTCAGTTGTTCTTCCATATGATTTAAGAACTGCAGTGATGAGTTTCATGTGTATCTGCACTACTCAAGGGAAATTCCTTCTGTCTTCAGAATATCATTCTTGAGAGTTTTATGTTCCTTCTGGGCTAACAACTTCTGCTAAGTAATGGGTCATTGGATCCTACTTATTTTTTTTCCTTTTAACTCTTTGAAGTATGTTCTACTGAAATCTCAGTTGCATTCCAAATTTTGCTTGACTTTCATTTCCTCAAACACAAACTCTAGGAAGGAGTGACCATTAGTCTCCAAGGTTCCTGTCATTTTTGTTACAGAAGGTTAGTTGCTGCTTCTTTGTTGGGCTTCTTTAGTTGTTGCTTCTTTGTTTCTTAGGTTTAGATGATCAGTTTTCCTTTATTGCTTCTTATCTTTTGAAGATTGAAATCAGTATGAATGCAAGTCACAAATTTGTCATCTGCTTTACATTTGGTAGAGAGTGTAAATAATTGAAGGCCTTTGTCATTATTTCTGTTCCACATTTTATATTTTTTCTCAAACTCATCTATTTTCTCTAAATGAATTAATATCTATTCTAATACACAAGTGGATCTGTAATCTCACTTATATGAGCATTCAACGGTATCTTATCCGTACCTGCCAATCTTTTGGGACTCTTGTAACAATGTCTTCCCATAATTTAATTATAGATATTCTACTTATGTTCTGGGGCCGAATTTAAATTCTCTGATATTGCTGAGATACCAGTGAAATGCACGGGCTTGTTCAGTTATATTTCGTTCAGTGGTGTGTGACTGGACAAAGGCTTTTTTTTTTTTTTTTTTTTTTTTTTTGACTACTCATGACTTTGATAATGTTTGAATCATAGATTTAGAACTAAAAGGGGCCTCGGAGACCATCTAGTGCGGTACTTTTCTTTGAAGAGAAGACTGTGTTTAAATGTGAATAGATTCAGGATTTAAAACTGGAAGGAATCTCAGGGGCTATCTAATTTGATACTCTACTTCTTCATTTTAAAGCTAAGGGTATTGAGGTCCAGCATCAGAGACAGGATTTAAATCCATATCTTCTTAACTTTAAAACCAGTACTCAGCACTGTATCAGACTGCCTCCTGTTTTTTTATATTTATACCAGTTGTTTCTTTCTAAAGCTTTTAATGCAATTGAAGTTTTCTATTTTATCTTTCATGGTCATCTCTAACCCTTTATACTACATTTATTGAAGCTTTTTTACATTAATGTTACTTTCCAATGATTCCTTCCACTTACCAGAGTCTTTCCTTATAACAACAAAGTATAATTAAGCAAACAAACAAATATATTGGATATGTCTAATAGTAGAAACCTCATTCTTTTGCTGTTGTCTTCTGCCTATCTTCAAAGAACCATAAGTACAAAACTGGAAGGGATCTGAGAGACCATCCAGTCTCTCCCATTTTATAAATGTGAAAACCGAGGCCCAGGCAGATTTAGTAGCTTGTCCAATAATCACTCAGCTAGCAAGTTTCAAAGTTGGGATTTAAACCCAGATCCTCTTTCTTTCTTCCATGCTGCTTTCCCAAGTCAAGATTTGACATCAAATTGGTCAATTCATAATTTCAGCACTAACGAAGATCAGAAGGAGGTTAAGAAGGAAGCATTGGCAAGTTGAGCAACTTTGTTATTATTATGTTAAATATATACTTTCAAAAGCTGTATACAATAAAAGTTTATAATTTCTTATTTTTGAAAACATAACATCAGTTTAATAGTGTACCACTTTTCCTAAAGCCCCTTCAATATTGTCTGTCTTGTCATATTTGCCAAGCTAACCCATGAATTTGGAATAAAGTTTCAGTTTAAGTATATTTTTGTTATTGAAGCCTTTCATATGGTAACTGGTAATTTGCATTCTTTTAAAACTGTTAAAAAAAATAAAAATAAAACTTAATATCCTTTGATCATTTTTGGGAATAATTCTCAAAGTTCTCTTAACTTGTCTTAAAATATTGCATCAATTTCCTAAATATCTTAGGTTATCAGACATACATTGCATATTTTCTATGAAAAGTTTTTTCCAGTTAATAGCTTCTTATTCTAGCTTCATTGATTTTATTATTTGTGCAAAAGCTTTTATATTTTATATAATTATAGTTGTCTATTTTATCTTTTATAATTACCTTTATTACTTGTTTGAGAATTTCCTCTCTATTATATGTAGTTATATAAGTTACTTTCTTGAATTCTTTGATAATTTTTATTTTTATGATGGGTTTTTTATATTTAGATCACATCCATTTGAAGATATTATAGATAGTATATGGTATAAGCCTAACTTTTGCCAAACTGCTTTCCAATTTTCCCCAAACAATTCTTGTCAAATAGGGAATTCTTATTCCTGGTCTTGCTAAACTTGGCTACTAAGTTTACTTGCTTCTGAGTCTTGCTTAACAAATCTGCTGATCAAGCTTTCTATTCTAACCAGCAGCAAATTATTTGATGATTATTATTGTTCAGTTGTTCTAGTCATGACTCCTTCTTGACTTATTTGGGGCTTTCTTATCAAAGTCACTGGAGAGGTTTACCTTTTCCTTTTCCAGTGGATCCATTTTTTCGGGTAGTCAGATGTTAAGTGACTTGCCCAGGGTCACAGTTAAAAAATGTCTAAGATTGCATTTGAATTCAGGTCTTGGTGACTCCAATCCAATGCTCTATCCATTGAACCACTGGCTGTCTTCTTAGATATTGATTACTGCTTTATAATATGATTTGGAATTGGTCATGTTAGACCTTCTTTTCTATTTTTTCCATTTCCCTTGAAATTCTTGACCTCCAGATATATTTTGTTACCATTTTGTCTAGTTACATAAAGTTAATCTTGGTAATTAAATTTGGACTATTCAGTACAGCCATTAGAATGAGAACTCCTTAAATCTAAGGAATTTTTAAATGATCAGTTTTTCTTACCCATTTTAGTTTCTTCACTTAGTATTGAATGCCTCTCCAAATAACTAATTATCTGGTAATTTAAGTATTCATACTAGAGAGGGAAAAAGGAAGGAAGTTTAAGAATTACATGTCCAAAAGAGATTATTATTAGTCAAGCAGATATAGAAGTGGCATATTGCTAGCCTCTAAATCTGTCAGATTGAGCCAGTGGTTTGGCCGCTCTCCAGAATTTTGTAGCAGGGCAATTCTAAAAAAGATTTTTCAACTTTCTTTTCATATTGGCAAAATCCCTTATTTGACTTCTGTTCTAGATACTCCTTCTTCTTTAGGGGTTTCCAGGATAGTAATTGGTACAAGATTATCTGTGATACTGATTCTACATTCTGCTCTGGGATCTTTGAGCACAGTAATAGGTTAAAGAAGATTAGAGTAAGAGAGAGGAATAGATGAGATCAAGAGAGGGAACTCTTCCATCATTTACCCATGTTTTATCTATAATGCCAAGCTTTCTGAGCTCAGCTGGACATTTGCAAAATAATTATTGAGCAAAAAGGGGGCAACTTTCTTCGTTGGCTATAGGGGTAAAACCAAAACATACCAATTAGCTGACAAATGCCAGCAGAATAATATTAGGTTATTCTCTCAAGTAAGAATCAAAAGCCACATAGAAGTTATTATTTTTCTTTCTCCTTAGACTCAATAGGGGAGAGAGAATAAACTTTTGATACACAAAGATCCTAACACGGGTATTTAGGCCTTATAAATATATCTATAAATGTGTGTACATGTGTATATATATATATACATATATACATCTTATAACAAGCAATATTCATTAATTTACATTCTTCAGAGTAAAAAAGGATAGTACTTAGTGTTTACAGGATTTTCAGAAGCAAAACTATGCTTAAATATCTAATAAGACAGAAATATAATACTACTAAAATCAGATGTTAATGAGAAGAATTGCATAAGATAAAGTCTTAGATATACATGGTAGTTTGATTGGTATGGCATTAAATTTAAAAATTAATTTAGATAGTATAATTTGTATAGGTACAGCATAACCTGGCATAATATCTCTCCAGTTTGTTTGAATTCATTTTATTTTTGTAAAGAGTGTTTAGTAATGGTATTCACATAAGTTTTCATTATGTCTTGGTAGGTTAACGCCCATATATTTTGTATTTCTTACTTATTCTTAATGGAATTCCTTTCTTTCTCTTCTGCTGGTGATTTTTTATAATAACTTCAGTTGAATCTTTGGTGATCTGTAAGTAATCTTTCATATTATCTGCAAATACAGATTGTTTTACTTCCTGTTGCCCACATTTTTCAATTTCATTTTTCTTATCTCATTGCTATATAGTAATGTTTGAGACTAGCAATAATACTAATATAATTTCATTTTGCAAAAGTATGATTACAGAAATATGTTTTTATTGACACTAAACTAATTCAGAATGTCTGACTTTGAGGCAGATGGAACTGGAGTGAGCTGGTTTCCCTGTCTGTGATTAATTTTCTTTCACATCTTATACATATATTTTACTGATATTTTGAAATTTCTTTTTCAAATATTGTGGTTTCTGAGAACGAATATTGCCCAGAGGAAGTGTGCAAAAGTTGTAACTTTTAAAGGGCACACACATCAATGATTATTAGAGATATTGAAGCAGTTTTTAAGGTGGGAAAATCAAACATTTGAAAGCTTATTCAAGGTCTCAATGAAAACAGAGTTTATCACACTAAAACATAAAGGAAAATGAGGTAGAAAATTAAAAGCAATATCAACAGACAAGCTGTTACTATGATGCAACTTTTAAAAATAGAGACCTCCAGAGAAATCTGATAGCTGAAGGGATCAATACTGGTTTTCTGGATAATATGGAAAAAGCTTCTTAAAGTTGGAAGAATATTGATTGAGAAGAACAATATAAAAATAGCTACTACCAGATTGCTAAAAAGAAAAAGGCAGTTCTCACGGACAAGAGAATACAAAACTTGGAATACTGAAGATTGGATAAAGATAATTTTTACTAATGAATGCAGGTTTTCATTCAAAGTTATGTAAAAATCATTGTCATAAGATGACCAGCGAACCTATATAATCTGGATTACTTCATCAGACTGTAAAACATCAACCTATAAAAAAGTTTGGTGATTTTATTATTTCCAATGTATTTGTGGGGAGTTTTATTGTCCCCTTTGAAGGAATGATGAACTTTGATAAATGTGTTGACATAATGAGAAGTATAATTGTTCCAAAATTACAGAAATTCCCAAAATGGAGATAAAATGCTACAATAGGACTTGGCACAATAGGTGAAAAACTTTATGGGAATATAAACTTGTATCAGTGGCCTGGGAATTTGCCTACTTCAAGTCTCTCTTTGAAAACTTATGAGATATTAATCAAAGCTAGTCTTGAAAAAGTGAACTATATGTCAAAATTATACTTAATATTTGATGTGATAAAACTAGTTTCATGTTGAAAATCTTGTAAACTGTATAAAACTAATGCATAGAAAGAGAATATTAAAACTTTTTTTAAAAAGTTGTGAAAAGTTGTAAGGTTTATTAGTTAATAAAGTTAATTATTTTATTTTAACTGTTACTTTGTATAACATGTCTAGCTAGAATTTTTTTTTAGCATTATATTAAATAATAAATGCCACAATAGACATCCCTATTTTTATTTTAAAAGTTTAACTAGATTTGAGATTTGTTCTGCTTGTTCCTATTTCTTTTCCTAACATCAATTTCTCATGGAAAACATCCATCCAAGTTGGATTAGATGACTTTTTCATCCCTTCTAATATTATGTTTCTGATATAAGACCTTTCCATTTTCTAACCTGAATTAAAACTTGCACTGAGGCCTGGGTTTATAGTTACCAGGTTTTTTCTCTAATCATGTTCTTAGCTTTTCTATGGGCTTACCCTCTTATAACCTGAACTAGCAACTTTAATAACTGCATAATCTTAATAACTGCATAATCCTAGATACATCCTATTTTAATCAGACCTAATCTGTTTAAACTTAAATCTGAACTTTTTCCCTGCTTGTTGTCACTGTGGAAAACTACTCTCAAGGATTGATTTATAGGAACTGATGGAGATTTAAATGAGCATATACAGTAACTATAGCAAGATAAATAAAAAGCATGATTTAGTGAGAAAAAAATGTTAATGAGAGATCCAGGATTTGAATAATAACTCTGATAAGTAATCTATTTAAATAAATTTTGATTAATTCACTTACTTCTGAGTTACCCCACCCGTAGACAATCTATTCAAAATATTTATCCCCACATAAACCTGAGTAAGGCACAATGGCTTCCTGACATGGGTGGAGTCTGAACAAGATTATTAAGAAAGTTAATACAATCTCATTATCAACAATGTCCTTAAAGAGACTGAACTTTTGAGATCAGAACATTAGAAAAAAGGGGGACCTCTGGGTCTTCCCAAATAATTGGCTGTTAATAATCATTTCTCTCATTTCCCCATTTAATTCTACTGAGAGGCATGATCTTCTCAAGGAATCACTGATATGGGTGAGGTGTAAGAATTGAGGATAAAAGATCCCCTCTGGTCAATGTTGTAGATTCTTTGCGAAAGAATTCACAAACCTGAAGTTTGTGTCAAAAGGGGATTTATTTGCACTAAGAAGACAGCTTTCTTAGCGGGCAAAGAATCCTGACAGGATAATTTTGCAAAGAATGGTTTTCACTAAGAAGAAAATATCTTTAGCAATGGGCAAAATCCTGTTAGAACTTCTGCAAAGATGTTTGGGCATATAGTGTTAGGTATGTTGGGTGTGCCTTTGGCTCCAAACCAGGGCCAATTTCCAGATGAATGAGGGAGTAATCTCTAATAATCAGAGCTTCAGGTGGATTTAGATTTCAAGGGTCATGTAAGTATTGACTGACTATAACCTCACATTGGTAATAGGAAGAAATTCATCCCAGAAAAAAATCATAACTTACCTTGATATGACTAGTACTCATGGCATTTATTTACCATTTGTAAATTCAACATTAAATAAATGATTTTGTTTTAAGATGTTTAATATCAAACAAAAAAAGACTTGGGATAGGATATCTAAATATAATCCCAAACTGTATACAGAGAACAGTTTATTTGAAACATTGTCTATAGTAAAACATGTTTACTTTGGACATAAACTGTTCAAATGGACATAAACATAGACTACTACTCTCAAAATCCCTTTAGTCATCTTTAAGATGATTTCCAAGTAGTTTGCATGCATTTCTGCCCATGTTCTTCTCCCTTATTAAATAACAAACATAACTAAAAAACAGATTTCCTGTAAAAGTGATAGAAGATAGCTCATGTGTTATTATTATTCACTAACAACTGACAATAGTAAAATCATATTCCTTAAAATATAAACAAAGGAAGATCTTGAGTTTAATTTTACAACTTAATAGATTCATATTTTTGTTTCATAAGCTTCTTTATCTTTGTCTAATTATATTAATATAATTCTAAAAGAATTAGATATTTGAGGAATTAAATCATATATATATATATATATAATAAATTCAAGCATCAATTTAACCCTTGCTTAGGCCATGGAATGACTACAAATTCAAATCAAAACAGATCTTTTACACTTACAGCTTATTATAGTAATTCAGATACAATTTATCTAAAATCTATTATTAATCTAATAACTGAGATAGCCCCGGCAATAAAATTCAAGACAGCCCAGGTGTTGATAATTTAGAGAGAGTTTTATTTACCGTCTGGGACAGATCTCTGATAGAGTTCTGTCTCGAACAAAAGTAGAGACACCCTTATAAGCATTCTTGTTCAACCTTGTGGTTACATTTAACATTAAACAGTGACTCGATTTTCCATTTACAAGGGGGAAAAAATAGAGGGTTTACAGGATGTAAAGAGAATGCACAATGGCAGATGTTTGATATAGATTATAGATCAGGGTTAGGCAACTATCCTTATGGAATAGATACTCTTCAGGGCATTGTTGATCAGGCACTTTGAAGTGCAAAACACCCCCTTTAATCTGGCTGAGCAAACATTTCTCTGTGAGCCTGAGGCCTTTTGACCTAAGACTGATGAAGGGGAGGGAAGGCCAATCTTTTGTCCATTTCACTTCCCCTTTTAATGTTCAGAGTTGTGACTCATCTGATGCCAACAGGGAATAAGCCATCTTGAGAGCGAAAAGTTTCAGGGTCCTGTATGCGATGCTGAACATAAGAGATGAGGCGCTTAATTATGCAGGGAGCTTTGAGGAGGAGGAGAAGGAACAAGAGGACTGAATCTATAACTCCCTTGTTTCATGAGCAGCAGATCTAACCCATGGTGGTTCTGTAATACAACTTCTGCCAAGGAGTCCGCTGACTTTCCTAGATGAATAATGAGATCCTCTAGGCTCCTAATGTCTGCATAGACCTGAGAGCTAAGAAGGCAAATGTAATGCTGGAGAAACTGAGGCAAGATAGAGATAAGAGAGCTCCCAACATTCTGTCAATGGGAGAGTTTGATTGACTGGACAGGACTCTCAAAGTGGTGAATGTGAGTTCTCAATGACATGTATACACACACAGCTCAACTACAGGGGTAGACCAAAGCAAGGTGGGGTCAGAACAGTAAGAGTGAAAACAGACTATCAATCTGGTTCTGACAGCGTGATGGGAGACACTGGACATTCTGATAGGAGCCAGGAAGTCTGAACTCCCCCTTATCTTGAGTCTCACATTAACAATTTATAACCTTAGAGCAAATGGCCCTCAGTCTTTAATGAACCAGAGGGGGATTTTGCAACTAAGAGAATTGAAGCAGAACAGTTAAGGAAACTTGAGACAGAACAATTCAGGGAAACTGAGTTAGAACTAATTAGGGAAACCGAGTCAGGACAATTAAAACTGTGGCCCAACATTAAATAAATCTAAAAAAATGCAAGGACAAGTTTCTTCCTGATAGTCCCAGAGTTAACAGCAATACAAAAGATCCTTGTTGCAAGCATGTCAGATCCTCTGTAGTTGGGACACCATCTCAGCCAGAGAATCCAGTTTGAGATGGACATTCACTGTGAGTTAGATGGTCTGCAGTCATTTGTGCATTTAACTCAGTCTCTGCTTACAGAATAGCAGGGCTCAAGGACTCAAGGCCCATTCAGAGGGGCAACCCTCTTCAGGCGAGAAGGGTGAGGCTTGGAGTAGCTTCACTTGTCCCTGCCCAGAGGAACAGACAGAACTGCAGAAAGGATCAGATTTCTGAGCAGGTTATGCACAGTTAGATCATCAAGGCAGGCAAACCCCGAATTTTTAGATGCCTGATAACAAACTTCAAGGTCCTTTGAGATGGCTGAAATACTAATTAAGGAACTGGGGTTACAGGACTGGAAAAACGAATCAGAGAGAGTGCCAGTCCTAGGACAGGTGTTTGCTTTCTGGTTGTTTCTAAAAAATAATCCCAAAACTGAGTCTGCCAAGACAATTCTAACAGAATAAGGGGTTCCAAAGCTAAAGCATAATAAAAATGAAAAAAAAAAAAAAGACTGTTTAAAAGACTTCCAAATTTAATTTGAACTAGTAAGATAAGGGGTGGGGCAGAAGTGCCTAAGATAAAGTGAATAGGAGCTAGGGGTTACCATTCTTTCAGGTATTTTGAGAAAAATATACCAGTTTCCCCAATGTTCTATCTCTTTCTCCCTTTTTTTTTTTCCTCACAGAAAGGAATTATCAAATGATCATTCCACATATAAATACCAAGGATGAATCAAAGTCCCTATACATAACAGATTAGTACAGTCACATTTCCTAAAAATCCCTTAAACATAACAGTAATAGTTACACAGGTTTAACAAATCCCATCCCAAATCTTAAATACACAGTAATAGATGGCCCAAGCAAGGTTTAACAGTCAGTCATCAACCATTCCCAAGTCCCTCATATCAGTCTATCAGGAGTAAGGGGACAAAGCTTCTCATTCAAACTGCCTCCTGCTGAGAAATGGTCAGAGGCTCTTATTCCATGCAGAGGGTGGGTGTGTCACGCTGACAATCAAAGTTGATCTAAGCTGATCTAGGTCCCAGAAACAAGTCAATATCTATAATTTGACCAAAATTTAGAACAAAAATAAAAACACAAATCTAACAAAGATTAGATCATTTTCAGATAGAAAGATTTGGTTCATCAGACTGCTGAAAAATAAGAGGAGGCCAAAATAGATTGGCCAGCAACTTCCTATGTGAAGAGATGAGTTTGCTTTACAGGACACACTAAAGTCTCAAGTCTCAACAGCAGTTGTTAATTGCTCTCTTATCATTTAGAAACCTTAAAAAAAAAAGACAAATATCCAGTAACAGACAGATGACTAGGATAAATACTTGTTTGTCCAACCATTTAGGATACAATGATAACATATAATCAGACTGAAAATAGCAAGGTATGACATAATTGTATTGCATTAACAATTTCCATTGACCCTTGCTCTGATCATAGAGATCAGTTACAGGCGGAAAAATTGCAAGAACATAACTATAACATAATATAAGCGGTTAAAACTCAACCTTCAACACATACAGAATAAAATAGCTTTAACCTAGGTTTATTCCAATCAATTGTCCCACTAACTGTCAGAGGGTGGAGCCTTAAAACTCCCAAATAGCATTAACTAATTAACTATAAGCCCAAGAAATTTTACCTCCAAATACAGATTCTATTAATCAAATTTCTGATAAATCCTTATAGTGATAACAGTAAGAAATTTGTCCCTATAAGTTCACAACTTAAACAATGATCATATCCAAGCAGATGTTTAATAAGTGAACATTAGACATACAAATCAATTTGCTTTTAAAATACCCAATGCTTAGAAAAAACCCAAATTGCATATTGTCCATAACAGAAACATTTTCAAAAGGACAAAGAAAAAAACTATTATTTTCAGAGGTCCTTTAAATAACCTCAGGATGACTTAATGCAATCAATTTAAAACTTATGCAAAAAGTCCAAATACCATATAAGAGAATCTGAAAGAGTCTTAAAAATAGCCATTAAACTTTTAGAAATAATCCTACCAAAGTATGGATCACATTTTTGACCATATTCCTTAACCAAGAAAACCTTTATGTATCAAGGAAACAAATATTCAATCAATTAATCTAAAAGTAAGTCTGTCCCTTTAAATCATAATTTGCTGCACTGGCAGTAACTTGATTAAAAAACTGGCAGGAACACACTTAAGGAGATGAGGGGAGGAAAGGATTCCACGTGGCCACCCTTCTCCCACTGCTGTACCCCTGGACAAAAACTTCCCTCAGGTTTCCCACTCAATTTCCTACATGGGATCCTTCTCAAGATTTAGCCCATCAGTTTATTTTCTCCCAATATCAAGTTTCTTCCCAAATCTACCAGTTTCCCAACAATCTCCAACAACTTTCCTAACTAGACACTCCATTGCTAAAGTAGCAGAAAGGAGTGGAGGGTGGGTGAGTTGAATCTTTACCTCTGAAGGCAAAGACCGTTTCTCCTTCTCCTACCTCTTCTTTTCTACTGCCAAAAACCTTTCTCTTCCTAAAACCATGCAAACCTTTAATTGCTCCTACAAGTCAATCCTTCATAAATCATCTGCATTCTTCTTTCCTTTTTCCTTCAAAACCCATAAGATTCACACTATGTAATGAATAGCTCAAAACTTCACAAAACCAACACATGTCCAGTAGAACTGGATTTAAAGTATAACTTATGTTAACAAGTAAACCGAATCAAACCAAACTTCTTACAAAAGTTGTTTTTTTTTCCCACTGCCTGAGTGTTTGACAGCAATTAGCATCTCTGTCTTATCTGTCCAGGCAGTTTTTATGGCCCAGCCCAGGCTGTTTGAATTGTATTGTTCTTTCCCTTTCTCTTTAATAATAGGGTATCAATATTCAAACAAAATCCAAAATCTTATACTTAGAATAAACTAATCTAGCATGCAAAGGCAATAGCGAAATTATATTTCCCATGATTTCAGAATCATCCCAATATTCCTAATCAAATGTTTTCTCCTAGCCTGAGTTTCCATCAGATAAGGTTTTATTGCCTTGTACTCTAGCGGGCTCTGAAAACTGCTTTAAGGGAAAAACGTTCCTGTTAGTTTAAAATGGCCAAGTTCCATTTACTTACAAATTAGTATGACAGGTTAAAAAGTTTAAAGTTCCAAGCAAATTTTCAAATAACCAATTTCCAAATTTCTTAATCTGTTCTTAAAACTTAACAAAGCTTTTAAATCAGCAAAACAGACTAGGGGCTTTTCCCAAGACCCCCGCTCCTGGAGAGAAGTTTGTGTCACCTTGAACATTCTTCTCTTCCAGAATCCAAATAGAGCTTCTCTAAACTTCCAAGCCCATTTAGTGCATTTCTCTGCCTTCACAAAGAACTTCTTTTCTTTAAATGTTAGCACACTGCTCTTTTTTTTTTTTTTAACTTGCCAAACTTTCAAATCCTTTTCAATCTTATGTTTTTTATTTTCTTCCCTTCTCTCCCTTCTCTCCCTTTTCCCAACAAAACTACTGCAGTCAGCCAGAGAGAGAGAGAGAGAGAGAGAAAGATTTTTCAAACTTCTTTCCTTACCTGAGTCACTCTTGAAAGAATTACTACTCTGAATGAATTCCACTTCAAACAATTCAGCCTATTTTCTAAGCTTGCAACACAGAGACTGAATTCTTATCTCTCACAAGCTTGCTAACTTTTAACACAGAACAAAATGCAAAACAACCATACACACAGAGACACATGCAGAGTTCTATTTTCACCTTTTACATTTTTTTAAAATCCTGTTGCTTTTGCTTATTAATAAGTGCAACAGATTAAAAGTTAGATCACAGTTGTAACATTGTTCTTAAAAATTTTAACAGAGCTTTTCAACCAACAAAACAGACAGACAAATCACACAGAACACAGAACACATACCAGATGTGTCTGGACACATTTATATATATACACATTTATAGTTATATATATACATATATACATATATATATATGTATGTATATATATATATATATATATATATATATATATATATATATATATATATACACACACACTTTATTGTCTGGGCACCCAGAGTTGTGCCGACTGGCACCCAGAACCAGATGTTTCTTAAGACACTCAGGACTGTCACAATGGCATCCCGTGGAGGTCAGCAAGCTCATTCAGCTCTGCATCCAGCTTAGACATTTGCTACAGATATAGGAGTACTCACCAGACCAGACAGGCGGCTGCAGGATAGTTAGGCAGCTGCAGGGGCCCCTCAAAATCTTATTAACCAGAACTGGCTTTTAGAATGCTCTATGCCAATTTTGGATGAAATTCAAAATTTGGGTCTCACTCTCCTGGTCTGAAGAAAGAGATTACTGGATACTAGGGGCTGAGGCGGGGCTCTTGGTGGCCACCCACTAGGATCTGTAGTCTCCTTCACCTTCCAGGGAGAGGGACTGGCCGTCAGACCGAGCCAAAGGCTTATCTCTATGGGACCTCTAAGTGAGATAGCCCCAGCAATAAAATTCAAGACAGCCCAGGTGTTGATATTTTAGAGAGAGTTTTATTTACTGGCCAGGATGGAGCTCTGATAGGGTTCCCTCTCAAAAAGAAATAGAGACACACACCCTTATAAACATTCTTGTTCAACCTTGTGGTTACATTTGACATTAAATAAACAGTGACTCGATTTTCTGCTTACAAGGGGGGAAAATAGGGGGTTTACAGGATGTAAGGACAATGCACAATGGCAGATGTTAGACATAGAATATAAATCAGGGTTAGGCAACTATCCTTATGGAATGCTTTGAGGAATATTGTTGATCAGGCACTTTGAAGAGCAAAAGACCTCCTTTAATCTGGGTGAGCAAACATTTCTCTGGGAGGCCTTTTGATTTAAGACTGAGGGAGGAGAGGGCAGGCCAATCCTTTGTCCATTTCAATAACTAAATAGAGTCAGTATATCCATAACAAACATACTTTATTTAACCAGATAATATAAATTTTCTATGAGAGTTAGAAGCAAGGAGATGCTCATAACAGCATTAAAACTAGTCCTCAAGGCCTACACCATTATAAGCTGTCTAGTTTATGGAACCAGGTAGACAGATTTCTTAAATGGGAAAATTAATTAAGAAGAGTCCAACCTTAGCTTTTCCAAGGTCCCTCTCTGCCTTATTCTCAGGGATAAATATTCAGTAGCCTTAGATACTCAGATATCACTCCCATTATGTGCTGATTGCTGATGTTTTTTCTCAAAGAGCTTATTTAAGGTTCATCTAAAAATACAATAAACCTGAGAATGAAACTCCAAAAAGAAAGTTTTCAAGTATGAAACAATTATGCCTAATTAAAGAAATGATAAAAATAGGTAACATTCATATAACATTTGCCCTGTGTTAAGTTCTGCGTTAAATACTCTACAATCATGTGATCCCCACAACAACCCTGGGAGATGGGCATTTAATATTAGCCACTTACAGAATTGTAGGCTGTGCTTTTTAAAAAGGTAACTTACTTGGGGTCATACAGCTAATAAATTTCTTAATGCCAAATAACAAATGTCTTTTGTGTTAGATTCTAATTTACTATAATTATCCTGATAAGAGAACACAGACTCTTTTTAAAATTTCCTGCAGGACAGATTTTGGTTTAAATCAAATCAAATCCAGATTTATAATTTCTAATGGTAACATTTTAATTTACAATGCCTAGTACTCAACATACTAAAAGAAAAAAAAAAAAGACTATTATCCATAAATCATATATTCTCCTCCCATCTTTTCCTCCACTAAAAGACAATTCCTAAATCCCTGTAACCTTTTCCTCCACTTTCTTAAAGAGCTGAATTCAATTTCAATCCCCTGCCTCCTTTATTTGTCTTTGAGATAAAAAACTGCCTCAAAGTATTCCAATTTCCAATTCCCATACTCGCAGGAATTTTAAGCTGCACATACTAGCAAACATATATAAAGTTTTACAAACAGTTTAAATTCATCATTGTTATTGTTAAGTTAACTTAAAGTGTGCTGGGCTAAAATATTATGAGATTCTAAGTTGAATGGCTGCTTTTGGTCAAGGCAAGACACTTAAAGAATTGGATTTAATGCTGGCAGGGGTGGTCAATTTCCCTGGGCAAAAACCTTCTGGAGCTTTCACAGAAGGAGTTACTTCAATCTAAGTATGGGCTACATCCTGAAATCTTAAAATAAAGCAAGAACTTAATGTTACCAATTTTTCATTTATTTACTTATTTTTTGCTGAAGCAAATTGAGGTTGATTGCCCAGAGTCACACGGTTAGGAAATGTTAAGTGTCTGAGGCCAGATTTGAATTTAGGTCCTCCTGTCTTCAGGGCTGGTGCTTTATCCAGTGCTTCACCTAGCTGCCCCCATTTTTTATTTTTTGTAAACATTTACTTCAGTTTTTTAGCAACTAAATCCATAACCCAAAAGAATTAAAGAAGAACAAATTCTCTAATAATATTTCTAAATTATGAATTATGAAATTAATGTCAGGCACTTTTCTTTAATACATTACAAATCCCATTAATTAGGATAACTCAACTTACTAACAAGTTTTCTGATCCAAATAGTATAATAATAATTTCACTTAAAATGAGGCCAGAACAAATTCTATCACATCTGGATTTTTTTTTCAAATAATATCATAACCTTAATTTATAGTTTTAAGATTTAGTATTATCTTTCACAAAGAGCTATTTATTTCAAACATTTCATATTATTTTTTTACATAAGGATTATTTATTCCAAAAATGTCATATTATGAGATTCACAATAAGTTACAAAGATTTTAAAAGTGACAATCTATAAGATAATTTAATTATCACACAGGTACAGGTTGCTCATCAGATTCTTCTTAACCCCTTGTATTAGACCATTCAAAACTGCCATAGGGAACAAGAGGAACTTGGAACATGAGGTTTTCCAGAATCTAGACTTTTGAAATCAGGATCTTATTTTTTTTTAATTATAGCTTTTTATTGACAAAACATATGCATGGGTAATTTTTCAACATTGTCCCTTGCAATCACTTCTATTCCAACTTTTCCCTTCCCTCCCACCACCCCCTCTCCCTGATGGCAAGCAGTCTCATACATGTTAAATATATTAAAGTGTATCTTAAATACAATATATGTGTACACATCTGTACAGTTCTCTTGGTTGCACAAGAAAAATCAGATTCAGAAAGGTAAAAATAACCTGGGAAAGAAAAACAAAAATGCAAGTAGTCCACATTCATTTCCCAATGTTCTTTCTCTGGATGTAGATGGTTCTGTCCATCATTGGTCAATTGGAACTGAATTAAATCTTCTCTTAGTCAAAGATATTCACTTCCATCAGAATATATCCTCATATAGTATTGTTGTTGAAGTGTATAATGATCTCCTGGTTCTGCTCATTTCTCATTCTATTTAGTATCAGTTCATGTAAGTCACTCCAAGCTCTCTGAAATACTCCTGCTGGTCATTTTTTTACAGAACAATAATATTCCATAACATTCAAATACCACAATTTACCCAATCATTCTCCAATTGATGGGCATCCATTCAATTTCTAGTTTCTAGCCACTACAAAAAGGGCTGCCACGAACATTTTTGCACATGTGGGTCCCTTTCCCTTTTTAAAAATCTCTTTGAGATATAAGGTCAGTAGTAATACTGCTGGATCAAAGGGTATGCACAGTTTGATAACTTTTTGAGCATAGTTCCAAATTGTTCTCCAGAATGGTTGGATCTGTTCACAACTCCACCGATAATGCATCAGTGTCCCAGTTTTCCCTGCATCCCCTCCAACATTCCTCATTATCTTTTCCTGTCATCTTAACCAATCTGACAGCTATGTAGTGGTAGCTCAGAATTATCTTAATTTGCATGAAATCAGAATCTTAAGGAAAGAGGGGAACTTTGGGTCTCCCCAAATCACTGGTTATTAATAATCATTTCTTTCAGCTTTATATATGTCAGCTATATGTAGATATATAGATGTATGTCAGTTCTAAAATGCATATAGGATTCTTTTTTTCCCCTATAATTGCATGAATTTGGTTATTTCCTGCTTGGAATTTGTCATTTTCTACTTTCAGGAAGCCTCAAAAAATTACTCTGCAGCTTATTTTCATTCATGATTTAATTACTACAGTTCAAGAGGCTTTCACTAATTCTCACTTGCATTATTATAAAAGCCTCCCTTCTCTTGGTCTCTCTCTTCTCCCAATCATCCACCATATAGCTGCCAAAGTAATCTTCCCAAGACACATATCTGACCTTTTATTTCTATGAGGGATTTAAAAGACCCTTACCCAAAATGACTACTCAGAGATCATTCAGTAGAAGGAAGAAAAGTTGTTTATTGAAAACCTCCAGAGGATGAGTCGTCCCATTGAGAGATAAGAAAGAGAAAGCTCTCGGTAGGAGGGCTAAAGAAGTAGTAGATACATAGCTTTTATACAAGAAATTACATCACTAGTAAGAGAGCATTGAGAAGGGGAGGGGGAGGCATCTAATTGGTTGTTGCTCTTTGGAGAGATTAGAATGGAAGGTTTCTGTTTCCCTGAAATCTCCAGATTTCTAGGAAACAGAAAATCAGGCCTTCAGGCTTAATCAAGCAGACAGTGGTCCAGCTAATAGACTAAAGAGCGATAAATGTAAAATACCAATAAATGTCATCAGCTCAGGTTAAGTAAATATGTTTCTAGCTGGCCAAGGCTCAAGTAAATATGAGCCTGCACATATTATACAGGTCATAGGGGAAACACAGAAATAATGAAAATAAAATACAGAAAAAGAATTAATACATTCATACATACCTTCTCTCTCTCTATTCCATACATTTCTACTCTGAAGCATTTAGTGATGTACTGAAGGCATCAAATAATGTGGTTTGTAGGCACCAGATAATAAAATTTAGGAGAGTACCAAATGTTGGAGTTCAGTTATGTGAAGAATTTTCTTTGGCAAAAGGTAAGTTTATTTGAAAGAGGTTATAGACGAAAGGAAGGGATTCAATAGATATCAGGGTGGTAAATATGAAATAAGAGTTGGGAGAGTACATAGCAAAGAAAGGGATTTTAATAATTAGTTATTAGCTCCCATAAGATTGGGATGTATCCTTAGCTGGCTTAAAGAGTTAGCTAGCTATAAGAAGAAAGACACTATGAGGCATGGGGGAACAATTAAGGAAAGACATCAGGAGGCAGACAGACCCAAAGGGTTGCAACAAATATGGTCTGGACCATAGACAGATTTATAGGAGAAATTTAACTTCATGGTCATGATTAGGATTTTTAACAGGATATAAAAGGTGGGGAGACTTCTGGCCAAGATGGTGGAGAGGAGGCACACAGCTGTGTAAGCTCCGTGTTTTTCTCTCAGAATCCATTTCATTACAAGCCTCTGAATTAATGCTTGACTGAAAAAAAAAAAAAACCCACAAATAGTTACCAAGAGAAGACATCCTTGAAATTCGCCAGGAAAGGTCTGTTTTTGCTTGAGGGCAGGGACGGTTTTAGATCGGGCGCAGGTTGAGGGCAGGCAGCGGCAGCGAAAGCACAGGAAGCAGCTCACAGCCAAGCAGACTGGAGAGGGGGTGGGGTGTGATCTCAGCTGTCTCTGCAGGGGGAGCTTTGCTACAGGATTGTCAGTAGCCCAGCAGAGAAGCTAAAAACACCGAGGGTGAAGAATACAACCCCAAACAGCTGGAGTCTCTCGGGACCTGGCTACCCCTCCCCTACAGTGTCTCAGCACACTCTCGGAGTCTCAGAGTGCAGGCGCTGCACAATCCTGCTAGTACCTCACTGCTGCCCCCGCAGTCTGTAGAGGAAGCTTGGTAACACCACCCAGCCCCTCCCCCCAAAAAAGCAGACTCCATTTATGGGTTTTTTCTTTTTTTCTTTTTGCTAGTTTGTCTTTGATTCTTCTCTGACAAAATGAACAAAAAATTGAAAAGGACCTTAACCCTTGAAAGCTTCTATACAGATAGAGAGCAGACTCTAAACCCTGAGGAGACTAAAAACAGACTGTCTCCAGATGAATCCCCAAAGGAGGAGATCATCTGTTCGTCAGCACAGATGAACCTCATAGAAGAAATTAAAAAGGCTCTCACAAGAGAGCTAGACGAAAAATGGGAAAAGGAGAGGGAAGCTTGGCAAGAGAGTCTGGAGAAGTCATCTCACTCATTTAAAGATAGAGTGGATAAAGAAATAAAATCCTTGAAAAATAGGATTAGTGAACTGGAAACAGAAAATAGCTCTCTAAAAAACAAAATTAGTGAAATGGAAAAAAAATTCCATAGAACAAAAGAACTCAATTGGACAATTAGAAAAAGATATTTAAAAAGTGAGTGAAGAAAATACTTCATTGAAAATCAGAATTGAACAAATGCAATTGAATGACTCAAGGAGACAAGAAGAATTAGTCAAGCAAATCCAAAAAAATCAAACAATGGAAAAGAATGTGAAATACCTTTTTGGGGAAACAACAGACCTGGAAAACAGATCTAGGAGAGACAATCTGAGAATCATTGGACTCCCAGAAAAGTATGATGAAAAAAAGAGCCTGGACACTATTTTCCAGGAAATTATCAAAGAGAACTGCCCAGAAGTCATAGAAACAGAGGGTAAAATAAACATTGAAAGAATTCCTTGATCACCTACGGAAAGGGATCCTAAAATCAAAACACCAAGAAATATAGTGGCCAAATGCCAGAACCCCCAGATGAAGGAAAAAATACTGCAAGCGGCTCGAAAAACCCAATTCAAGTATCAAGGAGCCACAATAAGGATCACCCAGGATCTAGCAGCATCCACATTAAGGGATCGAAGAGTCTGGAATATGATATTCTGAAAGGCTAAGGAACTTGGTATGCAACCAAAAATAACTTACCCAGCTTCTTCCAGGGAAGAAGATGGACCTTCAACGAAGTAAGCAAATTTCACCTATTTTTGATGAAAAAGCCAGAACTTCACAAAAAGTTTGATCTACAAATATAGAACTCAAGAGAAATCTAAAAAGATAAAGATTAATCTTGGGAACTATATTTCTGCTATAAAGATGTATAAAGAATACATGTATACCTTGTTCTAGAAACTAGATGTGGAAAGGACATTGTACCAGAAAAAGGGTAAAGTGGGAGTAATACATTTCATGAAGAGGCAAAGGAAATCTATTATATCTGAGAGAAAGAATGGAGGGGGATGAATATAGTGGGTATCTTACTGCCTTCAGAATTGGCTTTATGAGAAAAATTTTAGACATATTCAATTTATGGTGAAACTTCTCCCACCTCATTGAAAAGTGAGATGGGAAAAGTGAAAAGGAAAGGAATAAGCTAAGTGGAAGGGAATATGGAAACTGGGAGGAAAAGGGGTATGATAGGGGGAGGAACTCTAAGGCGGGGGAAGAGATACTAAAAAGGGAGGGCTGTGAGAAGCCAGTGGTGCTCACAAGCTTAATACTGGGAAGGGGAGTAAGGGGAAAGAAGGGAGAAAAGCATAAACAGGGGTTAACAAAATGTCAAGTAATACAGAATTGGTGATTTTAACCATAAATGTGAACGGGGTAAACTCCCCCATAAAGAGGAAGCAGTTAGCAGAATGGATTAAAAGACAGAATCCTACAGTATGTTGTTTACAGGAAACACACCTGAAGCAGGGAGATACATGCAGGTTAAAGGTAAAAGGTTGGAGCAAAATCTACTATGCTTCAGGTGAAGTCAAAAAAGCAGAGGTAGTCATCCTGATCTCAGATCAAGCTAAAGCAAAAATTGATCTAATTAAAAGAGATATGGAAGGGCACTATATCTTGCTAAAGAGTAGAATGAATAATGAAGAAGTATCTATATTAAACATATATGCACCAAGTAGTGTAGCATCTAAATTCTTAAAAGAGAAATTAAGAGAGCTGCAAGAAGAAATAGACAGTAAAACTATAATAGTAGGAGATCTTAACCTTGCACTCTCAGAATTAGATAAATCAAACCACAAAATAAATAAGAAAGAAGTCAAAGAGGTAAATAGAATACTAGAAAAGTTAGATATGATAGATCTCTGGAGAAAATGTAATGGAGACAGAAAGGAATACACTTTCTTTTCAGCAGTTCATGGAACCTATACAAAAATTGACTGTATATTAGGACATAAAAAGCTCAAACTTAAATGCAGTAAGGCAGAAATAGTAAATGCATCCTTTTCAGACCACGATGCAATGAAAATTACATTCAACAAAAAGCCAGGGGAAAGTAGACCAAAACATAATTGGAAACTAAATAATCTCATACTAAATAATGATTGGGTGAAACAGCAAATCATAGACATAATTAATAACTTCACCCAAAAAACGATAATAATGAGACATCATACCAAAATATATGGGATGCAGCCAAAGCGGTAATAAGGGGAAACTTCATATCTCTAGAGGCCTATTTGTATAAAATAGAAAAAGAGAAGGTCAGTGAATTGGGCTTGCAACTAAAAATGCTAGAAAAGGAACAAATTAAAAACCCCCAGTCAAACACTAAACTTGAAATTCTAAAAATAAAAGGTGAGATCAATAAAATTGAAAGTAAAAAAACTATTGAATTGATTAATAAAACTAAGAGTTGGTTCTATGAAAAAAACAACAAAATAGACAAACCCTTAGTAAATCTGATTAAAAAAAGGAAAGAGGAAAATCAAATTATTAGTCTTAAAAATGAAAAGGGAGAACTCGCCCCTAATGAAGAGGAAATTAGAGCAATAATTAGGAGTTACTTTGCCCAACTTTATGCCAATAAATTCGACAACTTAAATGAAATAGAATACCTCCAAAAATATAGCTTGCCCAAACTAACAGAGGAAGAAGTAAATATCCTAAACAGTCCCATCTCAGAAAAAGAAATAGAACAAACTATCAATCAACTCCCTAAGAAAAAATCCCCAGGACCAGATGGATTTACAGGTGAATTCTATCAAACATTTAAAGAACAATTAACTCCAATGCTAAATAAACTATTTGAAAAAATAGGGATTGAAGGAGTCCTACAAAACTCCTTTTATGACACAGACATGGTACTGATACCTAAACCAGGTAGGTTGAAAACAGAGATAGAAAATTATAGACCAATCTCCCTAATGAATATTGATACTAAAATCTTAAATAAAATATTAGCAAAAAGATTACAGAAAATCATCCCCAGGATAATACACTATGACCAAATAGGATTTATACCAGGAATGCAGGGCTGGTTCAATATTAGGAAAACTATTAGCATAATTAACTATATCAATAACCAACCAAACAAAAACCATATGATCATCTCAATAGATGCAGAAAAAGCATTTGATAAAATCCAACATCCAATCCTAATAAAAACACTTGAGAACATAGGAATAAACGGACTTTTCCTTAAAATAGTCAGGAGCATATATTTAAAACCATCAGTAAGCATCATATGCAATGGGGGAAAAACTGGAACCTTTCCCAGTAAGATCTGGAGTGAAGTAAGGTTGCCCACTATCACCATTATTATTCAATATTGTATTAGAAACACTAGCCTCTGCAATAAGAGTCAAGAAAGAGATTAAAGGAATTAGAGTAGGCAATGAAGAAACCAAACTATCACCCTTTGCAGATGATATGATGGTATACCTAGAGAACCCCAGAGATTCTACTAAAAAGCTATTAGAAATAATTCATAATTTTAGCAAAGTAGCAGGATACAAAATAAATCCCCATAAATCCTCAGCATTTTTATACATCACCAATAAAATCCAACAGCAAGAGATACAAAGAGAAATTCCATTCAAAATAACTGTTGATAGCATAAAATATTTGGGAATCTATCTACCAAAGGAAAGTGAGGAATTATATGAGCAAAATTACAAAAAAGTTTTCACACAAATAAAGTCAGACTTAAATAATTGGAAAAATATTAAGTGCTCTTGGATAGACCGAGCGAATGTAATAAAGATGACAATACTCCCTAAACTAATCTATCTATTTAGTGCTATATCAATCAGACGTCCAAGAAAATATTTTAATGATCTAGAAAAAATAACAACAAAATTCATATGGAACAATAAAAAGTTGAGAATCTTAAGGGAATTAATGAAAAAAAAAATCAAATGAAGGTGGCCTACTTGTACCTGATCTAAAATTATATTATAAAGCAGCAGTCACTTGGTATTGGCTAAGAAATAGATTAGTTGATCAGTGGAAAAGGTTAGATTCACAAGACAGAATAGTCAACTATTGCAATCTAGTGTTTGACAAACCCAAAGATCCTAACTTTTGGGATAAGAAGTCATTATTTGATAAAAACTGCTGGGATAACTGGAAATTAGTATGGCAGAAATTAGGCATGGACCCACACTTAACACCATATACCAAGATAAGATCAAAATGGGTCCATGACCTAGGCATAAAGAACGAGATTATAAATAAATTAGAGGAACATAGAATAGTTTATCTCTCAGACTTGTGGAGGAGAAAGAAATTTGTGACCAAAGATGAACTAGAGACCATTACTGATCACAAAATAGAAAATTTTGATTATATCAAATTAAAAAGCCTTTGTACAAACAAAACTAATGGAAACAAGATTAGAAGGGAAGTAACAAACTGGGAAAACATCTTTACAGTTAAAGGTTCTGATAAAGGCCTCATTTCCAAAATATATAGAGAACTGACTCAAATTTATAAGAAATCAAGCCATTCTCCAATTGATAAATGGTCAAAGGATATGAACAGACAATTTTCAGATGATGAAATTGAAACTATTACCACACATATGAAAGAGTATTCCAAATTACTATTGATCAGAGAAATGCAAATTAAGACAACTCTGAGATACCACTACACACCTGTCAGATTGGCTAAGATGGCAGGAAAAAATAATGATGAATGTTGGAGGGGATGCGGGAAAACTGGGAAACTGATGCATTGTTGGTGGAGTTGTGAACAAATCCAACCATTCTGGAGAACAATCTGGAATTATGCCCCAAAAGTTATCAAACTGTCTATACCCTTTGATCCAGCAGTGTTACTTCTGGGCTTATATTCCAAAGAAATACTAAAGAAGGGAAAAGGACCTGTATGTGCCAAAATGTTTGTGGCAGCCCTGTTTGTAGTGGCTAGAAACTGGAAATTGAATGGATACCCATCAATTGGAGAATGGCGGGTAAATTGTGGTATATGAATGTTATGGAATATTATTGTTCTGTGAGAAATGACCAGCAGGATGAATACAGAGAGGCTTGGAGAGACTTACATGAACTGATGCTAAGTGAAATGAGCAGAACCAAGAGATCATTATATACTTCAACAACGATATTGTATGAGGATGTATTCTGATGGAAGTGGATTTCTTTTTTTTTTTTTTTTTAAATTTTTATTTAATAATTACTTTATATTGACACTCGTTTCTGTTCCGATTTTTTTTCCCTCCCTCCCTCCACCCCCTCCCCTAGATCCCCTAGATGGCAAGCAGTCCTTTATATGTTGGATATGTTGCAGTATATCCTAGATACAATATATGTTTGCAGAACCGAACAGTTCTCTTGTTGCATAGGGAGAATTGGATTCAGAAGGTATAAATAACCCGGGAAGAAAAACAAAAATGCAGACAGTTCACATTCGTTTCCCAGTGTTCTTTCTTTGGGTGTAGCTGCTTTTGTCCGTCATTTATCAATTGAAACTCAGGTCTCTTTGTCAAAGAAATCCACTTCCATCAAAATATGTCCTCATACAATATCGTTGTTGAAGTGTATAATGATCTCCTGGTTCTGCTCATTTCACTTAGCATCAGTTCATGTAAGTCTCGCCAGTCCTCTCTGTATTCATCCTGCTGGTCATTTCTTACAGAACAATAATATTCCATAACCTTCATCTACCACAATTTACCCAGCCATTCTCCAATTGATGGGCATCCATTCATTTTCCAGTTTCTAGCCACTACAAACAGGGCTGCTACAAACATTTTGGCACATACAGGTCCCTTTCCCTTCTTTATTATTTCTTTGGGATATAAGCCCAATAAAAACACTGCTGGATCAAAGGGTATGCACAATTTGATAATTTTTTGGGCATAATTCCAGATTGCTCTGCAGAATGGTTGGATTCGTTCACAACTCCACCAACAATGCATTAGTGTCCCAGTTTTCCCGCATCCCCTCCAACATTCATCATTATTTTTTCCTGTCATCTTAGCCAATCTGACAGGTGTGTAGTGGTATCTCAGAGTTGTCTTAATTTGCATTTCTCTGATCAATAATGATTTGGAACACTCTTTCATATGAGTGGTAATAGTTTCAATTTCATCCTCTGAAAATTGTCTGTTCATATCCTTTGACCATTTATCAATTGGAGAATGGCTTGATTTCTTATAAATTTGAGTCAGTTCTCTATATATTTTGGAAATGAGGCCTTTATCAGAACCTTTAACTGTGAAAATGTTTTCCCAGTTTGTTGCTTCCCTTCTAATCTTGTTTGCATTAGTTTTATTTGTACAAAGGCTTTTTAATTTGATGTAATTGAAATTTTCTATTTTGTGATCAGTAATGGTCTCTAGTTCATCTTTGGTCACAAATTTCTTTCTCCTCCACAAGTCTGAGAGATAAACTATTCTATGTTCCTCTAATTTATTTATAATCTCGTTCTTTATGCCTAGGTCATAGACCCATTTTGATCTTATCTTGGTATATGGTGTTAAGTGTGGGTCCATGCCTAATTTCTGCCATACTAATTTCCAATTATCCCAGCAGTTTTTATCAAATAATGAATTCTTTTCCCAGAAGTTAGGGGCTTTGGGTTTGTCAAACACTAGATTGCTATAATTGACTATTCTGTCTTGTGAACCTAGCCTTTTCCACTGATCCACTAATCTATTTCTTAGCCAATACCAAATGGTTTTGGTGACTGCTGCTTTATAATATAATTTTAGATCAGCTACAGCTAGGCTGCCTTCATCTGATTTTTTTTTCATTAATTCCCTTGAGATTCTCGACTTTTTATTGTTCCATATGAATTTTGTTGTTATTTTTTCTAGATCAATAAAATATTTTCTTGGAAGTCTGATTGGTATAGCACTAAATAAATAGATTAGTTTAGGGAGTATTGTCATCTTTATTATGTTCGCTCGGCCGATCCAAGAGCACTTAATATTTTTCCAATTATTTAAGTCTGACTTTATTTGTGTGGAGACTTTTTTATAATTTTGCTCATCTAATTCCTGACTTTCCTTTGGTAGATAGATTCCCAAATATTTTATGGTATCAACAGTTATTCTGAATGGAATTTCTCTTTGTATCTCTTGCTGTTGGGTTTTGTTGGTGATGTATAAAAATGCTGAGGATTTATGGGGATTTATTTTGTAGCCAGCTACTTTGCTAAAATTATGAATTATTTCCAATAGCTTTTTAGTAGAATCTCTGGGGTTCTCTAGGTATACCATCATATCATCTGCAAAGAGTGATAGTTTGGTTTCCTCATTACCTACTCTAATTCCTTTAATATCTTTCTCGACTCTTATTGCAGAGGCTAGTGTTTCTAATACGATATTAAATAATAATGGTGATAGTGGGCAACCTTGCTTCACTCCAGATCTTACTGGGAAAGGTTCCAGTTTTTCCCCATTGCATATGATGCTTACTGATGGTTTTAAATATATGCTCCTGACTATTTTAAGGAAAAGTCCATTTATTCCTATGCTCTCAAGTGTTTTTATTAGGAATGGATGTTGGATTTTATCAAATGCTTTTTCTGCATCTATTGAGATGATCATATGGTTTTTGTTTGTTTGATTATTGATATAGTCAATTATGCTAATAGTTTTCCTAATATTGAACCAGCCCTGCATTCCTGGTATAAATCCTACTTGGTCATAGTGTATTATCCTGGTGACGATTTTCTGTAATCTTTTTGCTAATATTTTATTTAAGATTTTAGCATCAATATTCATTAGGGAGATTGGTCTATAATTTTCTTTCTCTGTTTTCAGCCTACCTGGTTTAGGTATCAGTACCATGTCTGTGTCATAAAAGGAGTTTGGTAGGACTCCTTCAAACCCTATTTTTTCAAATAGTTTATGTAACATTGGAGTTAATTGTTCTTTAAATGTTTGGTAGAATTCACATGTAAATCCATCTGGTCCTGGGGATTTTTTCTTAGGGAGTTGATTGATAGTTTGTTCTATTTCTTTTTCTGAGATGGGACTGTTTAGGATATTTACTTCTTCCTCTGTTAGTTTGGGCAAGCTATATTTTTGGAGGTATTTTTCTATTTCATTTAAGTTGTCGAATTTATTGGCATAAAGTTGGGCAAAGTAACTCCTAATTATTGCTCTAATTTCCTCCTCGTTAGTGGCGAGTTCTCCCTTTTCATTTTTAAGACTAACAATTTGATTTTCCTCTTTCCTTTTTTTAATCAGATTTACTAAGGGTTTGTCTATTTTGTTGGTTTTTTCATAGAACCAACTCTTAGTTTTATTAATCAATTCAATAGTTTTTTTACTTTCAATTTTATTGATCTCACCTTTTATTTTTAGAATTTCAAGTTTAGTGTTTGACTGGGGGTTTTTAATTTGTTCCTTTTCTAGCATTTTTAATTGCAAACCCAATTCATTGACCTTCTCTTTCTCTATTTTATACAAATAGGCCTCTAGAGATATGAAATTTCCCCTTATTACCGCTTTGGCTGCATCCCATACATTTTGGTATGATGTCTCATTATTATCGTTTTCTTGGGTGAAGTTATTAATTATGTCTATGATTTGCTGTTTCACCTAATCATTCTTTAGTATGAGATTATTTAGTTTCCAATTATGTTTTGGTCTACTTCCCCCTGGTTTTTTGTTGAATGTAATTTTCATTGCATCGTGGTCTGAAAAGGATGCATTTACTATTTCTGCCTTACTGCATTTGAGTTTGAGGTTTTTATGTCCTAACATATGGTCAATTTTTGTATAGGTTCCATGAACTGCTGAAAAGAAAGTGTATTCCTTTCTGTCTCCATTACATTTTCTCCAGAGGTCTATCATATCTAACTTTTCTAGTATTCTATTTACCTCTTTGACTTCTTTCTTATTTATTTTGTGGTTTGATTTATCTAATTCTGAGAGTGCAAGGTTAAGATCTCCCACTATTATAGTTTTACTGTCTATTTCTTCTTGCAGCTCTCTTAGTTTCTCTTTTAAGAATTTAGATGCTACCCCACTTGGTGCATATATGTTTAATATAGATAGTGCTTCATTATCCATGCTACCCTTTAGCAAGATATAGTGTCCTTCCTTATCTCTTTTAATTAGGTCAATTTTTGCTTTAGCTTGATCTGAGATCAGGATGGCTACCCCTGCTTTTTTGACTTCACCTGAAGCATAGTAGATTTTGCTCCAACCTTTTACCTTTAACCTGCATGTATCTCCCCGCTTCAGGTGTGTTTCCTGTAAACAACATATTGTAGGATTTTGGCTTTTAATCCATTCTGCTAACCGCTTCCTCTTTATGGGGGAGTTTACCCCGTTCACATTTATGGTTAGAATGACCAATTCTGTATTACTTGCCATCTTGTTAACCCCGGTTTATGCTTTTCTCCCTTCTTTCCCCTTTCCCCCCCTTCCCAGTATTAAGCTTGTGAGCACCACTTGCTTCTCACAGCCCTCCCTTTTTAGTATCCCTCCCCCCGCCTTACAGTTCCTCCCCTTATCTTACCCCTTTCCCTCCCAGTTCCCGTATTCCCTTCCGCTTAGCTTATTCCTTCCCTTTTCACTTTTCCCTTCTCACTTTTCAATGAGGTGGGAGAAGTTTCACCATAGATTGAATATGTCTTAAGATTTTTCACTTAAAGCCAATTCTGAAGGCAGTAAGATACCCACTATATTCATCCCCCTCCATTCTTTCTCTCAGATATAATAGGTTTCCTATGCCTCTTCATGAGATGTACTACCCCCACTTTACCCTTTTTCTGATACAATGTCCTTTCCACATCAATTTCTAGAACAAGGTATACATGTATTCTTTATACATCTATATAGTCAAAATATAGTTCCCAAGATTAATCTTTACCTTTTTAGATTTCTCTTGAGTTCTATATTTGTAGATCAAACTTTTTGTTAAGTTCTGGTTTTTTCATCAGAAATAGATGAAATTCGCTTACTTCGCTGAATGTCCATCTTCTTCCCTGGAAAAAGATGCTCATTCTCGCTGGGTAAGTTATTTTTGGTTGCATACCAAGTTCCTTAGCCTTTCAGAATATCATATTCCAGGCCCTTCGATCTTTTAATGTGGATGCTGCCAGATCCTGGGTGATCCTTATTGTGGCTCCTTGTTATTTGAATTGGGTTTTTCTAGCCGCTTGCAATATTTTTTCCTTCATCTGAGGGTTCTGGCATTTGGCCACTATATTCCTTGGTGTTTTGATTTTAGGATCCCTTTCAGTGGGTGATCGATGAATCCTTTCAATGTTTATTTTTTCCTCTGTTCCTATTACTTCTGGGCAGTTCTCTTTGATAATTTCCTGGAAAATAGTGTCCAGGCTCTTTTTTTCATCATGTTTTTCTGGAAGTCCAATGATTCTCAGATTGTCTCTCCTGGATCTGTTTTCCAGGTCTGTTGTCTTCCCCAGAAGGTATTTCACATTTTTCTCCATTGTTTGATTTTTTTGGATTTGCTTGACTGATTCTTCTTGTCTCCTCGAGTCATTCAATTCCACTTGTTCAAGTCTGATTTTCAGTGAAGTATTCTCTTCACTCACTTTTTAAAAATCTTTTTCTAATTGTCCAATTGAGTTCTTTTGTTCTGTGGAATTTTTTTCCATTTCGCCAATTTTGTTTTTTAGAGAGCTGTTTTCTGTTTCCAGTTCACTAATCCTATTTTTCAAGGATTTTACTTCTTTATCCACTCTCTCTTTAACTTTCTCCAGGCTCTTTTGCCAAGCCTCCCTCTCCTTTTCCCAAGCTTCCCTCTCCTTTTGCCAAGCCTCACTCTGCTTTCCCCATTTTTCTTCTATCTCCCTTGTGAGAGCCTTTTTAATCACTTCTATGAGGTTCATCTGTGCTGAGGAACAGATGATCTCCTCCTTTGGGGATTCACCTGGGGACTGCCTGTTTTTAGTCTCCTCAGGATTTAGAGTCTGCTCTCTATCTGTGTAGAAGCTGTCAAGGGTTAAAGTCCTCTTCAGCTTCTTGCTCATTCTGTCTATTAATCAGAGACAAACTACCAAAGAAAAACAGAAAAAACTGGAGTCTTTCTTTGGGGGAGGGGTTGGGTATGTTATCGAGCTTCCTCTACAGACTGCAGGGGGCAGCAGCGAGGCACTAGCAGGACTGTGTGCGCCTGAGCCCAGAGCGTGCTGAGTCACTGTGGGGGGGGAAGGGGGGGACGGCCAGGTCCCGAGAGACTCCAGCTGTTTGGGGTTGTATTCTTCAGCCCTGGTGTTTTTAGCTTCTCTGCTGGGCTGCTGACTTGCTGCTGGAGCAAAGTATCCAAACCTGTAGCAAAGCTCTCCCTGCAGAGACGGCTGCGATCACTCCCCACCCCCTCTCCAGTCTGCTCCCGGGCTCTCACTGCCGCTGCCCTCAGCCTGCGCCCGATCTAAAACCGTCCCAGCCCTCCAGTAAAGACAGACCTTTCTTGGCAAATCTCAAGGATGGCTTCTCTTGGTAACTATATGTGGATTTTTTTCAGTGAAGCATTGATTCAGAGGCTTGTAATGAAGTGGATAGTGAGAGAAAGCGTGGAGCTTATGCAGCTGTGAGCCTCCTCTCCGCCATCTTAACCGGAAGTCCGGAAGTGGATTTCTTTGACAAAGAGACCTAACTCAGTTTCAATTGATAAATGATGGACACTCAAAGAAAGAACACTGGGAAATGAATGTGAAGTATTTGCATTTTTGTTTTTCTTCCCAGGTTATTTTTACCTTCTGAATCCAATTCTCCCTGTGCAACAAGAGAACTGTTCAATTCTGCAAACATATATTGTATCTAGGATATACTGCAACATATCTAACATATATAGGACTGCTTGCCATCTAGGGGAAGGGGTGGAGGGAGGGAGGGGAAAAATTGGAACAGAAGCGAGTGCAAGGGATAATGCTGTAAAAAAAATTACCCTGGCATGGATTCTGTCAATATAAATTTATTATAAAATAAAATAAAATATACATTTAAAAAAAAAACAAAAAAGGATATAAAAGGTGGGACCACTCACAGGATAGAGGGGGTGGGGGGAAACCTCCACAGAGAGTGGGACCACAAGGCTAAATTGATTCTTATCAGTGTCCTGCCCCAGAGAGCAATTTCATCAATATTTCACTTTTTCTCTGCCAGTCTAACCCAAGACCTTATTTTCCTATTCTTTTAATTTGTTAAAGAAATCTTTTGAAAAGGGGGTTAGGGGTCTCTAAACAGAAGCAAACCAATGCTCAAATTTTAGAGTCTAAATCCTGAGATATTAAGTAGTGTCCAGAAGTTAGGAGTGAAATACCATGTCCTGTGGGTGTCAATGGTGCAAAGATGAACTGAAATCAAAGTTTGGTAATACCACAGGGATACAAAGTTGGTTTCCAAGGCACAATAGTAGATATTAGCATAGGATCAGTTTGCACCTTACTGGGGGCCTATTCAGATCTTGGGGAGTATTTTTCTGGGATCTATTTGCTCCAACAATCAATTTCTCTCTGTGTGGGATGGGTGCTAGACCCCCTTTCCCAAATTAACTAATCAGAGACATCTTCAGGTACAAAGAGAAAGCATTTATTTAGTCCTTGAAGGGAGAGATCCAGCACACTTGGGAAACACCTCAGCTTCCAACATGTGCCTGATCTGACAAGCAAGAAACAAGAAAGCTAGTTAAATAGCAAAAGACCCAAGTCTTTTCATTGGATAGACTAAAGGGAAGTGACCATCATTGACCAATGCTCACCAGTGTTGTCTGCTTCCATATGTCCTAGGAGAGACCTTGAATTCAATTGATAAAAAAATAAATAAACCCCAGAACGTAACAATTAATAGGAGAGGGGGTGAGGTGTGCTCTTTAGAGATTTCAGTTTTCAGAGACTTACACTAGAGGTCCTTTTAACAAAAGCCTAGTTAAGAACAAAAGACCCATTTAAAGCTGAGATAATGATTAGAAGTGGGGTACCATACATAGTGGGGTGTCAAGCAAAAAGAGGAGCCAAGATTCCCAAGAAGAAGAGTGCTCTGGGGAACTGAAGTTATATTTAATGCAAAGGCAATTTCTAGACTAATCAAGGGATATAGCCCTTAACACAGATCTAAGAAGATCTAAGAGATCTCTGTCAAAAAGCAAGACTTTGAGATAGATTAGCTCAAATCCCCACGTGAGCTAAAAGTATAAAGTCTCTCAGTCTTTTCCTAGACGAGTATCCCTCCTTTGAACAGGTTTTAGAAGATGGAGTTTAATAGTACTTTCATGTCTTTTGTTGGTGAGTAGGCTTTTGTTAAAAGGACCTCTGGTGTAGATAGCTGAAAACAGATCTCTGGAGAGTAAACCTGACTCCCTCTCCTTTCAGTTGTTAATTCTGGGTTTTCTTTTATCAACTGAATGCAAGGTCACTCCTACCAGATAAGTTTTTGACCAATCTACAAACTCCAAAATGAATCTTCTCTAAACATTTCTGAAGGTCCTAACAAGAGGAATTTCTCCAACTAGAGATCTCCTCAACCAGTCATTTTCTGTTCCTAACCTTTGTTGTTAGGTGTGTTTTCTTGTAGACTTTGGTCAGCACTAAACAGCTGTTCTGACTAGCTTTAGAAACCTGATTCAACCTCGGCGCCTTTCAGGCTCAGCAATCCTCCAAATTGGAACTCTGTAGGATGCTTGGGCTCTATTCCATACCCAGCAGAAGTAGTTTCAGAAGATGAGGTCATTGATCCATATCCCAAAGGACTTCAAACTCACTTGTTTGGAGGGAAACTGATTACTGGGGCAAAAGTATACCAGCAAAGTACTACCCAGAGTCTGAGTGAGCCTTCAGTAAGATGTAAAATGATGCTGTGCTAATCTCTGCTTTTGTACCCTAGTTATCTCTGTAATCTTTGTATCTCTGTAAACTTTGGCTTCAGTACATTTTTATACCACTCCCACCCCACAGACCATTGCATTTCATTCCTAGCTTCTCACACTACCTAACAAATGTCCAGGGAGTTCTTGGGAGTTTGATTGGCATGGCACTTAATAAGTAGATTAATGTAGATAGTATTGTCATTTTTATTTTATTTGCTCAGCCTACCCATGAGCAGTTGATATTTTTCCAACTTATTAGATCTGACTTTATTTGTGTGGAAAGTGTTTTGTAGTTGTATTCATATAGTTCCTGACTTTCCCTTGGCACATAGATTCCTAAATATTTTATACTATCGATAGTTATTTTGAAGAGAATTTCTCTTTGTATCTCTTGCTGCTGGACTTTGTTGGTAATATATAAAAATGTTCATGATTTATGTAGATTTATTTTATATCTTGCAATTTTGCTAAAGTTTCTAGTAGTTTTTTAGTTGATTCTCTAGGGTTCTCTAAGTATACTATCATATCTGCAAAGAGTGATAATTTGGTTTCCTCATTACCTACTCTAATTCCTTTAATCTTTTTCTTCTCTTATAGCCAATGCTATTGAATGGTAATGGTGATAGTGGACAATGTTGTTTCACTTCTGATCTTATTGGGAATGGTTCTAGTTTGTCTCCATTATATATTGTGCTTACTAATGGCTTTAAATAGATGCTACTGGTCATTTTAAGGAAAAGTCCATTTATTTCTGTACTCTCTACTGTTTTTAATAGGATTGGATGTTGGATTTTATCTTATGTTTTTCTGCATCTATTAAGCTAATCATATGATTTTACTATTATTGAACCAGCCCGTTAATATGGCCCATTAAGCCCATAATATTGAACCATTTCCTTGTATAAATCCTACTTGGTCATAGTATATTATTCTGGGAATGACTTTCTGTAATCTCTTTGCTAATATTTTATTTAAGATTTGTGCACCAATATTCATTAGGGGAAATTTTTCTATTTCTTTTTCTAAAATGAAACTATTTCAATAATTTCTTTCCTCTTCCTGTTAACCTGGGCAATTTATATTTTTGTAGATAATCTTCCATTTCACTTAGATTATCAAATTTATTGATATGTAGTTTGGCAAAATCACTCCTAATTATTGCTCTAATTTCCTCTTCATTGGTGGAAAGTTCTCCCTTTTCATTTTTGAGACTAACAATTTGATTTTGTTCTTTCCTTTTTGTAATCAAATTAACTAAGGGTTTATCTATTTTGTTAATTTTTTAAATTAGTTTGTTAGTTTTATTAGTTTGTTAGTTTTATTTATTAATTCAATAGTTTTCTTGATTTCAGTTTTATTAATCTTGCCTTTTATTTTCAGAATTTCAAATTTGGTTCAAATTTGAGAATTTTTAATTTATTCTTTTTCTAGTTTTTTTACTTGCAAGCCTAATTCACTTATATTCTTTTTCTCTATTTCTGCAAACAAGTATCTAGAGGTATAACATTTCTCCTAATAACCACTTTGGCTTCATTCCACAAATTTTGGTATGATGTCTCATTATTGTCATTCTCTTGAATGAAGTTATTGATTGTGACTATAATTTGTTGTTTTACTCATCCATTCTTTAGGATTAGATTATTTAGTTTTTAATTAATTTTTGGTCTATTTTCCCCTGGCCTTTTATTGCATGTGATTTTTATTGCATCATGATCTGAAAAAAAAGAATGTATTATTTTTGCCTTTTTGCATTTAATTTTGAGGTTTTATGTCTTAATATATGGTCAATTTTTGTATAGATTCCATGAACCACCAAGAAAAAAGTAAACTCCTTTATATCTCCATTCAATTTTCTCCAAAGATCTATCATTATTTTTCTAACATCTGTTTACCTCCTTAACTTCTTTCTTGATTATTTTGTGGTTCAATTTATCTAGTTCTGAGACCACAAGGTTGAGACCCCCAACTAGTATAGTTTTGTTATCTATTTCTTCTTGCATCTCTCTCAACTTCTCCTCTAGGAATACCTCCTAGGTAATCTAGGAATACCACTTGGTACATATATGTTTAGTATTGATGTTGCTTCATTATCTATGGTACTCTTTGGCAAAATATAGTTTCCTTCCTTATCTCTTTTAATTAGGTCCTTTGTTGTTTTTACTTGATCTGAAATCAGGATTGCTATCTCTGCTTTTTTTTACTTTGCCTGAAGCATAATAAATTCTGCTCCAGTCCCTTACCTTCATTCTATATGTATTACTCTGTTTAAAATGTTGTTGTTGTTGTTGTTGTTGTTGTTTTTGTAAACAACAAATTGATTTTTAATCCAGTCTGCTATCTGCTTCTGTTTTTTTGGGAGAGTTTATCCCATTCCCATTCATAGTTAAAATAACTAATTTTGTATTTCCTGCCATCTTATTTACCCCAAGTTATGTTTCTCTTTTTCCTTTCCCCTTTTCCCTCCTTCCTAGTATTTTGCTTCTGACTACAACTTCCCTCACACAGCCCTCTCTCTTTAAAGCCCTTCTTCCTTTCTTACACCTTTTCCCTACTTCTTTGTCCCTTCTATTAGCCTTCCCCTTTCTTTTCCCCTTTCCCCTCTCATTTTCCTATAAGGTGAGACCATTTTCTCTGTGAAACCAAATATGTCTGATATTCTCTCTTTGAGCCAAATCTGATGAGAGTAATATTCATACAATGCTCATCCCCCTCCCTTCTTTCCTTCAATTATAATAGGTCTTCTTTGCCTCTTCATGAGATGAAATTTCCCTTATTTTACTTCCTTTTCCCTCTTTTTCTAGCATACTCTGCTTTCCATATCTAGTTTATTTCTCATATTATCATATTAAAATTAAATCATTCCCACACTAAGTATAACCGTAACAAAAATATAGTTCTCAAGAGTTCTTTCTTTTTACCTTTTTATGCTTCTCTTGAGATCTGTATTTGGAGATCAATTTTTTTATTCAGGTCTGGTCTTTTCATCAGAAATAGATGAAATTCACCTGAATCACTGAATGGCCATCTTCTTCCCTGAAAGATAATGCTTGCCACTGACAATACTATGTAACCCCGGGTGGATCATTTAATTTGTCAGTACCTCCATAAGTAAAAACAATTTTCTAAAACTATGTAATATGGTTTGTTTTGAGAATGTAGCATAATCCCTAACTATGTATGGCCAAAAGTGGTCAGGGAGTTCCTTATCCCCAAAAGACCCAAATACTGTCATATATGTTATTGGCTGAAAGCAAGTAAGTAACAGCTAATAATTCTTTGTTCTACTCATATTACAAGTATAATTTTGAGAAAGAGAAAAAAAGAGAAAGACAAGGACAGAGACATACACAGAGACAGAGAGAGAGATAGAGAGATAGAGAGTTTCTTGGCAAAAGGAAGTTTTTTCCCCCTCACCAGGCAGCACCTTACACTAATGAAATTACAAGTTTAGATAAAAGAACCAGAAGTATTAAGAGTATTAAAAACAATTGATGACCATTGACAAGTTTTTCAGACATCACACATCAACAAGTTCACTTTGAGTTTGAGATTAGAACTGAATGATATGAACAGAAATTACCATTTCAACAAGTTCAGACAAGCCTTTGCCTTACTTTGACCTGCTTAAAAAAAAAGTTCTTTTAAGTCCTCCTATCTACCCTCTGTTCTTTTGATTAGTAAGCAGATGCAATTTAGTAGTTTGAGTTTAGTGATGCTACCTTCTTTGTGTGCCTTATTGCTGAAGTTCATTTGAATTTTGTTTTTTCCTTAACAGTGTGGTTAATCTTTATGAAATCATAACCACTTCTTCACACCCCATCACACCCCCTGCCCCAATATAGCTCCCATCTTAGATATTGAAGAGATTAGCTTTTTTCAAAAGGACTTAAAGGAAAATGTCATCAGCCACAGCAAATCAATTCAGTTCCAAAATCTTCTATGACAAGTAAGATTCTGTTAGGCCTATAATCTACTAGAGCTATAATATAGAATAGGAACTGGATAGGTAATTTCTTTACTGTACTGAGCTTCCTGTGAGAAACTTCCTTTACCAATAAATTGACATCTTTACTGTAACTTGTTGTCTTAGAGAATTGCCTAGAGCAAAGAGAGATTAAATAACTAATTGCTAGGTATGTAGTTAATATTTGTCAGCAGCTGGACTTAAGCATAAATTTTCCTAACATGATGCTGAATGTCCTCTCTCTCTCCCCCTCCCTCCATCTTCCTCTCCTTGTCCTTTCCCCCTTCTGTTTTCCCTTACTCTTTGCTCTCTTTCTCCTCTCCTGCTAGTATGCTAGTAGATGCTAGTAGAAACGCTGCTGGATCAAAGGGTATTCACAGTTTGATAGCCCTTTGGGCATAGCTCCAAATTGCTCTCCAGAATGGTTGGATCAGTTCACAACTTCACCAGTGTCCCAGTTTTCCCACATCCCCTCCAACATTCATCATTTTCTTTTCTTGTCATCTTAACCAATCTGAGAGGTGTGTAGTGGTATCTCAGAGTTAACTAATTTGCATTTCTTTGATCAATAACAATTTAGAATATCTTTTCATTTGACTAGAAATGGTTTCAATTTCTTCATCTGAAAATTGTCTGTTTATATCCTTTGACCATTTATCAATTGGAGAATAGCTTGAATTCTTATAAATTTGGGTCAATTCTCTATATATTGGCCTTTGAATTGAGGCCTTTATTGGAACCCTTGAGTGTAAAACTGTTTTCCCAGTTTATTGCTTTCCTTCTAATCTTGCTGCATTAGTTTTGTTTGTACACAAACTTTTTAACGTAATATAATCAAAATTACCAATTTGTGATCAATAATGATCTCCAGTTCTTCTTTGGTTGCAAATTTCTTCCTCCTCCACAGATCTGAGAGGTAAACTAAACCAGGTCTCAAATTTGACTGAAGCATTGGCATAGGATATAAAGTTTGGACTCCTCCTTCTTCCAGTAATAAAACAAGGATTGGAAATTAGCTTGAATTTGAAAAATTACTTCCTCCAGGCTACTAATATTTATGAGAGCAGATATAATTCTATCCCAGTACCCTCTCCCTTTGATGGGTTTGAAGCCTCCACTTTCTGTTTCCCTTCCTGGCAGGAATTAAAAGTCTGTCTTGGAAAAAGGGTGGATAGGCAGGAAGAATAATCTAGAGAATCCCACTGAATGACTCCATGACACTCAAGTTAAAAGCAGGTGTGCACCCATGGGCCAATTGGTTAAAAGTTGGGTGGGGGATGTATGCCCACCCGCATACAGTCTTCACACTCATAAATGCATAAATATTAATTTTGATTTTGCTGCCTTTAATATGCATTGTTCAATTATCTTTCCATTCCTCACAATTACATTTTAAAATAGTATTAGTGTAACAACTCTACTTTTAGGCATAGCAAAGTATCATGGGAAATGTAGTTCTACTTTGAATTTTATCCTGAAACATGAAAATGACCTTTACTACTAGCTATATTTCTCTTTTTCCCACCCTGAGGCAATTGGGGTTAAGTTAAGTGACTTGCCCAAGGTAACATAGCTAGAAAGTGTTATGTGTCTGAGGTTAAATTTGAACTCAGGTCCTCCTGACTTCAGGGCTCGTGCTCTTACCTACTGTACCACCTAGCTGCCCCGACTACGTATATTCTTACTGCATTTCCACTATTCCCAAAACAAACAGGATCACAAAACAAATTTAGAACTGGATGAGACCTTAGAAGGCATTTAGTTCAAAAAGATTTGAGTTTGAATCCCAGTTCTCTTATTAGCTGTGACTCCAATGAAATTACAACCTCTCTCTACCTTAGTTTCTTAGTCTAAAAAATCAGTCAGCCCATAATTAGTTACTTATCAGTCACTGTGCTAAGAAGAAATTTCATTATGACATAACATGAGACCTGAAAAGAAATTTAGATATTTTAGTCCAACGTCTTCATTTTGGAGATGAGAAAATTTAAAAAAAAAAAAAAAAAAAAAAAAAGCTTTCTGACTGTACACCTTGGTGGTGGTGGTGGTGGTGGTGGTGCTTTTTGTTTTTGTTGTTTTATGTTTTTTTGTCATGTACCAGAAACGGCTCCTAAATAGTGTGTGCCTGGAGTCTTCTGGGAATCGTAGTTCCCGGGAAGAGTGGGCTTAGGTCACGCCCCTCTGGATGCGCGCGCACTTAAGTTGCCCTCAGACGCGCGCTCATGGAGTGTGGTCCACCTCGCGGTGAAGTAAGGGGTACTCAACCAACAGGTGACCAGGGCCCAGCGACTCGAAGACCTAGAGTAGTTTGAGAATCGCTGTGAGGCGGGTTCTCAGGCTGGGGGAGGGGTGTAGTGCTGGGGTACCCCGAAGGAGAGCCAGTGAATGCCGGAGGCCGAAGCTCGAGGCAAATTCCGCCTGGTGATTAGTTTTGCTCCTACTTGCTTTCCGTACACAGGGCTTCCAGGTGTCTTCCCAGGGTTAATTTCAGGCTCCGCCCGAGACCCCTCTCTCACCGTGGAGAGAGAGAGGGTCTGCCCAGGTATATAATTGGAGTAAAGCAAGAAAAAAAGGTAGAAAAAGGAAAGGTCAGAAAGAAGAGAGAGGAGGGAGGGTCGATCTTTTATCCTGCCTATATTTGGGAAAAGGCTTCTTGATGGTCTCTGACTTTGTTGGGTGCAGGCTGACTTGTCCGCTCCGTGCTGGAAGTGTGTGATCCTTGAGGCAAACTCGACCCTGGGCTCAGTTTTGCCTTCACCTGCCTTCCTTATATTTTCCTTCCGTCTCTTTTGAGTTTCAGAAAAATGTTTTTTTTCCTTTTTTTTTTTTTTCTTGAGGACTAGAATTTAGTTATATTAGTATATAAGTTCTTAAAATAACCTAAAATGGCTTCAAATGTTTCCTCTGTTGTGTCATGCCAAAAAGTGTTGCCACCCCCTTTCTCAGTAAACTCCAGTGGCTCCCTATTACCTCTAGGATCACGTATTAAGTCTTATGCCTGGTGTTTAAAGCGTTTCACAACTTAACTGTTGCTGTGGTAACTATGTTCTGGCTCCTCCCAGATCCAAATTTGCTACATCTTCAGGGTTAAGCCTCTCCCCCACGAGGAATTTGCAACAGCTGAGCTAACTGATACCCTCTGTGCATGAGTCTGTCAATTATACCAACCACATTTTCTGATTTTACACTTTATTTGGACTGCTTGGTTGCTCAGTGGATAATATGCTAGGCCTGAAGTAAGGAAAACCTGAGTTCAAATGCTGTTTAGACAAATAAAGGTGTGATTCAGTGCAAGTCACAATCTCTGCTTGCTTTAATCCATTAGAGAAGAAAATGGCAAACCACTTAAGTATCTTTGTGGACAATGTGGTCCATAGGATCACAAAAAGTCAAATGTGACAATATATTTTATTCCTCTTTCACACTACTCTCCAGCCACTCTGGAATAGTTGCTGTTTCTTTCCCACACCAGATTTGATATCTAGTTTTCTACAACACTTATAGCCAGTCTTTTTATCCTTTCATTTGCCTGGATTGTTGTCTTCCTCCCCCAACTTGTTTTCTCGGTTTCATTAAAGACTCATTTCAAATCCCAGCTTCTGAAAAAGGCCTATCCTGATAACCCCTCAAGTTATTGTTCTTTTCCTTCTGAGTTTGTTTCATCAATTCTATACATACCTCATTTCTACACTTTTATATTCCTTTTTGCCTCCTCCTAAGAATAGAGACTGCTTTTTCCTTTCTTTACATTGCCTTTCTTCACATTCCCATTTCTTAATGGGAATTACATGTCTAGCATGTAATCAGCTCAATAAGGTGTTTATTGATGGACCCTTTCGGTGTAACTTTTGGAATTAGATGTTGGCTTTAAAATAATTTAAAGTTGTTGTTGTTTTATTTTACATAGGTCTGTTTACTTGAAACTGCCAATGACTTAGATATTTCTGGTAAGAGAACTTTCTCCAAATACTACCTTTCTTAGTTATTATTAACAGCAATATTAGCATATTGGCATTACATTGTAGGTTTTGAACAGAACAATTAAATATTTCCAGCACAATATTTTCTCCTATTCCTTCAAAAACCAAAAATGGTTTAATTTGATATTTTGTAAATAAATGCATTTTGTTCTAGTTATGGATTCACTGATTAAGAACAGTTTGCCATCTTTTTTGACATGTCTATTTCAAATGATATTTATCAATGACAGTTATGGCATACTGTGTGCAAAATATTTTATCAGGTTCTATGGTAGATTAATAGAAGAAAAATATATGATTATTTAACTATTTATTTTTCAATTCTGAGTAGTTTAGATGATATGGGAGAGTTTCTTTTCTTTCTGTTAGATATGTATTTCTATAGAGAGGTTAACAGTTTTAGTGTGAAGAGCACTGATTTTTGTTTAAGATCCTTGTTCAAGAACTGGTTCTATTATTTTTTGTATGACCTTGGTTAAGTCCATTAATGTAAATAAATCTAATTTTCTTCAGCTGTACAATGCAAAGACTTGTATTGACAATACCATAAGGTAAGAAAAAACTATTCTGTAAATATAAAAACACTGTATAACTAGGAGTTCCTATATGTATTTAGCCCAACAGTATTCTACTGTTAGCTACTAATTACTTTCTAGGCCATTTATATGTCCATAATCACTTATCAATCTTTGTAACAGTCTATAACTATTTAGTTGACTGGACCAGAATTGGCATCTAACCTGTTGATGCCTGAAGCTACACAAAACAGGCCAGAGACAGTGTGACAGGAAACAAATGGAAATTTAATTTCAGAGTGAGGAAAACAGCATTTGCAAGTGGAAGCCCCACCTTTTAAGGAGAAATGCTTAGCTTGCTGAGGAAGGGTAGAGTTATATATATACTAGGTTGGACCATTATATAATCATTTTTAGGTCTTGAGTTGCTTTTTCCATGGGTCCTGGGGAAACAGTTCTTCTCAAGTCTTGGGGGGTTATTATTCTGTAGGATATAGAAGCAGAGTTCTACATTGGGAACAGGAGTACCAGGAACAGAGATTGTGACTATGTCAGGGATAATGGATGTTGACTCTAAGGGAAATGGGGGAGTTAAAAATCATAAGTCCCCCAGTGAACACCTGATGCCTGTGAAAGCAATGCCAGAGGGTGAGATCATCCAGAGTGCAAAGTATTATTGTTACACCAAGTTCAGGGCATAGCTTGCTTTGGAAAACTGGGTATCTCTAAAATATTTTGACTAGTAGTAGTAGTTAACTTATATAGTGCTTACTATGTGCCAGGCACTGTGCTAAGGTCTTTAGAATTATATTCTCATTTGATCCTCATAACAATCTTGGGGGGCACTATTTTCATTTTACATTAATATCCTCATTTGAATTGAGATAAACTGAAGCAGAGATTGTAAGTGATTTGTTTAAGATCACAAAGCTATTAAGTGTCTGAGCCAGGATTTGAACCGAGATTTTTCTGGATCCAGTACAGATTCTATCTACTGTGCCATCCAGTGCCCCCAGGATCCTTTGTAGGTAAGACTGACAAATCTTGGTACCACAAGCTAACTATGATATATATGTCTCTGCCCACAGCAAACTTCAGGAATGTGTATAGATGATCAGCCTAAATCTGAAGAGAACTTGCTTTCAAGTGAGAAGATGGATTTGAAGTCCATGGTGTCAATCCTAGATGGAAAGATGCCAGCTCTGAATAACAAAATCATCATGTCTCTGAGCTCTCAACATGAACAAAATAGAAATGTTTCCAGGGAACAGATAACCACCTTACAAAGAGAAAAAACTAACTCTGAAGCATTTCGCCAGAATTTCAGAGGTTTTTCATATCCAGAGAAAGCTGGACCCCGTGAAGCTGTGAACCAACTCCAGGAACTCTGCCTGCAGTGGCTAAAGCCAGAAATTCACACAAAGGATCAGATCCTGGAGCTGCTGGTGCTGGAGCAATTCCTGACTATCTTGCCCAGTGAGATCAGAATTTGGGTGAAGTCCCAGCATCCAGAGAACATTGAGGAGGCAGTCACTTTGGCAGAAGATTTGACTCAAATGCTTGAGGAGGAAGGTAAGAGCTGTAGAAGGATGGAAGAAGAAAACAAGGTCTCTTCAGGGTATGAGTAGGGAAAATAGATAGAGGGATCCTTAGAGAGAAGGAGGTCTCTGGATGGATGGAGATGGAGCAGATATCACTGAGTGGGAGTATAAAGCCAAAAAAAAAGGAGCAAGGGTCAGGATGGAAATCTGTGGTATTTGCATGTGCATTAGGTGGAGACTAAGAAGGATTAACTAAAATAGTAGGATAGTGCAGCAGAAGTGATGCACAAAGCCAGGGAAAAGAGGATATCCTGGAAGAGATGGATGACATTGTTAAATACTGCATAAAAAGGTCAAGAGGGATGAAGATTAAGAAAAGCCCATTGGGTTTGGCAATAAAGAGATTTTTAGTGAAAAACAGTTTCTTTATTGGATTTAGCAATAAAAATATTATTGGTGGGGCAGTTAGGTGGCACAGTGGATAGAGGACCAGCCCTGAAATCAGGAGGACCTGGGTTCAAATCTGGCCTCAGACATTTAACACTTCCTAGTTGTGTGACCCTGGACAAGTCACTTAACCCCAATTGCCTCAGCCAAAAAAAAAAAAAATTAAAAATATTATCAGTGAAGGACAATTTTTGTCAGATGGTGGGGATGTAAGCTAGACTTCAAGGTAGTAATGGGTATAGACAATTTTTTCTAGGAATTTCACTGTGAGTAGGAAGAGAAATATAGAGCAATAATTTGAGGGGATACGATTATAAAAAAGTTTTTATTTATTTTTTAGAAATTTAAGTTGGCAACAGGAAGGAGATTATCCTTTGAAACCAGTTCAGGGGAGGAGAGAATGGGAGATGTATGCTTTTGAGGAGGTTTGAAATATGAAATGGGAAGAGGGAGCTAGCGACAGATGGCCTTTATTTTTTCTGGGAATTATGAGGCAAGGTCCTATGTTAAGAAGAAGAAATAGTGGAGAGTGGCTTCAGTGTCTTGAAAACAATCTTTGTAGGGAGTATGATAGTAAATTATTAGGGAAGAATAAAAGATAACATAGCAACGAAGCTTGAGTTGAGATTGCATAACACATTTGTAGCTGACCCAGTCAGGACTGCTGTTTGAATTCTTTGGGCATATAAAAGTACGATGGTAGGAGCTCAGAAATCAAATGGGGAAAGTACTCCAGGGCTAGGTTTGGAAGAAGCTGAGTGGCAATAGGACAATGGGATGTGAGATTCAAGGATCAAGGACAGTAAGATGGCTAGCTAAATGGTCAGAATTTTAAGGAAAAGTAAACAAGGTGAGAATAGGGCTAATATAATCTTGTGAAATAAGGGAGAATTAAGAATGACAGGAAGTGGTGAGGTTAGAGAATAGATTTAGAAAGAGTAAGGCATAGGGAGAGATGGAAGAAGTTAGAGGAATTTCAGAGTTACGATGAATGGTGGGTATCATGGTGAAATCAAGGACATGCTATCTCTGTATGTTGTTGAAGTGGATAAACTGGTAAGCAAAGATATCTAAGAGAATGTCATATAAATTGAAGTCTAAATATAAGGACATAGGTTGGAAAAGCGAGGAAGATTGTGAAATAGGCAGTGAATCCCTTGAGAAAAAGAGTAGGAACCCTATGCCATTGCAGTAATGGTCACCAGGAAAGACAAGGTCATATGCTTGGAAAGAATAAACCATAGAACATGTTACAGAGTAAGCATAGTAGAAGGAGTGTCTGGAAGCATCAATGAAAGGTAAGAAATTTAGCTACTCATCTTGGCCCGGTGTGTTGGAGGAAAGAGAAAATGAGAGAAGATACATTTTGTACAAGTGTGGATGACCAAGGATTCAGGGTCTTCTACAAAGAAGTTTCTGTGATTTCATAGAGGTGGATGGGGCGTGAAATTAAGTTTAACATGAGGTTTAATATGTTAAAAACAGAATGAGCCTTCAAGAAGGTATAGCAGGTGGTATAGTTGAGTGGTATAGATATTTAGGCAGAATAAGGCTGACATTGGTCTGTTTTGAGGGAGTGGAGAATGATAGACAATGCTCAGCAATAAAACTATTTATCTTGCTTTTTCATATTTTAATTGCCTGTGAGATGAGTGAAGTAGAAATGAGTAGCTTGCTTTTACTGATGAGAAAAACTTAAAATATAGTATGATCAATTGACTTACTCAAATTTATACAGCTAGGAAGTGATTTGATCTAAATTTCAGGTCTTCTTACCCTTAGACTGTGCTGTTATCACTAGCTGTTGTTTTGCTGTGTAATATGTACTGTTTTCTGGGAAACTTTTTTTTAGTAAAATAATTGATTCTACAACATGGAATGGTGATGTTAGTCCATATATATTGATTTTCAAACTAACATTTTTTCTTTAAATCAGCAAGCATTCAATCTGCTATGGTACTAGCTTTTGGCTAAGTACTAGGAAGACAAAGGAAGACAAAAATAAGAGTTCACTATCTAACGGAGGAGACAATTTACAAACCATTAGGTATAAATAAGTTGTATATAGGGTATACATATATAGGGTGAGATAATTTTAAAAGAAAGGCAGTAGTATTCAAGGGTATTCTTAGAAAATGTAGGATTTTAGATGAGATTTGAAGGAAGTCAGGGAAGTCTGAGGGTGGAGATGAGGAAATACTACATTCCAAGCCTAAGAACATTATATGAAAATGCCATGATTTGGGAAATAGATAGTCTTGGGTGAATAACTGCAAGAAGACCAGAATCACTTTATTAGAAAGTATGTGGAGGGAAAAAAAGTACAAGAATACTGGTATACTTGGTTATAAAAGATTTTACAAGCAAAACAATTTAAAATTTTATTTTAGGAATTTGAATGAGCTACTGAAGTTTATCAAGTAGGAGTGGAGGATAACTTGGTCAAACTGTATTATAGGAAGATCAAATTAGTAGCTCAATGAAGGGTAAATTAAGTGGGGGAGAGAATAGAAGCAGGAAAGCCAACCAGAAGGTTATTATAATAGTCTAGGCCTTAGAAAGGATATTTCAATAGACCAGTTCTTAAAAACCTGCTCTCAAAATAGGGATATAAAGAGTCAAGGCCCCATGTAATATTATCATTTGCTTTGAATTTGTTACAGCATAATTGCTCATCATTTTTCCGCTCTCTTGTCTACCTAGCTTTGATTTCTCAGGATTCTTTTCTCCAAGAGAAAGTAGATGATGGCACAGAGAAAGCAAGATTATCTTCTGTATTTCCTGTAGCCAGATTTCAGGTGGGTTGAAATGTCTTCTCTCTTTCCTGCAATGCAATGTTGAGGTTCAATATAGATATTTTTCCATCCTTTTGCCCTTTAGTTTTTCTACATCAAAGGAAAGACCTATCCATAGATGCAAATTTCTATTGTTTTTTTTTCAAATAAATTTTTTATTGATGATGTTTCCTACATCTTTATAGTTATCCCAAGAGAGTCTCATCTCATATTACAAATTATATTTTTTTAAAGGGAAAAAAAATTAGTCCAGCTGTTCAATGTATTGCAAAAGTCTTAAAACATAGTATAACAACTATAAACTCCTCCATGAAGGAGTGGTTTGAAAGTGTTCTCATATCTCTTCATTTGAATGATATTTGATCTTGTTACATTCACTCTTGTTTTTTTGGTAAGTGGTTGTTCTTTCTATTTATATTGCTGTAGTTATTACATGTATTGTTTCCTTGGTTCTGCTTATTTCACTCTGCATCAGTTCATGTAGATATTTCTGTGCTGCTTTGTATTCATCACATACTTTATTTAACAATTTGGCCATTCCTGAATTGATGGGCATCTACTTTGCTTTCATTTATTTATTTATTTATCTATTTATCTATCTATCTATCTATCTATCTATCTATCTATCTATTTATTTATTTTTCTGATTCTTTATTATCACAAGAAGTACCACTATGTTGGATTATAAGGTGATTCTCTTCATATTGATGGTTCTTTTGGGGTATACCCAAAGTAATGTTTTGGAGAGTATGAACATTTTAATCTTTGTATTTGCAGAATTCCACATAGCTTTCCAAAATGGTGGTACCATTTAATAGCATCATCAACATGTTTTGGTGTACCTATCATTCCACAACCCCTTCAACATTGACTATTACCCATTTTTTTCATTGCCAATTTGCAAGTTGGGAAACAACCTTAAGGTTGTATGATTTTCATTTCTCTTATTATTAATGATTTGGAACAATCTTTAATGTGGTTGTGAATCCTTAGCAATTCTTTTTTTTTTAATAACTTTTTATTGATAGAACTCATGCCAGGGTAATTTTTTACATTATCCCTTGCATTCACTTCTGTTCCGATTTTTCCCCTCCCTCCCTCCAGCCCCTCCCCCAGATGGCAAGCAATCCTTTACATGTTGAATAGGTTACAGTATATCCTGGATACAATATACGTGTGCAGAACCAAACAGTTTTCTTGTTGCACAGGGAGAATTGAATTCAGAAGGTATAAATAACCCGGGAAGAAAAACAAAAATGCAAGCAGTTTATATTCATCTCCCAGTGTTCTTTCTTTGGGTGTAGCTGCTTCTGCTCATCTTTGATCAACTGAAACTGAATTAGCTCTCTTTATCGAAGAGATCCACTTCCATCAGAATACATCCTCAAACAGTATCATTGTTGAGGTATATCATGATCTCCTGGTTCTGCTCATTTCACTTAGCATCAATTCATGTAAGTCTCGCCAGTCCTCTCTGTATTCATCCTGCTGGTCATTCCTTACAGAACAATAATATTCCATAACGTTCATATACCACAATTTACTCAACCATTCTCCAATTGATGGGCATCCATTCATTTTCTAGCTTCTAGCCACTGCAAATAGGGCTGCCACAAACATTTTGGCACATACAGATCCTTTTCCCTTCTTTAGTATCTCTTTGGGGTATAAGCCCAGTAGAAACACTGCTGGATCAAAGGGTATGCACAGTTTGATAACTTTTTGAGCATAGTTCCGAATTGCTCTCCAGAATGGCTGGATGTGTTCACAATTCCACCAACAATGTATCAGTGTCCCTGTTTTCCCACATCCCCTCCAACATTCCACATTATCTTTCCCTGTCACTCTAGCCAATCTGACAGGTGTGTAGTGGTATCTCAGAGTTGTCTTAATTTGCATTTCTCTGATTAATAATGATTTGGAGCATATTTTCATATGTCTATAAATTGTTTCAATTTCTTCATCTGAGAATTGTCTGTTCATATCCTTTGACCATTTATCAATTGGAGAATGGTTTGATTTCTTATAAATTAGAGTCAGTTCTCTATATATTTTGGAAATGAGGCCTTTATCAGAACCTTTGACTGTAAAAATGTTTTCCCAGTTTATTGTTTCCCTTCTAATCTTGTCTGCATTTGTTTTGTTTGTACAAAAACTTTTCAATTTGATATAATCAAAATTTTCTATTTTGTGGTCAATAGTGATCTCTAGTTCTCTTTTGGTCATAAATTCCTCCCTCTTCCACAGGTCTGAGAGGTAAACTATCCTATGCTCTTCCAATTTATTTATAATCTCATTCTTTATGCCTAGGTCATGAACCCATTTTGACCTTATCTTGGTGTACAGTGTTAAGTGTGGGTCAATGCCTAGTTTCTGCCATACTAATTTCCAATTTTCCCAGCAATTTTTGTCACATAGTGCATTCTTATCCCAGAAACTGGGGTCTTTGGGTTTGTCAAACACTATATTATTAAAGTTATTGGCTTAGCAATTCTTTTGAGAATTATCTGTTCATATCTTTTAACCACTTATTTACTAAGAAATTAATTTTGTTATATATTTATTGTTTATCAATCAGTAAACATTTAGTAGGCTCCTATTATGTGTCAGGCTCTGTGCAAAACACTGGTTATACACATTGAATGCTAAACTCTTTTTTTTTTTTAAGTATATATTTTATTTTATTTTATAATAACTTTATATTGACAGAATCCATGCCAGGGTAATTTCTTTACAACATTATCCCTTGCACTCGCTTCTGTTCCGATTTTTCCCCTCCCTCCCTCCACTCCCTCCCCTAGATGGCAAGCAGTTCTATATATGTTAGATATGTTGCAGTATATCCTAGATACAATATATGTTTGCAGAACCAAACAGTTCTCTTGTTGCACAGGGAGAATTGGATTCAGAAGGTAAAAATAACCTGGGAAGAAAAACAAAAATGCAAATAGTTCACATTCGTTTCCCAGTATTCTTTCTTTGAGTGTAGCTGCTTCTGTCCATCATTTATCAATTGAAACTGAGTTAGGTCTCTTTGTCAAAGAAATCCACTTCCATCAGAATACATCCTCATACAATATCGTTGTTGAAGTATATAATGATCTCCTGGTTCTGCTCATTTCACTTAGCATCAGTTCATGTAAATTTCTCCAAGCCTCTCTGTATTCATTCTGCTGGTCATTTCTTACAGAACAATAATATTCCATAACAATCATATACCACAATTTACCCAGCCATTCTCCAATTGATGGGCATCCATTCAATTTCCAGTTTCTAGAATGCTAAACTCTTACCAGAGAAATTTGATAAAGTTTTTTTTTTAATCAACCACTTCACCTTTTTTTAACATTTAAAATATATTTTTATTTTAATTATATATTTAACAATATTTAATAAATATGGAAAATAAAACATTAGGAAGAGAGCATACTATAACTATTTTGCTTTTTATCCTAGACGCATTAAGTTTGTCTTTGCAGAAGCTTTTCAGTTTCATGTAATATTCAAAGTTACATATTTTATCTTTTATAATTGTTTCTAGCTTTTTTTTTTTGTTAAGAATATATCTCTTACCCAGAGCTGTGAGAGATATATGAATACTGCTCTTCTAATTTTTAAAAGTGTGATCTTTTTATATTAAGATCGCATATTCATTTATAATATATTGTGGAAAGTAGTATAAAATATCCTAAATCTGCTTTCTGCCAGATTGTTTTTGGTTTTCCCAGTAGCTTTCAGTAAAGGCAGTTTTTTCCTAGATAATTTGTTTTCTATTTTGTCAAGCATGTTTGTGGGTTCTGATTTTCTCTTTAATATGTGTTCTTTATTTCTCTCTCTCTCTCTCTCTCTCTCTCTCTTTCTCTTTCTCTCTCTAACAAATACCAAAGAGTCTTGATTATTGGTGATTTTTAATGTAATTTTGAGATCTAGAAACAATTCCTCCTTTATTCTTGTTTCTTTATATCATTTCCTTTGATATTCCAGAAATTTTGTTTTTCCAAATGCATTTCTATAGAGTGCTTGACAATTTAGTCGGTATAGCCTTAAAAGTGTTAATTGACTTTGGTAAAATTGGCATGTTTATTATATTGGCACAGCCTAGTCATGAGTACTGAATATTCTTCTTGCTATTTAAGGTGTTTTTTCTTTCTTTTCTTTTTCTTTTCTTTTTTTTTTTTTTTGGCTGAGGCAACTGGGGTTAAGTGACTTGCCCAGGGTCACATAGCTAGGAAGTGTTAAGTGTCCTAGACCAGATTTAAACTCAGGTTCTCCTGAATTTAGGGTTGGTGCTCTATCTAGCCGCCCCTGTTTTTTATTTCTTTAAGAAGCACTTTGTAACTGAATCTATACAAGTTTTTCTTGTGCTTTTCTAAGTTAATTCTCTTATATTTTGTGCATTTTGTAGCTACTTGTAATATTTTCCTTTCTGTTTTTGCTTCTTGGATTCATATTCTTCACGGAAATACAGGCATTTGGAAATAATGCTACAAATAATGACTGCAACAATGACTCCCTCTCACCCACCGCCGCCCACTCCCCCCCCACCCCCGCCTTTCTCTTTCTCTCTCTCTCTCTCTCTCTCTCATCTCTCTTTTACTTATACAGCAATTGGGTGGGAGGAAGCAGGAGACAGAGAACACTTATCCCCAACAAGTTTCATGTGCAGTTAGCATTTGTGCTGTTGGATCCTGGACATTTTATTTCTTCACTGGGGCTTCTCAGCAAGGGGGCATCCCCAGAGCTCCTACTGGTAGGTTTTTTTTTTTCTTTTCTTTTCTTTTTTTAAAAAATATTTATTTATTTATTTTTATTATTATTATAACTTTTTATTGACAGAGCCCATGCCTGAGTAATTTTTTTTACAACATTATCCCTTGCACTTACTTCTGTTCCGACTTTTCCCCTCTCTCCTTTCACCCCCTCCCCCAGATGGCAAGCAGTACTATACAAGTTAAATATGTCACAGTGTATCCTAGATACAATATATGTGTGCAGAACCAAACAGTTCTCTTGTTGCACAGGAAGAATTGGATTCAGGAGGTAAAAATAACCTAGGAAGAAAAACAAAAATGCAAGCAGTTTACATTCATTTCCCAGTGTTCTTTGTTTGGGTGTAGTTGCTTCTGTCCATCCTTGATCAATTGAAACTGAGTTAGGTCTCTTTGTCAAAGAAATCCACTTCCATCAGAATACATCCTCATACAATATCATTGTTGAAGTGTATAATGATCTCCTGGTTCTGCTCATTTCACTTAGCATCAGTTCATGTAAGTCTCTCCAAGCCTCTTTGTATTCATCCTGCTGGTCATTTCTTACAGAACAATAATATTCCATAACATTCATATACCACAATTTACTCAACCATTCTCCAATTGATGGGCATCCATTCATTTTCCAGTTTCTAGCCACTACAAACAGGGCTGCCACAAACATTTTGGCACATACAGGTCCCTTTCCCTTCTTTAGTATCTCTTTGGGGTATAAGCCCAGTAGAAACACTGCTGGATCAAAGGGTATGCACAGTTTGATAACTTTTTGAGCATAGTTCCAAATTGCTCTCCAGAATGACTGGATGTATTTACAATTCCACCAACAATGTATCAGTGTCCCTGTTTTCCCACATCCCCTCCAACATTCCCCATTATCTTTCCCTGTCATTCTAGCCAATCTGACAGGTGTGTAGTAGTATCTCAGAGTTGCCTTAATTTACATTTCTCTGATTAATAATGACTTGGAGCATATTTTCATATGTCTATAAATAGTTTCAATTTCTTCATCTGAGAATTGTCTGTTCATATCCTTTGACCATTTATCAATTGGAAAATGGCTTGATTTCTTATAAATTAGAGTCAATTCTCTATATATTTAGAAATGTGGCCTTTATCAGAACCTTTGATTGTAAAAATGTTTTCCCAGTTTATTGTTTCTCTTCTAATCTTGTCTGCATTAGTTTTGTTTGTACAAAAACTTTTCAATTTGATATAATCAAAATTTTCTATTTTGTAGTCAATAGTGATCTCTACTTCTTCTTTGGTCATAAATTCCTTCCTCTTCCATAGGTCTGAGAGGTAAACTATCCTATGTTCTCCTAATTTATTTATAATCTCATTCTTTATGCCTAGGTCATGAACCCATTTTGACCTTATCTTGGTGTATGGTGTGAAGTGTGGGTCAATGCCTAGTTTCTGCCTTACTAATTTCCAATTTTCCCAGCAATTTTTGTCAAATAATACTTTCTTATCCCCAAAACTGGGATCTTTGGGTTTGTCAAACACTAGATTATTAAAGTTATTGGCTGTTTTGTCCTTTGAACCTAACCTATTCCAGTGATCAACTAGTCTATTTCTTAGCCAATACCAGATGGTTTCGGTAACTGCTGCTTTATAATATAATTTTCGATCTGGCAGGTTTTTTTTCAAATGATGCTGTGTCCCTTATTACTAGGAGTGAGGGCCCAGATGTTTAGCTTGCTCCCTGTTCACTTAGGTTTTGTCATTGAACAGAATTGCCTGTGGTTTTGAGGTCTTATAGCCTATGGCTTTGCTTAAACTACTAATTGTTTCAAATACTATATTTTTCAAGCATACCATCATATCATTAGGAAATAGAGATATTTTTTATCTCTTCCTAACTATCTTTATGCTTTGAGTTTCTTTTTCTTACTGCTGTTGCTAGCATTTTCAGAACTATGTTAAATAATAGTGGAGAGAGTTGTCATCTTTGCTTCACTCCTGTATTTATTGGAAAAGGTTTTTCCATTGTATATGATGCTTCCTTTTGCTTTTAGATGCATGCTTTTTATGATATTAAAAAAAGTTCTTAAGTATTTAAACTGTGTAGAAGTTTTAGCATGAAAGAATGCTGTACTTTGTCAGAGATTTTTTTCTGAATCTATTGAAATGATCATGCAGTTTGTTTTTTGATGATTTGGTTTTTAATATGATTAATTATGTTGATTCTTTTCCTAGTGTTGAACCATTCTTGCACTTGAACATTCTGGCATTAAATCTCTTTGGTCATAATGAATGCTTTCTTGGATAAATTGTAATCTGACACGGTTTTGTTTAAAATTTCTGAATCAAAATTCATTAATATTGACTTATAGTTTTCCTTTTGTGTTTAGTCTTTCCCTGGTTTAGATATTAGGACAATATTTGTCTCATAAAAAGATTCTGGCAGAGTTGTTTCTCGATTTTTAAGAATAATTTGTGAAATGTGGATACTAAATGTTCTTTAAAGTTTGATAGAATTCTATAGATCCATCAGATATTTTATCTTTCTTGATTCCTTTACAGTTAGATCTGAGAGAAATGATTATTAGGTAACAAATTATTATTATCCCTGACCTTCTCCCAAATTTACCCTGACTGGACTATTTTTCCTAGTTGGAAATTGTGGGCTTTAGCCAGTTAGAAAACTTGCAATAAATTTAATCTAAGGCTTAATTCCAGTCCATTAAATTCAAGTCAGGCAGGTTGGAAGGAGGTAAATCCTTTGTCTAGACTGCCCAAGGTTGGTTATGATTTGGAAGTAAATTTCTTGATCTAAGTCATGTAACCCGTTTTGTTATTTTTAAATAGGCTCTCTTCATTTTCTTGTTAACCAATTAGAGGTGATTTCCACCTTCAAGAACACCCATTCTTTCAAGGGCATGTAAGTGTTGAGTGTGTTCCATGAGAGCTCTTTGGCCTTCGAGAATCTCACTGACCCTTTTTATTAATAAGTGCTAGAATGTTTAATAAAATGGTTAACTACCAGAATCTGTTTCTCTCAAACTTTTTATATGGTACAGTTCTATTTCCTCATCTGAGGCTGGATTATTTAAGATCTTTTTCTGATCTTTGTTTAATCTGGGTACTTTTTATTGATCTGCCTCTATTTCTTCTATGTTTTCAGTTTCATTACTACATATCTGTACATAAATCTTGATGATTATGTTTATTTTTACTGTTTTTGTTGTGATCCTCTTCTTTCTAATGGTATTAGCTGAAGATTAATGAATTTTGTTAGTCTTTTCAGAAAAACAGATTTTAGTTTTTATAGTTTATATGTTTTTTTTTGGTTTCTAATTTATTGCTTTATCCCCTAATTTTTAATAGTTCCCTCTTTTGTGCTTATTTTAGGCCTGCATTATGAGATTTATTGCTCTTTGGAACACATTATTCCATTCTCTCCTACATTTTCTGGTGGGTGCAGAATAGTTTTGTATTATTTAAATTACCTTTTCTTTGATTTTGGCAATCTTTTTCTTGATGGTTTGCAGAACTTGTTTCTGAATTAAATTGTGAAATTTTCTACTATGTGTCTTGGAATTAGCAGTCTTGGGTTTTTCCTCTTTTTTCTTTTTTTTTTTTTTTTAAACTAAAAGAATCTTAATTCTTCTTGGTATTTGTATATGTGTGTGTGTGTGTGTGTGTGTGTGTGTGTGTGTGTGTGTGTGTGTGTTCAAAAGGAATGAACAGTTCTCTTGTATTATTTTTTGCTTTATGATATTGAGGATTTTTTCCCTTGTCTTTGAGATCTAAATATGTTTTCCTTGGATAGTGAGCATAGTATCTTTTAATGTTATTTTTGTTTCTTCTAGATAGATTTCCAATTTATTATTTTCCCTAAGTTTCTTTTCTGTTCTGCCCATTATTTTTGCTGAACAAGTCATTAATTCTGGTTTTATAATTCTCATTTCCCTTTTAAACTACTCAGGAACAGTGTGTTATGGTTCCATGTTCTCCTCAAATTCCACTGGGTTCTCTGTTTCACCAAATGTTGCATGCTTTCCTTTTATATTGCAATATTCATTCATAGATACCTGGATTTTCTTTTACACGGTCTTGTTTACAAGATTTGAATGTTATAGTTCCTTCTACTGTTACTGTTTTCTCCAATGATTTAAGGTGCTTATGTTCGAGGTCTTTTGAGTTTTCTTCTTCCTAAAATCTTTGGTAATGTCATTGATTTTTTTTTTCTCCTTATTTTCCTCTTTTTCTCATTTTTGATTCCTTCCTCTCTGATGGTGATTTCCTTGGATCTTCAAGTATCTTAGTTTTCTCCCACACTGGAAAATTCACAGTTTGCTAGCCTAAATCTCTGCCCCAAATGACTTTTGGGTATTGATAGAATTGGCACAATTGGATACTGAGCTCTTTCCCTTAGGCTTGCCAGAGTTCTCCCATACATTTTCCTACCCCCTTTCCAAATGTCTTTTCTCACTGTCCTGTCCTGCTCCTCATTTTTCTGATCCATCCCACCAGCAGAGAGCTGCCATCTAGTATTATGAGGTTGATTTGAGTCTCTGAGGCTCTAAGAGAAAGGGGTTTGTGGGGTTGATGGTTTTTTTCCCCTAATTTAAATATAGGTCCTTCTCTTCTGCTCTTCTGCAGAGGTTTTTTTTTTTTTTTTTTTTTTTTTTTTTTTGCAACACAGAATTCTAATGCTACAACAGTAGTTTGTCTGTTGTAGCCCTGACTGGTTCTTCACTGTGGAGCAACAACACAACACTGATTGTTGGTTGGCTCTGAACAAACTGCTCGAGCAAACTTCTACAGCTTTCTAAAAAATCTTCTTTTGACCTTAGAGGTTGATGAGGTTTCTTCATCTTTGGCAGATAATTTCTGTTTTGGAAAGGTTCTGGATGTAGGAAATGCAAAAAATATCTAGTCATTCATTTGTTTGTTATGTGCTTTAGAAGATTCAATTTTCTATTGTTTTCTTCCATTAAATTGAACCTATACTGAGGATGATGAATTCTATAGGGAAAATCCCTTATTTCTATGCTGAGGATGATGGACTTTATAGGAATATTCCTTTATTTTACTGTATCTCCCCTTTCTATACAACTTTCATTTATATTTATTATATGCTTATTGCAGGTGTAGTCACTCTGATGGATATAAAAAAAAATAAACATGTTCCTTGGAATCAGTGAAACCATAGCCTCATTTTAATGGCAAGACCAGAGATTGGATAAAAGAAAAATAAATAAAAGAAAGGATATAACTAAGTCCTGTAATGCATAGTCCAGAAAGGAAGTTCTATTAGTTAAGGGAGAGATTGAGTATATTGCAATATAGGATGAAGATCATGAAGAAAATGGATGTATTTGACTAAGAAGTATAGAGAAATCGATTTTAAGTGAAAGGAACAAAACAAACATATCAGAGAAGATAAAGATATGCTATATATAATAGAGTGAATATACTTTTCTGGCTAGAGTAGGAGATATGTTAAATAGTAATGGGAGTTAGGTTTGCAGAGAATATTGAATATTGACTTGAGCACTTTGAATTTTATTCAGGGGGCATTGGATAATGTTTTAAGGCTTTTGAGAAGGCATTGGAAAGGGTAAAAGAATAGAGAAGTATCAAAGTCAACTCTAGGATTTCTGTTTTTCAGAATGGTACTATATATTGTAATCATGGCTATGTCAGGCTGACTATATAGTTATGTGAAATTGTTAGGAATAGATTGGTCTACTTATCCCTATTTCTGGGTCATGTCCCTCCCATACTCTGAATTTACTTCCTCTTGAACGGAAAGTAAATTGGGACTCCTTACCTCAGGAGGCTTCAGTCCACCATTGATGCCATCAATCTTCCATTCGCTTCGTTTATCATATTTAAAGGATTTTCTTAGACCTCTGTACTCTTTAAATAGGTACTTTCCACAAGTCTCACATCTTGCTAATCTTTTTGAAAAGAAGAAATTTTTTAAAACTGTGAAATAGGGAACAGGTGGGAGAATCCACGGATTTAGTATGGTAGTTAGGCAAGTTCAACTTGATTATAGTAAAAATTACTCTCAGCAGTATTCTTAGAAATATAACTTACCTGGTAGTATTCAGTGTGATTTCTGAAGAAAGAAAGCATTGTCTGGTAACTTACAAATAGTTAGAATTTCCAAGAAAATTTTCAATTTGTTTTTGTGAATTAAGCAATGACTCAAAGCAAGTGAAGAGTAGTCTTTACTTCCCTTTTGAAATCCTGGGTTGTATGAGTAATACTGGAGTTTCTGTATGTAAAATACTATTCAAATCTCTATAAAGCACCATATATAGGAGATGGGGCCAAGATGGCAGAGACTTGCTTGACCTCTCCCTCAAACCCCTCCAAATGCATTTAAATAATGACTGATCAAATTCTAGAACAACAGAACCCACAAAAAAGTCAGAGGGAAACAATTTTCCAATCCATGACAATTTAGAAGGACAGCAGGAAAGGTCTGTTGCATCAGTTCACTGCAAGTCATGCCAACACTTTCCTGGCCTGAGTAAACATGGGGTGGGCTTTTGGGAGCCACTGAATTAGCAGTGTCAGCTTCTAGAGCTCTCAGCCCACAGACAGTAAGGGGGCGCAATGAACTGGTCAGAAGAGATAATAGAGGGTCTTCTTGCTAGGACTGAGACAGGACTCTGTTGCTTTGCCCATCTGCAAATCTGGGTTGCAATCCTAGGGGACAGTCCCAAGGCTAAGAGGAGCACTAACACATCAGAGCTTATAGCCCCAATGGAACAGAGACCCTCCTCACCATTCAGATCCTGGAGAGATAATTTAAAAATTATTGGTCTATCTGAAAGTCATGATAAAAAAAAAAGTCTGGAATATCATCTTTTAAGAAATTATCAAGGAAAGGGGTAGCTAGTTGGTGCAGTGGATAGAGCACCAGCCTTGAAGTCAGGAGGACCTGAGTTCAAATCTGTGCTCAGACACACAGCTAGGAAGGGGACTGTGGGACCTTGAGAAAGTCACTTAACCCCAATTGCCTCAGCAAGGGGGGAAAAAAAAAGAAAAGAAATTAAGGAAAATTGTGTCTAGAACTATATGGTAAAATAAAAATTAAAATAATCCACTGATCACCTCCTGAAAGAGATCCCAAAATGAAAATTCCCAAAAATATTATAACCAAATTCTGGAACTTCCAAGTCAAGGAGAAAATATTGCAAGCATCTAGAAAGAAATGATTCAAATATAATAGAATCACAGTCAGGATAATACAAAATTTATCAGCTTCTACATTAAAGGATCTGAAGGCTTGAAATATGATATTCCTGAGAGCAGTGAAGCTAGAATTATAACCAGGAATTATCTACCCATCAAAACTGAGTATAATCGTTCAGATAAAAAGGTGGTCATTCAGTGAAATAGAGGATTTTCAAGCATTCTTGATGAAAAGACTAGAGCTGAATGGAAAATTTGATTTTCAAATACAGGACTCTGGAGAAGCATAAGGAGGTCATCAGGAAAGTGATATCATGAGGGATTAAATAAAGTTAACTGTTCATATTCCTGTATAGGAGGATGATACTTGTAACTCAGACCTTTATCATTATGGCAGAAGGAGAGTGTGTTTGTGTATGTATGTATAAATAGGTGGGGATAGGTGAGTTGAATATGAAGGGATAATATCTTTTTTTTTTTTTTTTTTTTTTAAATGATGAAGTTAAGGAGTCAGAGAGGAATGTACTGGGAGAAAATAAAAAGGAGGAAATGTAATAGTGCAAATTATTTGACTTTTCAAAAAAGAGGCAACACAGTTCCAATAGACTTGAGATAGAGAGAGCTATCTGTACCCAAGGAGAAGACTGTGAGGACTAAATGTGGATCACAACAAAGCATTTTCACTCTTTTTGTTCTTTGCTTGCATTTTGTTTTCTTTCCCATGTTTTTTCTTTTTGATCTGATTTTTCGTGTGCACCATGATAATTATGGAAATATGTATAGAATAATTGCACATATTTAACACATATTGGATTGCTTGCCATTTAGGGTAGGGATGGAGGGAAGAGAGGGGAAAAAATTTAGAACACAAGGTTTTGCAAGGGTGAATGCTGAAAATTATCTGTGCACATGTTTTGAAAATAAAAAGCTTTTAAAAATAAATTAAAAAGAGACAAGAAAAAGCTTTTATAATGGAAGGAAAGAAGGGGAGGAGAAGAGTGAATGAATCTTACTCTCATCAGAATTGGTTCAAAGAGAAAATAACAAACATTCAGTAGGGCTATAGAAATCTGTCTTTCTCTGCAAGAAAATAGAAGGGGAATAAGTTAGGGGAATGGGGGAAGGGTGATAAAAGAGAGGGCATATTGGGAAGAGGGGGTACCAACACACTTGTGAAGAGGTACAGGGAGAAAGCAGAGAGAATAAATGGGGGTAAATGCTGTTAGCATTAATAATTGTGAGAAGAATTTCAAAGCAAGTTTCTCTAATGAGGCCTCATTTCTAAAACATAGCGGGAACTGAGTCAAATTTGTAAAAAGTAAGAACCATTCCCCAATTAATAAATGATCAAAAGATATGATCTGTGCTCAAAGGGCTATGAATTCATTCATATCTTTTCATCTAACAATACTACTACTAGGCATGAATGCCAAAAGATTAAAAAAAATGTCATATATGTAAAAAAATATTCATAATAGTTCTCTTCGTAGGGCAAAAAAGAAAAAGGAAAAGGAAAAAAAATTGGAAATTGAGGGGATGCCCATCAGTTGGAGACTAGCTCAATAAACTGTGGTATGTGTTTGTTGGTGGAATATTGTCTTATGTGAAATGATGAGCAGGATGCTCTCAGAAGAAAAAAAAAAAAAAGCCTGGAAAGTACTCTGAACTCAAGCAAAGTAAAATGTACTGTTTACATAGTAATAGCATAATTGTGGGATGATCAGCTGTAAGTGACTTTGCTGTTCTCAGTAGTACAATCATCCATGATTATTCTGAAGAATTTATGATGAAAATTCCTATCCATAATTAGAGAAGGAACTGATTGTGTCTGAATACATATTAAAGCATCATTCCCTTTCTCTCGCTTTCTCTCTGTCTCTCTCTGTCTTTGTCTCTCTCTCTCTCTTTAAACTTAATTTTTCTTGAGGGTTTTATTTTCATTAAAGTGAGAAATCTATGTTTTCTTTCACAACTTGTCTTTTATGGAAATATTTTGCATAATTTCACATGTGGTTTCTTAATTGTGGGTGGGAATAAGGGAGAGAACCTAGAAGTCAAAAAAAATTTTTAAGAACAAATGTCAAAAAAATTTTGTTTTGAATGTAACTGAGAAAAAATATTAAATAAATAAGTTATTGGATTACCTGAAAACCATGATTTAAAAAAAAAGAGCCTCATCATCAACTGTCCTAATATTCTGAAACCAGAAGATAAAATAGAAACTGAAAGAAACTACTAATCACTTCCTGAAAAAGATCACCAAATGAAAACTACCAGGAATATTATAGACAAGTTCCAGAACTTCCAGGTGAAGGAGAAAATATGGTAAGCAGCCAGAAAGAAACTTTTCAAATATAATGGAGCCACAGTCAGAATAACATAAAATTTAGAAACTTCTAACTTAAAGGATTGGCAGGCTTGAAATATGTTATTTCAGAGGGCAAAGGAACTAGGATTACAACCAAAAATTACCTACTTAGCAAAACTGAGTATAATCCTTTAGGGGAAAAAAATGGATATGTAGTGAAATAAAGGATTTTCAAATATTCATAATGAAAAGATCAAAACTGAATAGAAAAATTTGACTTTCACATACAAGCTCTAGAGAAGCACCCAAAAAAAGATTAAATTCTTATCATTACAGGACTCCAGCAAAATGCTTTCACTGCCTGCTTTGACTTACATTTCCTTCATATCATTCGGTGCAAGAGAAAGTGGTTGGGAACATTTCCTTCTATCTTTACTAAGTGGCTGTAATTTCACGAGATTATTTTTCATGTGTATATTTTTTGCCCTGAAACTTGGAAAAGAACATTAGCCATAAAGGGAAGCCATGTCTCTTGCTGTAGTTGGAGAAGCATATCTAGATAGATATGCTTATTTGTGCTTTGTAAAGGCAAAGAAAATATAGGATTCTTCCATCAATAGACTCTAGTAAAAAATAATTTCTTTAACAATATCTGTTAATTTATTATGGCTTGTGTTCTTCTATATTGGTAAAGATACCTTTGTCATTATGGAACTCAAAAACTGACAAAAAATTTGGTCCAAAAGAAATCAGACCTTAAAGTAGATGTCTAAACCTGTTTTCTCCACTTTGTCCTCCTCCTGTTTCTCATTTCCCTTCCTCTTCTTTCTTTGTTTTCTCTTCACCTCTTCTTTACTTTCTCCTTCTCTTCCTCCATTCCTCATCTTTCATTTTCTGTTTTTCCATTTCCCCTTCTTTTCCTCCTCTTCCTCCATTTTTTCTCTTGCTCCTCTTCCATTTTCTCTTTCTATTCCATTTCTCTTCCTCCTCCTTTACTTCTCCATAAATCTTATGTCCTCTTAGAGGGAAAAGAAGATGCAACTGACTTTTATGATGTGGTTGACAGCTTCAGAAATTTTGGTATCTTGTAGGGGTTCAGGTTCATCCCTAAAAGTGTTTGTCAGGTTTATCTGAAACAAAGGGCAGTCAGAGCAATCTCAGTACAAAAAGTGATTCCATCTTGACAGCAATGCCAACCTGATCTTTCAAGCCTCTCACCTAATCTGTAAATAAGAAAAACATCCTTTTTATTAAAAAAAAAAAAGACATATGAGATGCTGAAGATATGTGAGATAAGCAAGTGAAGAGATATACAAATCTCAAGTTGCCAATATAATGATTATATTGATTTTATTGTTGTTCAGTCATTTCAGTTGTGTTGGACTCTTTTTGCTTGTGTCTGACTCTTTGTGACCTCTTGTGGGGTTTTCCTGACAAAGATAACTGGAGTGGTTTGCCCTTTCTTTCTCCAGCTCATTTTACAGATGAGAAAACTGAAGCAAAACAGCATTATGTGACTTGCCCAGAATCAAACAGTTAGTAAGTGTTTGAGGCTACATTTGAAATCCGGTCCTCTTACTTCAGGGCAAGTGCTGTATCCATTCAGCTAACATTTATATAGTACGTTAAGTTTTGCAAAACACTTAATTATTTTTATTTTTTTTCTGAGACAATTGGGGTTAAGTGACTTGGCCAAGATCACACAATTGGAAGTATTTGTGTCTGAGGCCGGATTTGAACTCCAGTCCTCCTGACTTCAGGGCTGGTGTTCTATCCACTGCACCACCTAGCTCCCTCTGCAAGACACTTTAGAAATTGTCTCACTTTATCTTTACAATCCAGGGAAGTTGGTTCTATTATTACCTCCATATTACCAATGAGTTAACAAAGAGGTTAAATTACTTGCTCAGGGTCATACAGTTAGTATCTGAGTCTGAGAGTTTGAACTCTGGTCTTCCTGACTCTATGTCCTGAGTTCTCCCTTAGGCCATCTTGCTACCTGAATTATAGCAATGGTAAAAATAAAATATCAATACCTCTGTAATTTTGGGGAGAGGGGGGAAGCACAATATACAAATATGAGCTAAACAGCTTGAATTCCTAATAATATTAGTAAGATATCAAGAGAAAAAAAAGAAAATCCCCTAACACCTTGGATGAACCCTTTGTGATGTGTTTATGTGAGGATGTGAACAAGAATCGTAGGGGATAGCCCAGTGTAGATGGGTTGTGATATGCACTGTTAGAGGGAACATCCAAATAGATGAGATTCTAGAACCATTTGAATACTTTTATAATTGCAATTATTATTATAGTGAGATTTTCCCAAAGATTTATTTGTTTGTGGCCAAGGCAGATGGTTGACTATTAGAAGAGCAAGATGCTTTCTGTAGAAAATATCTGATTGAAACATTTTCATATAGAAATTTCAAAATATTACAATAGCTTATCTATTCTTATCCTTGAAGAAACTTGTGAGTCAGATAATGTTTTGTTGTTAAGAATTATCAGTATCTTCATCCTCATGAGTTATAATACTCAGTTCACATTTCTATTATTCATTCTTAGGTTCCAGTACTCCATTGTGAATGAACAAGACAGGTTTTGAACCTAGTATCTTGTTCCTACTTTCCCACTCCTCTATCGGAGTTCTGAGGCCTAGCTTTTCTATTCCTCTAGTCCTGGATGCCTATACTGTAGGTACCTTTATTCCTCTACATAATCAGTCTCTCTAGTCATATTTCCTTGAACAACAACTTTTGCTTGTCCTTCTTAATCATACTTCAAACTTCAGTTACTTTATCCTTCTTTGGTAGATCAAAAACAGTCCCCTAATACCAAAATCACAGCCTCTTAGATTTTATATTGTAGTCTTAAATAATATATTTGGATCCCATTTCTGGAGCACACTTGTTTTTGTGACCTTTGGTCTGGTCCAAATACTAAATTGTGAAGCCCCATCTAATTAGCTAAACTTAACAATCTTCCTGTTCAAGTGAGATAATATTTGTAAAGCACTTACTATAGTGCCTGCCACATAGTAGATGCTATATAAATACAAATTTCCTTTTCTTCCTTTTCCTTCCCCCCCATTTGCTTTTCCAGTTCATAGAACCTTATACCTCCCTAATCACCCTCATGTGCCTCTGCCATGAATAGAACACTAAAATCTCACATTCCTACTAGACTATCTTGATTATGCTCCTTCCTAATTTATCTCACGCTTCCTCAGTTTATGTTCTACTGATAATATAAACTAGGCTTTACAATATATAAATAAGAATGGAAATCAAAGCCTAAATAATCAGGGTCTAACATGGAAGCTCTACATGTTAGTCAACCTGGCCTTTTGTTATTTTTGTTAAATTCCATCTTCTACCTGCACCTTTCATAGACATATAGACTTCATGACTGAAATGTCCTTGTTCATCACTTAGAGTTTTCATAAATCTCTAGATGCGTTCAAATTTCAGCTCAGATGCTACCTTCTATGTATAGAATATATGTATTCTCTCTTTCTTCTCTCTCTCTCTCTCTCTCTCTCTCTATATATATATATATATATTCTTCTATACATATATCTAGTATCCCTTATTGTAAGCACTCTTCACACTTAGCCCCCTCCAGTTACTTCTTATTTTTATTGCACATTTTGCATTTATTGTCCCTAATTATTTTTATTCCCAAAAAACTATAATTCTGAATGGCAGGGATAGGTTTTTCCTAAGCCTGTATCCTTTACACCTAGCACAGTGTTAGCCCTGAGTATGTGTTAATAAATACATGATGAGAAAATTTTTCTAATTAGAAAATGTGTGAGACTTGTATTTTTATTGAAAAATGAATCTTTCATAGTTGAATATAATTGCTATATTGTATCAATTAGAAGTTAATATTGAAATATGATTGATATATATTATCATATACTATCATAAAGCAATATGATTTCTATTAGCCAAGTATATCTTATGAATTGTCTTAAATCAGTGGCCTTATGGAATTTTGGAAGAAAAGCATCAATTACTTTTTCACTAGGTTAATAGCATTGTCCACATACTATGTGCACCTAAGGATCCTTTAGCAAAACAAACAATAATGCTGATTATGAAATATAAGTTCATATTGGTTAACAGGGTTCATTGTTTTTTTTTTTAATTCAGTATTCCTTAAAAGTACAGTACATATTCTTCTTTCATGTTTACAATAAGTAATTATGTATACTATAGATAGATGATTCAAAATCAGTCTGCAGGCTAAAATGTCTATTACTTATTGTGTACCCTATTAATTTCTCTAGTCCTGCCATCTTCATCACTAGGATTATAAAGGAGTTTGTACCAGGCAAGCAGAAATATGTTTGCTCTTTCAGGAAACCATCAAATTCCAGGATGTGGCTCCAGACTTCACTTCAGAAGAGTGGGCACAATTGGACTCTGGTCAGCAAGACCTCTATAAGGATGTGCTGATGGAAAACTATAATAACTTGGCCTTTCTTGGTAAATCTTTCCTTTGTGACTCTCAGTTTTTACTCTGGGATGTTTTTGCTTCACCAGTGATTAGAGTCTGTATAATGTGAGATACCTCTGGGATTGGGAGATTTGTACTTTGGATGAGGACTTTAGTGTTTTTCTGAAATGAAATCAATTCTATGCCCATTATCCCTTTAACTTTTAAAAATCTACTATTGAGTATCCTTCTGAAATCTTTTGCTGTACCCTTTGAGTCTTCTGTAACTATTAAAGGGTTTGGATTATACTCTTATATGATTCCTTCTCTGGTGTGAATGTCAATTTTGCTTTTTTTTTTTTTTTTTCACATATAGGACTTTCTGTTTCTAAACCTGATGTGATCTTCCATTTGGAGCATGGAGAAGTGCCATGTGTGTTAAAGAACAAAGCCTCAAGAAACATCTGTCCAAGTGCGTAAATGAAAAACTATCAAATGGGAATTAATAACCAGCATCTGCTCAGATGTTTAGTCAGGGAGAAAACATTTATAAAATGTTTTTCCAACAACCCTTCCTCAAAACTTTCTAGGTTTTTGGAGGAGGAGTAAAACCAATTGGTTTGAGCTGTTGCATATATTTTCATTACCAGCAAGTAATGTGTGCTCAATACAAGTGAAGAAACTGCTACTCAGAAGTTAAGATATTTTATTTTTGTCATTTTCCTTTAAATTATGAAACATGAGCTTTTAGCCGATATTATATTATGAAAATTGCATTTAAAGTCATCATTAGTTTTTTCTATTTAAATCCAGAAATCTTTTCATAATCTTCATATTAAATTTCTTTGCCTTGTTAAATGATGAATGTCAGAATTCAAAGATACCTTAGAGGCCTTTTAGTTCAACTCATACTTGAGTAGGAATCCCCTCTATAACATGGCCATTGCTTGTAATCCAGCCTTGCTTGAAAATTTTTCATGAAAAGGAACAGGCAACTCCTTGTTAGTTCATTTTATTTTAAGCTTAGGAGTTGTGATTTTATTTGTAGATAAAGTGTAAAAAGTATTGTATTATGTTTAGGTGAAATTAATGCTATGATTTAATCTTACAGTTGTATGAAAAATATAGTATAATCTTTAACATGTTGAACATGTATGGGACTGCCTGCCATCTAGGGGAGTAGATGGAGGGAAGAAAGAGGGGAAAAGTTGGAACAGAAGTATTTGCAAGGGTCAATGTTGAAAAATTACCCATGCATTTGTTTTGTTAACAAAAAGCTATAATAAAAAAAAAAAAAAAAGAAAGAAAAATATAATATAATAGAGTCCAAGTGGGAAGTGTTCTGTGCTTGTAAGTTCTGGGTGATTTTCTTGTTTTATTTTTTGAATTATGATATTCAAGTTGTCTTTTTAAATTCATGTTCTTGAGTACCTAAAATTCTTTAATTGCCTCTACATATCCTGTCTTCTATATCATTGTGTTTTGCTCATATGCTAATTATGTTGTAGGGTTTTTTTGCTTTTCTTCTTTTATATTATTCTTCTTTATATTTGCATTTCTAATTAGTTATTATCATTTTTGTTCCATTAGTGATACTTAACATTACAGATTCAAGATTTTTTCTTCTGTTATTAATATCTTCCTTGCTACTTTATCTGTTGATGTTCAAGATCTTTAATTAGAATTTCTTCTTTCTGGAATTTTGAAAGATTTCAGTCTTTTCCCCTCAAAGTCCTTATCAATTACTTTCTGACAAATAAAATCTTAACTCCTAATTTACCCAACCATTCTCCAATTGATGGGCATCCATTCATTTTCCAGTTTCTATCAATTACTTCTGTTCCTTTGAGTGTGTCTTTCCTGACTGTTGGACCTGACAGCTATGTCAGCCTCCTCTCTCACTGGTATTTCACCATTTTATGGCCTCAGTTTCTGCCCCAAGTGACTTCTTGGAGAATAGGACTGGCTTCAGATAAATACGAGGTTTTTTCCCTTAATCTTTGCGAAGTGACATACAGGACAGCTTCTGTCCCAGTACTCTGCTTCTCATTTGTCTGTCTGAGTTCTGTTGTAGTTCAGAATGTTATTGTACTTCTATCCTAGGCTAAGCAAAATTCTTTCTTTTTATTTTCCTGGGCACTAAGAAGGTAGAGGGTGGGTAGAATAGAGTTCTTTGTGATGATAAAACTTGTAATATATTATTCATAGTGATTCTGTAAGGAAAGTACTTTGTTGCTGTTAGAATGTGGAGTATGAGTTATTTGAAGAGATATTTTCCATATTTTGCTATTCCATTACCATGATAGCAACTTTCTTCTAACTAAGGGGACATTTATATTTTAAATTTTCTTTCAGACAAGGACATCGAACCTGAAGCCAGAGAGTCAGATTCAAAGAGGGAATGTTCTTTGGATAAATCATCCCAGAAGACAAAAATAGAAAGAACTACAGAGCACAATTCCTTGAATCCTGAAATGGGCAATGAAATTTTCAAAAGTCATGACTCACAAGGAAGGCAGCAGGACCCCCAGGAAACACGTTTGAAACAAGTAACAATTGGACATGAAAACACTTCAAATAAAGCAAGAGACTCTGAAATTAATCACTTTGGGAGATGCTTTATTCTAAAGTCAACCCTAACTACACAACAGAGAGTAAATAGTTTTAGTAACTATGATATGCATGGGAAGAACTTCAAAGATAATTCAAAACTAAATAAATATCAAAGAATCTACATAGGGAAGTATAGATTGAAGTATAAGGAATTTGGAAACGCCTTCAGCCAAATTTCACAGCTTAATGTGTATCATGCCAATGATTCTGGAGAGAAATATCAGTATAATGAATGTGGGAAAACCAATGATAAACAAGCAAACCTTACTGAACATCAGCAAATTCATTCTGGAGAGAAACCTCATAAATGTAATGAATGTGGGAAGGCCTTCAGCCAGATTTTCCAACTTAATCTTCATCATACTATTCATTCTGGAGAGAAAATCCATAAATGTAATGAATGTGGGAAAATCAATGATAAACAGGCCAACCTTACTGAACATCAGCAAATTCATTCTGGAAAGAAACTTCATAAATGTAATGAATGTGGGAAGGCCTTTAGCCAGATTTCACAACTTAATCTTCATCATACTTTTCATTCTGGTGAGAAAATCCATAAGTGTAATGAATGTGGGAATGCCTATGACAAACAGACAGACCTTATAGAACATCAGCAAATTCATTCTGGAGTGAAACTTTATAAATGTAATGAATGTGGGAAGGCTTTCAGCCATATTTCACAGCTTAATCTTCATCATGCTATTCATTCTGGAGAGAAATTCCATAAGTGTAATGAATGTGGGAAAACTTATGACAAACAGGCAAACCTTATTGAACATCAGCGAATTCATTCTGGAGAGAAACCTTATAAATGTAATGAATGTGGCAAAGCCTTCACCCAATTGGCACACCTTACTCAGCATCAGTTTACCCATAGTGGAGATAAGTTGTTTAAGTGTTATGAATGTGGAAATGCCTTCATCCAGAGTTCACAACTTAATATTCATCAAATAATTCATTTTGGAAAGAAATTCTATACCTGTAATGATTGTGGAAAAATCTTTACCTTGAGAACAAATCTTTCTCAGCATCTAAAAACTCATTCTGGAGAGAAAGCCTATAAATGTAATGAATGTGGGAAAGCCTTTTCTCTAAAAACAAACCTTGCTAGGCATCAGAAAATTCATTCTGTAGAGAAATTCTATAAGTGCAATGATTGTGGGAAGGTCTTTGCTATGAAGACACAACTTTCTCAACATCAAGTAAGTCATCTTGGAGAAAAATTCTTTAAACTTAATGGTTGTAGGAAAATTATCTCTGAGAAGTCAAACCTTCAACATGAAAAAATTCATTCTGGAGAGAAATCCCATAAATGTAATGATTGTGGAAGACTCTTCACACGACAGGCCTATCTGACTGAACATCAGAGAATTCATTCTGGAGAGAAACCCTATACATGTCATGATTGTGGAAAAGTCTTTACTCATAGGGCGAACCTTACTCAACATCAGAAAGTTCATTCTGGAGAGAAACCTTATATATGTAATGTCTGTGGTAAAGCTTTTAATTTAAAGACAAACCTTTCTCGGCATCAGAAAATTCATTCTGTAGAGAAGTCTTATAAATGTAGTGATTGTGAGCAAGTCTTTACTAAAAGGACAAGCCTTACTAAACATCAGAGAATGCATTCCAGAGAGAAATCCTATAAATGTGTTGAATGTGGAAAAGTTTTTAGTGGAAGGACACACTTAACTCAGCATCAGTGTGATGGAACAAAACCATTTAAGTGTAAGGAATGTGGAAAATCATTTGCCCAGCAGAAGAGACTTATCAGGCATGAGAGAATTCATTCTGAAAAGAAATCTTGTAAATATAATGAATATGACAAAGTCTTCTCCCCAGGAACAGGCCTTATTCAACGTCAAAGAATTCATTCTGGAGAGAAATCCTATAAATGTGTTGATTGTGGGAAAGCTTTCAGCCGGAAAACACAGCTTATTCAACATCAACTTAATTATAATGGAGTGAAATTACTTTAAGTGTAATGTAAATGGAAAGGACTTTACCCAAAGCACTTATTATTCCATATCAGAGGAATGCCTTATACATTATAGGCATTTATTTAATATTTGTGAATTCAAGTAAATTACAAATGAAGTAAGTTAAAAAACTTTGCTGAAAACTAACTTGTCTCATGTCTACAGTATTTCTTTGTTCTACTGGTCTTGGTACCCTTTCAAAAAAACAAATGAGTTAATTTGTTTATTTTAAAGCCACACCAACTTTAAACAGCATATTTTTCCCCCCTTCTGGCTTATAAATTATCCTTTAATAAGTATTATATGATTTTTCCAGAAATAGAAATTAGATTATTTTACATTTTTGACTTTCTGAAACTTGAAATGCTTATCATTTTCCAATCCTAAGTCTTCCATTCCCATAAATATTAATTCAAATTATTGATGTTGGCTGAGGTAAAGAGAGAAAGGAAAAGAATAGGTATTCCTATAGTAGTTACTTAAAGATAGATGCTATTATTGCCAATTTATATTTCAGGAACCTGAGGCAAAGAGTTAAATGACTTGCTCAGGATCATATAGCTAGTATTTGAGGTTGAATTTGAACCCGGGTTTTCCTGACTTCAGGCTTACAGGCTTAGTAGTATATTCATTGCACTGCTTAGCTGCCTCAGCACTCATTTGTTTATTTAGCATCTTAGGTTACCATTTAACTGCCCTGATAACTTAAAATAGTTGAGATGCTGCCTGATTGTCTTCTGTATTTTCTTGGATTTATCTTCTCTGCTTTTCATTTTTGTTTGAGTACATAGATTTTTCTCTTTGGCTTTCATCTTTTCCATCTTCTTTAATAGTTTTTGAAAATAATGTGGATAGGAAAGTCATAGGGGGTTGGACCCAGAATCAGGAAACTTGACTCATTTCAATCTCAGATCTTTATTAGCTATGTGATCCTGAGCAAATCACTTAACTTCCACTGGCTCTTTTCTCATTTGGAAAATGAGAATAATAGTAGTAGTTATGAGATAATACTTGTAAAGCATTTTTCAAATCTTAAAGCACTTAAAAATGCCAGCTTTATTATTAAGTTTAAAAGAACTTTAGTGATACAATTCTCATGCATCTCTACCAGTCTGTGCAGACAGTTTCTCATTAGACTTTTTGTATCTTAATTTTGTATTTGTGTTTTATCACTCATGGGCTAACTTCCCTTCCTATGCATTTAGGCTGTTCTTTTTTTGTATCCTTTGAAAGCTGAATTAAGGGCACATATTAAGGGCTTTAATTTCTAGCATCACAGACTTTGAAGTTCAATAGCTTCTAGCCTCCAATACTCTTGTCATTTCTATTTCAGAGATCAATTCTTTCTTGTTGATCAAAACTATTTCAGAATACTAGTCCATTTCTTCCTCTCCTCCCAGAATACTAACCAGGATGTTCGAAATAATGTTTCTTCTACCTTTTGCACATTGAAATAATTTTTGAGGTGAATCACAAATTTATCAGACATACCACTTTTGGCAAAGTATGAATAGTTGGGAATTCTCTTCACTGTTATGTTTCTGCTCCAGATTTCTGATCTTTTCCAAATGCTCCATCTAATTTCTCTCTGTGAACAAGTGAAATACTAGTTAGAATATACTTAATTGGGACCTAGTTTCATTTTAATTCTTCAGTATTACAAAAAAGTGCTGATAAATATGTTTGTGTGTGCACATACACATATAATTTAGTACTGTTAATTTGTGGTATGTGTATGTATCCATTTTCCCCATGATACCATTCCTAGGAATATATCGTAAGGAGGTGAAAGATGATTCATATAATATAACCAGGTTTTCTTAACCAATCTAAATGCGTTCCCTCTGCATCATTTCAGCTTATCTAGTAAATTGTTGAATTTTTTTTTTCAGTAAAGGATTTGACTGAATAAAGAAGTGTTTTTGTCTGGTTGAAATATCAAAGTATAGCACCATAGTCTTTGAAATGGGAGGGGTGACATTTTAACTAACCTTCATTTATTATTGAAAGTACATCTTTTTTCATTTGTGGTTAAGTTTATTTTTACAGGATATGTCATGTTAGGTTGGATCTTGAGCTCCATTGTCCTTCAGAATATATTCCATTCTCTCTTGCATTTTCAAGTAGGAACAGAATTGAAATTCTTTTGTATTTGAAGGTCTTTCTCCTAGTTTCCAGAGAATTTGTTGTATCTTAATGGAATCATTAAATTTGATGATTATATGCCTTGGAGTTGCAGCTTTGGGTTTTTTTTCTGTAGACCATCTATGGATTCTTTGGATTGTGCTTTATTTTCTGTATTTAGAAATTCTGGGTTGTTTTCTTATATCATTTTTTCCACTGTGGTATTCAGGATTTTTGAGTTGTTTCCTAGGAGACTGTAATCCTTAAATTAACTCTATACATCTTGTCTTTACCATCAGAATATTTTGATCAAGTGAACATGTTTTCTTTTAATGTTAATTGCTTTTAGATTCTCTTCTTCCAGATTACTCTTTGTATTTGCATTCCCAATAAGTTGTCTTCTCTTTTGTATTTTTGTGGATATTTACCACTTTCTACTCTTTTTAGTCTTTCTACTCTGCCAAGTAATTCTGCTATGCAGGCCATAAATTCTGTTCTTACATTTTCATTCTCTTTCACTCTCTCAGGAAGAGCATGCTGTGATTCCATATACCCCTCAAACTCTATAGGGTCACCTGTCTCATCAAATTAATTTCCTTTTGTTAAATTTTATTTATTCATAGATGCCTAAACTCATTTACTGTTTTGGAAGACCACATTTCCTTCTGCTGTTATCTTCTCCGTTTGTCTGTTTATGCTCAAGGTCTGTGGGTTTTCTTTTCTCCTGATATGTTTGGGAATTTCAACTAGTTTTTCCCTGTTGCTCACTTTCTGACTCCCTCTCCTCTGTTGGTGGTTTTTTTTGGTAGATGGATCTCAAAGGTTCTCAGCCTCCTCCAATGCTGAACAGTTCATGATTCATCAAGGAAAAAGGAGGGAGGGAAAGAATAAGCATGTATTCAGCACCTGCTATGTCCCAGGCACTGTACTAAGAACTTCACAAATGTTATCTCATTTGAGTCTCACAATAGCGCTGTGATATAGGTGCTGTTATTATCCTCATTTTATACCTAATGAGACTGATGCAAAAGAGGCTAAGTGACTTAGGCAGTATAACACAATAAATATCTGATCCTAGATTTGAATTCATGTTTTCCTGACTCTAGATCTAGTTTTCTGTCCACTGAACCATCTACATGTCTTGGCAGTTAAGTTTCTGCCTTAAATTCTGCAGAGACAGTTGACCCCAATTGGATGTTGTTCTTTTTTCTTCAGATATGTAATACCTTGCCCATTGTCTCGTGCCTCAGTTTTTTGGCCTAATAGTGCATTATTGCCATACTGATGATGATGTAGCCTAGACAGATCCCTGCTTTTTTAGGTTTGAGTGTTCATAGCACTGGGAAGAGAGGGTGGCCAACATAAAAGTTGAGCTCTATTACAAGCCTAGACACTGTTCCTGCCCTGTTATTTCTGTTCTTCTCTCCTCTCTGTTGCAACGCTGGTTATTATGGTCTCAGCAAATATCTGCAATTTGGATCTCTTACTGGAAAGATGTTGGGGGAAGAAGGGTCATAGTGTGGGTTTGCAAGCCCCTGGGTCAGTTTATCTTGTACATCCTTGCTGCTAATAGCATGATGGATAATGAAAAGGATTGTGATTAAGCATGAATTAGGCATTAAGTTCATGGAGTTTTTACCTTTGATTTCCTTGTATTTTAGACCAAGTGGAAAAAAACCTGTGAACTACATGATGTCTTAGTAAACCCCAATTAACATTACTTAGGTTGTATTTTCTTATTATTGTTAAACTTTTCCAATTATATTTTGGTCTAGTTTAGGGTGCACTGGTAACCTTTTTTATACTGTAGCACAATGGATCTGTGAACTAGACAAATGGAGACAGCTGAAATTGCTTTATTTCTAAGCATAATTTCTCTTTTGGAGAGATTTGAGAGATGGTAAAGATCAGGGAAAATATCTGGTCCTCCCTTTGTGTTAGTCATGACTTAGAAATCTACAAGTTCCTTTTGAAGTTCACTTTTGTTATCTATTTTTCTTTTAGAAATGAAGTTATCAGTTTTATCTTTGTATTGAGTATTTTTTTTATTTAAAATTTTCTTTGTGTGTGTGTGTGAATTGACTTTTACTATGTTGATTCTAATTTACTTCTATATGCGTCTACATATTAATGATTATTTGATAGTGCCAAAGTGAATATTGTTATAAAATTACTTATTGATGTGCAAGTGAAATGTCATTGCTCTTGTAGCATCTTTATTTGCTTGTCCAATTTGCTGGTACCAATTGACAAATTGTTAACACATTTGGTTGTTATTACTGCTAATTTGTATAATTCTTTTTACTAATATTTTATAAATACCCTTTGTCTTGGAGTTTGATGAAATTATTCTTTCGATTGATGAATTACCTTTTGGTGAAACATTAAAGGTTGGTATTATAAATCAATATTGTGAAAATTTAAGTGTGGTACTTAAAGGATACTGTCACTTGGTAGAATTTTAACATTTACAAAGAATTACTAATATTTGCATGAAACTGAGGATGGAATTGAAGTCTTGAAGAACCATTGTGGTGTAGTAGATGCAGCACTAGACTTAATAACTAGAGTTAATAAGAAGGATTCAAAAGTTACTTTAGAAATTATTTGTATGCCTGTGGGCAAGTCATTTAATTGATTTATGCTTTAGTTTCCTCATAGGTACAATGAAAGATTTTGGACTTCATGATCTCTGAAATCCTATCCATCTCAAAATCTATGATCTTATTTATGATCATCTGATAAAGTAAAAGAATTGAAGGACTATGAAATATCTGTATTGGAATGAATAGTACCAGGGAATTGATTAATAATCCTTTTTCAAAAGTAGTTCTAGAAGCTCTATAGAAATATAGCAGTATTAATGAAGCTCATATAATACAGAAATTGAAGGTCAATCTTTGAAGACACAGGCTTTCACAGAATACTAAGCAGACTATTATCATCAGATTTATACTCTTCACTTGTGAATAATCATAATTCCATTTTTTTTGTGTCAGGCTTTACCTGTGCTTATTTGGAAAGCTAACTTTCTTGTGCCAGGTAGCAATGTGACAATTGTGTGAGTGCTCCAAACTAGATCTGCTCAAGTAGAGAGTTCACTAGTACATCATGTTAAAGCCAGATCTAATGGTTGCATAGAGAAGTATCATTTATGAGCATGATACAGAAAATAAAGAGGTTTAGTTTAGGTACTTTTTTTTTTTTTTTTTTTTTTTTACCCATGGTCCCTTGTCCTTCCTGGAGAAGACTTGGTATAAATATAGGCAATAAAATTACTAAAGACTGGCAAGCATTAGATAAGGACAAGATGGATTGTTTGTTGGAAAATCCCAAAGGCCCTGCATTTGATTACTTGTGGGATCTAAGGTACAGAAGCCCTTCATCTAGCTAGAATGTTTGAAATATTCTGAAATGTTCTATGTCTCTTTGAAGAGAGATATAAAAATGTTGCTTTCAGAATTTGTCAATATCATTCAGCACAAAGAGAATAACTTCGCTCCCAATTTTTGGCATGGCTAGAGATCTTGTCACACTAGTACAGAAAGGATTAATCTTTCTAAAGAAAGATGTGAATGGGATTAAACCAAGTAGACAACTGTCATCCCTAAATGATGTTGTAACAACATGTCACAGTTAATATAATAAAATAACACATGAAAGTATATGCACTAATGGAAAAGCTCAACAAAAAGCCATTCCATATATTCACTTCTCTCATTAGTAACATGTATTCATCCATTATTCAAGAAAACTAAGCAAGAGTACAGCCTTGCAAATACATTGTTAGATGAAGAAACTCAGAAAATCTGGTGAGACATAAACTAATGCCCCATGAATATCACCATCAGAAGAAAGACCAGTTAGTTATATTCCATTAAAACTGGCCACAAAGGGGGAACTACTGAAGGATAGAAGAAGCTTTTATTTGTAGACTCTTGGGCTTGGGATAAAAACACCAAAATGGACCAGTAAAGCATACCAAGAGTTTGAAATGGACCAGTAAACCATGCTCTCATCATTTTCTTTTTTTTTTAGGCAACTATTTTTTCTTAGTATTTTATGTGTTCAATGACTAATACTAGATTCCTATAGCAAATAAGACAGTTTCATCTGTTCAGCTGGATTTTTACCAGTTTGACCATATACCTGTGGTTATAAGATAACCATCTTGTCTCTCTCCAAAGATTAATGGAGAACACTGATGAAGCAGAATTACTTGGAAATGCTGGTGTACCTTGATGATATCATTGTCTTTAGGAAGATCATGGGAAAAACATGAGGGAACATTGGTTTAGCTAGATGGAAATGTCTTAAAAGTTTTGAATTGAAAAGTGCCAGTTTTGTCAAGTATGTTGATTACACAGTATTACAACAAAGTGTAAGTGCTGACCCAGAGAAGATAGAAACACTTCTGCCATGGTCAGAAATTTAAAGATCTAATGACTTTTCTAGGATTTAGCAGGTATTAATCACAAAATTGTTAGAAAGTACGTTGCCATTTCTAAGCCACTGAATGACCTCATTTGAAGTTATGCCTGAATAGATTTAGAAGCAGAAGAACAAGGAATACAAAGTTATTTTAAAATCAGAAAAATCTTTTTGAGCCCAGTGGGTAGACAGATGTGAACAAGATTTCAGAAATTTGGTCAATTGCCTCACCTATGAACGTTATAAGTTACAGGTCTTGGTAGACCAAGCCTTTTGTACTACACTTCAGTGTCAGAGAGTTTAGGAACAGTTCTGTACCAAGAGTGTGGTGGTTGCCAAAAACCAAGTTGCATTTGCTAACAGAGACTTAAAACACAGATGATACAAGCTAGGATTCTTTAAAGGGGGTTGTTATTGATAAATGCAAAGATTACATATATAACTAGTATGGACCAACAATAATCTATTGATCGATGCCAAGTTATATGTTGGTTTCCAATGATAGGTGGAAGTTATTGTGAATTCACAGCATAAATTATTAGTCAAGGAAGATTAATGTTGATGCAGATATCCAGTTCTAAAGGCAATGTGCTGAAAAATCTTTGTGCTCATGGGACATAAAAATAGGCAGATCAATGGAAAAATATTCCAATATTCACTTGTACAGCAATTTTACCATAATCAAAATAAGAAGAGATGAGCAGAGCCCAACCAAAAAAAATTCATAACAATTTATTGCCCATAGGTAAATTACTTGGATTACCTGATGAGAACGTAAAATTAATAGATATTAACTCTGGAGTTCTATGAAAAGAGACTTCCCAAATCATGCAAGCATTATCTGATCCAGATAGTGATTCAGAATCAAACATTTCAGGGGGCAGCTAGGTGGCTCAGTAGATAGAGCACTAGCCTGAAGTCAGGAGGATCTGAGTCCAAATCTAGTCTCAGTCACTTAACACTTACTAGCTGTGTGACCCTGAGCAAGTCACTTAACCCCAGTTGCCTCAGCAAAAAAAGAGAAAAGAAAGAAAAAAAAAATCAAACATTTCAAGTTCAAATAATGAGAAAGAATTAAACCAATTAAGCATTTTTTTCTGCTTCATACTTCATTTCTAAAGACTCCTAGGCTCCACAAAGAATAATAACTCTGCTGTGGACCCTTTATAATTATGAAAATTATGATCGGCCTAGATCGACTATCTTGGGTGTGAGAAAATGTAGGAGAATTGCCAAGACATTAATTTTTGATATTCCAGGAGAAAATGGTGAAATAGTTAAAAATATATCCAAAGGATAGTACTATATTTACCCATGCAATATGTACATTGCATATAATTGCAAATATTCATTTATGTGCATATTAATTCTTGCATGTATTGATTTTTTAAATTTGCTTTTGTGATAGTATCTTGCCTATATTGTAGCTACATTTACTTATTTACACATATTTTGCTGTTAATTACTTATGAGAATACTGTTTTGCATATTATAATTTGTAGGTTTATTAATGTTTTTGTTTGAATTTTCATGCTTTTATGTGTTTTTTACTTGTTATATGGATATGTATTTATTGTTGTGACATGTGCATGTATTAAGTTCTACATGTAATTTAAATCTGTAGTGTTTGAAGCAGTCTTTCAAGTCATGTTTTGCATTATGTTAGGTCTGTTTGTATGGACTATTGATAAATATTTCTGTGTAATTCTGGCAATTACCTAGGACACTTGTTTAATCTTTTTTGTTGTTGTTGAAAGTTAATTTAACTTGCTGTTATATCTGCACTTTCAGATGCCAAGTACATACTGCAGTTGATTTTGAAAGGAACCACAAAATTCCACACTTGGGAAAGAAAATTACTGGATATGTAGATTTATTTCCTTTTAAATAAGGAAGAAATATATCTGAAATCTATTAGTTTGGGATTTGTATTTTTTGACAAATAGAACAGGTAAGTGTTGTAGTGAATAGAAAGATGATCCACAGAATAATGTAAAGATAAAAAGTCAGAAATGTTTCCCAATTGACTAGAGATGGTTGGTTAGTTATATAGAGACTGAAGTATTCTGGTAAATGTTTAACGTCTGGCTCTTGAAGGGGGAAAACGTATGTATGATGCCCTTTTATATTTAATTTGTATTTTTAATATTTTCTCCATCACTTAAGTTTAGATAATCCATAAAACAATCAAGACTTGATCTGTAGCATTTGCCAGTTTCTTAGGTATAAAACAAGTCACTAAAAAGTTAACAGTAAACTCACTTGAGTAACTATAAGCTGGTTCCAGTATACTGCTAGAAGTAGACAGGCCTGGATCCTAATGACAGAAAAATATGAAACTCTCCTTATGAACAGGAACTAAAGCATACTTGATAGTTTGATTTTCTCATAAATTTAAAGATAAAGAAAAGAACATCTTTTCAATATATATCAAGTAACCAATCTACTGCTGGGCCTTGAATTTGAAATCAAGGCTAGGTAGGCTCTATGCATTGGGAGACAGCAAGGGAAGAGTTTTTATTTTCTCCAGAGGCAATAGGAAAGTTCAGATTACTCTGAGTAATGAATAGGAAACAGATGCAGCATGGTGTGGATGTAGGAAAGTCATGGAATGGTGATGGAATATGTGGGATGGGATAAGGAATCAAAATGTAATATTCAAATTGTGAACCTGTGTGACTGAGAGACTACCTGAGTAGTACCATGGATAATAAGAAAGATAGGAAGTGAGTGGATTTGGGTGACAATACAATTATGTTTGAGACATGTTGAGTTTGAGATGACTTTAGGATGCTCAGATTTGAAAGTTCAGTTGTTGGTGATAAAGGAATGATGCATATAAGTGATGCATATAAATATGCACATCATCTATACGGAGATGATACTTGAACATTTGGAAGTTAATGAAATCAAAAGAGCATAAAGTGAATAGGACTTAGGAGCGGAGTCCTGGGGAAGCAGATAGAACATGTACAGTGATGTAGCAAAGGAGAATGAGAAGATATAGTTGGACAGACAACCTTTTTACTCCTTTTCACATTTTAATTGTGAAAGAGATAAAACTATGTAGGATGTGATACAGCTTTAGAACTGGCTAAATGACAGGCCTAAAAACATCATCTTCTGATGAAGTATCCCAATGATTTGTTCTTGACTCTAAATATATTGTTCAAAATTTTCAGTCAATGTAATGTTCTGGTTGGTTTTCTGGAGGTCTTCAGACTAGCCTTCCTTTCAGCAGAGTAATCACCACGAGAGTAGTCAGGGATAAAGTCCAAAGTCTTTATTGTCTCCTTCACATGCCTGGGGCCTGGACTAGCTTTCTGGAAGCCCTTTAGATGGGCCTTAGTCTCAGTGGAGAAATGAAGGACAGGCCAGCCACCACCGTGGTGGGAGATGGAGTGAATATCTCTCTTCCAATCTTTGTTGGCTCTTATATACTCTATTATAATTACATCATCATAGGTGTCAATCTTGTATAATAGGCATCAATCTTGTAGAACTATATTAAGTATTAAGTACATGTACTGAACTAGAGAACTATTAATCACTATGCTAAACTAGATAATCATTGTATTATCAATTCCTCTGAGTTAACACCTTGTTTCATGGATGCTTCTCCAGAGTTCTGGCTTTCTACAAGTCAGTGACATGCAAGGAGGCATGTGGTATGCTTAATAACCTGGTAGTAGAGATGATTTAATTCTAAATTGATCTCAATAAGATAGAACAGTGGGTCAAATCATAAATCAAAGGTGAAGTGTACTAAATGTAAAAGTCTACAATTGGTTTCCAAAATAACTTTGAAAAAAACATGGTAGGAGACATATGACTAAAGAAGTGGGAGGGGTGTTTAAAGATGGAGGGGTATATGGATTGCTGTTGGAATCTTTACAAACTGCTAACTCGTTAGAGTTGATAGATTATTGATCTGATCTTACAAGAAGATGTTTTGGGCCAGAACCTGAAACAAGGTACTAAGTAGAACTAATTGATACAATGCTTATGTTTACACCTTTACTCATTGGAATTCACAAGTATGGGAGATTTACAAAGTAAACTTTGTAACTTTGTGAACAATACCTCCCTTGAAGCTCTTAGAGCCAGAGAGCACTATGAGAGAAAACCCATAAACCCTCTCTCTCGTATCCCATAATTGCTCTCTCTCGTATATAAGAAAACAGACAGAGGCTCTCAGACAGAATTCAGCAGAAGATTGAGAAGGCTCTCTCAGAGGCACAACCAGATTCATCTTCATCTCACACCACTGTGGTGGCTGGGCTGCTGCACTTCCCCCACTGAGACCAAGCTGGTCTGAAAGACTCGCCAGAAAGCTAGCCGAGCCCCAAGTGAAGGAGACAAGAGATTCATTCCATCTTTGTGCTGGCTGGAGGCTGAAGAAAGCAGAGGCAGAGGCTGAAGGACAGAACCTTTGGATTTGGAGACATTTGGAGGGAGCTCTTGGGCACTTCTCCTTCCTGCTGTTTTTTTTCTTTTTCCTTTTAATACTTATAAAATTTCCTAACACCAGTTGTATTAAATTATATTAATCTCAGGGTTGTGGGTTTGTGCCCCACATTGGACGCCAAAATGTGGTGATCTTTTTCTTCTTTAAAATATATAATAAATATGAAGAATGGTTCTTTCTCAGGGAGAGCAGGTTTCTTGGGGAGGTTTTCTGGAGGCAGCCTCAGTATCAGTTCAGATCAATAATTACAGGACTTCCGGCCAAGATGGCGGAGAGGAGGCACATAGCTGTGTAGCTCCGTGTTTTCTCTCACTATTCATTTCATTACAAGCCTCTGAATTAATGCTTGACTGAAAAAAAAAAACCCACAAATAGTTACCAAGAGAAGACATCCTTGAGATTCGCCAAGAAAGATCTATTTTCGCGCGAGGGCAGGGATGGTTTTAGATCGGGCACAGGCTGCGGGCAGGCAGCTGAGAGCACGGCAGTGTCCTGCTAGTGCCTTGCTGCTACCCCGCAGTCTGTAGAGGAAGCTCGGTAACACCACCCAGCCCCTCCCCTCAAAAAAGCAGACTCCATTTAGGGGTTTTTTCTTTTTTTCTTTTTGCTAGTTTGTCTTTGATTCTTCACTGACAAAATGAGCAAAAAACTGAAGAGGACTTTAACCCTTGACAGCTTCTATACAGATAGAGAGCAGACTCTAAACCCTGAGGAGACTAAAAACAGATTGTCTCCAGGTGAATCCCCAAAGGAGGAGATCATCTGTTCCTCAGGACAGATGAACCTCATAGAAGTAATTAAAAAGGCTCTCACAAGGGAGCTAGAAGAAAAATGGGAAAAGGAGAGGGAGGCTTGGCAAGAGAGTCTGGAGAAATCATCCCACTCACTTAAAGACAGAGTGGATAAAGAAATAAAATCCTTGAAAAATAGGATTAGTGAACTGGAAACAGAAAACAGCTCTCTAAAAAACAAAATTGGCAAAATGGAAAAAAATTCCATAGAACAAAAGAACTCAATTGGACAATTAGGAAAAGGTATTTAAAAAGTGAGTGAAGAAAATACTTCATTGAAAATCAGAATTGAACAATTGGAATTGAATGACTCGAGGAGACAAGAAGAATCAGTCAAGCAAATCCAAAAAAATCAAACAATGGAAAAGAATGTGAAATACCTTCTGGGGAAAACAACAGACCTGGAAAACAGATCCAGGAGAGACAATCTGAGAATCATTGGACTCCCAGAAAAGCATGATGATAAAAAGAGCCTGGATACTATTTTCAAAAAATTATCAAAGAGAACTGCCCAGAAGTCATAGAAACAGAGGGTAAAATAGACATTGAAAGAATTCATCAATCACCTAATGAAAGGGATCCTAAAATCAAAACACCAAGAAATATAGTGGCCAAATGCCAGAACCCTCAGATGAAGGAAAAAATACTGCAAGCAGCTAGAAAAACCCAATTCAAGTATCAAGGAGCCACAATAAGGATCACCCAGGATCTAGCAGCATCCACATTAAAGGATCAAAGGGCCTAGAATATGATATTCCAAAAGGCTAAGGAACTTGGTATGCAACCAAAAATAACTTACCCAGCGAGAATGAGCATCTTTTTCCAGGGAAGAAGATGGACATTCAACGAAGTAAGCGAATTTCACCTATTTTTGATGAAAAAGCCAGAACTTCACAAAAAGTTTGATCTACAAATATAGAACTCAAGAGAAATCTAAAAAGGTAAAGATTAATCTTGGGAACTATATTTCTGCTATAAAGATGTATAAAGAATACATGTATACCTTGTTCTAGAAACTAGATGTGGAAAGGACATTGTACCAGAAAAAGGGTAAAGTGGGGGTACTACATCTCATGAAGAGGCAAAGGAAATCTATTATATCTGAGAGAAAGAATGGAGGGGGATGAATATAATGGGTATCTTACTGCCTTCAGAATTGGCTTTATGAGAAAATTTTAGACATATTCAATTTATGGTGAAACTTCTCCCATTGAAAAGTGAGAAAGGAAAAGTGAAAAGGGAAGGAATAAGGTAAGTGGAAGAGAATACAGAAACTGGGAGGGAAAGGGGTAAGATAGGGGGAGGAAATCTAAGGTGGGGGGGGGAGATACTAAAAAGGTAGGGCTGTGAGAAGCAAGTGGTGATCAATAATTACCCCAAATGCAGCCAGGTGATAAAAGTTCAGATTTTTTATTGTCTCCAATATAGCCCCAGTTAGCTTAGATCTCTCTGGTTCCAAGAACTCCCTCCGAATGTCTCCAAATCCAAAGGTTTTGTCCTTCAGCCTCTGCCTCTAGTTTCTTCAGCCTTTCTTCACCACAGTAGTGTGAGATGAAGATGAATCTGGTTGTGCCTCTGAGAGAGCCTTCTCAATCTTCCGCTGAATTCTGTCTGAGAGCCTCTGTCTGTTTTCTTATATACGAGAGAGAGGGATTATGGGTTTCTCCCATAGTGCTCTCTGGCCCTAAGAGCTTCAAGGGAGGTGTGAATTCACAAAGTTACAAAGTTTACTTTGTGAATCTCCCATACTTGTGAATTCCAATGAGTAAAGGTGTAAACACAAGCATTGTATCAATTAGTTCTACTTAGTACCTTGTTTCAGGTTCTGGCCCAAAACATCTTCTTGTAAGATCAAATCAATAATCTATCAACTCTAATGAGTTAGTAGTTTGTAAAGATTCCAATAGACTGCAAACTCAATATGAATCAACAGTGTGGTACAGCAGGAAAAAAAACACCCCAAAAAGCTAATGGCTGCACAGACTGCATTCACTGAGAGATACACTGTTCTGAGTGAAAGAATTATTAAGAACTATTAAGTTCAGCTATGCATTTTCCTTGATTGTGTCACATCTCAAGTTCATTTTGGGAAAGAAAATCTCAAGCATACCCATTAGAAGATGATCAGTGATGAAAAGATTGGAGAATATGATAAAGATCAATAGAAGGAAGTAAGCATGTTTAATGTGGATTTGATTTAGGGGGACATAACTTTTTAATTATCTGAAAGGCCACTAAAATAGACTTGTTCTGCATGGCTTTAGAAAACAAAACTGCAATGGATGGAATTTGCAAAGAGATAGCTTAGGCTTGATGCCTTGGTGTAAGGAAGATTTTCTCAACAACAAGAGCCATAGAAATATGGAATGGGCTTTGGAAACAATGTTTTCTACTTCACTAAAAATTTTCAGTCAGAGGCTAGTTTGATCATTTAAGTTTTTGTAAAAGGGATGCTTGCTTTAGCTTTGGATTGAACTATATGGCCTTTAGGGTCTTTTCCAGTTTTTAGGTTTTATTTTGTTATAAAACTTGTTTTGCCTTCTTAAGAGAAGTATTTAGAGCAATGAATTCAAATTGCAGAGAGAGCTTGATATTCTGTGCAAGGTATAAACTGATCAGAGCACAGAACAACACATTTATTACTTTTCAGAGTTTCTTTTCAGTATGCTTACTTTCATGGTAAGGTGTGCCTTCAATTTGAAGACTTATCATAATTAATTTTATTTCTTTTATTTCATTGATTTTTTTTTGTCAACTTCGTTTTCTAAGATATTCTTTTATCTAGAGTGCCATCCTTTATATTTAAGAACAAAAAAGAAAAATTTACCAACACATAGACAATTCTGACAATATATGATGTATTCTATAGTTTTCTGCTTCTGAAAAGAAGGCAGAAAGATACATTCTTATATTCTTTCCCAGAACTGGTCTTGGTCATTATAATTTCATAATCTTTAGTTTTTGTTTTTTTTTCTTCTAATTTCCATTGTTGAAGTATCATGGTTCTGCTTACTTCACTTTGAATCCATTAATACGAATCTATCCCTACTTATCTATATTTTTCGTATTCATCATTTCTTCTGGTATTATATACCAATTATATGCACATACATTTTACATGTATGTTTATGTGTGTGCACATACATCTCACACATTATTTCATTGGGGAAATATTAAAGAAATTGTGATATATAAATGTAATGGTATATTCCAATTCTCTGCCACAATCAAAAAAGGTGTTAGAAATATTTTGGTATACATGAGAACTTTCTATCTTTGACTTTAGAATATTTAGCAGTGATATTTCTTGGTCATAGAAAGCAGACATTTTAATTAGTTTAACATTTTAATTCCAAATGCTTTCAGAATGGTTGGACCAATTTACAGCTGCATTAATACTGTATCAGTGTACCCATCTTTCCATAATTGTTCATCATTTACTATTCCCACTTTTCTCACTTAGGACAGTTTTATAAGTCTGTAGTAAAACCTTAGTGTTGTTTTAGTTTACATTTCCCTTTTTTATTAGTGAATGAATAAATGGTAAAATATTAAGTGCTGGGGAGACAAATATAAGGAAGCAAGACAGTTCCTTCCCTTAAGGAGTATATTACATTCTAATGAGTGAAAACAACATATAAAGAGCAGCTGGAAAGTGGAGTTTGAGCAGAGATACATGCATACTGACTGGGTCAGAAAATGTTCTGGAGGCCCAGTTCCTGGCAAAATAAGATGAAAATTCAGTTATAAGAATTGCCTAGTAAGTTGGGGAATAAGTTTAAATGTAATGGTATGGAAATGACTTGAAGTTGGAGCAATTACTTATTTACTGGGGAATAAATCTTGGTTTATGTGTCAGCTCTCTACATATTTTAGCTATCAAGTTTTTGCCAGATAGTTGATATGAAGTTCTTTTCCCTCAATCTTTCTTGTTCCAGTTGTACTGGTTTTATTAATGAAAAAGCTTTTCAGTTTCATGTAATTGAAATAATTTATCTCTTTTCTTGCTATCACCTGTGATTATTGTTTACTTAAAAATTTTTAACCCTTATCATGGGTATGAAAGGCACCTTATTTAGTTTATAAAAATACTTTTAATATCCATATTATCCATACATATCCATTTATATATCCATTCTGAATTATTTTATGGACTACTGTTTATATATATATATGTTTAAACAAGGTGTCAAGCACATGACCCATAACATTTTTGAATGAAGCCCAAAGAGATTCAAATATAATTTGGAAAAATTTAACAAAATAAAGATACAATAAAACATTGATAATACAACATTTTAAAACTAAGTCAATATGCAACCTACAGGGATCCTTATGCACAGTTTAATGGCTCCCATTTCTATTTTAATTTGAAACCATTGGTTTAAACCTAGTTTTCTTCCACTTTATTCTTTCCTTCATTTCTTATCAAATAAGCAGTTCTTCCCTGACTAATTTATTTTCTTGGGACCATAATTACTTTTAATAATAAATATATAATAAATACAAAATAAAAATACTTTTAATAACAGTAATGTTCTTCTGTTTGACTTTTCAAATGTTCAGGAAATTGTAAATTGCTGCAAATTTACAGCAGCAAAGAAGGCTTTAATTGTATTGCTAGAATTTTTCTCCAGCATGAATTTGCTGTTGAGTAAGGTTTGAACATTTGGTAAAGGCTTCCTCACAATCATTACATTTATAGAATTTTTCCCCAGCATAAATTTCCTGGTGCTGATAAAAAGTTTGATTGCTTAGTGAAGACTTTCCCACATTCATTATACTTATAAGGTTTCTCTCCAGAATCAATTAAATTGTGAAAAGTAGTTATAGCTTTTACCACATTCATTACAATTAAATGGTTTTTTTTTCCCCAGTATTCATGTTGAGTAAAATTTGACTACTTTGTAAAGGTTTTCCCACACTCATTACATTTATAAGGTTTCTTTCCAACATGAATCATTTGATGTTTATTAAGTGTGACCTCAAGGTAAAAGCTTTTCCACATTTACTATACTTATAGGGATTCTCTTCAGAATGAATTCTTTAATGAAGTTGTGAAATTAGGCTGAAGGCTTTTTCACTTTCACTACATTTAAATGGTTTCTTTCCATTGTGAGTGTGCTGATGTTGAGTGAAATGTGTCCTCTGAGTGAAGGTTTTCCCACACTCAATACATTTATAGGACTTCTCTCCAGAATGAATTCTCTGATGGTGAGTAAGGTGTGACTTAAAGAAAAAAGTGTTACCACATCATTTACATGTATAGGATTTCTCTCCAGAATTAATTTTCTGATGCTGAGTAAGATGTATATGCTTGTTAAAAGTTGTCTCACATACATTACAGTACATTACATTAATTCACATACATTACATTTAGGTTTGATTTTCTGAATGAATTTTCTGAACATTAAGTTGTAAAATCAGGTTCAAATCTTCCTCAAATTCATTATAGTTAACAGATTTATTTCTTATGAATATTTTTGGACATTCAATTAGATTCAAATCATCTTTGATGCTGTTTCTTTAAGTATATTTTTAATAGAAACTTCTCATTATAAAAACTCTCTTTTGTATAACTAGGATTGATCTCAGACTAAAACTTCTCTCAAATTCATTACTTTCAGAATTTCTTTAGGTACCAGATGTTTCCTCATATGTGTTTCTCACTTCACATGTTTCTCCTGGTGACCATGCTGTTTCGCTAGTGTGCCCTTAACATTTAAAAAATTCTTTTGGTTTGAAGCTCCAGGAAGTATGTCTTGTAGTTCTTTCTGTTATCTCCTGAGATGACTCAGGAGTTTTCTGTTTTGAAATGTACTCCTGTGATTGAAGCTTTGTTTCCCAGTTTGAAAGAAATGTAAAAAAAATATAAAAGAATTATTAAAATATATAAAAAAATAAAAATTTCCTCATGGCAGAAGAAAGAGAACGATTGTAGGAAGAGTTAATAAAAATGACAAAAATGTCTATGATGAATTGGTTCATGCTTATATAAAAGCTTTAATGCCTAGAAAGTGCTTTCCTTACCACAACCTTATGATTAAGGTAGTACAATTATCATCATTACCATTTTCTTGATGGCCCTCAAAGGCATTAAGTGCTTTTCTCACAGTCAAATATCCAATAAACAACAGAATTTAGAACTCAGATTGTTTTCAATTCCAGAGGTTTTTTTTGTACTGCGGGCAAGAGTGTAGGCTTTATACAACCTATTTCATAAAGAAAGTATTCAAACTGTTTAAATATCAGTCAGCTAGCATTTATTAAGCATTTACTATTGGCCATTCATTTCTTAGCTCTCAATTACCATTGTAAAGAGATTCAGAGTGAAGCCCTCCAGTGCATCACTCTGCTTCCCTAAATACCTTTCTTCACACAAAACTCCCCAGCTCATTCCATTATGCTTTCAGAGAATTGAATACTGAATGCCCACCAGAAATCGTTTGAATTATTCAGGCATTTCTAGTATCTTCACTTGCCATTGTAAAGAAGTTCAGAATGAAGATAAGTGAATAAGAATCCTGAACTCATGTTTCTCTTAGTTCCTCATATTAGTTCCTTCTTTACAATGCAATATTATCTTTCATATGTATTCCACAGTTTGTTTCAATTATTCTTTGAACCTTGGTCACTGATATTGTTTCCTGCTTTTGATTACTTCTAAAAGTATGGATATTTTAGCACAGAGGAAATCTATTTATTTCTGTCTTTGACATAGTCATACTATCATTTATTTGCAAAAACAATTTTTAACGTTCATCATTTAAAAAAAAAGTTTTGAGTTCCAGTCTTGCACCGTTTTATTAATAGTGCATTAGTCTTTTCATGGTCCCTCCACCATCAAATACTTCTATCTTTTATGTTCATCTACAATTTGATGGGCATAAGGTTAAACCTTGGAATTGTCAAATTATACTTATTATAAGGAAATAGCTTAGGCTTATGATTCTGTTGAGGGATGAGAAATCCTAATAGTGATGGGGGTCCCCAGGCTGGTGTCACAGGTTTTACGAAAGAATTTGCAGTCCCAATCTCCAAGCAAAGTTTTAGCAAAAAAAAAAAAAAAGGATTAATTTTCCCTGAGAAGTCTCAGTGGGCTAGTTCCTGCTTAGGAAATTAGCAATGGTTGGGATTTGTCTCTATTTTATTTAACTTTCTATGGCCCGGGGCTAGGAAGCAATCTCTAGGTGAACTGGAGGGGCTAATTTTCAAATCAGTAAGAGTAGTGATTGTTTCCCAGACCAAAGTGATTCCCAGATCAATTGGAGGTGGGAGTTTCTCATGGGAACCAGATAGTTTCCCCAGAGGTTGAGGGTTGAAATTCAGGGTTTTTCTAATCCAGGTTCAACCCCCCCAAAAAAAATCAGGGGAACACAGTTCTGTTACATCATTCCCCTCTCAAGCAGTCATCCCACATATATTTGGGGCAAAAGGACAGAGGTCTCATTGTTATGCTGAAATGGACAAATGGCCCTCCTTTCTGCCTCGGGCCAGCAGAAGAAAGTTTGCTCAGCTAGATTGGGGGATTTCTTTTGCATTTCAAAAGGCCGGCTCAACAATGCCCTTAAGGGTATCTGTTCCTGGTGGGCGGTACTTGAAACCCGATATGTTAAAACATCTGCCCCAGTGCGATTCTCCTGTAAAACCCCCATCCTCCTGTTGTAAAATGCGAATCACAGATTAAAATGTAACAAGCCGAACAGAAATGCTTATAAGGCTGTCTTTAGTCCTGTAAGGTACGGAATTCGATCAGAATTCCTCCCGAGCTCAGTACCAAATAAATTCTAAATCTTCCTCATTGCAGCTGTCTTGAATTTTATTGCCTGGGCTATTTCAATGCCACAGTTCTCTTTAACTGTCTTGACTCAGTTTCCCTGCACTAGTTTCCCTTGTCTCAGTTTCTTTAACTGTTCTATGTCAATTCCCTAAGTTGTAAATCTCCCTCTGCTCCATTAAGACTAAGGACCAATTACTCTAAGGTTATAAATTGTTAGCCCAGGCAAGATAAACAAGAGAGTAGACCTCCTGACTCTTCTGTCCTCAAGAATTTACAATATCCCTCTAAAATATTCCAAGATATCTCTGTGTATTCAGACATCCTGTCTCTGGGTTTTTTTTTAGGATTTATGGCTTCCCCCATCCTGACAGCTTCTTACTCTTTCCTTTGTTTAGAGAAAAGGTATTTAAGAAGTTGGGGTTCCTCCATTCATTGCTGGAGGATGGCGGCTGGCAGCTGGCTTTATGCTGGATGCTGGATTCTTTGAGATGACAGTCTCCTCCAGCCCTGGGACCAACATGGATTCCTTGGTCCCAGTATATCTTTATCTCTGTCTGACTGGATAATTTGAGACGAGAGTCCTGTCAATCTTACTCTCCCATTAATAAAATATTAAAAACTCTCTAATCTCTCTCCTGCCTCAGTTTCTCTGGCATTACATCATCTTTTGGACTGCTTCAAGCTGACAAAGGGTGTAGACCTGTTCCTATGCTCAATGGAGGTTCAGACCAGGAGGGGAAGTGCGGAATCTGAAGATGGCAGCAGCAATATCTAGGGATGCTGAGTGTCCAAGTCGGTTGTCTCATGATCTTCAGACTGAGCAAGTAGTTGGAAGTTCTTAGCTTGGAGCCTGGAAGAAACAAGTCTCACAAGCAGGTTAAAAGTGGAGTGACATATAGGATGGAGATGGTGACATTTGGGAATGGGGCCTTCACAAATCATGCATCAGGAGCTGTGTGTGGGCTGCCTTAAGGATTCTGATGGCCACTCAACAATCCTAAATGCCCCCACTGCTCACAGAGCTCCCTAGTTGAAAAGCTAAGAAGGAGTTAACATCCTACTGAAGGGGCCACACAATGACATCAAGAAAAGCTAGAAAGAAAATTCTAGGAGCAAAGTTCTCATCCTTGGAGTGGGAAAAAGTAAGGAAGAAGACTAGAGTGAGATAAAGGACACAGACAATTTCATCCTTTTTCTCCAGTGTTTTTAGGGGTCCTGTGCAAGAGGAGCTTCAGGTTCTCTATGGGTTTACAGGAATATTCTGAAATATCTGAGGGAAAAATAACAGCAGCAACATTTTTAATACTAGAAATATGAGTCCAGCTGGGGAACCCTTCCAGTTTAACTGACATTGGAGTAGTCAGAATGACTTCATATGGTCCTTTCCACTTTACACCCAGACAGTCAGCATCTTGTGGCTTCCAAGATTTCAGCTATATACCATGTCCCCTGGATTTACAAGGGAGGCTTTCATATGAGCATCTGTAGGTTTAGGGGGGTGCTCATTTGCATATTCAGAAAGGGCTTCCTGGATTGTACCAAACTATGTGGCAAATTGAGTGACCAGATGCTATTCTGGATCTACAAGAATGTTGGTAAGAAGGGCCTTCAATTCAAAAATGCAAAGGGGCTCAGTTTAATGTTAGAGAACCCCAGAGAATCTACTAAAAAGCTATTAGAAATAATCCACAACTTTAGCAAAGTTGCAGGATACAAAATAAATCCACATAAATCATCAGAATTTTTACATATCACTAACAAAATACAATAGCAAGAGATAAAAAAAGAAATTCCATTTGAAATAACTGCCGATAGTATAAAATATTTGGGAATCAATCTGCCAAGGGAAAGTCAGGAACTATATGAGCAAAACTACAAAACACTTTCCACACAAATAAAGTCAGATCTAAACAATTGGAAAAATATTAAGTGCTTTTGGATAGGTCAAGCTAATGTAATAAAGCTAATCTATTTATTTGGTGCTATGCCAATCAAGCTCCCAAAAATTATTTTACTGACCTAGGAAACACAGCAGAATTCATCTGGAAAAACAAAAGGTCAAGAATTTCAAGGGAACTAATAAAAAAAAAAATGGTGGCCTACCTGTACCAGATCTAAAACTATTAAAAAGCAGTGGTCATCAAAACTATTTGATACTGGCTGAGAAATAGACTAGTTGATCAGTGGAATAGGTTAGGTTCACAGGACAAAATAGTCAATAATTATAGCAATCTAGTGTTTGACAAACTCAAAGACCCCAGCTTTTAAGATAAGAATTCACTATTTGACAAAAACTTCTGGGAAAATTGGATACTAGTATGACAGAAACTTGGCACTGACCCACACTTAACACCATATACCAAGATAAGATCAAAATGGGTTCATGATCTAGACATAAAGAATGAGATTGTAAATAAATTAGAAGAGGTAAACTATCCTTTATAGGATAGTTTACCTCTCAGACCTCAGAAGGAAAGAATTTGTGACCAAAGAAGAACTAGAGATCATTATTGATCACAAAATAGATAATTTTGATTCTATTTTTTAAATTTTTGCTGAGGCAATTGGGATAAGTGACTTGCCCAGGGTCATACAGCTAGGCAGTGTTAAGTGCTGAGGCCAGATTTGAACTCAGGTCTTCCTGACTTCAAGGCTGGTGCTCTATCCACTGCGCCACCTAGTTGCCCCAATAATTTTGATTATATTAAATTAAAAAGTTTTTGTACAAACAGAACTAATGCAGACAAGATTAGAAGGGAAACTGGAACTGGGAAAACATTTTTACATTCAAAGATTCTAATAAAGGCCTCATTTCCAAATTATATAGAGAATTGACTCAAATTTATAAGAAATCAAGCCATTCTTCAATTCATAAATGGTCAAAAGATATGAACAGATAATTTTCAGATAAAGAAATTGAAACTTTCTAGTCCTATGAAAAGGTGCTCCAAATCAGAGATTTGGATCAGAGAAATGCAAATTAAGACAACTAAGATACACACTTCTCAGATTGGCTAAGATGACAAGAAAAGATAATGACGAATGTTGGAGGGGATGTGGGAAAACTGGGACACTGATGCATTGTTGGTGGAGTTGTGAATGAATTTGAAGAGCAATTTGGAACAATGCTCAAAAAGTTATCAAGCTGTGCATACCCTTTGATCCAGCAGTGTTTCTACTAGGATTATATATCCCAAAGAGATGTTAAAGAAGGGAAAGCAACATTTTGCCAATGTTTGTGGCAGCCCTTTTTGTAATGGCTAGAAACTGGAAACTGAATGAATGCCCATCAATTGGAGAATGGCTGGGTAAATTGTGGTATAATATCTATGGAATATTACTGTTCTGTAAGAAATAACCAGCAGGATGATTTCAGAGAGGCCTGGAGAGACTCATATGAACTGATGCTAAGTGCAATGAGCAGAACCAGGAAATTATTATACATGGCAACAACAAAATTATAGAATGACCAATTCTGATGGATGTGGTTCTCTTCAACAATGAGATGATTCAAACCAGTTCCAATTGTTCAGCAATGAAGGGTCCCAGTGTATTCCCCCAGTCATGTATACCTAGAAAGAGAACTATGGAAATAGTGTGAACCACAATATAGCATTTCTACTCTTTCTGTATTGTTTGCTTGCATTTTTGTTTTCCTTCTCAGGTTTTTTTTTCTTTCTTTCTAGATCTGATTTTTCTTGTGCAGCAAGATAACTGTATAAATATGTATACATATATTGGATTGAATATATACTTTAACATATTTAACATATATTGTATTACCTGCCATCTAGGGGAGGGTGTAGGGGAGAAGGAGGGGAAAAGTTGGTTTTCCAAGGAGCAGTGTTGAAAAATTGCCCATGCATATGTTTTGTAAATAAAAAGCTATAATAATAATAAAAATTAAAAGATTAAAAAATTTTTCTCAATCAGGGGATGCAATCAGTCCCCATCTTCTGGCTTTATTGAGTATTGGCATTTCTGGGGGAATACACTGGGATCCTGCAGCCTGCCTAAGACTGAAGGTGGCGTGAGTGTCTCACCCAGGGATTCCTTGGTCACAGACAGAGGAATCTATTTTTTCCCAGATTTTAGAAGGCGTATGGGAGGATTTTGAAAAAAAGCACAAAAACATCACCTAGAGTCTGAGAAGAGAAAATTGGATCCCTAATTTCACCATTAAATCATGCCCCAATAAGGAAGCAGGACAGGATGAAATAATAAGGAAGGAATGTTTAAAAAGAGGTCACCAAATTGGTAAGGCAGAGGGAAAGTCTCTTAACAATTCTTAAGTTTCCTTTCTATTCCCATTATTGTATGGGAGGAAGGGTGAGTGAGACCAAAGTGTTGAAGTGAGACAGAGAGGCCCCTGTAGCAAAAAGAAATTCTGGGGTCTTACTGGCCAATCTGAGGATACTTGGGGTTTGGTTGTTGTGGTGGAGCAAGAGGGAGCTTGACCAAGCCCCAAAATCCTGCTGGAGGGCAGAGTATTGGGGGGGGGGTGCAGCTTATCCTCTGTGGGAAGTCTCTCCTCCAGTGCCCTTCCTAGTTGCACTTGGGGCCAGGACCAGGGGGTTTCCTCCAAGGACAGTTGTGAGCCCGATAGCTCTGTCTGTGACACCTGAAGCATGAACTCCTATGGTTCCTGGATATGTCAACAGCTAAAATTTGGGCCTGTTCTCCGTTTCTCCCTTTAACTCTGCAGTCTTCCTCCTCTGTTGTAGTTTGGTCCCTATTATTAAAGACTTCAAAAGCTATATCTAACAGCTGAGTGGGAGAAGTTTGAGGGCCCAAAGCTGGCTTCTGAAGCTTCTTCACATATCTGGGGCAGATTGTTTAATATTAACATCTCCCCAGGAGAAATCAGATTGGAGGGCGTTGGCCTTAAACCCCTCAATATACTTGGTGGGATCCTCAGAGTAATGGCCAGATTTTTCCTTAGTCTGGGAGAGATTTGACATTGAAAAAGGCACCTGTACCGGAGTGTCACTCCTTGAGAGTCTGCTGCTTCTCTCAGGGGGCCGAGATTAAAAGAGGTGGCTAAATCAGAATCCTGAAGAGTAGGGAAAGGCATACCACTCTTTGTGTCAGAGGGAATAAGGAGTGGGGATAGGGAAACCTCAGGATCTGGTTCAGGAAGTGAGGGAGACAGAGTTAAACAAATATTGTCGAACATAGGGTTCTGTCTTAGATAAGGAGGTGGTTCTGAAAGGGATTCACAGGCCTCCTGATAAGGACTGCAGGGTGGTGCAGAGAAGGGATCCTGTCCCAAGAGGAGTGGAAAGGAGGGGATTATTTAGAGGTTAGTATCTAATTTTGATTCCTCTCCAGTAAATTTTAGCAGCATCCTGCAGTGTTGTTTTAATTTAGGATCTTGAGACAAGACCATGAAGGCTTGAAGATAGAGAACTTCAATCCACTTGCCTTGCCTTCAGCAAAACATATAAAGCTGCTGGATAGTGCTATAGTTAATTGAGCCATTAATGGGCCATTTTTCTTGGTTCCCCAAAATATATTGAGGCCAGACAGTATTGCAAAAGAAAATAAGTTTTTTTAGTTTTGAGATCTTTCAGGCTAAATTTGTCTTTATTTTGTAAAGAGACAGTCTTAGGGAGAATCCTTAGGAATAGAGATAGAAGTGGATTGTCCCTTTTTTTTTTTTCCCACAAGTCTCAGATTTTTCAATTCTACAGCGTCCCTTCCTCTCAGGCATCCCAAAGAAAGCGACAGGTGACAGAAGTTTCCTGGTTAAAGGTACTTCTGCTAAAAGATGCAGGAACTCTGAGTCAAGGAGATCTGCTTAGTGTAGAGCTCCTGAAAACCCCAAACCTTCCTGGGTGTTTGGGTTGTCCCAGCTATAGAACAGAGACAATGGAGGCAAAAGAAGGTTTACCTTGGCCAGGAGGATGTAAAATTTCATAGATCCCCATAATAGGCCACCAAAGGTTGAAGGATAAGATACTCTAACTGCAAAGGGGGTCCCCAGGCCAGTGTCTCAGTCCCAATCTCCAAGCAAGGTTTTGGCAAAAAATGAGTTTATTTTCACTGAGAAGTCTCAGTGGGCTAGTTCCTGATTAGGAAATTAGCAAAGATTGGGATACAGAGTCTTGGTTTTATTTAGCTTTCTATATAGCCCAGAGCTAGGGAGCGATCTCCAGATAAATTGAATTGAGGAATTAAATTTTTCTTCTTTTTCTGAGGCAACTGAGGTTAAGTGACTTGCCCAGGACCACATAGCTGGGAAATGTTAAGTTCTGAGACCATATTTGAACTCATGTCCTCCTGACTTCAGGACTGGTGCTCTATCCACTATACCATCTAGCTGCCCCAACGAGCTAATTTTCAAATCAATAAGGGTAATGATTGTTCCCCAAACCAAAGTGATTCCCAGATCAGTTGAAGGTGAGAGTTTCCCTTGGGAACCAAGTAATTTTCCCAGAGCCAGCAGGAATTGAGATTCCTCAACTAACTATATGAGCTATATTGCTCAGAATGAAAGTAGTAGATTTTCTTTCACTCATGTGGACAGATTTCTTTTATCTTCATTCTTAAGCATCCATGGTAATTCCCTATTCTCCAATTGAAAGGTTTGGAAGCTGAAAAACCTGCTCATGTACAAGTAAAGCAAAATGGGTGTATAGCCACTGAAAAAGAATTACTCTATAATATAATCAAAGTTTTTCATATTTAATGAAGATAATAAGTGCTAGAGTAATTCAAAGGACTGCTGATGGGCATTCATTACTCAGTTCCCCGAAAGCATAATGAGATGAACTGAATAGTTTTGTTCTGAGAAGGGGATTTAGGAAGGCAGAGTAATACATTGGAGAGATCTCTAGCTTCACTCTAAATTTTTTTTCACAATGGCGATTATTTGAGAACTATCAAATAGGCAGATTTAAATGCTTAACAAATGCTAATTGACTGAATTTAAACAGCATACTTTCTTTGAGAGATAGGTTGTATAAAGCCTATACTCTTGTTGAAATGGACAAATGGCCCACCTTTCCGCTGTACTTCAAGGGCCTCGGGCTAGCAGAAGAAAGTTTGCTCAGCTAGATTGGGGGACTTCTTTTGCACTTCAAAGGGCCGGCTCAACAATGCTCTTAAGGGTATCTGTTCCGGGAGGGTGGTAGTTGAAACTCTCTATCTATGTTAAAACCTCTGCCCAGATGGGATTCTCTTCTTCTCCTGTAAAACCCCCATCTTCCTGTTGTAAAATGCGAATCACAGATTAAAATGTAACAAGCCGAACAAAAAATGCTTATAAGGCTGTCTTTAGTTGAGGCACGGGATCAGAACTCCTTGGTACCAAATAAATTCTAAATTTTACTCATTGCGGCTGTCTTGAATTTTATTGCCTGGGCTATTTCATTGTCTATAATTCAAAAAAATCTGGAGTTGGAGACAATCTGGGTTCTAATCTAAGTTTGGTTGTTTATTAGTTATTTAACTGTGAGAAAAGCACTTATGAAGATAATAATTGTATTACCTTGCTCACAGAATTGTGGTGAGAAAAGCACTTTCTCCACATTAGAGCATTTTTATGAAATCAGTGATGAACTTTTTTAAAAAATTTGCATAAAGTAAAAATAATAGTGTGGTATAGTAGGTAGAGTTAGGACCCTAGGTTTAAATTCTGCCTCTAAAAAATTCTAGCTGTCTGAACCTGAGCAAATTTTCACCTCTTGGTGCCCCATCTACATCTTTATAACTAAAAATTGCATAGCAAGTATATATCTCTGCATTGCAGGAGGGAGTTGCCTCTTTAAGAGCTTCATCTAATAATGAAATCACAGGTTTAATTCTAAAAAAGAAATGAGGAGCAGAAGTCATATTCTAGGGATGTTAAAGAGAAAGAATTGGGGTTGAAGAAGTAAAAGTAATGGGCAAATACCACTTTCTAGTAGAGAATACATGTAGAATCCACCACGATTCTTTTTAAAATTATACCTTTTTATTTACAAGATATATACATAGGTAGTGCTTCTACTGGGCTTATACCCCAAAGAGATACTAAAGAAGGGAAAGGGACCTGTATGTGCCAAAATATTTGTGGCAGCCCTGTTTGTAGTGGCTAGAAACTGGAAATTGAATGGATGCCCATCAATTGGAGAATGGCTGGGTAAATTGTGGTATATGAATGTTATGGAATATTGTTGTTCTGTAAGAAATGACCAGCAGGATGAATACAGAGAGGCTTGGAGAGACTTACATGAACTGATTCTAAGTGAAATGAGCAGAATAAGGAGATCATTATACACTTCGGCAACAATATTGTATGAGGATGTATTCTGATGGAAGTGGATTTCTTTGACAAAGAGACTTAACTGAGTTTCAATTGATAAATGATGGACAGAAGCAGCTCCACTCAAAGAAAGAACACTGGGAAACAAATGTGAACTATTTGCATTTTTGTTTTTCTTCCCTGGTTATTTTTACCTTCTGAATCCAATTCTCCCTGTGCAACAAGAGAACTGTTCAGTTCTGCAAACATATATTGTATCTAGGATATACTACAACATATTTAACTGCTTATAATATAGGACTGCTTGCCATCTAGGGGAGGGGAAAAATCGGAACAGAAGCGAGTGCAAGGGATAATGTTGTAAAAAAATTACCCTGGCATAGATTCTGTCAATATAAAGTTATTATAAAATAAAATAAAATAAGAAAAAAAAAGATGTATGCATAGGTAAATTTTCAGCATTGACAATTGTAAATCCTTTTGTTCCAACTTTTTCCCATCTTATCCCCACCCCTTCCCCCAGATGGCAGGTTGACCAATACATGTTAAATATGTTAAAGTATGTTAAATACAATATATGTATACATGTCCAAAGAGTTAATTTGCTGTATAAAAAGAGTCGGACTTTGAAGTAGTGTACAATTAGCCTGCGAAGGAAATAAAAAATGGAGGCGAACAAAAATAGAGGTTTGGGAATTCTATGTAGTGGTTCATAGGCATCTCCCAGCGTTCTTTCCCTGGGTGTAGCTGGTTCAGTTCATTATTGCTCTATTGGAACTGATTTGGTTCATCTTCATTGTTGAAAAGGGCCATGTCCATCAGAATTGATCATCATATAGTATTGCTGAAGTATATAATGATCTTCTGGTCCTGCTCATTTCACTCAGCATCAGTTCATGTAAGTCTCTCCAGGCCTTTCGGAAATCATCCTGCTGGTCATTTCTTACAGAACAATAATATTCCACAATATTCATATACCACAATTTATTCAGCCATTCTCCAGTTGATGGGCATCCACTCAGTTTCCAGTTTCTGGCCACTACAAAGAGGGCTGCCATAAACATTCTTGTACAAACAGGCCCCTTTCCCTTCTTTAAAATCTCTTTGGGATATAAACCCAGTAGTAACATTGCTAGGTCAAAGGGTATGCAGTTTGATAGCTTTTTGAGTATAGTTCCAAATTGCTCTCCAGAATGGTTGGATCTATTCACAATTCCCCCAACAATGTATGAGTGTCCCTGTTTTCCCACATCCCCTCCAACATTCTGCATTATCTTTTCCTGTCATTCTAGCCAGTCTGACAGGTGTGTAGTAATATTTCAGAGTTGTCTTAATTTGCATTTCTCTGATCAATAGTGATTTGGAACACTCTTTCATATGAGTGGAAATAGTTTCAATTTCATCATCTGAAAATTGTCTGTTCATATCCTTTGACCATGTATCAATTGGAGAATGGCTTGATTTCTTATAAATTAGAGTCAATTCTCTATATATTTTGGAAATGAGGCTTTTATCAGAACCTTTAACTGTGAAGATGTTTTCCCAGTTTATTGCGTCCCTTCTAATCTTATCTGCATTAGTTTTGTTTGTTCAAAAACTTTTCAATTTGATATAATCAAATTTTTCTATTTTGTGATCAGTAATGATCTCTAGTTCTTCTTTGGTCATAAATTCCTTCCTCTTCCACAGGTCTGAGAGGTAAACTATCCTATGCTCTTCCAATTTATTTGTAATCTCATTCTTTATGCCTAGGTCATGAACCCATTTTGACCTTATCTTGGTATACGGTATTAAGTATGGCCAGTTTCTGCCATACTAATTTCCAATTTTCCCAGCAATTTTTGTCAAACAGTGAGTTCTTATTCCAAAAGCTGGTCTTTGGGTTTGTCAAACACTAGATTATTAAAGTTATTGACTGTTTTGTCCTTTGAACCTAATCTATTTCACTAATCATCTAGTCTATTTCTTAGACAATACCAAATGGTTTTGGTAACTGCTGCTTTATAATATAATTTTAGATCTGGGTACAACTAGGCCACCTTTATTTGATTTTTTTTTCATTAATTCCCTTGGAATTCTTGACCTTTTGTTTTTCCATATGAACTTTGTTGTTATTTTTTCTAGGTCATTAAAATAGTTTTTGGGGAGTCTGATTGGTATAACACTAAATAAATAGATTAGTTGAGGTGAGTATTGTCATCTTTATTATATTTACTCGCCCTATCCAAGAGCATTTAATATTTTTCCAATTGCTTAGATCTGACTTTATTTGTGTGGAAAGATTTTTGTAGTTTTGCTCATATAGTTTTTGATTTTCCCTTGGCAGATAGATTCCTAAATATTTTATACTGTCAGTAATTACTTTAAATGGAATTTCTCTTTGTAACTCTAACTGTTGGATTTTTTTAGTGATATATAAAAATGCTGAAAACTTATGTGGGTTTATTTTGTATCCTGCAACTTTGCTAAAGGTGTGCATTATTTCTAATAGCTTTTTAGTAGAATCTCTGGGGTTTTCTAAGTATACCATCATATCATTAGCAAAGAATGATAATTTGGTTTCCTCATTGCCTATTCTTATTCCTTTAATCTCTTTCTCAACTCTTATTGCCAAAGCTAGCATTTCTAATACAACATTGAATATTAATGGTGATAGTGGGCAACCTTGTTTCACTCCTGATTTTACTGGGAATGGTTCCAGTTTATCACCATTACATATGATGCTTACTGATGGTTTTAAATAGATGCTACTGATTATTTTAAGGAAAAGACCATTTATTCCTATACTCTCAAGTGTTTTTAATAGAAATGGATGTTGGATTTTATCAAATGCTTTCTCTGCATCTATTGAGATGATCATATGGTTTTTGTTAATTTGATTATTAACATGGCCAATTATACTGATAGTTTTCCTAATATTGAACCAGCCCTGCATTCCTGGTATAAATCCTACTTGGTCATGGTGTAATATCCTGGGGATGATTTTCTGTAATCTTTTTGCTAATATCTTATTTAAGATTTTAGCATTAATATTCATTAGGGAGATTGGTCTATAATTTTCTTTCTCTGTTTTCAACCTACTTGGTTTAGGTATCAGTACCATGTCTGTGTCATAAAAGGAATTTGGTAGGACTCTTTCATTCCTATTTTTTCAAATAGTTTATATGTTTGGTAGAATTCACATGCAAATACATCTGGTCCTGGGGATTTTTTCTTAGAGAGTTAATAGCTTGTTCTATTTCTTTTTCTGAGATGGGACTATTGAAGCAATTTACTTGCTTCTCTGTTACTCTGGGAAGCCTACATTTTTGGAGGTAGTCATCCATTTCATTTAGGTTATCAAATTTATTGGCAGAAAGTTGGGCAAAGTAAGTCCTTATTATTGCTTTAATTTCCTCTTTATTGGTGGAAAGTTACCCCCTTTCATTTTTAAGAATAACAATTTGATTTTCCTCTTTCCTTTTTCTAATCAGATTTACCAAAGGTTCTTATTGGTTTTTTCATAAAACCAACTCTTAGTTTTATTTATTAGTTCAATAGTTGTTTTTTTTTTTTACTTTCAATATTATTAATTTCTCATTTTAATTTTAGAATTTCAAGTTTACTATTTGATTGAGGGTTTTTAATTTGGTCTTTTTCTAGCTTTTTAAGTTGCAAGCCCAATTCATTGATCTTCTCTTTCTCTATTTTATTCATGTAAACCCAGATCTAAAGATATAAAATTTCCCCTTATTATCACTTTAGCTGCATCCCACAAATTGTTGTCATTATTTTGAGTGAAATTATTAATTGTGTCTATAATCTGCTGTTTCACCCAATCATTCTTTAAGATGAGATTATTTAGTTTCCAATTACTTTCTGGCCTATTTACCCCTAACTTTTCACCGAATGTAGTTTTTATTGCATTGTGATCTGAAAAGAAAGCATTTACTATTTCTGCCTTCCTGCATTTAATTTTGAGGTCTTTATGTCCTAATATATGGTCAATTTTTGTATAGGTTCCATGAACTACTGAGAAGAAAGTATACTCCTTTCTGTCACCATTCAGTTTTCTCCAAAGATCTATCACATCTAATTTTTCTGATGTTCTATTTACCTCTTTAATTTCTTTCTTATTTGTTTTGTGGTTTGATTTATCTAAATCTGAGAGTGCAAGATTGAGATCTCCCACTATTATAGTTTTGCTGTCTATTTCTTCTTGCAAATCTCTTAACTTCTCCTTTAGGAAGTTAGATGCTATACTACTTGGTGCATATATGTTTAATATTGATATTGCTTCATTGTCTATAGTACTCTTTAGCAAGATATAGTTTCTTTCCTTATCTCTTTTAATTAGATCAATTTTTGCTTTTGCTTTATCTGAGATAAAAATGGCCACCCCTGCTTTTTTTACTTCACCTGAAGCATAATAGATTCTGCTCCAGCCTTTTACCTTTACTCTGTATATATCTCCCTGCTTTAAATGTGTTTCCTGTAAACAACATATTGTAGGGTTCTGACTTTTGATCCAGTCTGCTATCCACTTCTGCTTTATGGGAGAGTTCATCCCATTCACATTTACGGTTAAAATTATTAATTCTATATTTCCTACTATCACAATATCCCCAGATTATGCTTTTCTTTTTTTTTGCCCCCTTTTTCCCCCTTCTCTAGTATTAAACTTATGGGCCCCACTTGTGACACGCAGCTCTCCCTCTTTAGGATCCCTTCCTCCTCCCTGTGAATCCCTTCCCCTTTCTTGTACCCTTCCCTTATTGCTCTTTTTCCTTTTTCCCTTTTCCTCTCCTACTTTTTAATGAGGTGAGAGAAGATTCTCTGTAAAACAAATATGTCCATTATTTTCTCTTTGAGCTAACTCTGATGAGAGTAAGATTCACACAATGTTCCTTCCCCTCTCTAAGTTCCCTCAGATATGATAGGTTTCCTTGCCTCATTGTAGTTTTCCTCTTTTTAGCTCCCCTTTTCCCTTTTTCTGACACTATTGCCTTTCCATTTCTACTTCACTTTTTTATGTTATATCAAATCAAATTAGACATGTAGTCTTTGTGTATATCCACAACAGAAATACAGTTCTCAAGAGATCCTTTTACCTTTTTCTGCTTCTCTTGAATCCTATGGTTGGAGATCAAATTTTTTGTTTAGATCTGGTTTTTTCCTTAGAAACAAATGGAATTCCTCTGTTTCATTAAATGTCCATCTTCTTCCATGGAAGAAAATGCTCAGCTTAGCTGGGTAGTTTATTCTTGGCTGCATTCCAAGTTCTTTTGCCTTTTGGAATATCAGATTCCAGGCCCTTAGATTCTTTAATGTTGAGGCAGCCAGATCTTGCGTGACCCTTATTGTGGCATCTCAGTATTTGAAATGTTTTTTTTTTTTTTTTTTTAATATGTTTTTATTGATAGAACCCATGCCAGGGTAATTTTTACAGCATTATCCCTTGCACTCACTTCTGTTCCGATTTTTCCCCTCCCTCCCTCCACCCCCTCCCCCAGATGGCAAGCAGTCCTTCACATGTTGAATAGGTTACAGTATATCCTAGATATAATATATGTGCAGAACTGAACAGTTTTCTTGTTGCACAGGGAGAATTGGATTCAGAAGGTATAAATAACCCAGGAAGAAAAACAAAAATGCAAGTAGTTTATATTCATTTCCCAGTGTTCTTTCTTTGGGTGTAGCTGCTTCTGTCCATCCTTGATCAATTGAAACTAAATTAGCTCTCTTTATCAAAGGGATCCACTTCCATCAGAATACATGCTCAAACAGTATCGTTGTTGAGGTATATAATGATCTCCTGGTTCTGCTCATTTCACTTAGCATCAGTTCATGTAAGTCTCACCAGCCCTCTCTGTATTCATCCTGCTGGTCATTCCTTACAGAACAATAATATTCCATAACGTTCATATACCACAATTTACTCAACCATTCTCCAATTGATGGACATCCATTCATTTTCCAGTTTCTAGCCACTACAAACAGGGCTGCCACAAACATTTTGGCACATACAGGTCCCTTTTCCTTCTTTAGTATCTCTTTGGGGTATAAGCCCAGTAGAAACACTGCTGGATCAAAGGGTATGCACAGTTTGATAACTTTTTGAACATAGTTCCAAATTGCTCTCCAGAATGGCTGGATGTGTTCACAATTCCACCAACAATGTATCAGTGTCCCTGTTTTCCCACATCCCCTTCAACATGAAATGTTTTTTCCTGGCTGCTTGTAATATTTTTTCCTTAGTGTGATAGTTCTGAAATTTGGCCACAATATCCCTTGGAATTTTTATTTTAGGGTCTTTTTCAGAAGGTGTTTGATGAATTCTTTCAGCACCTATTTTACCTTCTGGTTTTATTACATCTGGGTAATTCTCTTTGATGATTTCCTGTAAAATAGTATCTAGACTCTTTTTTTTTCATCATAATTTTCGCGAAGTCCAATGATCCTCAGGTTATTTCTCCTAGATCTATTGTCCAGACCTGCTGTTTTTCCAAGTAAATATTTAACATTTTTTCTAATTTTTCTTTTTCTTTTTCTTTTTTTTTTTTTTTTGGTATTGTTTGACTGATTCTTGATGTCTCAATGAATCAGTCATTTCTATTCGTTCAGTTCTGATTTTTAGTGAGTTATTTTCTTCATTAGCTTTTTTTTACTTCTTTTTGTATATGTCCAATTGAATTTTTAAATGAGTTATTTTGTTCTATGGGATTTTTTTCCATTTCACTAATTTTTTTTTAGTGAGTTATTTTCTTTTTCCAATTCACAAATCCTACTTTCTTGGGAATTCTTTACCTTTTCCAATGCACAAATTCTGTTTCCCTGCACTTCTTGGGAGTTTTTTTACCTTTTCCAATTCACATTTCAGGAAGTTGTTTTCTTGCATAGCTTCTCTTTCCTTTCCCCATTTTTCTTCTAGTTCTTTTTAAGGTTTTTAATAGTCTCTTCTAGAAGAGCTTTTGTGTTGGGGACCAACAATTGTCTGGAGACTGTCTGCTATTAGTCTCCTTGGGGTTGAAAACCTGCTCTCTTTATCCATCATCCTTTTTATTTTTTTACTCATTTTTTTTTTTTAAGCTTGTAGGGTCTGCCTTCAGGGCCAGCAGGTTACTAGCTTCCTCTGCAGAGCAGTGATAGGTGTATGGATGGGTAGCTGTCCTGCCAACCGGCTACAAAGAACAGTGAGATACGGGAGTGCTCTGGGAAAGTGTTCCCCCCCAGAAGTAACTGAGGCCTGCACAGCTGAGTTGCAGAAGTGCCCTGAAAAGCACCCTGCTGTACAGGTTAATGACTGCCCTGAGGCTAGAATCTGAGCAGTGAAAGTGTCACTATCCCAGGCCAAAGCCCGTTGTGGGGCTGTGGGGCTGTGGTATTAGTGGCTGACCAGCGAATAGCCCTGCAGGGACCGGAAGTGTCCCTGACCAGGTCGCACTGCAAAAGTTCTATTGCCCTAGGATGAGTCCCCCATTGTGTAGATTAGAGGTTGCTCCAGTCTGTGTCCCGCTGCCATGCAGATTTGTAACTGCCTGCAGGATGCAGCTGCACAATTGTGCTGTGGTCTGTGCGGAGTCACTTCCAGTTTTGGGTGGTTAGAGCCAGATCTTGTTAGGTTCTGGCATTTTTTAGTGTACTCTCTGTCTTTGGCTTTAATCTCTCTGCCGGTTTACTGCTTTGTAATCAAGGCAGAGCAGTCAGCCTATGGCAGAGTTGTCTCTATAACTTTTCTAGCCACAGAGGTCACCCTCACCCTTGGTCTGCTCCAGATGCTAGTCTGCCTGTGCTGGTCTGTTCCCGCTCCTCAGGACAAATCTGCTCTGGCAATCTTCCAGATTATCTTCAGCTGGTAAGTTGTTGTGCTTCTAATCTTTGTGAATTTTAGCAGTCAAATGCTAATTTTTGAGGCTGAATTTCATAGTTGGTCATGAGGGGTATGGTTGTGAGGGCATGAGAAGAGCTTAGAAAGTCTCATGTGCCTTCTCTGCCATCTTGGCTCTGCCCAGCAAGATAAATCAAACCACAAAACAAATAAGAAAGAAATTAAAGAGGTAAATAGAATATTAGAAAAGTTAGGTATGATAGATCTTTGGAGAAAACTGAATGGAGACAGAGAGGAGTACACTTTCTTCTCAGCAATTCATGGAAGCTATACAAAAATTGACCATAAAGACCTCAAAGTTAATTGCAGAAAGGCAGAAATAGTAAGTGCTTTCTTTTCTTTTCAGATCACGATGCAATAAAAACTACATTCAAACAAAAATCACTTCCCATTTCTGAGAAGTCAGGGAGAGCGTGACCACCTATGTTCTAAAACAAAAGAAAGTGGGAGATGCAATGGGCTAGAGCTCTGGAGAATAGTGTTAACTCAATGGAATTGATAAGACAATGGTTATCTAGTTAACTTGGTGATTAATAGTTCTCTAGTTCAATATGATTGATTTAATCTTACAACAAATAATGGTTCCCTAGTGATATAATGATTGGTTTATACTCAGTATGATGAATTGATTTAATTGTAATAGAGCGGGGACAAATACTGGGGACAAACTCAGCCACAGAGAAGAAAAGACCTGGCCAGCCTCTGGTGGTCCTCCTGCCTCCTACATTCCTCCACCAAGAAGACCAAGGCCCAGCTGAAGGTCCCCTAGAAAGCTAGCCTGCACCAGACTAAGGAGACGGACTGTGAAAGACATAATAAAGACTTTGGACTTTATTCCTGACTATTCTTGTGGTGATTATTGTGCTGAGACCAAGGCTGGTCCCAAGACCTCCAGAAAGCTAGTCTGAACATTACACAAAATAAATATGAAAAGCAATCTGTATTTCTGTACAGAGTCTTCTGTTTGTTATTTAAATTCTTTTATGATCTGACCCCTACTGTCTTTCCAGACTGTCTAGACAGTACTCCTCCTCATGTACTCTCTGCTTTACTGAAGCCGGCTTATTTAATGTCCCATTCCCAATACAGTAAACAGCACTGCATCTTCTACTTGGGTCTTTTGTAACACACTGTTCCTCAAACCTGGAATGCTCTGCCTCCTCAGTACTAACTTCTGGAACCTCTACCTCTCTTTAAAACTCAGCTCAAGTGCCACTTACTTCAAGGAGTTTTTCTTGATTTCTGAACTGTTAATGCCTCTTCCCCTATCACAGTGTATTCATTTTGTATATATCCTATATCTATTTATCTATTAATGTGTTGTATTTTCTCAATAGAATGCAATCTCCTTAAGTAGGCATTGTTTCATTTTTTTTTTTTTTTGATTTGTCAAACCAGTGCCAAGCACAAGCACTTAATGGTTTTTGATTGTTTGGTGTAATGCTAACAAAAAAACAAGGATGATATGAAAATAAGTCATTCAAAATAATTATATTTCTCAAAGTTAATATATTAAGATACATACAAGATTTATTTAAACACAGCTATAAAAATACTCATTACAATAAAGGAAGACAATCACAGAGATATTCATTACTTGGGTTGGCCAATTAATAAAATTGGCCAAGCCAATATAATAAAAATAACTGGTACCAGAATTAATTTATGGATGTAAAAAGTAGATTGCATTGGGAAGATAAAATTCATTGAAAAAACCAAAACATCTGGAATCTCAAGGGGGGAAAAGTAAGGAGCACTGATTTTAAAACAGAAAAGGATGAGTGAAAGATGAAATTAAAAAAAAAAACCAAATCAAGAACTTAAAATATTGAAGAAGTCCTCCTTATAGTAAAGGATATTGGAAATAGTGGAAAGCAATTTGGCAAGAATAATATTTAAATAATTATTTATTTTTTGTGGGTTTTGTTTTTAAATTTTTATTCCTTAAAGCTTTTTATTTACAAAATATATGCATGGGTAATTTTTCAACATTGACCCTTGCAAAGCCTTCTGTTCAAAATTATGCCCTCCTTTCTCCCACTCCCTCCCCTAGATGGCAGTCCAATACATGTTCAATATGTTAAATCCAATATATGTATACATATGTATACAATTATCTTACTGCACAGGAATCTCTCCTAATAGCAACAACCAATTAAATGCCTCCCCTTCCCCTTCTCAATGCTCTCTTACTTGTGATGTAATCTCTTGTATAAAAGCTGTGTATCTTTATTACTTCTTTAGCCCTCCTACCATGAGCTTTCTCTTTCTTAGGATGGGATGGCTCATCTTCCGGAGGTTTTAATAAATAACCTTTCTGCTTTCTACTGAGTGATCTCTGAGTAGTCATTTTGGGTAAGGGGCTTCTACATCCCATACACCCCTATTCTGTCAGATGATAGTCTTGTCTCATGTGTTATAGAAAAAATTTGAGACCATTCATCATGAGCTTCCTCTTCTCCACTTTTCCTTATCACTTAGATACCTTTGACCACTATTTTCTTCCTGGTGACTCACATGAAGTATAAGGCATACCTTACCAAGACCAATGTCACTATTTGTTCAAAAGATCCTATTCTACTCCATCTCTTCCAAGACTGTCCCATCTTCTCATACCCATTTTTTCACTTGTCTACTAGCTCATTCCCCACTGTCTACAAACATGTCCAAGCCTCCCACAGAAAGAGTCCCCATTTGATCCTTCTGTCCCTCCTAATCATTGTCTGGCCTCTTTAGCTAACCTTTTCAAAAAAGCCATCTACAACAGGTGCCTCCACTATCTCTTTTCTCATTCTCTTAATCCATTATAAGGCCTTATTCTACCAAAACTACTCTCTCCAGTTATTGACAAATCCTAAGGCCTTTTCTTGGTCCTTACTCTGTTTGATCTCTGCAGCCTTTGACATTCTTGATCATTCATTTCTTTTCAACACTCTTCTTTAGATTTTTCAGGAGTCACTTTCTCCTGGTTTTCCTACTTATCTGGCTACTCCTCTGGGGGAGAGCCTCGGGATTCTGTCTTAGGCTTTCTTCCCTTCTCCCCCTATGCTATTTCATTTGGTGATTTCATCAGCTCCCATGGATTTAATCATTTCTATGCTGATTCTCAGATCTCTCTTTCCTGCCTTAAACTTTCTAATGATCTCCAGTTTTGCATCTCTGCTTTTCAGACATCTCAAACTGAATGTCTAGTAAACATTTTAAACTCACTATGTCCAAAATGAACCTTTCCCCACCTCCTCTTTTTCCTATTATTGTAGAAGACATCCTCCCCCAGTCCCTCAGGATCACAACCTAGGAACATCCTGGACTCCTTTTACCCCCCCATATCCAATTTCTCGACAAGGCCTGTAGACTTCACTTTTGCAAAATCTCTTTTATTTTTTTTATTATAGTTTTTTATTGACAGAACATATGCATGGGTAATTTTTGCAACATTGTCCCTTGCACTCACTTCTCTTCCAACTTTTCCCTTCCCTCCCTTCACTCCCTCCCCTAGATGAGAGGCAGTCTCATAGATGTTAAACATGTTAAAGTATATCTTAAATACAATATATGTATGCACAAGAAAAAGTTCTCTTGTTGCACAAGAAAAATTGGATTCAGAAAGTAAAAATAACCTAGGAAGAAAAGCAAAAATGCAAGTAGTACACATTCATTTCCCAATATTCCTTCTCTGGGTGTAGCTGATTCTGTCCATCATTGATTAATTGGAACTGAATTGGATCCTCTTTGTCGACAATATCCACTTCCATCAGAATACTTCCTCATATAGCATTGTTGAAGTGTATAATGATTGCCTGGTTCTGCCCATTTCAGTGAGCATCAGTTCATGTAAGTCTCTCCAAGCCTCTCTGTGTTCATTCTGCTGGTCATTTCTTACTGAATAATAATATTCCATAACATTCATATACCATAATTTATTCAGCCATTCTCCAATTAATGGGCATCCATTCAGTTTCCTGTTTCTAGCCTCTACAAAGATGGCTGCCACAAACATTTTTGCACATACAGGTATAGAGGGCTTAAATTCTTGAGTCATTGCACTAAGGTCGGTTCAAGCACTTAGGGCTAATTACCGATTGGACAATTCTCTGGGCATGTGCTTGGGGAATGGCCCTTCTCACTATCCTGTGCTGGATTGATAATTGGTATATACAGAGAATTGTAGGAAGGACTAGGGGGTGGAGTAAGACTAGCCAGGGTCACTCTCTGGGCGGGAGAAGAAGGAAGGTTGCAGAGATTCTGCTTCCATCCAATTCAATCCTACCCCTAAAGACCACGAATAAAGACTATGGACTTTTGCTTATCCTGACTCCGGCTGATTCTAAGGTATCCAGAGTGCTAACACGGTCATCACATACAGGTCCCTTTCCCTTCTTTAGTATCTCTTTGGGATATAATCCCAGTAGAAACACTGTTGGATCAAAGGGTATGCACAATTTAACAACTTTCTGAGCATAATTCCAAATTGTTCTCCAGAATGGCTGGATCCCTTCACAACTGCACCAACAATGCACCAATGTCCCAGTTTTCCTGCATCCCCTCCAACATGAGTCTGTCTTTTCCTGTCATCTTACTTTTGCAAAATCTCTTGCAAATTTGCCTTCTCTCTTCTGACTCTTACCACCCCTCTACTACTATGGGTCCTCATCACCTTATGCCTTGATTATTGCAATAGCCTGCTAATGGGTTGGCCTGCCTCAAGTCTCTCTCCACTTCAACCTCCATTCAGTTACTAAAGTGACTTTTTTTTTTTTGCGAGGCAATTGAGGTTAAGTGACTTGCCCAGGGTCACACAGCTAGGAAGTGTTATGTGTCTGAGACCACATTTGAACTCAGGTTCTCCTGACTTCAGGGCTCGTGCTCTATCCATTGCACCACCTAGCTGCCCCCCAAGGTAACTTTTTTAAAGTTCCGTCTCAATCATGTCAAACCCCATCTAACCATCCAGCAGTCAATAAACTCCAGTGGTTACCTATTGCCTCCAGAATCAAATATTTGTTATGTTAGGCATTCAAAACCCTTCATAATTTAGCCTTCTCCTACCTTTCCAGTTTTTTATACCTTACTCCCTACTATGCATTCTTTGATCCAGCAACACTGGGCTTTGGGCTTTTGTAAACGCAAGATGCTCAGTCTTTTAGGTCCAGGCATTTTCTATAACTATCCCCCATGCCTGGAACATTCTCCCTCCTCTGATCAAGCTTCCTTTCCTGGCTTCCTTTAAGCCCCCACAAAAATCTTTTATTGGAAGCCTTTCCCAATCATCTGAATTCTAGTATTTTTTTCTCTGTTAATTATTTCCTATTTATTATGTATATAGCTTGCTTTGTATATTTTTGCATCTTGTCTTTCCTATTATATTTTAAACTTTCTGATAACAGGGATTTTTTTTTTTTTGCCTCTTTTTGTATTCCCAAAGCTCAGCACAGAACTTGGCACTTCATAGTATTTCAGTCTAAGTCATCACTTGTTTGCTTGTTATAGTGCCAGGTAGGTGGGACATGGGCTAAAGCACTAAGCCTGGAGTTAGGAAGACCTAAATTCAAATCTAGCCCAAGACACTTAGCTATGTGACCCTGGACAGATCATGTTACTACTCTTGCTTTAACTTTCCTCAGTTGTAAAATGGGCATAATAGAATCTATTTTCCAAGGTTGTGAAGATTAAAGGAGATATTTACATATACATGACCAAATCCTTAAACATGTATATAATTGTATATGCTTATATATGTGTGTATACACACACACACACACAACACACACACATAGTGGTTTGAGGGCAATAAGGTATAATACTAGAAAGATAGGAAGAGTCTAGGCTATGAAGTGCTTTAAAAGCCAGACAAAGGACTGTATTTTATTCTGAAGGTATTACAGTGACATTGGAGTTTACTGAATTGACTTGTGTGGGACATGTTGAGTTTTAAGATGTTTATGCTTGTTAGCCATATAATTAAAAAAGGTGATGGCCTCTTGGTTTTAATTTTCTACATCTGTTGTAGTCTTATCCTGTCTACCTCATACAACTGTGGAAAAACTGATTAATATATGTAAAATATCTTACTGCAATTTTTCATTTCACTTAAAGGATGTTTCTGTAAATGTTATTTTATCAGTAGCTTTTTCATTAAGTCTAAATCAGCCATTTGCTTCCTATGTTCATATACTAGTAGCCCTAAATTGAGAACTAATAACATCACCTGAGATCATTGATTGGGAAGACTTCCAATTATTTTTATGCTTAATTTCATAGGTGCTAAAATCTTGATATGGATTTGAAAGAGAACAATTATAATGTAAACATTTAGTTGAGGGGCTTGGTATCCTCCATCTAGCAAATGATTGTGGTCTTATGTCTAATGTTTAAATGTATGCTAATGTATGATGGATTAATTTGGTTTGAGAAAATATTTCTCCAATAATTGCAAAAATACATGAGCTCTCAGGAATTCATAAATCATATATGGATTCTATTTGCATGGCCTATCTGATCAATATCTGTTTCATGAAGTTTCAGAGGGCTTGAAAAAGAATGGGGAAAAGAAAGCTCATACATTTGAATAGACATTCTAAACACGATATCTGGGAAACTAAAAAGACTGCATGGATTTTGTAAATTTATATTAGGACAAGAGCTTTTCTATATGAATTTTTTCCCTTTCTAGTAGGGGTTCTTCTTAGGGTCTGCAAACTTAATTTTTGGGGGTATTCATTTCAATATGTTTCCTTTGTAGTCCTATATATTTTATTCTATTTATTTGAAAAAAACATTACTCTGAAAAGCAGTCCATAGATTTTGCTAGACTACCAAAAACAAACCATGATACAAAAATATTATAACTTTTCCCCTATACCTAAGAACATTTGAGCCCTTTCCCTCATGTAAGTGAATGTTTATTTTTTAATAGTTTATTAGAGTTGATTTGATTCTAAATATATTCAGATCTTCTAAAACTTTATTTGCAAGTGTGAGTATGCAGTGTAAGCTTTGAGGACCTTAAGACATGAGGAGAAAACATGAGTTCCTCTTGAAAACAAGGAAAATCACATGAAATTCCAATATTTGGAATGCAAATGGGATAACTGTGAAAGTTACTGGCATGAAAATATTGAAGTAGTAATCAATAGTGCAAACTGAGATCATTATCCCAGTTTGGGAAGCCATTATTCATTCCAGCAGCCTTTACTGTAGGATCTTCACTGTTATCAACCCCTGGAATACAAGAAACAAGAATTGTGTAAAGGGACTTATCTAATGGATGATATCAGAATTATAACAGGATGATGTACATACCTAGATCCACACAGAGATCTGTTTGTTTGGGGCATACTCTTGGTGAGAATTGCTTTCTTTTCTGCCATACTCAGACATAACTAATCTTATTATGGACATTTCTTCATTTGTACATGATGTTTCACAGGAACATAGCTTTTGCTGCCTGCTTTCCCTATCCACTCTCCAATAGACTTCTTTCTCTTTAAGTAAGTAGAAGCCTTCCTGGAAACTGCCTAAAGCAGAGATTGAAACTGGAATTATTATTAGTTTTGTGACTTGTTCCCTAGACATTTGATGGCAGGCTTAAGAGGTTGAGTAGTTGAGAATCCAAAGTTGTGGACAAACATCATCTTTGGTTTTTGTTATTTTTAGACTTAGCTGAATATCATCCATTATACAATTTAAAAATATATCACAAATGCCAGCTTAGGCCATAACAATAAGTCTGTCTATGTAATGAATATTAAATTTGCAAGGCAAATCATAGAATAAGCCACTCTTCCTATTTTCTTTTTCTTCTTCCTTTGTCTCAACAAAGTTTAATTTTCAATGATCACAATAAGACACAATAGACAATACTTGTATCCTCATCAGTCATTACCACAGAATACATGGGAATCAAGAATATCAGTGAAGCTGCAACAACACATATCAAAGATGAGACATTGTGTATCTGTGGAGAAATTTGCAAAGCCATTTTTATGCTACTGTGTCTCATAAAATGATCTAGGGAGCTATATACTTGCATGGCGCAGATGGTTAGCATAAGAATCTCTCTACCTATAGAGCTAGAGAAACATATATTCTTTCTAAAATAAGTGTTTTTTTAAACTGGAGTCCAAGACCATATTAACACATTTATGCATATACACATAAATATATAATAATTGTATTTAAAATAATTGTTTTCCTTTGTAATATTATGTAGATTTGTTTTATGCAATTAAAAATATTTTTCTGAGAAGGGGTCCATCGATTTCACCAAACTACCAAAGGGGGCCACAACACAAAATAGATTTAAGTATTCCCATTCTAGAGGTACTTGAAAGAAAAATACTGTGTCTACATATTCATGCTTCAGTTATATAGGATCCTGGCTAACTATCAAAAATATCTCTCAATAAACTGCTAGGATATGTTGTTAGTATGTAACAGTTTTTCATTTCTCTGAGGTGCTACAGCTACTAAATAATTGTATGAGTTGTATGACTCATACTAATCACCTGACATTGTAGTTGACAACTGTAGTTGAAAAGCTCTCCTCAATTACAGTACCCAGACAAAAGAGTTAATATTACATTCTAAAGGAAACAGACTCACTAAGGATTTTTAAGCAAAAGAGACATGGTTTGACCTGTGTTTTAGGAATATTGTTTTAACAGCTTTTTGGAGGATGGATTAAAGATTGTAAATAAGGAGATAATTAGGTTATTTCTAGCATCTCAGATGAAGGGTAATGAGAGTTTGAACTAATATTAATGGCTATGTGAATGAAAAAGATGGGATTAATGCAAGACAAAATATGATCTTTATAAAATCAACAAAATTTGGTAAATGATTAGATTTGGCAAGGAGGGAAAATGGGGTAAAGAGAGAAGAATCAAGGATAATACTGAGGTTAAGAAACTGAGTAACCAATTCTCAGACGAAGAAATTGAAACTATTTATAGACATATGAAAATATGCTCCAAATCATTATTAATCAAAGAAATGCAAATTAAGACAACTCTGAGATACCACTACACATCTGTCAGATTGGCTAGAATGACAGGGAAAGATAATGGGGAATGTTGGAGGGGATGTGGGAAAACAGGGACACTGATACATTGTTGGTGGAATTGTGAACACATCCAGCCATTCTGGAGAGCAATTTGGAACTATGCTCAAAAAGTTATTAAACTGTGAATACCCTTTGATCCAGCAGTGTTTCTATTGGGCTTATACCCCAAAGAGATACTAAAGAAAGGAAAGGGACCTGTATGTGCCAAAATGTTTGTGGCAGCCCTATTTGTAGTGGCTAGAAGCTGGAAAATGAAAGGATGTCCATCAATTGGAGAATGGTTGAGTAAATTGTGGTATATGAATGTTATGGAATATTATTTTTCTGTAAGGAATGACCAGCAGGATGAATACAGAGAGGACTGGCGAGACTTACATGAACTGATGCTGAGTGAAATGAGCAGAACCAGGAGATCATTATATACCTCAACAACGATACTGTTTGAGGATGTATTCTGATGGAAGTGGATCTCTTCGATAAAGAGAGCCTTAATTGATCAAAGATGGACAGAAGCTACACTCAAAGAAAGGGAAATGAATATAAACTGCTTGCATTTTTGTTTTTCTTCCCGGGTTATTTATACCTTCTGAATTCAATTCTCCCTGTGCAACAAGAAAACTGTTCGGTTCTGCACACATATATTGTATCTAGGATATACTGCAACCCATTCAACACGTAAAGGACTGCTTGCCATCTGGGGGAAGGGGTGGAGGGAGGGAGGGGAAAAATCGGAACAGAAGTGAATGCAAGGTATAATGCTGTAAAAAATTACCCTGGCATGCGTTCTATCAATAAAAAGTTATTAAAAAAAAAAAGAGAGAGAATTAAAAAAAAAAAAAGAAACTGAGTAACCAATGGTAATGCCTTGGACAAAAGGCAAATTTGTGGGATATCCCAGGTTAGGAACAAAATACTAAGTTAACATTTTTGGTTTACAAAGACTTATATGACATTTATGACAGGCTACTATGTGAAACCATTTAATAAGCAATTGACAAATCTCAGTACAAAGATAAAAAAAATCTTGAATCTATAGTAATTGAGATGTCAAAGACCTGTAAGAAAGCAGAAGGCCCAGGATCAGTCTAGTGAATATCCATGCTAATCAATCAATAAGCACTTGTTGTCTATATGCTATACCCTTTGTTAGATGGTCTCTTTGCTCAAGAAACTTACATTCTAATAAATGGAATGCTAAGAGGGAAATGTAAGAGGGAATGCTAATGAGACTGAAAAAGTGCAGTGTATGGATGATTGTGACCACCATTCATATTGTCTTTGTGAATAAGATTCATCTATAAATGAAGTACAATAAATGGATATGGACACAAATTTTCAGTTAAAAGTATACTCAATAATTGATATTAACTTGAAAGAAAAGTATCTCAAAGATCTGGTTTTGGGCCTTATGCTACCCAACATTTTTATCAGAAAATAGCATTGGGTGGTATTCTTGTTAAGTATGATATAACACCAATCTGTTGATTGTTGAGAATCTGGCTTCAGAAAACTCTCAATAGACTAAAACAAAAAAAAAAAAATCAAATAAGATGAATCTTAATAAGAATGAATGTCAACTTTGACAGCTAAGTTTGAAAAACCAACTTTATAAATAGCTAAGAAATGTGTATGTTGTGTGGAGATATTAATGCCTGGGAATAAGATCTGGAGGATATACAGACTGAAAACTCAATGAAACAACAGTTGCCATGGCAATAAAAAGCTTCATTGAGAGTGCAATAATGTCTTAAATGAGGAAGTTAATAGTTCCACTATATTCTATCCTGGATAGGGCACATCTCAAATATCAGATTTTAGAAGACATAAGCAAGTTTAAATTATCTCCAGAAAAATATGATCAGAACATTGGAAGGGCAGAATAACATGTCAAATAAGAAGTAAATGGGAAGGTATGACCTAAAGACAAAAAAAACAAAAGCAGACATGAGAGCTATCTTTAAACATCTGAAGGCCTATCGTGTAGCTTAATGGTTGAATCCATAGTAGTTAATGAGATATTTGAGAAAGAATGGGGAGAAAGTATAAGGACCAGGACAAAGCTCTTCCTAATCAATTATTATGCTTTTTCAATTGGCCTGAGAAAGAACTTGGAGCAATGACTAGAAGTTGCAAAATGTAATGCAAAACTAGAAGGAGGGGCAGCTAGGTGGCACTAGATAGAGCACCAGCCTTGAGTCAGGAGGACCTCAGTTCAAATGTGGCCTCAGACACAATATTTCCTAGTTGTGTGACCCTGGCCAAGTGACTTAACCTCAATTACCTCAGCAAAAAAACAAACAAAATACACACACACACACACACACACACACACACACACACACACACAAAAACCCAACCCAAAAAACACCAAGAAGGAAAAATGTAATGAGATCTATTCCAAAAGGGGAATGGGCTGCTGCTTTGGGAGGCAATGGGTTTTCCCTCATTATCAATCTTCACTCAGTCTGGATTATTACTTATTAGGAATGTTACTGAAAATATGTTTGTTCAGCTATTGCTTAAACTGAATGACCTTGGTAGTTCTTCTAGCTCTTAGTTTTTTTTTTTTTTTTTTAATGAAATATGTTTAGCTTGGCCCCAGAAAGCACAACTAAGAACTGTTCATTCAAACCACAGATTTTGATATTCTGTGCTTTCAGACAGAAATGAATTCTGGCTAAAAATCAGAACAGAATATATGTCATTAAATTTACAAAGTTCCTATTTGATAGATCTGCTTTTATCTTAAAGAGTATGTCCTCAAGTTATATTATTGCTTCACGCATAGGTCTTTCTGATCATTTTTTTTAATAATGTTACGGTACAATATGAATTCTTTGATGTTAAGTAAGAGGTGACCTGGTGGGAAAGACTTTCCCTAGTTCATAAAGTTTCTCTTCAGCATGAATTTTTTGATGCTGAGTAAGTCGAGACCTGATAGTGAAGGCTTTCCCACATTCACTACATTTAAAGGGTTTCTCTCCAGAGTGAATTTTCTGATGTTGATTAAGATTTGCCCGCTTGGTAAAGGCTTTCCCACATTCATTACATTTATATGGCTTCTCTCCAGAATGAATTCTTTGATGAAGATTAAATTGTGAAATATAGCTAAAAGCTTTTGAACATTCATTACACTTAAATGGTTTCTCTCCAATATGAGTATGCTGATGTTGAGTAAGGTTTGCCCGCTTGGTAAAGGCTTTCCCACACTCATTACATTTATAAGGTTTTTCACCAGCATGAATTCTTTGATGTTCAACAAGGCGTGATCTTACAGTGAAGGCTTTCCCACATTCACTACACTTATACGGATTCTCTTCAGAATGAATTCTTTGATGAAGATTAAGTTGTGAAATTAGGCTGAAGGCTTTTCCACATTCAGTACACTTAAATGGCTTTTCTCCAATATGAGTATGCTTATGTTTATTAAGATGTGTCTTCTGAGTAAAAGCTTTCCCACATTCATTACATGTATAGGGTTTCTCTCCAGAATGAATTCTTTGATGTTGAGTAAGGTGTGATCTGATGGAAAAGGCTTTCCCACATTCATTACATTTATATGGTTTCTCTCCAGAATGAATTTTCTGATGTTGAGTAAGGTTTGCCCGTTTATTAAAAGTTTTCCCACATTCATTACATTTATAGGGTTTTTCTCCAGAATGAATTTTTTGATGTTGAGTAAGATTTGTCCGCTTGGTGAAGGCTTTTCCACATTCATTACACTTATAAGGTTTCTCGTCCAAATGAATTTTCTGATGAACATTAAATGGTGAAATCTGGCTGAAAGTTTTCCCACATTCAGTATACTTAAAAGGTTTCTTTCCTGCATAGATTCTTGAAGATTTAATTAGGTAAGAATCAGTTTTGAAGCTTTTCCCATACATATCACACTTATAGAAACTCTTTACTACAGGAACTTTGTCCTGTGCAACTAGGATTGAACTTAGACTGAAGTTTTTCCCAAAATCGATTCTTTCAAAATTTCTTTCCTTACTTGATGTTTGTTCAGGTGTGACAACTGATTGTTTTACCAGGTTCTCCTGGTGGATTTGTTGCTTTACTAATGTATCATAACACTTAAAGGATTCTCCCAATTCAGAGTACCAAGAGCAAGGCCTTGTGGATCTTTCCATTATAACCCCCTGAGATGATTCTTTCACAAAAGTGTCCCATTTTGTAACTGACTCTTTGGCTTCAGGCACAGTATCCCAATCTGGAAAAAAAATATATATATATATATATATATATAGATAGATAGATAGATATATATATATAGATAGATATATATATAGATATAGATATGTAAATTTCTCTGATGCCAGGAGGGAAAAATAAAGCCTATTGCCATTGGAATGAAATAACAAAGTGGGAAAATATTTTAGAGATTCTTAACTTGGAGGGTCTGTGAACTATATATGTCAATAAAATTGGTTTTATTTTATTTTAGGTATTTTAAAAACATTCTGAGACAGGACTTATAGGCTTCACTAAAGTGCCAAAGGAGTCCATGACCCACAAGTTAGAATTCCTGGTCTAAAGTGAAATACTTTAAATTTATTTAAATACCTTAAAATTAACAAACTATTCTGAAAAAAAGGAATCTCTAATTACCTCTTATGTTAGTACAACTATTGTCACAACTGCCATTTTCTTATGAGAAAAGTAAGACTTAGATTATGTTACTTGCCCATAGAGTACAGCAGAGCACAAAGCAGAAATTTTATATATCTGGCCTCTTTCCATAATTATCTTGTCTCTTTCCATATCTGGTGTCTAATTCTATACCCTTTAAATAAAGTATATAAGGATATATTTGCATTTTAGAATTTTTTCAATTTGAAGTAACAATTTTCTATTCACATAAAGGAATTCATACTGCTTGCTAGAGAATGTATACTTACATCATGGCTATATTGCTAACTTGAGGCCCTTTTTTTTTACATAATGGAATCCCTGTGAAACTTTCCTCCTGTCTTTCTTTAGATTAGTATTAATAATGCATAATCCACATGGAAAATTAACTTTTTTTTTTTTTTTTTTTTTTTTTTTGCTGAGGCTTGCCCAGGGTAATACAGATAGGAAATATTAAGTATCTGAAGGCAGATTTGAACTCAGGTCTTCCTGACTTCAGGGTTGTTGCTTTATCCACTGCATCATCTAGCTGCCCAAAAATTAACTCTTTAAAACAAAGTTTTTATTGTTTTCCCTTGAGAAGCTTTGAGGCCTTTACCTAGTGAGCAACAGGAAAAAAAAAAATCATCTAAAGATACTTTGTTTTCTGCTTACTTATGCTATTTTACGATTTTCCCTTTAATCCATTAAAAACCTTAAAAAAAAAAAAAAAAAAAACATCAAAACTCTCCATTTCTAAATTGTGATAATTTTAAGGCCAGTTCAATTGAAATAATTTTTGTAGCACCCCAGTTCTCACAGATAATAGACTTTAAATGCTAAACAGAGAGAAAACTGATGAGCTCTCTACTTTCACTCTCATTATGTGTGAGATAATCACTGCACTGGAGTCCCTGGAAACTGGAAAAACTGAAATATTTATCACAGAAGAATCTCTTTTTGTATGAGAAGTGAAAATTAATGAGCTGTTTTTAAATTCCTTGTCTGCACTTTTTCACTTTGTGACCTCATCATATCCTATTTGTTGAATTATCTGTCATCGACCATTACATATTTATGTCATCCAATCTAAACTAAACTTTCACCATAGGAAAATAGTTCATTTACTTTTCCTGAGTCTCTATCCCACTCCCTACAGCAACTGTTCCAAACTTTTCCTTCTATTCTCTATCCTTAACGCCTCACCTAGAGATGTTAACTCATACTTTACTAAGAAAATGGATCATTTACCATAAGCTCCTCTTTTCTATATTACAAAATCACTTGACATTATCATTTATTCTCTCCTTTATTCTAATCTTCAACAAAGAAATTTCTTGCCCTTGATTGAATACTTTCTGTATCCTTCAGTAGACTGCCCCTATTAACATCCCCTCTTGATCTCTAATAATCTATTTTTCTCTATCAATTAGTTCTTTCTCCATTGCCTTTATGTTCTGGAAAGTCTCCTCCACCTTGGGAAAAAAAACCTCAACAAACCTCAGTAGAAATACCAACTCTTTAAGATAATCTCTATATATTTCCTTCTGTTCAAACTACAAGAAAAAGTTACTATATTGTCTCCATTTCTTCTCCAGTTTACTTCTCAGTCATACAGTACATTGCCGTCACTTAATAGGTAAGGAAAATAAGGTCTAAAAAAGCTAAGTGATCAGTCACATGAATCAAAAATGGCAGAGCCATGATTTAAACCAGATTTACTGACTCTGAATCAGCAAATTCCCTTAATTATACACATGATGTGCAGATTTTAAAAAACTAACAATTTCAAGTTAAAAGAGACTGTTAGTAAAAAGCTTTATAAAGTACAACATGCCATATAATTGTGAGTTATTGTCATTATTGATTCTTCTCATATATATATATATTTTGTCTATTTTAAATTCCTTGTCTGCACTTTTTCACTTTGTGACCTCATCATATCCTATTTGTTGAATTATCTGTCATCGACCATTACATATTTATGTCATCCAATCTAAACTAAACTTTCACCATAGGAAAATAGTTCATTTACTTTTCCTGAGTCTCTATCCCACTCCCTACAGCAACTGTTCCAAACTTTTCCTTCTATTCTCTATCCTTAATGCCTCACCTAGAGATGTTAACTCATACTTTACTAAGAAAATGGATCATTTACCATAAGCTCCTCTTTTCTATATTACATTAATTAAATGTAATAAATTAAATTTAAATTAAATAAAGGCAGAGGGCTATATACAGTAGATATATTAAATGAGAACAGGATCAGAATGTAGAACTTTACCTTACTCTACTCTTCCAATGTATTTGTCAGATTAAATTTCTACAACAGCCCATTTATTATTTCATGATCCACCAATGCCATTCTACTTAACCTAAAAGGTATAATTAAAACATCTCTGTTTAAAGGGTTATAAGATGCCCCAGGAAGTACTGAATTTCTTTTCATTAACAGTTCCTTAAATGGAGACAGGTGACAATTCTTCAGAGAAAGGGAAATTCTTTTTCAGGTATAGATTGGACTAGATAACCTCTGAAGTCCCTTTTAACTCATCTGTGATTCTGCTCAGTAATTTCAAAGGAGGCAGGGAGGCTAAATATGAAAAGAAAATACAGAAGAAATCAATGAACTTTAAAAGTAGTTCCCATAAAATAAAAGGTAGAAGCCAAATTTCAGGAATTACCTTTCAGAAGGTAATTTGAAAGTAGAAGAAGAATATACTATTTGCTGACAATGCAAAAACATATGGGTATTCAAAGTAGCCTCTGCTCTTCTTACTCCTGAAACCCTTTGAGAACTTTCTGGGTCAACATTTCAAAAGTGGATTCTCCTTTAATAACTACTCAATCTATTGTTTGTAATAAATTGCCATCTGCTAGTTTTCATTAACTCACATGAACAGATGCTTTTGCGGGCTTCATTGTCCAGGACCCCTGGTACTTCTCCTTCCTCTAACTTCAAGATAACATCTGGTTTGGAGGTTGAAAGACCTGCACATTGAAAAGAAAAGTAAAATAGACATTGTTTTTCCCCCTAAAACAAAAAGAGATTCTACAATATGATTCAGGTTCCTTCATATTTAAAAAGAGTGGATAAACTAAGAAGGTACAGAGTGTAAATCCAAGTGGATGATCCATGGAGTTGTTTTAAGTTGAGAAGGGTACTTAAGTTACTAATTTTTCCTCCTATGAGAACATAAATCCCACCTCTTTATCCCTCTTGCCGTTATCTGTACTCAGTATCAGTATCAAATCCTTAATATGTAGATAAATAGAGCTTGGGGGGAAGTGCAGCATCCGGGATACCAATGAGTTAATTAAATTATCTCATTTTCATTTCTCTAAGGCAAAGAGATTTTTTTTTTATAATTTTGAAATATACAATAAGTATCTTGATTAGTCCAAAAGCATGTTATAATCTTTTTAAAAAAAAAAAAAAACAAATTAAAACCAAACTCAGCTAAATACTTTCAAGATCCCATTGTTTTAAAAAACTTGTAAAATAAAAATACCATCAAAGTGAAGATTTGGCGCAAAAATGGAAATATTTACCAAGAAAAAGTAGGTTCCTGTAAGTCTCCAGCAGCACTTCCCTGCATAGAGCCTGTTCAACAGGATTCAATTGCGTCCACTCTTCCCAGGTAAAATCTGGAACCACATCCTTGAATGTCACTGATGCCTGAAACATCAAACACATTTATGTTTGATCAAGAGACTCCCAGAAATACTTGCAACTTTTCCATCATTTCCCTCTAGCCAAGAGAATTACCATTTATAATTTCCCTATTTCTGTCAGTTGTAACATATAATCAGTGAAGAAAGAAATAGTGATCATCTTAAACTCACAAATAAAGTCTTAATGCAATGCTCTGAGTTGAAAGCTAACAAGGATTTTTCTCTGTATTTGTCACTGTCTACTCCTCAGATTCTTAAATGCAACGTGGCCCTCTGTCCTCAACCCATTATATTCTGGAATTCAGTTTCAACTCCATAAACACAGGACATAATCATTTAGGCTCTCATAACTTTCTGGGGTTCTATGTAATTAGCATGATGCTACCTGAAACAGGACTATTTGAAGAATGCTCCTCAAGAGAAGATATGCATTTTGTGAATAAGGATTCCAGTAAGTATCTCTAGCACTCAACACAGAGCCTGGCACAGAGCATGTACCTATTTAATACTTGCTGAATGATCTTTAGAGTATTTTTTTTCAATCTGAATTTTGTGCTCTATTCATTTTATATTGGTCCTGATAATGCATCTGCCAAAGAATCTTGTTTGATTAACATATGCATTAAAACTATCTTAATTTGCTTTTTATTAGGCTGTATTACATTTTATCACATCAAATGCTTTTTTAAAAGAAAAAAAAAATCTGAGTCAGAAGGGATCTTCAGTGGTCATCCAGTCAACCTTTACAAAGAGGATGAAGGAAAATTGCCTTTTAGCCTCTGCTTGAAAATTGAAGAAATAAGGGGGCATCCACTACTTCTTGAGATAGAGTTCAGTATATTTTGAGATACCTAATCATTAAATTTTTTCTTGTGAGATTAAACATATTTTTCTCTCAAGTCTACTTGCTGAGGTATAGCAAACTAAGAAATTAGCCTATTCCTGCATAACCTGATATCAGAATAATGAACTGAGACTAATTTATAGAAAGTAAGATTTGTAGAAATAATAAACCTGAATTTTAAAGCTTGAAAATACCTCAGAGAACAAGAAGTTCAAATTCTTCCTTTTACAAATGTACCAGGTAACACACACATGGGAGGATGGGAGTATAGGAGCCATTCTGTGAAGCAAACAGAATTGTTCCCTTGCCCTAATTTCTTTCAGTGACATATGGATATGTGTTCTAATATGGTATTTTCCTTGCCAATGAACATTTTTCAACCCTTCTACTAAGTGGGCTTCTTTCTATAGGATAGTCATAACCAGAGACTTTTGGGTGGTCTTCATGTATTGAAGAAGACTGGTCCCTGAACAATGTACCATTTACATATCTATCAACCTTTTAGGAGAGTATAACATGATGGGTTACTATGTAATGTTTTAAAATCTCTGTCAATGTGAATTTGTAAGTCTTTTGGGTTAAACACTGCTCTAGGTACAAAAGGAAGTAGCTTTCCTATACCTATAAAAAGCACCTACCTTCTTTTAGAGACACTGTTTTTTTGTTTTTTTTGTTTTTTTTAGATTGATAAAAGAGGTTTATTATTGGGTTTGGAAGTAAGGAGATAGGTGAAGATAGAGATAAAGAGGGCACTGGATAGAGGGTCCAGTGGACAGAGGGTCCTCACATGGCTAGCATGTTTGGAATCTAAGAGACACTGTTAATCTTAATAAATGCTTTAGATTGGCATTAGATTGGCACTATAGAAAAGCTATTCCAAGGCTTTAAAAGATTCTCCCTGGGACTTCATGAAGGGGGAAAGGGATGGTAAAGTGCTATACTACGTGATAAGTACCTGATCTCTTTACTCTGGAGTCAGGATACTCTAGGCCATGAACAAGATGCATGGAACCTTAGAATTGAGATGCTTTAGAAGACATAAAAGTTACAGATCATCATCGTTTTATGAGAGGTCTCTTGTTGTAAAGACAAACAAATGACCAAAACTAATAATTCAGTGAACTCATTTGAAAAAGCATGAAACATTTCACAACTTTAATACCCCATTTTTAAACTTGAAAAAAATTAACAAAAATCTATCCCTCCCTTTCTCCCAACTCTCCCCACAATGAAAAAAAAAAAAACTTTTTTTTTTTGCTAAGGCAATTAGGATTAAGTGACTTGCCCAGGATCACACAGCCAGGAAGTATTGTCTGGGACTAGATTTGAACTCAAGTCTTCCAGAATTCAGGGCTGGTGCTTTATCCACTACACCAACCAGCTGCCCCAACAAATTTCTTCTAACAAAAATGCAGTCAAGCAAAATAAATTCCCTCAGTGAATACAAAAATTTGTTTTATTCTGTATCCAAAATCTATCATTTCTCTGTAAGGAAGTACCTAGTATCTTTTATTATTAATTCTCTGGAGTCATGGATGGTCACTATATTGATCATAGTTCTAATACCATGAATACTTTTACTGTCTTGTTATTATGTAAATTGTTCTGGTTCTGCTCATTTCATTTTGTATCAATTTATAATTCTCCAAAACTATTCATTTTTAGAATATTTTATAGTAGAAATTGTTTTTGTTCTGATAAATTCTGCATTAGTTCATGTAAGGCTTTCCTTGTCTAATTGAAATCATTTCTTTTCTCATTTCTTACAGCACAAGAACATTTATCACATTTGATCCTGTAGCTCCATTAACATCTGTCATTTTCCTTTCAGAATTGCTTTAATTATTTCTAATTAATAATGATTTGGAATATTTTTAAAAATGGTTGTTGTTAACTTCTTTTAAAAACTGATAGCTTTAAAAGTTGATAGTCTTCTTTTCAAAAACTTCCTCTTCATATCTTTGGACCATCTATTAATTGGGGAATAGTACTTATTTTTATAACTCTGAATTGCTTCCTTATATATCTTAGGAATAACACCATTCATTCTCTGATCTCATATAGCACTTACTTCTGTATCACACCTTCCGATACTTTATTATACACTTTGCTTATCTTTCGTTTTTAAAAAATACAAGGTGTTACTACATACCTTTCAGATTAGCTAAGATGACAGAAAAAGATAATGACAAATGTTGGAGGAAATGTAGAAAACGAGGACATTAATATATTATTGGGATTCTGGAGAGCAATTTGGAACTATGTCCAAAGGGCTACCAAATTGTGCGCACCCTTTGATTCAGCAGTGACTCTACTAGGCCTGTATCCCAAAGAGATCATAAAAAATGGAAAAGGACCCACATGTGCAAAAATGTTTGTAGGAATACTTTTTGCAGTGGCAAGGAACTAGAAATTGAGTGGATGCCCATCAGTTAGAGAATGGCATATGGTACATGAATATTATGGAATATTATTGTTCTATAAGAAATAATCAGCAGGATGATTTCAGAAAGGCCTGCAGAGATTTGCATGAACTGGTGTTAAATGAAGCGAGTAGAACCAAGAGAACATTGTAAACAGTAACAGCAAGATTATGCAGTAATTATATGGATATGGCTCTTTTCAAGAATGAGATGATTCAGGTCAATTCCAACAGATCTGTGATGGATGGAGCCATCTGTAAAAACTGACTGTAGAAACTGAATGTGGATCATAATATAGTATTTTTTACCTTTTTTGTTGTTTCCTTGCTTTTTGTTTTTTTTCCTATTTTTTCCCTTTTTGATTCGATGTTTCTTGTGCAGCATGATAATTGTGGAAATATGTATAGAAGAATTGGGAAAGGAGGAAAGGGAGGAAAACTTAGAATACAGTGTTTTGCAGGGATGGATGTTGAGAATTATTTTTGCATGTATTTTGAAAATAAAAAGCTATTATTCAATAAAATAGGGTGTTCTAAAAGTCTGTGTAGGTGTAAACTTTAATAACTTAAAATAGGACTGAGACTTTTGGAATTTCCTGTATGTAATATCCTTTGTTCTTTAAAGAATCTATCATGTCTTAGACTCCATATATATATATATATGTATATTGTAAACTTGAAGATAATTACCATAGCACTGAGCACAAAGAGAAAGAAGTGAATTCTGCACAGAGAAGAGAAAGTTAAGTAAATCAGTATTATTCGATAGTTTCCATCATCTACCTAGTCTCCTGTAACCCAAGAAAAGGGGTTCAGATCTCTTTTTAAAGGCTTTTTTGGAGGGGACAGAAAAACACTGGGAAAAGAAGAAAAAATGTCTACCTTCAAAATCAAGATCACTCTTCAGGAAAGGAAGAGAAAATTAACTAACCTGAGATCTGGTTACTGGCATCCCAATCAACATTCCTTCTCTCTCTCTGTTCCCCTCTTGGGGAAGGACAGAATCCTGAGAACATAGAGCTGGGAAGGAGGAAGTATAGATATAAGATTAGACTACACTCTCAGAAAAATTCAAATAAGATAATGGGGTCCTGAGTCTGCCTGTGCAGTCAGAACAGATTTCCAAGGACAGAAGTCTAGTTTGGGATTTAAGATACATGGTTTAATTTCATAATTCTGTCTCTAATATAATATATCCTCATTAATGTGTAATAAGACATTATGCGACCGAAACATTTCCATTTGATTAGGACATATGGATTTTCCTATATTTGCTAGATTCCTTATGGAAATTCAGAGAAACTGAATGACTTCTATTTATCATTAAAAAAAAAAATTAGAGTTGAAATAAAGATACCTGGGACCAACCTTAACAATTGTTTTACTTATGTAAACTTGAGCAAGTCAATTTATCATATTTATTTTAGTTTTTCCAATTTGTAAAATTAGGACTGTTGTAATTATTTAGTCCATAGGGATCTTCAAAGGATAAAAATATAATTTCAAGGTATTATTATGGAACTCAATATTCAGAGTCATTGATGGATGTATGGCAATTTCAATAAACCTTTGGAAGTAACCTTGAGAGTTCACAGAAGACCTTTTACTATTCCCTGGTTTTCCATCTAAATTAGCCAGTGAAAAACTTTGTAAAGATTTAAGGAAGGGATTGAACTTATAAATAAAACAGAGAACTAATGTTGAGGCTAAAAAGATTCTTAGAACCCCCAAAATAGATATTTGCTTCCTCACCTCTATCAATCCAGGGATCTCCTTTCTCCCTTATTGTTTCCTCCCTTCATTACTCCAAGGACACCTCAGGTTATATATTATTTTTTCTCATATCCTGAAGAGATTTCACTCTCTCTCTCTCTCTATACTTCTGTAACTCTCACCTTCTTCCTCAAGCATTTGGGTCAAATCTTCTACCAGGGTGATCACCTCCTCAATATTCTCTGGATGCTGGGACTTCACCCAAATTCTGGTCTCACTGGGTAAGATGGTCAGGAATTGCTCCAGCACCAGCAGCTCCAGGATCTGCTCTTTTGTGTGAATATCTGGCCTCAGCCATTGAAGACAGAGTTCCCAGAGCTGGCTCACAACTTCACGGGGTCCAGCTTTTTCTGGGTATGGAAAACATCTGAAGTTCTGGCGAGAAGCCTCAGGGTTAAATTTCTCTTTATCTAGAATAGTTACCCTTTCCTTTAGGACATCTTGCAGTAATTTATCTTGTTCATATAGACCCAGGATTTGGGGACGTAGAGTCATCATCTTTTTCAAGGTCATCATCTTTCCATCAGAGACCATCATTAGGGACTTCAAATCTGAGTTCTTAGCAAGGAGCCATTTCCTTTCAGCCTGAATACCTGCAACATTCCTGATGTATGCTGTAGAAAGAAATTCATCATGGTTGGCTGGAGGAACCCAGAAATACCAATTATATCAATTGATCCTGTAAAGACTGTTAAGACACTGTAGACATACAAAAGAAGTGATTAATGGAGAGCAGTGAGATAGTAAGTTAGTTAGCTTTCAGCACTAGCTCGATTAAACATATTAAGAGGTATTTAGTGCTTTACAGCTTATATTAGTTTCCTCATAACCATTCCATCAACTATATAGTATAAATGTATTTATCTATATCATGCAGATGAAGAAACTAAGATTTAGCCAGGATAATTCACTCAACTTCATCCAAGTAAAAAACAAACAAACAAACAGGACTTGAAATTAATATCTCAAGCCCTTTGTTCTAATCAAATACAAAGATCTGGTTAAATATATTCCAGTCTCTTGATCTATTAAAAAAAGATACAGATGGAGACAAATAAAAACATGCATTTTTTCTGTATTATAAACAAACTTTACAAGGGCAAAGACTATCTTATTCTTCCATTAATCTGATATAGCACCCAGTATTATGATTTGTACACACAGTGAGTACTCAAAAAGATGTTTGTTGAATGAATGTATGAATGTCAGTGGACACCAAAAGGACAGGCAAAGAGTAGAGATATGGAACAAAAAATCAAAAATTGGGAAAAGATTGTACTTAACCTACAAAGAGATGAACAAATCCATTTTAAAGTTGTTATTAATTGCACATGTAATAGGTACCCTATTTGGAAATTACCTTATCAAGAAATCTACCTATTATTTGGAGGATTACTAGAAACACCTGGGTAGTTCAGATAAGAAGAGGTTCCTAAGTAAACACTTTTGTGTAAAAATGGGAACCAGTCTTTGATTTGTCATTTTAAGGTAAGAGTTTAGCAACTTTCATTTGGCAACTGAAAGGAAACTCTTTTAAATACCCATTTGATTATGACAGAATCAGAGGCAATATTTAGGAGTGACCCAACTTATTATGTGTACTTACAAGTGATTTGTGTTCTGAGAGGCCACTTGATTCTGTAATTAGAAAGTCAGTCTCCCAATCAGGTATATATGAGCTCAAGTCCTACTTCTGTCACTTACTGGCTATGATCCGAAGTAGAATATTTAACCTCAGAATTCACCTTCTTTTGTGTCATGCACCCTTTGAAAGTTTGGTGACACTTCTTAGAATAATGTTTTAAATGCATAAAAAAGATTTTAAAAGAAACCAATTATATAATCATGTTTATATATGTAATTATAATATACAATGATCAAAATGTTTGTTAATTTTTTGTTTTTTAAACAACAATAGGAGTCATAGATCTTAAGAACCCGTGCTCTATTTGGAACTATGCCCAAAGGGCTATCAAACTGTGCATACCATTTGATCTAGCAGTGTTTCAACTGGGCTTATATCCTAAAGAGATCTTAAAGGAGGGAAAGGAAACCACATGTGCAAAAATGTTTGTGGCAGTCCTTTTTGTAGTGGCAAGAAACTGGAAATTGAATGGATGCCCATCAATTGGAGAATGGCTGAATAAGTTACGGTATATGAATGTTATGGAATATTATTGTTCTATAAGAAATGATCAGGAGGATGATTTCAGAGAAGTCTGGAGGGTCTTACATGAACTAATGCTAAGTGAAATGAACAAAACCAGGAGATCATTATACACGGCAACAAGAAGATTATGCAATGATCAATTCTGATGGAAACGGCTTTTTTCAACAATGAGATGATTCAGACCAGTTGCAATGATTTTATGATGAAGAGAGCCATCTACACCCAAAGAGAGGATTTTTACTCTTTTTTGTTGTTTGCTTGGATTTTATTCTCTTTCTCATTTTTTTCCTTTTTTATTTGATTCTTCTTTTGAAGCAAGATAATTGTATAAATATGTATGCATATATTGGATTTAACATATATTTTTACCATGTTTAACATATATTGGATGACTTGCTATTTAGGAGAGAGGTAGGAGGAAGGGGAGGAAAAATTGGAACACAAGGTTTTGCAAGAGTTAATTATGAAAAATTATCCATGCATCTCTTTTGAAAATTAAAAAGCTTTAATGAAAAAATATAAACAAACAAACAAACCCTTCTCTAAGGCTAAATTGAGGAGCAGGTACCTACCCATTCTAGATGAGGGAGTTTTATCATTAATGAAGTTCCATGTTGGATGTCAAATTAAAAGACTCAACCAAAATTAATATTTTAGGTTAAATAATATGTTTCAAGTGTTAAGGAAACAAGGCCATACTTTCTTAAAAGTCATGTACCCCTCTGGAAGTTGAGTGAAGCTTAAGGCCCTCTTCTCTGAATAATGTTTTTACATGAATGAAATAAAATAAATTTTAAAAGAAACTAATTATATTGAAATACAATTATAAATTTAAAAAATATAAATTCACGGTATTTGGGTTAAAAAACCTTAGTAAACTGAAGAGTCCCAATCCACTTAATTCAATTGTCACCAAGAAGCCCAGTCCCAAATCTGGGCACAGTACACATTCACTTCCCTTTTCTTCCATCCTTTCAATGCTCCTTCCCAGGGATGTGCAGGATCCTGTGGCCTCGCAGATTCTGAAGCGGGAAACGTACGGAAGGCAGGTGAGGGCAAAACTGTGCAGAAGGCGGAGGATACCTTTGGTTCTCACAGCACTTCTATTGTCTACCCTCGCCCTCCCAGTGCCGTCTCCTAAAGCCCAGGCTCGAAATGGGAGCTTTCTGCACAAGTCCCAGACAACTGAACTGGGCCGAGATTTTCCTCCCATAACCTATCGCGAGATCCCCTAAGGCACATACAAATGCACACGCACACACCACACACATGAACTCCTTACATACACTCCTGCTAGATCACGTCGGACCCAATCACGCCGCGGGAAGTCAGATTCAGGGGTTGGACACCTGGATTGGTGGGGTCCCTCTGACTTCTCCCGGACACTAACAGTTCACCGGAACAGCTGTACAGAAGGCAGTTACTGTAATGAGTAGGATGGTGCGCACGCATCAGCATCGTTACCACTCCAGCTTCTGTATTCGGCCAATTTGTATTCTGGGAACTACGATTCCCAGAGTCCTCCGCAAAAGCACCTTACCAGTCCTCTGATAGGTTCTCAGCTGTGGCTCAGTCTTTTCTGTCCTGTCCAACGCTGCGTCCCTAGTGCTTGGAGTTTCCTCCGCAAAGATGCTAGTGTGGCTTTCCGTTTCCTTCTCCGCTTATTTTACAGAGAAGGAAACTGAAGCAAACATTTTCTAAAAGCACAGGGTAGTTCCTAAACTTTCTTGGGCCTCGTATCTCTTAAATTTTAATACAACTTTTCTCTATTCTCAATTCATTATAAAAGAAAATATATCATTTGCACATAAAGAAAAAAAAGACAATTTCCCCCATGCAGAAGGAATGGAAACAAGTTCTACAATTTACTTTGTACCTAAGAGATAAAGAGATAAAGACATTAATTTCAAAGCCCTGTGAGTCTTGTGAGTGCTTCTACTTCCCCTCCTCTCACTTGCCTCTTTGGGGCTTCTCCAAAGAAGTTTCTCAGCACCAACAAAATTCCTGGTTGGAGGCCAAGAAAAAGTACTCACAAATGAAAATCAATATTTTAGATTTTAAAAGTATGCCTCAATTGCCAAGAAAACTGGGAACAAGTTCTACAATTTGTTATGCACATAATTTAGTGACGATCCTCTAAATTATCAAATCTTGATGGCCTGTCTTCAATTTTCACCCTTCTCACTATCTGCAAACTTTGTTGCTGTGGATTAAACTCTTTCCTAGGTTTAATGACTTTGCTTTCTATTGGTTCACCTCTTAACCTGATGCCTCAGTTGCCCTTTTCTATCTTCAATCATATCCATCCAACAAGGGAATCTTTCCCTTGCCTTAAGATTTCCTTTCCTCCCTCTATATTCTTTTGGTAGATGATCTCATTAACTCCCATGAAGATAATTATCCGTTCTTGGACTTTTTTCTGAGCTACAATTCACATCACCAAATGCTTATGGACTTTTCCAATGGGTTGTCACATAAGCATCTCAACTCAATATAATGCAAAATATTCTTCCAGTCACTCAGGCTCACAACCTGAGCATCATCATTGGCTCCTTATTCTCACTCTCATTGCCCTTCTTTTTGTACTGTTGCAACAGCCTACTAATTGATCATCCTGCTGCTTCTGCCACCATGACAATCCCTCCCCCATCAACACCACACACATACATTCAATAAATTCTAGTCACTCTTTATTACTTCCAGAATCAAATATAAAATCTTATGTGTGTATTTAAAGCCCTTCACAACCTGGCTTCTTCTATTTTTCCAGTCTTCTACACTTGTTCATATATTCTTCAATTCACCCATAGTAGCCTATGTGTTGTTCCTTACACATGACACTCCATTTCCTTGTATTTGTACTAGCTCTCCCAGATGCCTAAAATACTTTCCTTCCTCACTTATAACTCCTACCTTGACTGACTTCCTTTAAGATTCAGCTCAAAGACTATCTCCTGCAGGAAGGTGCCAATCCATCCCAATGTGATATATGTACATTTTATATACCTCATTATTTGCATCTCTCTCCTTACATTTCATATGGTATGTGAAATAGTATTCACAACATACAAATGTATATTGTCTCCCTCATTTGAACATTAGCTTTTTGAGAACAAGGATGTGTTTTTGCCTTTTTTCCCCTGCATCCTGGATACTTGACAGAGCAGAAAGCAGGTAGTAAGCACTTAGTAAATGTCTGTTGACTTCACTTGACTTGATTTGCTTGATTTATCAAATCTTCATTAGCTTTGGAACGTAGGGTACTGTGGAAGAGCTTTGGACAAGAACTAAGAACCTTTCCTGCAGAGCTCAAAGACACCATGAAGCACAAATATTCTATCCTCTTAAATTCATTTGATTATCATTTACTAAATGTCTACCATATGCCAGGCACTATATTAAGTGCTGGGGAGATTGAGACAAAAGCATAACAGTCCTTGTCCTTATCACTTACCTTCTATTGTAAAGAAAAGTATAAAAAATATAAATAAGTAAATTTAAAAATGTAAATTTAGAGTAATTTTGCTATGGAGAGGACAATGACAATTCCCTCATTGAAGGAATGAGGAAGGTGTAGTAGGTAGCACTTGAATTGAACACTGAAGGATCTAAGGATTCTATTTTTAAAATAAGATTTTATTGATTTTTTAATATTATCTACATTTCCCAACATACTCAGGAGCGTGATGTAATCTGCTGGAATCAGCCCTCCATTAATAATGCAAGTTAAACTTAAAAATAAGTTTTTTACCCACAGTGAGCCCATTGTTAAACACTTAGCACAATGTTGAGTATATCTCTACTTGCCCTTTCCTCTAGATGTATCCTTATAACAAAGAATAGGAAATTTAAAAAAACAACAATTCAACAAAACTAAGCACATTGAAGAAGAGTATCACTCTGCATCATTCTTATATATACTATTTCATACATTGTCACCCATCTCTGCTCAGCTGAGGGAAGGCACTAGAATTAAGAGTGGGGAAAAACTTCCTGTAGAAGATGGGGTATTACTTGGGACTTGAAGTAAGACAAGGAAGCCTGGAGGTGAAGATAAAGAGAGAAAATATTCTAGGCATTGTGACATATCAGAGAAAATTCCTCGTAGAAAAGAGATGACACAAGAATATTCATGGAACAACAAGGAGGCAGGTGTTACTGCCTGGAAGAATATGTGGTAGGAAATGAGGCATAAGAAGTGGGTGGGTTCTAGGTTATGCTGTTGCTTGTACAGTGTTCTGGTTCTCTCACTTCACTCAGCATCAGTTCATGTAAGTCTTTCTAGGTTTTTCTGAAATGGGTCTGTTGATCATTTCTCATAGAACAATAGTATTCACTGGAGTTTATTTAATAGGATGGTGACTACCTGGTCAGATCTGTGTGCTAGAAAAATCACTTTGGTATTATACATATATACATACATCAGAGTGGGGAAGACTTGAAACAGGCAGATCAACAGCAGGTTATTGCAATAATCTAGGTATGAGATAGTGAGGGCCTGCTCCAAAAACTTTCTCAGAGAAAAACTTCTCTTTCTCTTTATCAGAGAAAAGAAGGAGGCGTGTTGGAAACATGGTACAAAGTTGAAATCCACAAGCCTTGGCAACAGAATGGAGAGAGAAGGTGAGGAGTCAAGGATGTCAGCTAGTTTGCAAGCCTAGGGTGGGGGGCAGTACTAGAGGAATTTGGAGTGAGAAAGAGGGTTTAGGGAGAAAGATTTTAAGTTCAGTTTTGGACATGTCACATTTAAAACATCTACCAGACACCCAATTTGAGATGTCTGTAAGGCAGTTAGAGATGTGAGATTAAAGGTCAATAAAAAGGTTAGGTCAGGAGAGGTAGATTTGAAAGTTAGAGAATTAAATCCACATGAACTGATGTGCTCTCCAAGTGAAGTATAGAGGGAGAAGGGAAGAAAGACTTAGACAGGTCCTGTGGGATATCTACAATTAGAAAGAATGACTTAGATGCTGATATAAAGGAGACTGAAGAGGGGTCAGACAGATACTAAAACTAGGAGAGAGTGGTGTCCTAAAATCTAGAGAGAAGAGAATATCAAGAAGAGAGTGATCAGTAATATCAAAGGCTACAGAGGTATAAAGAATCAGAACTGAGAAAAGGATATTAGCAAGTAAGATATCATTGGTAACTAGGGAAAGGAGGACAGTTTTGGTGGAATGATAAATTGAGAAGCTAGATTGTTAGGGATTAAGAGAGATGAGGAGAAATGAGGCACCTATTATATACAGCCTTCTCAAGGAATTTGGCCATAAAGGGCAGAAGAAATTTTAGCATGACCATGAGAATGGAATGAACAAATAAGAATTTTTTTTTTAAGAATGAAGGAGACATGAACATATTTGGAAGCAGTGGAGACAGTTATTAAACAAGGAGGGACTAAATATAAGTGATCAAATGGAAATTACTGAGGGAGTAATTTGTTGGAGTTGGGATGAGTCAGGCCATCTCTTTATGTGAGACATGGTGGAGGAGAAAGAAGGGAAAAGCATATCAGATCCCTTCAGATTTTGTACATTTTGTAATTATTTTGAATGGAATTTACTTTTTTATTATTGCTTCTTGGATTTTCATTTTTTGCTATTATGTAGAAATACAATTAATTTTTTGTGGGTTTATTTTGTAGCCTGCAACTTTACTAGCCCTATTGTCTCAATTAGTATATTTGTTGATTGAGATTCCTGAGGATTTTTCCAAATATATCATCATATTTAAAATTTGTCTTTATATTTTTGTATTTATTTTCTTTCTTTTCTCTTATTCTTTTTATTCATTTTCAACATTTATAAGATTTTAATTTCTATTTTTTCCTTCCTTCTTCCCTCCTCACTTCCCAAGATAGCAAGCAATTTGATATGGATTATATACGTACAATCATATTCGACATATTTCCATATCAGTCATACTGTGAAAGAATAATCAGAACAAAATGGAAAAATTGCAAGAAAGAAAAAACAAAAGAAATGTAAATAGTAAAAGTAGTATGCTTCAATCTGCAATTCAGATGTCATAGCTAGATGTGGATAGCATTTTCCTTATTTTAAAATAGTATTTTATTTTTCCAAGTATATGTTGTTAGAATCCTTACAAGCTGTTAAATCATTAGAGTTGATAGAAACAGTGCTTATGGATTCATACCTTTGGAGCTCATACTTTTAAGAGAGTTTACATAAGAGCTCATACATGAGAGTTCACAAGTCAGAGATTCATACCTTCCATAATCCCACTCTCTCAGAGGAGGAGTCAACCTTTGAATTCACACCTTTAAGAGATCATATATAAGAAGCTCTTAGAGTTTCAGTCAGTTGGTTGGTCAGTTTGGAAGACTGACCGAGTGGAGGAATGATTTAAAAAGATTGAGACGCTAATCTGAAGTCGGGCAGATGACCAAAATTCAGAGAGAGCTCTCAGAACCAAATAAAGCTAACTGGACTATTTTGGATGAGACAATAAAAGATTTGAACTTTTATCAGCTGTCTGCGTTTGAGGTGATTATTACTTTGAACTGAAACTAAGGCTGCCTCCAGAAAACCTCCCCAAGAAACCTGCTCCCAGAGAACCATCATATATTGTAAAAAAGAAGAGAATACCACAAAAAAAGAGATAGTTTTCAACATTCATTTTTATGAAATTTTGTGTTCTAAATATTTCTTTCTTCCTCCCTTACCTTCCCTCTTTCCATGGCAGCAAGCAATTCAATAAAGGTTGATTAAAGATCAACCTTTTAAAGATATTTCCATGTTTGTCATATAAAACAAGTATAAATATTGATCTTGTTTGCATTATGCCCCTGTGAACTACTCTATCCTGGTAGCTCCTCTTTGAGCTACTCTTAATGCCCGTTTGTCAACGGCACAGCTAGGCCATGCTTACCCGTCTTCAGGCAGAAACCCAGATCCCACAGAGACAGACCACCAGTAGGTAGGGATGAAGCGAAAAAGAACTTTATTCTTAGATAACACATATTTATACCCCCTTGAGGATCCGGGGGAAGGGTTGGTCCTCTAGGAACCTGCATAATGGGATTGGCCCGAGAAGAAGGAGGGAGGCAAGCTAGGCTTTGAGAGCACTAAGGAGGGAGACGTGGTAACTGAGGTCAGACACCACTTCCTGTAGTCCCACCTCCATGTAGGACTCACTTGCGCCTCGGAATCTCTCATTCCTCAGGTCCTCCCACATGCCTTGAACTGCATTCCTTGCTTCTAGAGGCTTTTTAATCCTTACAGTTTGAAAATGTATATATTTCTCACTCATCATTTCTCTATCAGCATGTGGGAGGCATGTAATCCTCAGACCTTAAGACCTCAGCCTTGTTGAATTGATGAAAATTCTTAAGTCTTTCAAAATTGTTTTTCTTTACAATGCCGTAGTCATTGTATAAATTGTTCTAGTTCTGCTCACTTCCTTCTGCATCAGTTCATTTAAGTTTTCCCAGGTTCTTTTGAATCCTTCCCTTCCATCATTTCTCATATCCCAATAATGTGCTATTATGTTAATGTTATGTTAATTTAGCCATTCTCCAAATGATACTCTCTCATAGTATCCTCCTTTATTAGGACAAAAAATGTTGCTATGAGCATTTTTTTTTTTTTTATACATGCAGCCTTTTTCCTTGTCTCTTTTGGGATAATGTGCCTAGTAATAATCTCACTGAATTAAAAGATGTTCTGTCGGAAATGACAGTGACTCAGCTAGGGTCACATAGGTGATAAGTGTTTGAGGCCAGATTTGAACTCATGAAGATGATTCCAAGTTCAATACTCTGTCCACTACATCACCTAGTAATGCACAGCTCATTTACAATTTGGGCACAGTTCCACATTGTTTTCCAAAAAAGCAGGACTAATTTACAGCTCCACTAATAATGCCTGTTTTCCTGTAGAACCCTCTACTCCAACAAAGCTGGCAAACCTCCTCCTTTTGGGGGGTTATTTTTTGCCAATCTAATAAAATATGAGATAGAACCTTTTGAGTTATTTTAAACCTGCATTTCTATTACTAGTGATTTGGAATATTTTTCCTAATGTTGTTGATATTTCTTTTTCTTCTTTTGAGAACTGCTTGGTCCTTTAAGCATTTATTTATTGGAAAATGGTTTTGTATATGTATGTATGTATGTGTGTGTGTGTGTGTGTGTGTGTGTGTGTATAAAACATTTCCCAATAGATAATACTATATAACAATATAACTAGGATACAATACCTTTACAAAAAATTTTGCCACAAAGATTTTTTTCCTGTTAATGGTTTTCTTTCTGATTCTAGTTTCATGTATCTTGTTTGTGCTTTTCAGTTTCATGCAATTGAAATTATCTATTTTATCTCTTATGATTCTCTCCTTTCCTTGTTTGCTTAAGCATTCTTCCCTCATATGTAATTTTCAATGGTATCTCATTTCCTACTCCTCTGTTTACCATGTGACTTTTTATATCTAAGTCAAGTATCTCTTTGGAGCTTATATGGAATGGTATATAATGTGAGATGATAGCCTAAGCCTAAATTTTTCATTACTACAATTCAATTTGTCTAGTAGTTTTTTTGGTTGAATAATGAATCCTTACTTTGGTCCTTGTTTTTCTTAAACACTTAAGCTAAAAAAAAAAGTTTCTTAAAAACTAAAAAAGATTCACTTGTTTTTGCATATTATGGTCCTAATATGTACCATTGATCCACTTAAAAATTGTTTTAATCAGTAATAAGTATGATTTTTTTTCACTTTTAAATATTTTAATGGGAGATAATGAAGCCTTGTCAGAACAACCTTGAAACTGTTTTAATATTTTTGTTTTTTTATAATCCTGAACTTGACAATTTCCAAGAAATATTCACACTTATTTACTTACATAAAGAAATACAGAAAAAGATAATATTTACATGAAAACATGTATTTACATGATATTTAACTTTCTGTAGTTTTCCCTCTATGCCTTGCATCTAGTCAAATGATTTGGAAGATTCTGTACCCATACTAACTTGTAAAATGAGATATGTGAAATAGGTGACCTCATAGGTCCCTTCCAGTTCAATTCCATAAATGTTTTGAGTCAGAAACAATCTCAGACTGCCTAATTCAAGGAGATATCTGAATGCAATTTTAGGGAGTCAACACTAGATGGGAGGCTTGCTCATTTTGGTAGATGACAATATATATAGTCCATTCCATCAGCTGTAAGGTGTTTTGTTTTGTTTTAAATATGAAAACACTCAAAATTCAATCCAGAAACTCTATATTTTTTCTCTTAAAGTATTCTTTTTTATTATAGATTTTTATTTACAAAACATATGCATGGGTAATTTTTCAACACTGACCCTTGCAAAACCTTCTGTTCCAACTTTTCCCCTTCTTCCCCTCACCCCCTCCTCTAGATGGCAGGTAGTCCAATACATATTAAATATCTTAAAGTATATAGTAAATCCAATATATGTATACATATTTATACAGTTATCTTGCTGCACAAGAAAAATCAGATCTAGAAAGAAAGAAAAAACGCAAGAAGGAAAACAAAAATGCAAGCAAATAATAAAAGAGTGGAAATGCTATGACGTGGTCCACACTCTTCCCCATAGTTTTCTCTCTGGATGCAGCTGACTCTTTATCTCTAAACAATTGGAACTAGTATGAATCTTCTCCTTGTTGAAGAAAGCCACTATAATGTCCATCAGAATCGATCATCGTATAATTTTGTTGTTACGATGTATAATGATCTTCTGGTTCTGCTCATTTCACTTAGCATCAATTCATGTAATTCTCTCCAGACCTCTCTGAAATCATCCTGTTGGTCATTTCTTAGAGAAAAATAA